>NC_143263.1:10008357-10667329 GCF_984573655.1 Nuphar pumila | reverse complement strand
ATGTGCGCATGGAAATAACAGGAGAAAACTACAGGACTAACCAGAGAATGGAGCATTTAAAATCATAAATATTCAGATAGCACCAGTTACCTATATCTTGAGAAATGTGAGAAATGGAAGAGTTTGAGTTTGCAGAACGCCTCTTTTTGACTTCATATCGATTTGACTGACAACAACAAAACAATTAACTTGGAAGAATTCATAGTGAGCCCAAACAAACATATAATATCATCTCATTCATAAAAAGGGTATATCTGCTCATTTGCAGATTCTGATATTTTTAGGGAAAGCAGTTGTTGACAGATCTACTAACTATTAACCACAGGCAACAATGGCCATGCAAAACCCAAAGATTATAAATTAAAAAATAAATAATAAATAAAGTGGTTGGCACTTGATAGTATTCATGTTTTAGCCCTGATCCAGCCAATATATACCATAAATAATTGAAAGCAGATGACTGAGCCTCATAAACAATTCTGTCAAATGATGCAGTGAAAAAAATGCTAACATGGGCATGTGTTTAGTCTAAATAATAGGTATAAGGAAAAAGAATACCAGAATATCTTGCGTGTCAAGAAATTCGTCAATGTGTTTCCAGTACTCACTATGGTGGAAGAGATTGTTGATTCTTTAGTTACTGTTTGAGAAGCAGGCCTCGATGTTAGAGCATTGATTGCATCAATTGATCTCATAGACATAGGAATATCCTCGCTGCCCGTCACAGCTTCACAGTCCGCAATACCAGACCTTGAGAGACATTCACATGCAGCCTCTTTACCTTCTTGGGTTAACATGTACCTGCAACAAAGACAATCAAAAGGTGGCATTTGACAAAAGAACAGAGACTTGTTTGCCAGAAACAAGATAAGGAATCAAATGGTCTTCAAGTCCAACACAACCACAATATGGCACAAGTACAGCTTAACATCATCACACACTGAAAAATCAACAAATTTTATGGATCACTGAAACTCTAGCGTAGTTACTTGGAGAAATATTCATCATAACTGGCCTAAGAAGAATACAATAAAACAGTATGGATACCTCAGCTGGTTGGGAGCACTCCATCTTAATAAAGGTTTATGTCACTCCCATAACTGCAGCTGATTAGCACTATAATCAACCTAATAAATAAAGCATTTTGCTATTCTAAAATGAAAATCACAAAACAATGAGAATCAAAACACACTCCTAAGCAATGTTGTTAGAATCAGTCTGAATCGGCCGATTCAGATCGAATTGGTCCTTAACTATTCAGAAGGGGCTGATGCACCTGTCATCTCATTTCAATTTTTTAAGCGGTAAAAATATTATTTAATATTTTTATTGCTTAATAACATGTTTCGGGTAAAAAGTTGCTGATTCGGAAACGATTCTATTCTATTCTATTCAGGAAGAGAGAGAGGGGGGGGGGGGGCGTTCAAGAAACCAGTTCACCTGGTTAATCCATTTTAACAACATTGCTCCTAAGAATGTGAAGGCAAGGAAACATAAAGGTCATTGTTAGCATCTTACCTTGCAGGGTTACATGACTTCACAATCAACCCCCTGAGTATGAGTGTCTTCATGCAGTTCCACCCACAATACCAATCTCTCCTCGAACTCCCAAAGTTACCCGGTTTCCCGTCGCTTTTCTCCAGCCTATCAAGTAAATCATACCAATAAACCCTCTTAAATCACACCAATGAAAACCAACTTAGACGCTCATGGGACGTCCCACCAAACACTGCTTTAACAAGAGATTTTACCCAATTGAGACCCTCGAGAGCCCGCTCGATTCAGCGGCGTCGATGAGCTCTTGTTTCCCCATAAAGCCCTTCCCGTTCATGGTTCCCCTGGCGCACCATGAATCCATTAAACTCAAAAAACACCAATTAAGCTAAAAAAAAAATGCAATCAAACCTCTTCGCCCGCTCGTTCGTTCGTTTACAAACGTTACCTATAAAGCGTAATCAACAAGGCATACGCAGCCGAATTCTTCTTCGGGACGTACCGTTTGGGTCCCTTGGAGTTCTTCTCTGACAGACGGTTAAAATAACCCAAATTACAAACTTCACCAACAGAAAAGAACAAGAATCACAAAAGCTTGCAGGAAAAAAAAGGAAAACCCACTCGTCTTTTCACGATCTTGCGACTCCGAAGGATCGGGATTCTTCTGGAAGTAGCCCTGAAGGAGCTGCACAGTCCATTTTCCGACGCCCCTGTTTTCTCCGAACGATTCGGCCCATATTCAATGAACGCGACGAATACAAAAAGGATTGTGAAAAAAACACAAGAAGAATAAGAGAAAGGGGCTTTTGTACTTGATTTGGGAGACGTCCTTGAGGGTGGTGAGGGGTTTCTTGGAGTCGCAGATGTTGCAGTAGGACTTGTAGAGGGTGAAGTCGAGGTGCTCCGAGAGCGCGTTCTTCTCCGCCATCTCGTCGCGCCTCCCCCACAGGAAGGACACGAGCCCTTCGTTCTCCGGGCACACGACCTTCCTCTGCTGGCGAGCCATTTTTTTAGGGTTTCATTCAGCGATCAGAGAGACGGGAGGAAGGAGAGAGACGAATTGGTGGTTTCTTTTCTAGGGTTAGCTTCCATGAATGAAGCAGATTACCCTACCGTTTCTGGCGGCAATGATAAGTAGCAATCTCTGGCGTTCAAATTTCGGGCGTGACAGCGGGTCGTAGCAACTAACCGATCCGGGTCCGGATACATTCCACGGTTTACGTCTCGAGTGCGTTTGGCTATCTGTTACGTGAGTACTCATAAATCCATCTGATCCAATCTATATATCATTTCTTAATTATACCAAGAACTCCACGTAATGAAAAAATAATATATGCATATGTATATATATATATATATAATCCATCTGATCCAATCTATATATCATTTCTTAATTATACCAAGAGATCATGTTGATTGTTATTAACAGGGCTTGATGGACGACCAGTGCAAAAATTGCTAGCGGTGGTTTTTTAGCACTACTAAAGGTCCAAACAAAAAAATGAGACCTTTAGCGATGGTTTTTCAGGCAAAATGCACGAAAAACACGTTTTTGCGTCTCTTATATATATATATATATATATATATATATATATATATAGAGAGAGAGAGAGAGAGAGAGAAGGGGATAATGTGTGTCTGACACCCAAAACGAACATGTGCCCGACTTTGATCTGGGATGACCACCGCTTAATAAGCTGGGCAGATAAAATTTCCTTAACGGCGGCCATGATCGCCGCTAAAGGAGTATTTTACCCATTAACATGTGCCTGCTGCCGATCGGCGCACGTCCAAGTAACAGTGGACAAGGTTTTTGTCCACGGTTACTCCCATCCCTATATATATATATAACTGAATAAATGGGCACATACTAAATGAAACATGATATTGAATTTTTCTTGTTTTTTTTTTTCAAATTCTGACCTCATAGATGTGTTATTGATTTACTAAAAACGACACTTGGATCATGCATTTTTTATAGAAAAAATGGTATTTAGAGCCTTGAAATTTTATGAAAATTACAACTTAATGGTTTTTTAAACCTTATAAAAACCTATTCATACATCAGAATCAAATGCTCCCAGAAGCAATTCCTATAAAAACAAGCATATAAATGACATATGTACAGTCAAAATTTTGAAAAAACACAAAAATCCAATAACATGTTTCATGTAGCACTGTTCCCAGGTTTATATTTCATGTATATATATATATATATATAAGTAATGAGTTCATGATAAACCACCTTGATGCTAAATCGGAGCTAAAGCGTGGCAGGCAAAAATCACATTTTTTTTACTTTTACTGGCGTTTTTAGTGCGCCACTAAAAGCAAGCACATTTTTTAAAAAGTCTTTACTGGTGCACTAAAAGCATCAGCCCCAAACCCTTTACCAGCGCTTTTAGTGCATCTGTTTTCCGCATGCTGACCAGCCATCAACACCTGCGATGGTTAGTTAGCGCGCTTTAGCTCCAATTTAGCACCAAATGGGTTTAGCACAGACCCATTTTTCTCTCTTTCTATGTATATCACTATCATTTCACTTACCATGTGACAAAGACGTTGGTGGCACAAGTGGACACGCTCAAACACAGACACGAACAATGACATGTACTAATAATATTTTAATATTTTTTAATGTTTTAAAGTATTATTTAAAAAAAAATGCATTTTTTAACATTAAAATATAAAAATTAGTTTTAAGGCCTTGAAATAGCAGTTAGCCTGCAGAGGGTTGCTTAAATTGGTTAGGGCAAGCATCGTAATGTCTGAAGGCCTTGAAATGTCACCATTTTGATTCTCCTTAAGATCAAACTGGCAATAGACATGGAGCAACACTGTGGGTCGATTTACTCTCACAAGGTTTACCACTATAGGATGGGGTGGCGTTTGATAGCTCAGACACCAGTGTCCGAGGCCTCACTGCTCGACACAAACACCAATCATGCAGGATGCCTGGAACACAGTGCCCTGCCCATCCAGTGGGACACATTTTTAGGTGGTCCACCCTTCGTCCTAAGGCAATGTTCAAACAAGACTAGCTCTACGTAATTGATGGGTTTCTTGTTCTAAAAAAAGATAAAATGAAAAATGACTAGCTCTACCTTAATACATGTGGTCTTTGGGTATGATGATTTTTATTATATAATTTCTTTAACTAGTAAATGAAAAATATTAAGGGTTGACTCATCTCATACCAATCTCATGTTGTGTTATAACGCTAGAGGTGCATTACAATTAAAAAGTTCTGTATAGAACTGATTAATGTGTGATTAACTGACATAATAACCACGATATTTTCATTGCCTCTTAAAATTCTTATAATGCAAAGCACTGATAACTTCAATAATTCTTATCAGTTGCCAAGCTATTTTCCCCAATCTTGACGCTACATTGGGGGTCGTCTTTCCCTCTCCCAATATCTATCTCCATCCTCCCTCGTCCCCTTCTCTTGGCTTTCCAGTTTCTAACCCTTTTCCTTCCTTGGTTCGGGTCCTTCCCTCTCGCCCTTGCTTTCTTCCCTGGTTCGGATTGCCTCATTTCCCGGACCTGGTTGGACCCGACCCCAACCTTCCTTTCGGAGCTAGACCGCTTTGGGGGTTACGCTATTGCTGCATGACCCATATGAAGGGGCCGGATCCTAGATGAAAGTAAAATGAACTTCTCTTAGAGAAGTCATAAGCGGCCTGTTTCAGGAGGGGATATGCTTCCACTAGAGATGGCAGTGGACCGGGGGAAAGCGGGGCCCTGCCCTGCCTCGCCCCGTTTGGACTGGGGATGAAGGGTATGAAACGGGGATGGAGGCGGGGACGAAGGTTAAAATCCATCCCCGTCCGGGGATGGAGGCGGGGATGGATGTGCACTTTTCCCCGGCCCGCCTCATCCCCGCCCCGACTACTTTTCCCTGCAATATCCCCGCCTCATCCCCGTTTGAACCAGGGATGGAGGACATGAAACGGGGATGAAGGCGGGGGTGGAGGATAAAATTCATCCCCGCCGGAGATGGAGGCGGGGGTGGAGGATAAAATCTTGAGGCAGGACGGGGGTGGAGACCTTGAACCTCGCCCCGCCCCGCCCCGCCCCGCCCCACTGCCATCCCTATCTTCCACAGGTTAGCCGTTCTTTATCCTGAGTAAGCCCTCTCTCTTATTCAAGAGAGAGATAGGCGCTGGTGGTTTCACCTTTCTGGGTAGCCGTTACCCAACTTACATGGTGGTTTCACCTGGGTAGCCGTTACCCAACTTACATGGGACTTACTGATTTTCTTTTTAAAGAAAAAAAAATTGATAACAGTTTCAATTATTCGAACTTATACTATGTTCAAAGTGCATCGTGCGGATAAGGCTCCTTTACAAACGTGAAGTTTCACGAGTTGAAGAGAAAGTAGGCCCACGTCTCTCATCAACCTAAGAAACTCTTCATGAAATATGGTCACTATGGTCACGTATAACCAACACCATCTCCCACTTCTCTCCCTCACTCTCTTTCGCCTTGTTGCTCTTTTCCCTTTCTCCGGCCTACTTCCCCTTCCTCGTCTTCCTTCCCGGTTCCTTTGCCCCGGCCCATAGGCTGTAACTCTACCGAGACTGCCTCTCCTATTCCCAGCATCTCTGCAATTCTCTTCTGCTGCTTGGTTCTTCAGTCTTCCAAGCCCTTGACTGTATTTATACATGTCCAACGAAAGAGAGCATTGGAAGAAAGTCCTGTAAATTTAAATGTGGTAGTAGTACAGTGAACGGCTTGTTTTTTCGATACAAACATGTAATCTCGGGACTATTTTCTATCATGGAAACACTTTGACAACTTTACACATGGTTGTGATCGCCTGTCGGGGCTTACTTTGTAAATTCAAAAGCTAGGCTAAGAAACCATGCTTCATGATTGTGGAACGCTTGTCAGGGCTTTATTTTTAAAATTCTAACAGCAAGGACCAAGAATTCATTTTCCATTTATAACGTAATGAGAAGGAAAATAAATGGAAGAGAAGAAACTTGTTTTTCTCGACGAACAGAGTCCCATCAACAATTTGAAGATCATAGCCATGTGACACAAATTTCTTCAGCATTCAATGGGGAAGAAAAGATTCATTGTTCTTTTAGTACTTAAAAATACAAAATAGTATGCAGTGAGCTATGAGAGCCATTAGTAGAAAGTACACTGACTATAATAACATTGCATAAAGTGGTACAATACCATGTCATACAAGCATGGAACTAATGTGTTCAAGGACACTTTGGTCCTCCACTCTTAGTCTTCCAGTTGGCATAGCAAGGGCAGACTTGCTTGTTCCCATAAGTACCAGGCGGCACACACAAGCATGTAGCACAACACTTTTCACAAAAGAAGAGGCATGGCTTCTTGTAAGCAGTTGCAGAGCACCTCATATTGCACCTTGGGGTACATTCTGCAAAATTACCACATGGGGGTCAATTTGGCATATATATATATATATATATATATATATATATATATATATATATATATATATATATATATATATAGAGAGAGAGAGAGAGAGAGAGAGAGAGTACCTTGAGGATGAAGACTGCCTTGTGTGACTCCATACTGCAAGGCAAGACCCCTGATGTTAGTTATGAACATATGAGCAGTATCTTTTTTCATATTTACACAGAGAAACCACCCCAGGATCAGAGACCTAGCCGCATTAGCTTTGCTTGTTGTACTTTTGGTCGCTGTCCTGGCAGCATAAAATTCTATGGGCTAAACCTTTACCCCAAAAGAGTCGTCATTGAACCTAGACCACCTGCCTAGTGGCCCAGGTCCCATCCCACTATGCCAAATCCCTTTGGGGCTAGACATAAGAGCAATATGATTAAGGGTGAGCTAGAAAGGGTTTTGGGGATAATCTCACCATGTTGGCAAAGTTTGCTTGTGATAGAGTAGTCTCTGCATCAGCCTGGAAACATAAAATAACGTTAGCAATGACGATTATGATGACAACAGTAGCACGAAATCATCGAAGACATCGCTCTCCTCGTGATTATTTGATATTCCCTTATAAGTGAGCGTATGTTGCACTCCTATCTAAGGGAAGCCACTTTTCCTTGAAAGCTATGCCCAAGCGAGAAAATGGAAGGAGGTGTGATAGTGTGAACCCATTTTGACATAAAGGCTTTGTTGCATTTATTATGTGAGCTCTACCACATGTTTTTTATGAAAATACTAGAAAAAAGACCTCTTTGGTAATGGTAAGAAAGAGGACCCATCTTGACATGAAAGATGCTTTTTTGCATTTATTATGTGAGTTCCACCCCCATATTTCTTATGAAAATACTAGAAAAAAATGACCCCCTTTCATAGACGATCCATTTTGACATGAAAGATGCTTTTTTTTGCATTTATTATGTGGGCTCCACCACATATTGCGCAAGGGGACCTCTTGCATAGGAAAGGCTGTGAAGCCAATGGTGGCTCCACTTGTCTGGTAGGAACAGCAAGTGCACGCCACCTTGTATTGGGACGTGGCAAGTTAAAATCCCAATGGTATGATTGTATATCCGGCAGGAGATACCTAACCCCAGCTTGCCTGTCTAAAAAAATGCCACCAAAGAGAATACCAATCAAATAGACAACCAACTATGTTCTGCAAGTTCACTGCAAAATGAACCACATCAAATGGTATCTTGGACAGATTATAATCTAATGGCCTATCTGGGACCTGTATACTGCTCTTAATATACTAGTCTTATTGGATTAATTTGCATAATGTTTTCTCACAGATTAAAACGTAGACCATACAAACTATTGTCCATAACAAAACATCTGAAATTTGATGAACCATACTAACATCTTTTCCTGAAAAAAAAAATGAACCATATATGAATATTAAAAACAATCACAAGCAAGCTATGTTCTTACCTTACTTTCCCACAAGAGAAGCAATAGCACCAAACAAATCAAAGAACCTTGACGCACTGACATTGCAGAAGAATGGAGAACAACTTAAAACAAAATCTCTTTTTTTCTTTTGAAAAATATGATGGTTGTGGTGAATGCTTGATCAAGGAGAGGCTATTTATAGTGAAGAGTGCACATTTGACTGACCAAACTGCCTTTATCCATGCAGGCAGTGGGGTTGGTTAGGACCATTGATGCAGAGCTACTGTTGGCACTAGCTAAAAAAAGTGACATTATTATTGTATTGGGGGATGAAAACATGTAGCATTATCTTCAACCATGTGAGTAGATTGGGTGGGGGCAGTGGATCCCATGCATGTGCACCCACATGGAACTAGTACGCAGATTCACGCAATCTCTCTGACTTTTGCAATCATCATACAGTACGAAACACGTGAAGGGACTAAGAACCTGGCCACAGCACCATGTGCACCAGCTCTTCTGTAAAGGAGTTCATACATGCCAACAATCGTGCTTGAACCATGATAGTAAATTGCTTGGCTGGTTGCATAGATTAGGTAGTTGCTTGCTAAATCCTTCATGAAGATGATTACAATATTGTATCACTTTTTGCAAAAAAGATTTGATCATTATATGCTAATAAATTCGCCATGCAGGTTGTATGTCCCCCTGGCCTCAAGATGCACTGTTTGTTTGCTACAGTGCAAGTTTGGGGGGGGGGGGGGGGGGGTCCCAAGTCACGTATTAAAGCACATGTCGTATCTTGTTGTCATTGGTGTCATAAAACAATGATTCTAAAAAAAAAGCGGTTGCAAAGACTTAAGTATTCCAGAGATGATTATTTAAGATTCAGTTTCTGCACTGCAAGATTATTCGAGAAAAGAATCCCCCTAAAGAAGGTTATGAACATCAAGCACTGACTGACCTGCACACTGACTGTAGCATGGTTCAACTTGATGAGTTGTGGAGCCTTATTCAGAGTTTTTGCCCTTACAAAGGAGGTCCGGGGGCTCCTCCGACGTGGGTCCCACTGCATGTTCAGCGGAGGCCACCTCTGGCAGGGGTCTTTGGAGGGCAGTGCCCCCCGGAAGATTTTTTTTGGGGGCCTTGTACAAATTCTTTCTTTTATTTCCCTCTTATAACTGTCGAAAAAGAGCAATAAAGTTTTTCCTCTTGGCGGTCATGGTTTTTTACTCCCTCTCGGATTTGAGGGGAGGTTTTTCCACGTAAATATGTGTGACATTGTATTTTGTTTGATCATTCTTGTTTATTGTTTTCTTCGATTGTTTCTTGCTCACGATTTTCGTAAGACCCTTTCCCGCCATTGGTGTCATGAAATGATGATTCTAGAAAATGACAATTTTTTTCGCTAGGCGATTTATGAAAATCTCGTTGCGATTTGCTCTTTTTTTGCAACATGATTTAGCAATTTACGAACATCGCGTAGCGATTTGCAGTTTTTTTTTTGCTATGCGATTTTCATAAATCGCTACTCGATTTAGCGATTTTCCCTTTTTTCGCTATGTGATTTTCGTAAATCGCTACTCGATTTAGCGAATTTTCATTTTTTTTCCTGCTACGCGATTTTAGTAAATCGCTACTCGATTTAGTGATCTGACATTTTTTTTGATATGCGATTTTCAAAAATCGTTACTCGATATAGCGATTTATGAAAATCGCGTAGCGATTTGCCATTTTTTGTTTGCTACGCGATTTTCATAAACCGCTACTCGATTTTGCGATTTGCCAGTTTTTTTTTTCGCTACGCAATTTTCGTAAATCACTACTCGATAGCGATTTGTCATTTTTTTTTCGCTATGCAATTTTCGTAAATCGCTACTGTGTGTAAATCATAAATCGCGATGCCGAACTCCGCCCCCTTGAGAACGATCTTCATCGTGATCAGGCTGTAGTAGCCAGCCAGTCCGATGGCAATCTTGAGGTCCGTGATAGGGAAGTTGAAAAGGAACATGCCATTCCCGACATTGGCAGGGAGGTGGGTCCTGTAGGAGAGCACAACACCAAAGGTCGAGATAAGGACCTCGTGGTGTCAGAACCCGATGAATGCTTGCTAGAACTTGAGGGTGTGAACGCCCGTATTGAGCAGCGTCAGGGTGGACTGGAAGGCATAGCCCTGATCGAAAGTATTGCCGACGTAAGGATAGACAGATTGTACTTTGAAAGACTCTGTTGTAGGTGTACTGGAAGAAAAATCTGTTGTAGGTGGTCCTCGAAGGAGACGGAGGGGCCACCGCAGTCGGTTGCCCGTTGGACGAGAGTAGCCTTTCGGCCACTGCTAGCAGGAAGAGGACGACGATCACCGACTTTTTGCCTCCCTTAATTTCTTCTCTAGAGAGAGAGAGTTTTACAGTGTTTCATAGAGAAGAAAGAAGAAGAAAATGACGATGGAAAGTTCAAACGGAAAAGAAAGAGAGAACGCTTCTGTTTCGTTTCACTGTTTGGACTTTGAAGAGTTAACATCATCCTCGACTTTATGGATGAAGCACATTTTTGTCCTTTTCTCGAACCGTTGTTTCCCTTTTTTTGAATGGAGGATATTTTTATCATTTTCTTGAACCATCATTTCATAACGAGAATAGCAAGAAAGGGTACTTAAGTCTTTTCAACCGTACCAAACTCCAATGCTAAGTGATGTTGACACACACAGGAATACGAGCCCCACGTGCTTATATATATGGTGCTCATTCGGACCCCGAACATGCACTGTAGCAATCAGTGTGTCTTCGAGGGAGAACACACAACACCCTCCCCTAAATTCGTAGCACCAATAGATCTACCATCTGCATCATCATCTTTTAATCTTGTTTTGATGCAAGGTGATGGTAATTTGGTCAGGGTAGATATTTGGTACTCCCACAGGGGCTCCGCTCATTTGGTAGGGGTCAGTGATGTCACAAGTTTGAAACCCACTAGTGACATCTCTTACCATGAGTTCAAAGCTGGGTGTACTTCTCGGTGGGCAAGGAGGACCTCAAGGGTTTTACGAATTGGAGGCCGGCCAATGTGTGGTAGGTGACGGAGGGAGTTTCCTTTGTATTATCCAAAAAAAACAATTAGAAAATACTGTTTTTTCACATGTTTTTTTATATTTTTGTAGACTAGTCCCTATAGATGTAATTTATATGTTTTTTTAGTAAAGAACAAGTTTTGAATTATGTGATTATAATATGTAAAAAAAAAATCTTTAAAGGAACTCTTGTTAAGGGAGTCACTTGATAGGCCCACCTCCCTCTCAAGTAAAACTCCAGGTTGAAGACACAACCACCAGGGTCACCTGATCTCAATCCAACCTTATGTGCTGCAACCATGATAAAGCAATGACAGCCCCAAAGCACCAGCAGGATTCGATATTTGGCCGTCAACTTGACACAGGACTTCGTTGACCATATGGGTAACCACCATGGGTGTACTTGGGATGTAAAAACAGGGTGGGTACAAATGCAAAGTAAAAAAAATATACTAACAATATGTTTCAAAAATCCACATCAAAACTCAATTTTCTACAAACATCATAAATTATTCATTTATGCTAGATGATAAAAAAACCAAATATTTTCACTGAAATCAAATTACGTAATATTTATGGATTCATGTATAATGATAATTAGAAGAAAAAAATACCAAAAACCCTATAACTATAAACTAAATATTTATGTTATTTTAAAAAAACACTAATATTCTAACAAAAATCACATTTCAAAATATTCATATATTTATGTGCGAGACTATTGAAAAAAGCACAAAACCCCTTAAATCATAACTAAATATTTATGCCATTTAAAAAAACCACAACCCTAATCCCTACAAACATTATAAAATATGTATTTATTATTAATTAATGCAAAATCTTTAATATAATAACCAAAATTAAATCACACAAAAATCATGAATTTATGCCTAATGGTAATTACAAACACAATAAAATAATAAATATAAATATTTACATCATTTTAAAAAACCAAATAAAAACCTTACATCCTAACAAATAAAAACCTTACATCCTAACAAATATCACATTATAGATATAATAATTGAAAGAAAATAAACCTTTAATTAAATATTTACGTCATCTAGAAAACCAAAATAAAAGACAGATACAAACATGATTTCGTAAAAATTGGCAAAAAAGAAAAAAGAAAAATGTAAAAAGAGAACTTTTCCTCAACTTACTGGTATAAGTTCAAAACTAAATCATACAAAAAAAGAAGATGCAAGATATTCAAACAAACTGAAAACACATAAAATTTCACTGATTGCATCACAAAATGATCGCGAAAACAAAAGAACAAACATAATCAAGTAGAAAGCCAGAAGACACAAAATCTTATAAATAGAATCACAGAATGAACCCCCAAAACAGAGAAGAAATGCATAAACACAATATAATAAACTAGAAAACCAAAAAATATAAAATTATACAAATCATGTAAAACGAACTACAAAAACAAAGCAGCAAGTGCAGCATAATCAAGTAAAAAACCAGAAAACGTAAAATTGCACCTTCATTAGTACCAAATTAATATTTACCCATTTAGTAGTGGTGTAAGTGCAATATATTTATTAACTTGACTGCTTCATCTATCCATCTCCAACTGCCAGTTGGTAGTTAAAGACCATGCGCGTGGAACGAACGGTAAGGTAATGTCTAACTTATTTGGTCTTGGTACTTGCCTTTGTAACTCCCTCCCTCTCTCTTCTCACCGTGGGCCATCAGGTAAATAAAGGGTCGATACTTCATGAGTACTCTCACATTTAAATGTAGGTTGTATCCACAAGTCTCAAAATTTTGCTTTTCATCCCCGTCTCAAAATTGCCATCACTACATCCTCATCCTCGTTCTTATTTTAAAATAACTTGATTGTTATTTAAAAATGATTAAGAAGAAAACAAGGAGAGGAAGGGTTTAGGGTTATGAATATATGTATGTGTATATATATATTTTATAATATATAAAACTATATTAATAATTTCATTAACTGGGAACGGAGACCGGAACAGGGCGGGCAGGGGGCAAAAGTAAGTCCATCCCCATAAGAGTTTTGATTTGGCCCATTTCCCGTTTTATGTCCTTTATCCCCCGATCTAAACGAAATGGGTTCGTACTAATCCTCATTTTTCTCCGATCCACTGCCATAAAGCAAAGGAATGGTAGGATTTTCAATGACCAATCGCACGGCCCACAACACGTTGCTTGACTTATAGAACGGATGTCATGGATTCTATCCGTGTCTGTTGGCCAAAGGAAGGGCTGGACTAGGTGCATTCTCATGATCACCACCCTTTTTTTTCTTTCGATAGAGATAGCTGGGGTTAGGCAGACTCCTACCAGTTATACAATCATACCATTTGGGGTTCTAACTTACAACTTCCCAACACAAGGTGACGTGCACTAACTGCTCATGCGGAGCCCCAGTTGGTCATGATCACCACCCTTTGTTTGCACAAACAAAGCACGTATTCTAACGGTTTTGTTTGGCGCTAGTAGACCATTAACCCGCTACTGTAGCGTTTGTATTGTAGACTTCTAGACTTCTAGCCGTCCTCTGTACATATTCTTGTTTTAATTCTATTCACTTTTTTCCTGAAGAAAAAGGTAATTGTAGGTTGTGACTTACCTTCAGAATTCCTTTTTAGTGTACCAAGAAAAAAGAAGAGATAGAAAGATATATAGATTGATAAGCATTTAAGGGTAGGAGATGCCCCACAAGTACTGCACCGAAATAGGTTGTGCTTTTCTTTTCTCTACACCATAAAATGAACCAACATATCTCTCTCTCTCTCTCTCTCTCTCTCTCTCTCTCTCTATATATATATATATATATATATATATATAACAACTACGCCTTCATCCCAAAATAATTGGGGTCGGCGATATGAACCAACAAAGAAAATCATTATGGGTCTTCCACGTGAATCCTTCTCCTCCATTCATTTCTATATATATATATATATATGAGAACTGATTATATTAGGCCCTATTTTTCATTCTGTCCCACGGAAAAAACCTGTATACAAGTTAGATTCTAACGATCCAAAATTCACTTCTCACTAAACAAAACCTATAGATCACATCTAAGGTGTTAGAAATGAGAAAAAATACTGAAAACTATGATTTTTGAAAAGACCTAACGGAACCTAAGGAACACTTTACATCATAAGGAACACTTTACTATATATATATATATATATATATATATATATATATATATATATATATATATATATATATAGAGAGAGAGAGAGAGAGAGAGAGAGAGAGAGAGAGAGAGAGAGATTTTTGGTCTTGCATAATGAGGACAAAGTAGCCCACAACATGTGCATTTGTCTTTTTGGGGAGTGCAAATTTTGCTAAGTCCTAAGAACACTGCCAGCTGCAAAGATGGGGAAAGGTTGCCACATTTCACATCTATCACTAAAAAGGTTAGCAATGGGCAACTTTATGTACCAAAAAATATTTCATTTGTTCAACATAATAAGTCAATTTTTTTTTATAATCCAACAATAAAAACCCCACCACTGACAGCACATTGGTTGGCCTCCGGTTGGCAATGTAATAACATAATAAGTCAATTGCCCGCAAGTAATAGCCACAGGCACAAATATCCCAGATATTATATTGAAAAAATGCAACCTTTTGAAAATATTGCTTATTTAAAAAACATCACATTTTTATTGCAACACTAACACAATAAAACCACTTTTGCAGTTTTTTTTATAGAGTAATGCTATGTTGCTCTGGGAGCACCTACTCCCACAAATTAGAAATCATATTTGTAGTTTGCATCTTCTCAATCAGACAGATGTACTTAACATAGTTTATTTGATAGGAATATGTTTTTGATAATGTTTTTTGGAAAAAAAAAAGTTTTTGTTTAAGTAATGAAATTTTGGTACATTAATTGTGAGCCGTTGAAGATCTTAAAAAATCTACATGTATGTCATAATCACATGATCCAAAACTAGTTTTCACTAAATAATGATTATATATTATATCTATAGGGTATTCATCAAAGAAAAAAACTCAATTTTTTTTAAGGTGGGAGTAGTATCATAACTATTTTTTTATAATATTTATACTTATATTTATATATCGTGATAGTTGTGACAAAGATAATAATAATGACCTAAAGTTGCAAGACTATTTACAATACCAAATCATCTAATGAATAACTAAATCCCCACTTCAAAATAAAAAAGCAGATCGGGTTCAAGGACCTTGGACAAAAAACTTCAAAGAACCTCGGATACCATCTTTATACTGATCAGCCAAACCTTAATGCATGCATGAAAGTATCCTAGCAATTCATTTTACAGCCAGTGATGCAGTAAAAAATAGTATGTGGGGCCATCCATAAGAGGCCATTCACATGTAAATTTTTGGTTGCCGTTCATCTCAATGATGGATGCCATCCAAGGTTCAAAAAATATATATTTTTCAAAGTTGAAAATAGTAGAAATTGGGCCCTAAACCTACTGAACCAAGCTCGAATTGGCTTATTTACAAAACAAATAATTGTTTCAAACTTACAAACAACACGAATTGAAATCTATTTTTTTTGCTTGCAAGCCAACGTCACTTCAACCATTTACACTTCATGATATAAAATATATGTAAAATATATCTATTATTAATTGACGAGCCTATGCAAGCCAAGCTGAGCTGAATATCGGTTGTTCGTGTTCAGTTTGCCAGCCCTATTTTCACGAGTTCAAACGAGCTCTTTACCAGCCAAACATAAGCAGAACCATGAGCAGCTCATCTCGTTTTCCAGCTCTAAATGAAAGTTATGGTCCCAAAGAAAACATATTGAGACGAAGGCGCCGGATCAAACCCCACTGATGCATGGATGTGTTTGTAGCTTTCTAAAGTGAGCCACGTAAGGCAGGGTGGTCGTGGGTCCCACTCGAGATTTGCATCGCCAGAGGGGTGGGTCCATTAAGTGGCCTGATTCTTGGCTAGGGTTCCTCATCATAAAAAAAATAATAATAATAATATCAAGGAAGCTAATTAAGTGCTCAATTGTCCAGCTGTAACTTGTCAAACATGCTTGTAGGACATGATGAGTCATATTACATGCCTTCCACCTCTAGGATCAACCTACAAGGAACCAAGCAAAGATAGAAAAAGAGAACCTTTAGCTGTTATAGGCATTGGCATGACATGTAGGCCCAAGTAGTAGCATGCATAGAACCTCATATAGGTAGTGATGCGGCTCATGTTAGCTTTTCAACACAGCAAAAAGGATTTTGTTATCATGGAAACTTGCAAAGGTTAGTGCTTGCATTTCCTGGAGACCAGCTGTTTCCACCGTTAGTCGGCCATGATGAGAATCCAACAATCCATGTTCATCCAAATGATAATTTGAATGTAAACATCATAATGGTTATGGCAGTAGATTGAACAGCAACAGTGAATGACCAAAGTTAATTTCTATGGGAATAATTAGGGTCAATGTTATCAAAATCGAATCTTTTATTTTTTATTTTTTAGTAAACCAGATCCATGCATGTGAACTACATGTTCTGTTTAGTGGGAATCGACATTTAAATTGCTGGATTTCAACACTGAGCAAAATTTGCTGGTAATTGAAAGATTAACAACATTAAATGTATAAAAAAATTTGGCTCAAAAGAACAAACTTTTTTATTAAAAGAACATGATCCAAAGGTTGATTCCTACTAAATCGTGTATGCTAAACACATGTATGATGTCAAATCCAGTTAAAACAACTTGCATCATCTAATCCCAATTAGATAACGTATATAAATGATTGTAGCAAATATGCTAAAAAATAATTCACTCAATAGGTAAGGCAACTAAGCATGAAACAGGTGCACTCCGAGCACACGTTATACACACTATCTTTCAAGCAATAGTTCTTTCACTTAGGATCAAGTCCTTAGTGCAATGGGCATTTGTGCAACTATGCTCCTTGGATACAAATAAACTTTTGCCTTTTCGCTAAGATCAGACCGCACCCAGAATTGGGTGAGATCGAGTATCCCAACTGGATTGGGTCAACATAGGATAGACCCTAGGCCTTAAGTAAGCCAAGGTCTAAGCTCACTAGAGAAAGGACTAGGGATAGAGAGAGAGCTTATAGCGAGCTAGGGACCTCAAGAGAGCAATGAGAGAGTGAGAGAGACAGAGAGCTCATGGGAGAGGGAGAGAGGAAAGAAGAGTTCGTTGTGAGTGATGGTGAGAATGGGTGAAGGCCAAAGTTTATATATGCCCCAGCCCAACAACTACCAATAAATGACTAAAACAACTAGTCATAATGAGACTGGGCTGACCAAATGATCAGCTATAATGGCCCAAATGATTGGCCAAAGCGGAGTGCGATCAAAGAACGAAAAGAGTATAAACCTAATAAAAAATGACCCTCTCAAGGTCAAGATCGTTTATTTTTTAGGTCAAGGTCAACAATCAACAAAGAAAGGAGGCTCAAGGACTGTTTGACCATAAATGCCCCATGCAAGGATGTTGAGCAGGTTCAGGTCAAAAACAAATCCAATGAATTTTAAGGTTGGGTCAAAGTCCATAAATGGCCAGCCCACATCGATTTTAGACTTGAGGATTAAAATTGTCTTAAGTACTAAAAAGAATGGTCAAAGACAAAACTAAACCAAACTAGACCGAGCCGAACCGAGTTGGGGCAGGATCGAAACCAAAACCCAAATCCAAGGTCTAAAGTCAAATTCAAAGTTCAAGGTTAAAAGTTAAAGGTTCAAGATTCAATATTTAAAGTTCAAAGTTTAATTGCAAGCCCAAGATCCAAGGCCCTTGAGGGCCTTGCTTTTTAAGGCAACACCGCACTATATAAAGCATAGTGGAGTTCTAATGACCTTCAATGTAAAACTAAACTTGTAGGAATAAATAAACTCCCACTATTTAGGAAAATATAGGATAATGTGTAAGAAACTTGGATAGTTTTGAGCTAAAACATCAACAATCCCTCACGTAAATTAAAACTATGAAAACAACTCAAAATGCTATTTGCAAAGATCCAATGCATAAATGAAAGTATCTTTTAGGTTTGAACCTCTATATTATCTGTCTTAGTTTTATTGTCTAGGACCCTAATAGCATTAGTTTTAAATTGAGAACCCTATTTGACTTTTCAAATGCAATAATACACATTTTTGCTTTAGGCAATCATATTATGTCTACCAGCATATATAAGATACATAATAAGGTTCTTATGTTGTATAGCAGTTTCGTTAGTGCTATATATAGAGACAATGTTCAAATCCCATAAAAGGTGATTCCTACGTTCACACTCACATAGTCTATTCATCAATAGTGTAAACTTGTTTGAAACACTCCAACCATAAGGCATATGGATCTTATTAATAGTTCACTTTGAACTTAATATTTGTATCAAGAATGAGAAAATATTAAGTCCTTAATCCAATTATTCACACTAGACTTGGTTTGACCCATATCATGTGGTTAAGTATTTATCAATAGTGATTGATTTTATAGACTTTAGCCTTATTCCCCTCGATGTTTTAAAGACAATTTCTTGAGAAAGTCACTTTTTCAACAAATTCACTAAGTTTTGACAAAATTTCACATACTCAATAGAGATTACTCATTGCTTGAGTAAATTGTTAATAGAATGGTGTTTTAAGTTAATATGTCTAGATTTTTTACCATAAATATTACTTTTCATTTTATATATATAGCTGCTTGATTATCGTAATGCATGGCTATCGAGGGTACCAACATATTTCCTAATGGTATTTTCATTAAGAGATTCTTTAACCATTCAAATTTTATACTACTAGTGCTATTAGCTCTACCTTCATTATAGAATGAGTTTTCATAGTTTACTTCTTGGATCCCCAAACAACTACTCTAGATCTAAGGGTAAATATCCAACCACTTGTGGATAATGACTCACCAAAATTAGAATTTTAGTTTGTATCATTGTACCCTTCAAGTACAACAAGTTTTTTCTCACTAAATATCTCATAATCTAAAATTCATCTCAAATACTTTAAGACTCGATCTAAAGCATCATAATGCTCTTATCCTTGATTACTAGTATATCAGCTCGACTTGCTTATGCAAAATGCTATGTGTGTTCTAGATTCATTTATAACATATATGAAACTGCTAATAATACTTTCATACTTTAACTGTGATATACTTTTTATAGTGCTAATCAATAGTTTAACGCTAGGATCAAACAAAATAACAACAAACTTATAATCATAATAATTTTATTTTCTTAAATTTTTCTCTATGCAATAGGATTGAGTTAATGCATATCCATTCTCATGTCTAAACAATTTAATGCCAAGTATAACATCGACTAAGCCCATATCTTTCATGTCAAATTTAGATGAAAGAAAATATTTGATATTATTTATGCATTCTATAGTATTGCTCATGATTAACATATCATTCACATAAAAATAACTAATCATAACATGACTACTCTTTACTCTACTATATATACATTTATTAAAGTCATGAATCTTAAAACCATATGATATAATCACATCATCAAATTTCTCATGCCACTATTTAGGTGTTTGTTTGAAGTCATATAAAGATCATAGTAGTTTGTAAACTTTTTCTTCTTGGCGTGATACAACATAGCCTTCGGGTTATTCTATCTAAATCTCTTCATTCAAAATACCATTCAAAACTATGGTTTTAACATCTATTTGGTGAATTTTAAGTTTGAAAATAGATGCTAAAATCGAAGTTTTATTTTCGAGGATATAATCTAGTTTATTCTCTATAGCTTCTTTCCAAGAAGGGTCATTTAGAGAGGTCATAACTTTCGAAAAATAAACATTTCTAATTATCATGTAAAGATGAAAGTCAGGACCAAAATCTTTTAATTTTTTTAATTTTCTACATTTTCAAATTTTAGTTTTTTAGGGCTCATAAATTCTTTTTCTTGGAGCTTCAAGTGATTTTAAAGTTAAATCTTTTCTAAATTCAACATGGATAAATTCTAAAATAACTTTGGTTTCAATATCTATAAAACTATAGTTTTTGCTATTTTGAGATTATTCAATGAAAAAGACACATGTTTGGGTTTTTTCATAAAGTTGGTTAATTTTAATTTAATAAGTTTTACATAAGCAATGCAACTCCAAACTTTTAAATAACTCAAATTTGATTTTCTATATTTTCAAAGTTCATAAGGTGTAGTGTTTGAATCATAATATGAAACTTTATTTAAGATATAAGATGAACTAAGTAAAGCATCACCGCATAGATTATATTCTATCTCAAAACTTATAAGTATTGCATTAACCATATATGTCAAGGTCCCATTCTTATGTTTTGCTACATTATTATGTTGAGGAGTATAATGATCAATGTTTTATCTATGTATCCCATGAACTTCACAAAATTTAATGAACTCGTTCAAAAGATATTAATCTCTATAAGATTTAATAAATTTTATTTATAATTATAAAAAATTTAAACTTTTTCCTTTAAAATCTTAATTTTTTTAAAAAAATCATCTTTTGTTTTCATGAGGTACAATTAAGCATATTTTAAAAAACCATCAATGAAAGTTATAAAGTAGTTGTTACCCCTATGAGTATGAGTAAGGAGTATTTTTCAAATCACATACATCACTATGTATTAAATTGAGTAATTTAGAATTTCTTTCAACATTTGAAAAATATTTTTTTGCAAACTTTGTTTGAATATGAACATCACATTTTCTAACATGCTTAGTTTTACATTTAAGAATAAGTCCTAAGTTATTCATGCTTATCAAAGACTTATAATTAAGATGCTCTAGTTTAGCATGCCATAAATCATACAGATTAAGCATATAAACAGAAGCCAAATCAATTTTATTGATTAAATTGAGCTTAAAAAACCCATCAATGGAGTAGCTTTGGTTTACAAACTTGTGGTTCTTTGATAATATAATACTACTCGATTCTATTACAACTTTGAAACTATTTATTGTAAACAGATAGGTAAGTACAAGATTCTTCATAATGGTAGGTACATGATACACATTTTAGAGGGTTAAACATTTTTCAGATGTGAAATGAAGCTACGCACTCCCTTTTTCATAAACCTTAGCTTTATGTGAATTACTCGTGTAGATCTTATAGTCTCCCTCCATGGTTTTGTATGTTTTGAATATATTTCTATAATTGAATGAATGTATTGTTGATACCAAATCTACATACCACTATTTATTCAAATTGATCATATATATCTCACTTACTATAATCATTAGGTTGTCATTGAGTTTACTAGACTTATTGTCTTAAAATTTCTTTCTATGTTGACATTCTCTCGTATAGTGACCTGGTTTACTACAAGTATAACAAAAAATAAAATCTCTCTTCTCTGCCTTGAATTTATTATTCTTATTCCTATGTTTGAGTTTGAACCTTTCTTATTTCGAGATCAAGCTTCTTCCTCGATTCTAAGATGTTAAAGAAGTTGTTCTACGGTAAACTCTTCACTCTTATACTTTAATTAGTTTCAATAATCTTTCTAAGATGTAGATAATTTACCAATAATTACAGTCACCTATAATGATTCATCAAGTTGCATACCCTTAGACGTGATCTGATTAACCAAAATATGCATCTCATGGATTTGAAGTAATAGTGACTTACCATCTAAGAATTTGAAATTTATATACTTATTAATAAAAAATGATTTCCTGCATCTTCTGTCTTGTATTTGCTTTCAAGAGCATGTCACAACTTCTTCACCATAGTGACTTTCAAGTAAAGGTCAAATAGGGTGTATGAGAGTGCATTCAGTACATGGCTGATACACATGAAGTCATCCCATAACCTCTTTCATCTCTTTTAGTTTTCAACAATAGTCTTGTCCTTCTATTCTTCTAGACATTCATTCATGAGCACATGCACCATATTTACAATTGTTGGGTAGATAAAAACTTTGTGTTACTATCTTTTTTAAATTCGTGCTATCGAATTGGGACAAGTTGGGTAGTTCTTAGTTTTTAACCTTCATAGTTGCCATTTGCAGATATATCACTGGAAAATTATTGAAAAATAACTCACTATGCTGGTTGAGCTTGAACCAGGTGCGCTTGGAGGCACACATTATACATATTATCTTTCAAGTTACAATTGCCTCATTTAGGATCAAGTTCTTGATGCAAAGGATATTAGTGCAACTACGCTCCCATGATACAAATGAGCTTTCGCTTTCTTTTAAAGACCAGACCATACTCTGCACTGGGTGAGACCAAGTATCTTGACACAAACCACCTTGAAAAACCTATTAATTAATTTGGATCAACGTAGGCTAAACCCTGGGCTCAGCTTGGGTAGGAACCCTAAGTTCAATTTAAGTAAGCATTATAAGTTCAACTTTAGTTGGGATCTAGGTTCATCTTTGAATAAGGATCCTAGGCCTTGACTAAGTCTAGGTCTAAGCTCACCAAAGAAAGGATGAGGCGGAGAGAGAGCTTAGAGTGAGCTAGAGACCGAGAGAGAGAGAGAGAGAGAGAGAGAGAGAGAGAGAGAGAGAGAGAGAGAGAGAGAGAGAGAGAGCTTGTGGAAGAGGGAGAGAGTAGAGAGTAGAGGGGAGCTCATTGTGAGTGATGGTGAGAATGGGTGAGGGTTGGGATTTATATTGGCTTCAGCCCAACAACTACCAATAAATGGTCATAAAAGGCATTGAAATGATCCAAGCAATAAGTTATAATGGTCAACCATAATGTCCTAAATGGCTGACCAAGGAAGGGTGCAGTCAAATAACAAAAAGGATATAGCCCTGGTCTAAAATGGCTAGGTCAAAGTCCACAAGTGGTAAGTCAATGTTGGTCAGGTTAAAAGCGAATCCAATGAGTTTTAAGGCTGGGTCAAAGTCCATAAGTGGTAAATCAATGTCCATTTTAGACTTGAGGACTAAAACCGTTCCACGTACAAAAAAGAATGGTCAAAGACCAAACCAAACTATATCAAGCCAGATTCAAATCCAAAGTCCAATGTTCAAGGTCTAAGTTCAAGTTCAAAGTTCAATATCTAAAGTCTAAAGACCAAAGTTTAATTGCAAGCTCAAGATCTAGCCTTTCCCAGCAACACCTAAAGCCTAATGGATTTCTAACAACCTTCAATGTGAGACTGAACTTGTAAGAATAGATGAACTACTACTACTTAGGTAAATGTAAGACAATGGACAAAAAACTTAGATAGTTTTAAGCCAAAACCCCAACAAAATATATATATCCAGTTAATAAATGATAACTGGTTTAAGCTAGAGAGCCAAGAAATTGTGATGTTAAGAGCAATGAATCGTGGTAAGTTCACAACAATGTTAAGTTCAATGCTAAGGCTGGTGTAAAACCCACTTCACCTAGCCATTCCCTTCACTTTTACTCCTTAACCTACTCCCCACCATAGCATCTAAAGGTCGCTACTCGCTAGATGCCCGGCCATGCATTTTTGTTAAGCAAACCACATTAGATCTGATAGTGCCAAATTTGGTAGCAAAAAACTCATTGTGTTAAGGAAATCACATATTCTAGAGAGGGAATATGCCTACTCATAAAATGCATGAACTTATGTAAAGGTATCCAAATATTGGGAGGGTCTATCTGAGTGGGTCCCAGTGAATTATTTTGGGTCTTGATCAACTCAAGTCACACTTTACACTTTGTTGAGCTGCTCACATGGAAGGTGTCCAAAGTTGGTTAAAGGCATTGCACTACAACCACACACACACACTAGGTATTCTCTCTCTTTTTTTTATACTTTTTATTTTTGGTGGTTGTGGTGGGAGAGGCATTAATGTCTGATTATGCAACATTTATTGCTTGGCAAAACAAGGGAACACAGCAAAGCAGACATGGTGCATGAGCATGTGCTTTTTTGTACAATTATGTACTGTGAAGATGTTGAAATTAATGATTCACTGTGAAAGTTCATTGGTGTCATTCACTCACCATGTTTGTATTTTCCTAATTTTGCAACTCCAGCGTTGAAAAGCTGAAGTTGGCCTTTTTGTTTTTCCCAGTGAATCATGGGCTTGCCTTGGTCAGGTAGGCCAGCATTTCTAGGGCTAAAATTTTAGAACATACATAACATTCTGATGTTAGCAAGTAGGGCTGTCAATGGGCTGGATTTGCAATGCCCTGTGTGGGGCCGGGTCCAGGCCCAGCTATAAGGTGAACCATACCAGGTTCATATTATAATATTATGGTATATGAGGGGGGTGTACGTACACTCTTACTAGGTTCATGTATTACTTTTATGGCATCTATATGGAATGATACATGGGAATGAAAAGGTATGTGTACAATCTTTCTATATGAGTGGACCTGCCTGGTGGGCCAAGGTTCAGGCCCAACTATAAACCCTTACCAGGTCCAGGTCCATTCATCCCGTGTCATTCCTATCTCCATACCCTTTCTTGGGATTTCACTGCGTTTGTTCAAATGGGAGATACGTTATCTACATAATTCAATTAGTGAAGATCAACATTTAAATCGTTAAAATCTGACTTTTGTGAAAGATTTTTTAGTGATTAAAAAAATCAACGGTTGACAAAACAAGCAATTTCATAATTTAGAAAATCAAAATTTTGTTCAAAAACTATGTTCCAAATGTGGTTTCTTATTGAATAGACCGTGCTGAATCTATCTATATGGTCAGATTTGTTCAAAACAACTTGCATCATAAGATTTAAAAGGGGTATGAAGATGGGGGATGTCATAGGATGAGTGGATCCGAACTTCTTTTTACATGATATTTGTCATGTAGGCACTATCCAAACTTAGCAGGCGGTGCAACGGGTATATTTAGTCATCGAGTCCAATTTGCACCAGTGATTTGGCATCAAGGCCGTCCATTATGGTGATGAAGGGCCACCAGCAAAGCCGCCGACGGTGATGTCATGTGCAAGGTGAGCTGGGCCCCACAAATTTTGCAAGTGGACGGTGGCGATGCAATAGCACCGACAAGCAGTGATATGACAGATCACCTGATAATAAGCTCTTAGAAAATCAGAGTAGGTTCTTCCTACTTCCACTATGATGCCACCATGCAGAAAGGCAGCTCAGTTTTTACGTCTCAATTACACCACCCATATCACAGAACCAAGGATTTCTACTCTCTGTTCTTTGAACTCCATGCTTTCTACTCCACGCCTACTAAACCACAAACACTTCTGAATGATATGAAACATCCAGTAACTACCTTCCACTACAATGCCATCATCAGAAGCCATCTTAGAACCAATAGGTCTGACCAAGCTCTGAAACACTACTTTCTTATGAGAAAACATGGCATCTTTCCAGACAATTTCACCATTTCTTTACTGCTGAAGCTCTGCTCTAGCCTGAAATTCCCCATGTGTAATTACAAACAGATCCATGCGTTCGTTATTCGATCTGGGTACCAACAAGATATCTTTGTCAGCACTGGCCTGGTGGAACTGTATCTTGTCTCGGGAGACTGTGCGGCAGCGCGCCAACTGTTTGTAGAAATTGATAAAAGAGATGTTATCTCATGGACGACCATGATTTCTGGGTTGAACCAGAATCAGCTTGGATTTGAGTCTCTTGAGCTCTTTAGACAGATGTTGCAGGAAGGAGTCAAGCCAAATCAGATAACACTGTCTAGTAGCCTATCGGCATGTGCTCAAGTGATGCAACATAAGCTTGGAAAATCCATTCACGGTTTTTTCATTAGATCCAGGCTCAAGAGGGACATTATAATTGAAACTAGTTTTATGGACATGTATGTAAAGTGCAGGAATTTGAGCTATGCTCGGCGAGTCTTTGATAGGATGGTTGAAAGGAATATGGTATCATGGAACATTATGATCTCAGCTTATACAACAGATGGACTGCCAGAAACTGCACTCCAAATGTTCAGGCTGATGATCCATGGTGGGACTGAACCACCCAAGTTGGAGATGCTTGCACCTGTTTTGCAGGCATGTGCAGGAGTGGCAGATCTGCAATGTGGTAGAGAAATTCATGGCAGACTCTTCAAATTTGAAAGTGGAGAAGTAGTGATCAAGATGGGAAATGCCCTCATAGACATGTATGTAAAGAGTTGTAAGCTGGACTATGCTGTGTTGGTATTTAGAAGAATGCCTGAAAGAAATGTGATAACATGGACCACTATGATTATGGGCTATGGGATGCATGGTCTGAGCAAGAAAGCATTAGAAACATTTAAGTTGATGTTGGAGTCTGGAATTAGGCCGGATGCTGTCACATTTACGGCAGTTCTATCAACATGTAGTCATGCGGGGCTAGTTGAGGAAGGATTGAAGCAGTTTCTATCCATGCAGCAGGACTATAACATTACACCAGAAGTGAAACATTTTGCATCCATAATAGATATTTATGGTCGTGCTGGTCGTCTTCAGGAAGCTTATAATTTTATATGTAATATGACCATAGAACCATCTGAAATAGTCTGGACAGCACTTCTTGCTAGTTGCAGGAACCACAAGAGCTTGGAATTAGGCCAATTTGCAGCTAAGAAAGCTCTTGGTTTCAACCAATATAATGTAGGAACTTACATACTTTTATCAAGGATTTATGCAGATTTGGGTTGTTGGGAGAACGTCTCTAGAGTGAGGTTACTGATGAAGGAGCTGGGGCTAAAACCGGACACTGCATGCAGTTGGGTGGAAATACAAAGAAGGGTTTATAAGTTCACAGTCTCTGACAATTCTCGGCCCTTTTCATATAAGCTTAACAGATTTTTGGATGAATTATTGAACACGATGGAGGCAGCCGGTTATGTACGGAATACATCAGGTGTGAGTCGTGATGTTGATGAGGCACAAAAGATGCACGCACTATGTGGACATAGTGAGAAGTTGGCACTTGCTTTTGCATTGAATGCCTGTGGACATGAGATGCCCCTAAGAATCAGCAAGAATCTCCGTGTCTGTGAAGATTGCCATGAGTTTTTCAAGTTTACCTCACAATTTTTCAAGCAGGAAGTCTTTCTCAAAGATCCAAATCGCTATCACCATTTCACACAAGGATCATGCTCATGTGGTGATTACTGGTGAAGTCTTGAACACTTTCTTGTTTATACTTGTTCTCTCTCCTTAGTCTTGTCTGTCTCGTGAGCATTCCTGAAAATGTGAAATTAAAGTGGCAGTTGTATAGATTCAACAGGGAAGTGTATAACTTCACCAAGCAATTATGCAAATTCAGGTTAACGGGAACATATGTAAGCCAGGTTGTTGGTGGGAGCCGGGTAGGAAGCCAGAAGCTACTTCCAATTGGGTGAATAAAAAGAAAGGTTTACAAGTTCTTTGCCATTGATAAATATCAACACTTCTGAGATAATTCTTGCAGATTTTTGTGTATATTATTGAAGATGATGGATATAGCAAGTCAGCAGATTGTATTGGGCGTAAGTCATAGCACTGGTGAAATGGCAAAGATGGGTGTGATGGCACTTGACATCAGGAGATGATTCTCATATGAATCAGCAAGAATATCTGAGTGGAGATTGTCAGGAAGTTTTATGTTTACATCACAAACTTTCAAGCATTCAAATCTTCTTGAGTGACCAAACTCCATCATCATTTCAGAGAAGGGGCATGTCTCTGTCGTGTTTCTGGTGACACCTTAAGTAACTTTATCACTCAAACTTCTGTACTTCTCTCTTTCTAAACTTAGATTTTAGTTTCTTGTAAACATTCTAATAACTATAACATAGCCACGTATTCCAGATGTGTACAAAAGACCAGCACACTTGACACATCTAGCTGATAAAGTTGGTTTTCCAGACCACGAGATGCAAGAAATATATTTGATGTTGATACAGAGATCTTCAATTTGAGATACAAAGTCTCTCTTTCTCTCTCTCTCTCTCTCTCTCTCTCTCTCTCTCTCTCTCTCTCTCTCTCTCTCTCTTGAAGGATGTTGATTAGGGAAACAAGGGGAAATTACTGATTATATTTGGTAGGCCCGTAAGATGACCTTACTACGAAGATCAGCCAGGAACCAACTTCAAATCTATGTAAAGAATCCATAAACTTGTGTAAGTTAAGATCTGTAGCCTTAGCCGTTACACTAATGGTCTATATCTACAAGATTGAACTTGGACTGCTGCAACTATAAGAAATTAATAATAAGAATGACTTGCTTGCCCATATCAAGGCAAAATGTGACTCAACCTGCCAAACATGATTCATTAGCACAAGATGAAACAGGGCTATTTCAAGATAGAAAGCTTTCACTGTCTAAGGAAATTGCATGACAATATCCTTTTCACCTTTGATTTTTCTTTCATGTCATTGAAAGCTTATCAGCTTTTAAGTCACTTTATAGAACATATAAAATTTAAATTTATGATCAGATGGAACTCAATAACTCCAAATTTTCTAAAGATACATCACAAATATACATGATAACTGTATGATAGTCGTCAATTGAAGCATCATATCATAGCTACAGAACACTGGGTTATGAAGTCTGAGCAGCTCTGAAAAGCTCCTTCCATTTCTTAGAGTCGCTTCCAGGTCCTTCTCCCTATTCAAGTAAATATTAAGTTTGAGAAAGAATGGTTAAAAATAGCTGCTCAGTTATAAAATAACTCCTCTAAACAAACTGATCACAACAGAAAGCATGTCTCAAAAAGACAACCAGAAAGGTTTGACAGCTCATGTAATAACATCATCAAAGAGCAAGGCAAACCATAAAATGCAAGCAGAGGATGCATTAACAGATGGGAAAAATAACAGGGGAATAAAGAGTGGAAGCAACATATAAAAACTACTGCTTTTAATCATATTCTGAATGAAGAGAAAACATTTACTGTCACTCCCTCTTTCCACAGTGAGTCTTTGAAAAGTTCCATGTATAAGATTAGGAAAATGCTTCTGGCAACAAACTGATGAATCTAACTACTACTAATGTCAAATAATCTTTCTATATTCTTCTTCTATACTCTTTAAGTCTGTTTGAAGACACTTTTGTACTTATTCTAAACTTCGAACCCACATCACAACTATTTTTACAGAATTCAAGTAACCATTCCAGTAGTTTTGATAAATCCTTTTAACAAAATACTATCAAAATATCCATTTATGATGCATAGAATTTTGGCTATGACAAATTAGAACACAAGATAATCCATTCAAAGATAACTTATAAAGAGAGGACTAAGATCTAAGATTTGAAGCAAGCAAAAAGCAAAAAGCACTGCATGGCCCTCATTCTTCAAAGAATTGCATGATTTGGTTCTCATGCAAGCTTTCTTTTATTTTTCACCATACATCCTGGTATTTGACTATATTGCTAGGTTAGCTCCTTCGAAACCATAGGAACCACTCACTCAAGGATCAGTGGAAATGGCTAAATAAAGCAATATGCTGCAGCACTGCTTAGAAGTTTGATGTTATAATCACATTCACATGATCAATGTCTATAAACACTCACCTCAACAGAGTTTATCTCATAAATTTCACCCTGAGTAAACTCTATATCCAGTGCCTGTATGCAAGCTTCTGCCACAACAAGCCTGCTTACCTCCCCCACAAGTTTATCTCCTAACAAACATGAAAACCCACACCTCCAGAATAAAAAAATAGAACGAAAGTGGCATACAATAGAAAAGCACTACACAATCCATGTCATCACAAAAGAATTGTTGCAACTATCAGCAATAAAATTTCCTGAAATTCAATAAATTGGTATATATGGAATTGTTGGTTTCTCATGATTGAGAGGATAAAATGCCCATTCATGAACGGCTATTGAAGTACAGTAAAGTTGGCATCACAAAGTTTTCTTATAACATAGTAAAAGATGCCATTAACATTCAACATTTTATCTCCAAATAGGCATTGGAAATTTAGAATGTGCTTATTGGCTTGAGTTCAACATAAGATAATTAGAAGAATTATTGTAATTCATACTAAAGGAAGTCTACACTTACAATTTATTAGCCACAACTCCAAGGGGCATGTGTTGCAAACAATGACTGGAAAGCCAGTTACTGTTAAATTCCAAGTTTCAAACTTTTTCATGATTGTTGGGAACCCGTTACTCAGTTCTGTATTAATATACAACTAATATAATCCTTAGGATGAGCAAAGAAATTCAAACGTTGTTTCCATTCAGTATGGAGAAATTGCACAGATTGACTTTTTGTTTTTGTTCCAGCAAACATATGAAAGTTTTTGTATATCAAGATTTTCACTGGTGTTTGGCAGGAGCTTACATTACAAGAGATGATACAAGGAGATAAATTCTAATGTATCTCTAATACACTACCAAGAGACATCATTTTTCTTCTTAAGAGACATCGTAGAAGATATAATACAAGGAGATAAATTGATAAGTGACAGGCCAATGAGGGTTAAAAAATTTCATACTTTGCTGGAACAGAAGGCAAAAAGTCAATTTTTTGCACTTTTTCCATGTAATTTGACCAAACATAGATATTAATTTGTATTAAATTCTTTCCAAGCAGGAAAATGAAGCTTCATTCAAATATAAAATTATTGTGAACTATAGATCCTTAATCAGGCAAAACTAGAGTTTGTAGAACTTCCTCTTGGTTAATGTTCATAGCACAAATGTTGTTGAAAAACTGGAAATTTTCTTTGAGGCATGAATCCTTATATAGCTTCTCAGAGATATTGGGTGGTCATTCAGATGCAACTAGATTTCTAGTATGTCCTAGATCTGTAAATTTAGCCTTACTAGTAGGAATACCAAACTCTGAAGTTCTGAACAAATTATCCCTTTGGCCTAAAAAAAAAACTCCACGATTTTCAGCATTCCTATAAGTAGCACAAAACATACCAAATCTTGAAAATTATTATTTTGGTGGAAACGAGTGAACCAACAAGGGCATGAAATCAATATGCAAACCAAATGGGCAATGAAGTATTGTACTCAGTTTTTAAGGAATATCAATCTTTCCTTTCCTTAAAAAAAATATGTAAACCAAATGGGCAATGAATTATTGCCCGCTCTAGAGAGGCATTTTAATATAAAACCATGGAGCAGAAGCTACCAATGAATAGACAACTTCTCATTATTTTTCTCTGCTTTAAAAGAATGAAAATTGACTTGCCTTGACTTATAACAACTGCACGACGTTGCCCTGCGGTTGCTTTTAAGAGAGTATTTAGATCATATGAAGTATATGGACCATCAGTCAATCTTCCTGCCCTGGAAATCAAACTTTATCATACTCTATTCAATTACTAATTAAAAAAACAAGGTTATACTTCTTTGTGATGCATAAATATGCAAGATGAGAATTCCATTACAAGAATTCATGAGTGCAACAGAAGAAATAGGAAACCTCAAACCTGATAATAGTATAGGGAATGCCAGAATTACGAACAAAATCTTCTCCCATCTTCTTGAACTTAAGAACGCCAAACAGATTCATGATGCTGAAAAATGATTTTACAAAAAAAGTTGGTTCGGAGGCTCAATTCTCAAAATTATACTTTAAAGGTAGATTGTGTCAATAAATTCAGTTGCATGAATAAACTAAATACCATAGATTTTCTACTTACAAATTAGCATGCTTTAATTGTAGGCATTCCTGTCCATACCATCATGATTACAAAGCATTTGTATTTTCTTAATCTGACAAAGCATGCACGAGTCTCAAACACCCCTTTCTCTATCATATGCAAATGACATTTTAAGAACTCCAAATAACACGAGTAAAAGTTTTTTTTTAAGGTGTGCCTATGCTTTCGTTCCATGCATGTCTCCAAACAATCAGCCCTGTTTTACTTCCAATTTCACTAGAGCGCTGTCTAATCTGCTAAGCTAAGTAAAGTAGACAAGCTGGAAAAAACATCTACATGTTGAGCTAAGGCAACACAAATTTCCACACTCAATTATATGTATGCAAGTTTTCTATTCATTTATGAGTTGAAGCGTATGCATTTATGCACTAATTTGTAATATCAGTCCAACAATAGAATACCAAAAATTCTGTTTGTGTTTGAGTCTAATGATGATCCGCAATCCAGAAAACAAACAAACTTTGACCCATTCAAGCAGATCTGATGCGCTTGACCACAATGGACCAATGTCAAACAAATGCATACAAGAGTGACAATTATTTTTGGGACCCTCAGTAACTTAGTTGCATGAGAGGAATATCATGTTAGGAAAACCACGAGAAAGAAACAACCAAAAGGTAACAAAGAACAAGAACGATCAAACAAAACACAGGAAGAACACACATATTTACGTGGAAAAACCTCTCCTCAAATCCGAGAGAGAGTAAAAAACCACGGCCGCCCAGAGAGAAATCTTATTACTCTTATTCGATAGTTACTAGATGGGGAAAGAAAAGAAAGAATATATACAAGGCAAGGGCGACAACCCTAACCCTAACCAAATCGGGTCTGATCCATAAAAAACCGGGTCCCAAACATAAGCCCCCAAAAAAAATTTCTTTTTTTGGGGGGGGGCGCTGCCCCCCTATAACCCCGCCAGGGGCGCCCCCCTGGATGGCCCGCTGACCCGCGCCGGGGGGAGGCCCCGGACCCCTCTTCCTGCAAGGGCAAAAACTATGAATCAGGCTCCACAACTCATCAATCTCCCACTTGGAGACTGATACAAAGAAAAAATTCTCCATCTGTCTTTCTTCTCAAACTCTTCTCTGAATCTCTGGAACGACATCCCTCCCTCATGCTCAATGAAGGATTCCAACTGAGGCAATGCACAACCTCAGTTTCTCAGTGGTCACACCCTTTGTCAACATATCTGCTGGATTCTCGGCACAAAGGATCTTCTCTAATGACAATGTCTCATCATTTATCTTCTCTCGAATGTAATGATACTTTAATTGAATGTGCTTTGTCTTTAAATGAAATACTGGATTCTTTGCAAGGCACAAAGCACTCTGACTGTCACTGAAGATAATACTTTTGTCCTGTTCCATGCCAATCTCCTTCAGAAAATTCTTGGACCCGCGTCGGGGGGAGCCCCGGACCACCCTTCCTGTAAGGGCAAAAACTATGAATCAGGCTCCACAACTCATCATATCACACTAACCCAAAAACAAAATCCAAAACCTCAAACAATTACTACATGCAGTAGAAATAATTTCCTAAAAGACCAAGCCTATCTAATCTGCTAAGGCAACACATATCCTACCCGTTAAAATGTAAAATATATAATATAATAATATATATATATATATATATTTTTTTTCTTTTCTTTTTATTTTTATTTATTGTCTAGTTCATTTTGAATAGGGCATGCCAAAATTATGTCATGGCTAATTAATAGCGTTGACATTAAGAAATGCTCTAGTCTTGCTAAATTTGAACATATCGATATAACTTAAGAATATCTTAAAAACATGTATTCCTTTAAAGATATTGCACATGTGTGCAATTTATAAGACAAAGTCCGGACGATGACTCAAAAGGACAAAACTATTAGAGAATATTACAATGAGTTATCCGGACTTTGGGAGAAATTGACTATTCTTGAGCCAAAATGGCATTGTTCTGAAGATATCAAGCTTCGCTAAAAGCAACTTGATATAAAACATTTTTATCAATTTATAAAAGGTTTAAAAGCGGAATTTGAGTTGACCAAATCGGCTCTTCTACATCGAGGAAAAGTTTCCTTTATCATTGATACTATAGAGGAACTAACTATGGAGAAAAATAGACTTAGAAAGAATACTCCAAAAATTGAAGATGACTCCATTCTAGTTGTGTCTAGACCGGGTAACTATGTGTGCACTTATAGGCCTCCTCATTTTGGTAGACAAGGTGATGATTTTGACAAAAGAAAAGTCATTTGTCATGAGTCGGGCACTATAGGCCTCAATGTCCTACGTTAAAGAGAAGAGACAAAAAGAAAGTTGCATCGATCGGATCAGAATTAAAAGATCAAGATGCACCGATATCTATGGCTCAATTGATGAAAATTCTTCAACCCCTTCTCAAAGGAGCATCATCCTCAACTGAAGCCTCAACTGGAGTAGCTGTTTCATCATTCTTCGATCCTAGTAACTTTCTTTGGCTTCTTGACTCTGATGCTTCTTTTCATATGACTCCAAATGTCAATAGCTTATCTGAATGTCTTAAAAGTAACTCAAGTGTGTCAAAAGTTTTCACAGCTGATGGTACCTCTCTTGAAATAGAAGGAATAAATTTTTTTGAAAAACTTCTTAAAACAAAGAAATTTTTTATTCCAGAAGTTAGATATATTTCTAAACTAAATTTAAATCTCTTGTCTGTTTCTCAAATATCTGATTATGGGTGTAATATCTCCTCTCTTCTCATGGTTGTTCGGTACATGATCGTCAGTTAGGGAAGCTGATTGGGGAAGGCCATAGAGAATGGGGACTCTATTACATGGATCTTTTTGAATTGCCTAAGAATTCTTTCTGTTATAATGCTCAGAAATTAGAGTTGGATTTATGGCACAAAAGACTTGGTCATCCTCATATGTCTAAAATCCAACATTTTTCAAGTTTAGAAAAATTTTGTAATTCTGAAAGTTTTACTTGTAAAGAGTGTAGCCTTGGCAAAATGAAAAGATTACCATTTCATGATAGAACTTTTGTTTCCTCTAGACCACTTGAATTAATACATTCGAATGTTTGGGGTTTTGCAACAGTTATTTCAAAAGGTGAATATACATATTATGTAATTTTTGTTGATGATTTTTCTAGGCATGCTTGGATTTACATGAGTATAAATATGAGATTTTTTCATATTTTGAAACATTTTATAAAATGGTTAAAAATAAATTTTAAAATGATATTTACATTTTTCACATTGATTCAAGGAAAAAATTTATATCTAAAGAATTCAAAGACTATCTCAACTTACATAGCATCACACATAAAAGATCTTGTTCACACACACTACAACAAAATGAATTGGCCGAACATAAACATCGACACATCATGAAAACTACTAGGACCTTATTAATAGCAAATCAAGTTCCAAAAGAATTTTGGGCGGAAGCTGCACTAACTGCTACCTATCTTATTAATCGAATGCTATCTTCTTCTTTAAAAAACATAACTCTGATTGAAAAACTTGTCAACTTATCTCATGATTATTCTAGATTAAGAGTTTTTGGATACAAGTGTTTTGTTTTCACCAACAAGAATGACAATTTCTCTCCACGTGCGATTCCTTGTGCCTTCTTAGGATATGCAAATAATAAAAAAGGCCATAAGTGTTTTGATTTTCAAAATGAAAAATTATATATATCAAGAAATGTATCTTTCCTAGAGAAAGAAAGTTTTTTTGAATTCAAAAAACCCAAGGAAGTCATTGAATATTCTATTTAATAGATTTGACTTTAAAATCTAATGAATGAGATCTTGAATGTGATTTTGACAATGATCAAAGTCCTATTGTTGTTGAACATAATGTTGATAATGAAGAACAAACCTATAGGGACGTTAGTCTACAATATTCAAGACGTAGAGAGTCAAATCTTCCATGTAGCAGTAGAAAAATATTTCGAAGTACCAACCAGAAGGTCATCTAGAATTTCTAGGTCTCATGGAAAATTTGTGTCATATGAATCATTTTCACCCACATACAAGGTGGTTATTGCATTAATACAATCATATGCAGATCCGTCATCCTATTCTCAAGCAAAAAACCATATAGAATGGGTAGAAGCCATGAAGATAGAATTGGATACATTAGAAAATGCTAACACATGGACTATTCAAGATATTCCTCAAGGTAAGAAACCTATAGGTTGTCGATGGGTCTACAAAGTCAAAACCAAGAGTGATAAAACTCTTGAAATGTATAAACCATGATTAGTGGCCAAAGGGTATGCTAAAGAGTACGCCATCGATTATGAAGAAACTTTTGCCCCAGTTGCTCGTATGACCACTGTCAGAACATTAATAGCGTTGGCCTCCATTAGAAAATGATCTATATTTCAGATGAATATAAAAAATGTTTTTCTCAATGAAAATCTAATTGAAGAAGTGTACATGGAAGTTCCACCTGGTATTAGTATCCTTAAGGGTAAAACTCTTCGTTTAGAAAAAGCTCTTTATGGTCTTAAATAGGCACCAAAAGCCTGGTATGATAGATTTAGTCGTGTTATGCTTGATATTGGTTTTCAATCTTATTTGACTGACACTGCTTTGTTTACTAAGAATTTTGATGTAGGCATTATTGTCCTCCTTCTCTATGTGGATGATATGATCATCACCAGAGGCGACAAACATGAAGTTGTAAACATCAAAACTCTTCTTAAAACTCATTTTGAAATGACTGACTTAGGTTTATTAAGATATTTTTTAAGAATTGAAGTTGCTTATTCCCCTCGTGGGTATTTAGTATCTCAATATAAATTTGCTTTTGATATTGTTTCCAGGTCCAGAATTACAGATGACAAAAAAGTAGACACTCCAGAGGTTGTCAACATCAAAATGAGGATTGATGATGGAAAACCTCTTGATGATCCCACTCCTTACAGACAGCTTATCAGAGCACTCTCCTATCTCTCCATTACTAGGCCAGATATAACACACGCTCTCCACACAACCAGTCAATTTCAACATGCTCCCACCTCTGTTCATATGGAGCAGTCTTGCGTATTATTAGATACATAAAGTCTTTCCTTTCACGAGTACTCTTCTTGTCTGCTTCATCGTCTTTAGATTTAATTGCCTATACTGATGCAGACTAGGGAGGTGATCCCAATGATAGACACTCAACCACTAGTTTTTGTGTTTTCTTAGGTGAATCCTTAATTTCGTGAAGATGCAAAAAGCAACAAAAGGTCTCTCTCGCCTTCACCAAAGCTGAATATAGAGCCATGACCACCACGACAATGAAAGTAGTTTAGCTCAGACGTCTGTTAGCTGACATGCGAGCTGAGCTTCAAGAATGTGCTGTGAAAACAAGACAACAACAACAACAACTACGCCTTCATCCCAAAACAATTGGGGTCGGCGATATGAACCAAAAAAGAAAATCATTCTGGGTCTTCCACATGAATCCTTCTCCTCCAATCATTTCTATCCAATGCCATGTCCTCGGTGAGGTTCAAAGCATTCATATCCTTTCCTATTATCTCCATCCAAGTCTTCTTAGGCCTATCCCGACCTCTTTTAACTAATATATTTTCCCATTTCTCCATCCTTCTAACTGGAGTATCATTAGGCCTTCGCCGAATATGTCCAAACCATCGTAAACGATTCTCTCTTATCTTATTTTCAATGGATGCAACGCCTACCTTCTTACGTATCTCCTCGTTTCGAATCTTATCTTTTATTATATTTTCACACATCCATCTAAGCATATGCATCTCAACTACACTCATTTTTTGAATATGATGTCACTTGGCAGCCCAACATTCCGTACCATATAGTAAAGCGGGCCTAATTGTCGTCCTATAAAACTTTCCCTTCAACTGCAATGGCATTCTACGGTCGCACAACACTCCAATTGCACTTTTCCATTTCATCCACCCAACCTTTATCCTATGATTTACATCTCTATCAATTTCTCCATACTTTTGAATGATAGATCCCAAATATTTGAAACAATCATTCACCGGTATTTCTTGCTCACCAAGCTTCACTACACTCCCATCACTACTTTGTTGCTTACTAAACCGACATTCCATATATTCTGTCTTACTCTTACTCAACTTAAAACCTCTTGCTTCTAATGTCTGTCTCCATAATTCTAACTTAGCATTAACCCCAACTCTAGACTCATCAATCAAAACAATATCATCAACAAACAACATACACCACGACACATTTTCTTGAATTGATCTCGTAAGCTCATCCATCACTATAGCAAATAGGAAAGGGATTAATGCAGATCCTTGATGTAACCCAACCGTTATAGGAAAATTGGTTGTCATCCCTCCACAAGTGCGGACATTGGTTACTATTCTTTCGTACATATCTTTAATTGTACTAATGTACTTGAGAGAAACACCTTTCTTCATCATTGTCCACCAGAGAACATCCTTAGGTACTCTATCGTATGCCTTCTTCAAATCAATAAAAACCATATGCAAATCTTTGTTCCTCTCTCTATATCTCTCAATAAGTTGTCTAAGAAGATGTATAGCTTCCATAGTTGATCTTCTAGGCATAAAACCAAATTGATTCTCCGATATCATGACAACCTTCCTCAACCTATACTCAATCACCCTCTCCCAAAGCTTTAGACATTTTATGAACGCACCAAACATATTGAGATGGACTGTCACTATGTTAGAGATGAATATCTACATGGAACCATTAATCTGCTCTATGTTACATCAGAATACCAATTACCAGACTTCTTCACCAAACCTCTTGCTGCTCCCAGATTTTACTTTCTCTTAAATAAACTTTCGCTCATTGTACCGTAAGTTTGAGGGGGAGTGTTAAAATGTAACATATATAATATATATAATGATAATATAATATTATATATATATATATATATTTATTTTTACTCTTTTTTTCTTTATTTTTATTTTTATTTATTGTCTAGTTCATTTTGAACTAGACATTGTATTCTAGTCAAGTCCCAACTAGGACTTGACTAGGATATAGTCGTTGGACCTAGTTTAACGGTTATATTTAAAGCCGTTGGACTAGGTCCAACGACTCTCAAGGAGAGCGCTCCTTCATCTCTCACCCACTTGTATAAATAGGGGTGATCCCCCTCCACATAGTATCAATGCTTCTTAAGCATTTCTTGTGAAAAAATAAAGATTTATTATTTTAGTGTGTTCTTCCATTTTTATCCTTTTATGGGTTGTGCTTGAAGTATCTCCAATAGACACTCTTTTGAAGATTTCTCTTGCTTTTGTGGAAGACCACCATTTCATTACACTACCTAAGGCTTAAAAGTTAAAACAAGTGAACAACAACTGACCTTTATTGTTCAAATTATGTCGTTTATCAATAAGCTTCAAAGCTTCTCTTAAAGTTTGCTACAAAAACATCATTTGGTTGATCTTTGGGCACCATGTAATGTTACAGCAAAAATTCTGCTACAATGAAATTGTGCATATTGAGTGCAAATCTTGCACCAGCTAAAGGGAAAGTTCAAAATAAACCGAGGAGAATTCAGTAATGGAATGCATTTCTAGGTCACTACAAAATCTTTAACTATCAACCAGGTGAGATATCAATTTGCACAGATACATGTGGTAAATAGAAGAACCATGCTGACACAAAAAAATGTCAGTAATTATCAAATATTCCTCCAGATATTGAGATGGACTCCTGAAACTACATAAAGTATTTCTGCCTTACACTGCTAACTCAAGGCATCAGAAGCTTGCATACCTCCATGGAAGTTCATTGAATTTTGTGACACCAACTGATGATATAAGAACAAATCTTGTCAGTGTCCGAGGCAATGCAGCTACAAGATTGCAAACACCCTCCCAATCTTCAAAACAGTCATAACTCATAATCAATATCATCCACATTTAACCATTTCAGGCTTTTAAATTCAGTTGTAGTTCCACAGAGATCTTTACTTGGTAGCACAACCATAGCAACCATAAGCACTAATCTTAGATCTATCAATTTAAAAGTTGGAAAATTTAAAGAACAACATTAAATGTTTAATGAAAAAAAAACTGATGAACATCAATAAGAAACAAATATCAAAGTGGGTTTTGGTAAATTGAATACAAATAACCACTTAAACTGAGTTTGTCTGATTCATGGACGGTTCATAATGGCCATAAACATCATGCTTACCCACTCTTTCCGGTGTATTATCTCCATCCCAGCGCCTTGAAGGAAAAGCAGTTGTTCCAGTGCAGCAAATGACATGTGTGATGCCCTAGGAAACAAGACTCCTATATTTTGAATTTTCATGGGCACAAATAATTCAATAACTAGACCACTACATTAAGAAAAAAGTGCACAAGGTCTCATAGGAAAATCAAACATGTACCTCAAAGATAGCTGGGCACAGGTCGGATGGATTCCTAGTGTCACTCTTCCAAACCTATGATCAAATGGTTACGATGTTTTGACATATTTTAGCTCAATGAATGAACATATATTTCACACGTAACTCATGATCGAATTTTATATTGTGTAAAGAAGAATTGACAGAATAAGAGCACGCAAGAATTTCAAACTATATCATGGAAAAGCTAGATCAGGCACCTTTAGATTGCTTTCATCTTGTTCACCAAACAAAGATGCTGCTTTTAAAGGATCACGTAATAATAAGTGTGTCTTGATGCCTCGGTCTAGCAAGGATGCAACAACAAGCTGCCCTGAAATCAAATAAAAGCTTCATCAATTCAGGAGTCAAGTACAATGTAAAAGAAACAATTGAAAAAGTGTATTGTAAGTTTAGTTCCAGTTGCCACCTTCCATAATTTCCATTGCAATACTCTTGGTTTGTAATACTCAGTGAAGATGAATTTAATAACATACACACATGAATCATTTCATGTAAGTTCATATCTAAAACTGATGCTTCTAGTTGACGGCCCAGGGAAGTCTAAAAATGAAGGAAAAAATTCTATCAATACTAGACACCCTTGCATAATCTTGTTCTCTGAACTTCTCTCCAAGTTAACAGACTTTCAACAAGAACCCCAAGCCAAAACCTTACACAATCCACTGTAGCAGACTCCCAACTGGAAGACCCTCTTTCACTTCCTGACCAATCTAAAAGAAAACAACAATCATCACCACCGATTTCTCGCCCAAACATGGAATGATAATACTAACACAAGGACAAAGACACCAACAAATTCAACCCCATCATCCACTATGACACCAGTGGCTTGATCAACAATTTTCAACAAAAATTCAAACCACCCACACAAGAACTCAAAAACTACCTCTTCCATAGCCGATAGATTAATTCATGGTACAACCAAAACTTGAGACGATTGGTACAAATTCAACACCATCATCCACCCTTTTGACGATCAACTTGTTCATTAATTTTGAAAAAAATTCAAACCACCCACATAAGAATACAAAAATCCAACACTCCAAAAGATGATAGACTAATTCATGGTACAACTGAAACTTGAAGTTTTTGATCAAGGAATTCTTACCAACGCCACCAGAGCCTCCAACAACAAGAACAAGCTTGGAAGAAGGGGGCTTTGTTACAGGATCTTGGGTTTCCACTCTGGGCCCTTCCTGTTTCACCGAACCGCAGTAAACACCGCTTCTTATTGCTTTCCTGGAGATGACCATTCTCTTTGTAAGCATGGAGCAGTGGAAGCTGGCATGGTTGCATACTTGGAAGCCAAGGGTGGGATTCCTGACAATGGTTGGGGTCTTCCCTGTAGAGATGCGCAACTCAAGAAGAGAGTTGCAGGAGAAATTTGAAGCCATAGAGGATGCAGAGAGGGGAACGGAAGGAGCTGTAGCCTCAGAAACTCTCAAGTGGGTTAGTGTTACTTTGTACATGGTGGTGATATATCCAGTTGGACGAATCAGATTGTGGCAATAAGATAAGCCTCACGGTTGTGGGTCGAGGGACAAATGTTCAGACAGCACATGGGGACGGGAATTCAACGGTTGAATTTGTACCAATCCCGAGCCAACCAAGCTAATAGACTCAATCAACAAGTATATTTACTAAAAAAAAGTAAATCTTCCCTACACGAAGAATTGCCAAACCATTTGACTCGTCATTCATTGCTTAGGGATTAGTGAAAAAAGAGTCGGTTTAAAATTCAATGAATTTGCTAGTTGTAGAAATATTTTTTTTCATCAAACCCGACCCTGCAATAAAAAAAGGTTAATATAATTTCCTTTTTTTCACCGAAGGAAATATATCTAAAGGGTTTGATCCGGATTGATCTCTCATTCACACCAACGGTGGCTGCGAGGTCGAGGCATTGGACCTACTGATCACGCAGAAAAAAAAAATCAGGTGTAATGTGATTGCATACTTTTATTGTGCCGCTGTACCTGATCACCATCTTGGAGGTAAGGTCTGTCAGTTGTGGGCCCAAGAAATGACGGAGGGCAATCAGGTGCAGCGGCACACTAAAAGTGCAATCACATTGCACCTGATCCTCCCTCTCATGTAGGGGTGGCAATTTCTGACACGACCCGCCAACCCGACCGGCCAACCCGCCTCTTAGGCGGGTTCGGGTTGGGCTTAAGCCAACCCGTTTAATAAACGGGTAGACCCGCGTAACCCGTTTATTAAACAGGTCGGGTTTGGGTTGGGGGTATGCCAACCCGGCTGACCCGTTTAATAAACGGGTTAGGCGGGTGGGTCAACCCGCCAACCTGACCCGCCAACCTGTCTGCCCGACCCGTCAACCCGTCTGCCCGACCCGTCAACCCGCCAACCCGACCCGCCAACCTGCCTACCTGCCAACCCGATCCGTCAACACGCCAACCTGAAAACCCGTTTACCCGACCCAATCCATTTATTAAATGGGTTGGCGGGTCGTGTCGGGTTACCCGTTTATTAAACGGGTCGGGTTCGTGTTTGCCACAGCCGACCCGTTTAATAAACGGGTCGGGTTCGGGTTGAGGTATGCTGACCTGCCAACCCGACCTGCCAACCCGCCAACCGGACCCGATTGCCACCCCTACTCTCATGAGGAGGAATCCTCTGAAAACAGAGTTGAACGACCACAATTAATTCGTTGAACATAACCGATGAATCCCCACCTCTCACATCTTGGAACCTGTGAGAGAGGCCCATGCACATTAGGGTTGCAAATGGGTCGGATCCAGGAAGAGGAATTTGCAAAATTTGGCGGTCCCGATCACCTGACTGTCCAATGTATTTTGAGATCCGAAACCCAACCAGTTTGCATCCCTAATGCACATCTCCATCAAGTGAGATGTGGTGGATAATCGGCTGTATTCAATATGACCTGATCTGCTCCCGTTCGGCTTGTTCAGTTTCATCTTGCAATAGGTGACAGACTGTGCTTTGACAAAATTTGGTGGACTCGGTCATATTCGATATTACTAAAAATCGGTAATATTGAATAGGAACGACACACATATTACATTGGTGGTCCCCACCTGATGGAGAAAGGCACAATGCAAACAGTGTGCCACTTGGCAAAACCATTTCCTTTCGTAATCATGTGAGAGCAGGGTCTACCCAATCTGGGCCAAACCCTAAAGTGTCCGGGTATGGTGATAAATAAGAAGACCCAATGAAGACACAGGTTCGATTAATACATGGATCTGGGTATAGTTTGTGAAATTTTATACCAGACCAAGGTCCAACCTGAGTTCTGATTAAGACCCACAATTTTTAATGTAAAAATGATAAAAAATATTATTCAGAGTTCTTATTGGATCCTGGTATGTTTTTTCACATAGTAAACCTGATTAGACCTGTTTCCAGATTCGATACATACCTAAAAATAGGGTTCAAGTCTGATTCCACTTAGGTCCGAACCAAACCCAACCCGTTGACACACCCCAAGCCACAATCACAAATTTTTTTTGTCTTCTTCCTTTTCTTTCCTTTCCTTTTTGTTTTTTGATAAGATGGAGTGCGGGAGTCAGATCCCAACCAATTATACAACCCTACCATTGGGTTTTGAACTTGCAACTAGGGATCCACACTAGCCGAGTCTGGACTGTTCTAACTTGGCTCAGTTCAAAATGTTTATGTCCAAGCTCGGCTGGAGCTCGAAGCCGAGCTTGACTGACAGTGTTTAGACTCAACTCGATTCTGAGCTGAGCTTAAAGGCATTCCAAAAAAATTCAACTTTTAATTTTTTTTGGATAAGGCTAAATTTGAACCCTAACCTCTTCCAAGGTTTCACAAGTGATCCATCACTAAGCCAACGCTTATATTATATTCATTGAGACCAAAAATGATATATACAAACTAAAAGTACTGCACAAAAAATGTAAAAAGTAACTAACTTGTTGATTATTTTTGTAAACATATTATATATACACTTATATCCAAGCCTTATTGAGCTCGAAAGGCTGATCAAGCTTGACTCGTTGTTTGCTCGTATGAGCCTTAAAACCCTTAAAACCATATTCAAGCTTGACTCATTTAAAGCACGGACGAACCCGAGCTGACTCAGTTCGTTGTGCATCCCTACTTGCAATGTCCCAACACAAGGTAACTTGTACTAGCTGATCCTTCCAAACAAGCAGAGCCCCCGATGGTGCACATTCGATATCACTAATTTTCAGTGATAATATTGAATCATGTGGAGACCACAGCCGAGGAGACATTTCTGGTGCACATTCGATATAACTGATTTTTAGTGATAATGAATCATGTGGGGACCACAACCACAGCAGGAAAAACAATTTCTGGTGCACATTAGATATCACTAAATTTCAAAGATACTGAATATGACCCTATATCTCTTATAAGGTATAGGAGTTTGAGAGACTAGAATATGAGAACTGAAAATATGAGAACTAACGTGTGGATCATGATTTTTATGGATTTTTTGTTCTTTTCTCTTGAATCTAACCATGAGCCCACTCTTGAATAATCCAATTTTGGGGCATAAATGAGATTTTTAAGGCTTTAAAATCAATGGCTCATAATCTTCCATAAGTATTCAAGCATTCAAAAATCATATTTTTCATAAAAAATATACAAACAATCCAATGATTGATTCCTAACAAACTCACTGTACCAAACACATCCACATGGTTAGATTTGCAAAAAAAGTGTTGGAAATGCTCATATTTCTAGTTCTCGTATTCCAATAAATAAGAAAAAGGCATAATTGAGGCTTGCTTGGAATAAACTGAGTAATTTATAAAAAAGCTCACAACTTGTCATTTATTTAAAAAACACACCCAAATCTTTGGGTTATTACATTCACCTGCGGACTTTATTTGAATGAAGTTTTCTGAAATACCTGCCTGTGGTACAAAATGATATTCTTGTCATTCCTTATGAGAGTACACCATCTTATGTTGTACAAAATGATATTCTTGTCATTTATTTAAAAAACACACCCAAATCTTTGGGTTATTACATTCACCTGCGGACTTTATTTGAATGAAGTTTTCTGAAATACCTGCCTGTGGTACAAAATGATATTCTTGTCATTCCTTATGAGAGTACACCATCTTATGTTGCTTTGTTGAACAAATCAACAATGAGGGCATTTTAACCATTTTTTGACTATATATTAGCAATAACTTGTGATTCTTGGATGTTGTAATTGCACATAGTAATCACACTACTTTCTCAAGGTTAGTGAAACATGAAAAGTATAATGGTGATTGCCAAAACTATAATGGTTTTTGCATGTTTTTATCTTGAATCTTGTGAAAGTTGAGCATGTTTGGTTGAGCCTCATGAGAATTACTCTGGCATCACATGACCCAATTTCACAAGCCCAGCCAAACATGAGATTTGGGGCTCAGGTGAATTAGAATCAAAGAAATCAAATAGTGGTTTTGAATCACACGATTGAAAATCACATCATGATAACCGTGTACCAAAAAGTCTGCAGAGTTGAACTTTGGGGTTTGAGACCTCAACGTTCATCTCCTTCTTCTTGCCTATATGAAGAAGAAGAGGCAACCACCTGCATCTTGCCGGAGATTGGGGGAAAGCTTGCCAGAGAGGGAAGGATGCCGAAGAGACTGTCAAATGGGGGGAACTCGCAAGAAAAATCACATGAGCCTGTTATTCTTCCTTTTCTTGGTTGTTGCAAAATCGCTAGAGGTGGTGAAATTGCAGAGCTTGCCAAAATATTGATTCCGATGAGCTTCATTGGCCAATGACCAAACAAGGGCGGAGGGTTGGTGAGCCCCTGTTTTGGTCCCCCTCTTTCTGCTCGTTTTTTTTTTGTTGCTTTCAGTCGAGAGGAAGCACAACCAAGTTGTACTCCGATGAGCTCTACCATGCCAAAAAAAATCAACTGGAGTAGGGGGTGAGCGCCTATTTCAGTTTGTAACTCTTTTTTTCTTCTTTTTTCAATCAGTTTTATTGGTTGGAAGCTTGCCGGAATCAACCATCAAGATTTCGGCGAGCTCCGCCCCCCCCTTTGACTGAACAGGGGCTCCTATAGGCGAGCCCTTGTTCAGTCTTCCATTCTTTTTTGGCTTGCAATTGAGAGGAAGGGGGCAATCAAGGGGCGAGCTCGCCGGAAGTGGTTCGGCAAGCTCTTCTCACTCTACTAATTGGATAGTAAACTAAGGCAATGTGGAGCTCACCGAAAAAATGGAGCTCCATGTTGGACATTTGGGTTTTGGATTAACCCATAGTATGACCCGATTTGACACTCATGAGAGCTTAGTGGGCTATTAGTAGAATTTAGTAGGGTAGGGGTTACCACAACATGAACCTCCCTTATCCCAACCCACCCTTATTCTCCACTATAAATATGAGGCTTGGTTAGGTGATAAGGGTAGCCTATAGATACGACGACTCCACAGCTCTCTCCTAGAGTGTTGCAGCCATGTCAACCAACACCCCCCCCCCCCCCCCCCCAAAAAAAAAAAAATTGATAAAATCACATAGAAATGAGATTCATTTCCCCACACCAACCAAACATGAGGATTGGAATCACATGAAATATGTTTTCACATTTGTAAAAAAAAGCCAAACATACTCACAATCACAACTTTTACCTTCTTAATTATTGTTTTTTACTTTCTCACATGTGACCAAAGCAAACATTGATGATTTTAGGAGCAAGCATGCATATATAAAGCAAGGGCTAAAGTGTAATAACTAGATGCTAAATGGCTGGTGCAAATAGTTGATGGGCTGCGTTTTGGCAATGAATTGGTCATTGCAACAAACTTTTGTTCAAGAAACTGAAAATTCAGGTAAAAAAAGTGGAGACCAGTACTTGAGATATTCAAGTTGAATTAGGAGTTTGGGGATCTATATATGAACTGCTTGGTTCAATTTTGTTGGTTGTAGGCTACTTGGAGGCCTAAACCTTCTCTGTAATATTGATGGAGTTTAGGGATGCAAATGGATAGATTATAGTCTGTACCATGATCGACCTGAATCCAAAATTTAAGCAGTAGGTGCGAATCCAAATGTGAATTAGATTCGTTAAAGAATAGTTCAGTTTGGATCCAAATTTCAAATGACATTATTGGATCCAGTATAAATAGCTTGAAAACATATGCTTCATATGTAAAAATTACAAAAGGATCAGATCCAGATCCTAATGCATATCTGAAAAAATGTTGATCCAACCGCCAATCCAAGACAAAGAAAAGTCTGATCACAGAAGCCTGAGTTTTGATCCTAAAACACATTTCAGTTCTATTTTAAAAATCCATATCTACATCAGATTTAAATTAGAGGTTTGTCTAAATTTGATCTATTGGCATCCCTAAATTGGACGTGCAAACATTTTTTGTTGTTGCATTTAGTAATTCCAAGGGTGAATTCCACAAATTTGCTAAGGCCCTGTTTGGAAACTTCCAGTCGGTGGTAGCTAAAGATGCAGTTACGGAATCCTCAAAATTTATGGTTTTAGCAAATCCAAATGGTTGGTTGGGATAAGTGATTTATCACTTCCACTTGTGCAGTTGTTTGGAATGTAGTTGAAAAGCTGAAGTTAATACTGCAAGAGCATTGGGAAGGTTGTCAATATAGGCACCGGTGTGGGAACTGGTGTAGTATTTGGCAACTACCATCTCATTTAGGTGAAAAGTGAAATGTGTAACTGGAGGTGTCAAACACCACCGGAGAGTACACCCAGCTTTGACCTTGCAGCCGGAGACACCATTGTGACATCCGGTCAACTTGGGGACATTTACAAGTCGCCCCTACCAGCCGAAAGTAATTCAACATTACCACTCATGAAGATCAACAAACTGTTGAACCCATGAACTGAACAAGAGCAAAAGCTAAAAACAAATAAAGAAAGCACAAGAGGAAAGAACATCAGACAGATAAAACGGGCTCACGCCGAAGCCGCTCGCGCAGATTGCGGCAAAGGAAATGTAGCGTCAGCAGGAGGGAGCGGAAGATCACTAAGATGCAAACGCAAGAACGCATAAACATCTACCAAGATTTTATGCACCAGGTTATGAGTGTTAACTGGAATATATATGACGAAAATGAGCGTCGTTTCGTGCCATCCAAACAAACCACCAAGAAGTAAGGAACCACGTCCGCCGGATGAGCCTCCACCTCTTGCTGCGCCTAATACAAACTGGCCCCAAGATCAGATCTAGTGCAAAAGACTCCTCCTTAACCAATACTAGTCGCCCCTACGAGAGGAACAGAGCCCTTGTGGGCAAATTGGTTTGATTTTGCTAATTCCTAATCGTTCTTTCCCACAAGATAGCCAAGTTTGGAGGAATTAATTTGTCCCCACAAGTCTTTGATCAACACATCTTACATGAAATATACATATGTTACATGAATTATAAATGACATCCCACTAGCTGGGGAGGTTTATTTTTGATATGTACAAGAATTTTGTAGTTCTATCATTTTTTTCATTGTGTAGATCAGGGAACTTATGTGATGTCAAAACTTCTTTACAAATCCCAACAAGAACTTCATACGCCCATCTACTTTCTTATGATAGTGAAGCTGTCTCTCACGATCCTCGTCGAATTCACAAACTGAAACAAGAAAAATGAAATGCTTCCACAGTGAATGCAGCAAAAATCAATCTCTCTCAAAAATTAACAATAAAAAAGAATAGAATGAAAGAATTTGTCAAAATTCATATTAATATTTTTTTTCTATGAGAAAAAAATTATAAAGATATTAGTAAGAATTTCTTTAAACAAGAAGGTTTTTAACTGAAGTCCTAATTATCATAGAAGTTTTCTTTTTTCTTTTAATGGGCAAGCTGGGTTTAGGCAGATGAAAATCAACAGATCACAAAAAGTACAAATTTTGTAAAAAAATGTACATCTTTCTCCAACAAACAAAAGCTATGCAGAATGCAAGTCATTTACATATCGTGCTCAATCGGGAGGTTTATCTTTCTAAGTATATACGATTAAGTACAGCCCACTTCACTAGTTGATGAGGTATATTATTGTACATCTATGGCACCCTATTAACGTTAAATATATCCAAAAGTTGATAGAAGTCATGTACTAATAAACAGATTTGTGAGGGGTTCGAATTCGGGTAAGGATCAGAATTCTGTCCAAAATCAAATGACATAAAATCTGAATCTGCATCCAGAGCAAGATACAGGGACCAGAACAGACATGGGCAAATGGATATGATGAAGGGATTCACTAGGTCAGTTCAGATCCACTTAGATGATATGTGGATCAATCCAACCCATTGATTCCTTTTTTCTTTTGTTGATATATATATATATATATATATATATATATATATATATATATATATATATATATATATTGATAACCCATTGATGCTCATGATAACAACATGAAAATCAAAAAGGGAATTTAATTACTTTCTCAAATGAGGAATTCTTAAATTATGTGCGTGTGTGTGTGTTATAGTCGGCTGCATGGACAATCCCTAACATGGGCTAATTTTTTTTAGTAAATCAAAACCCACTGGTGTGATTTTCATGGTTCATTTATTGGGGTTTGGCTTTTGAATCACCAGATTACAAGGTGCGTACATGTTTTTCTGGTGATTCGCAAAAAAATTATCACTTAAAAATGTACTCTTTGTTGTAAAAAACACGATCCGAAGTTTATACTAAATAAATTGACCATGCTGAATGTATCTACAGTGTTAGATTGACTCGAAACAACTTGCAACTATGAAATCTCAAGTTGATTAGTATTATAGATACAATCTCTCTCTCTCTCTCTCTCTCTCTATATATATATATATATATATATATATATATATATATATATATATATATATATATATATATATATATATATATATATATATATATATAAACCACTGTGATTTACAATTGAAATAAGGAATATATGCGTCTAAACTAACATATATAGCTTAAATGAGCTGTTAGTTAAAAATGCATTACGTATTTCACAACCTGAACGTGGATCCAGAGCAAGATACTGAAACTGGATCTAATCTTTTGCATGTCCACTGTGAAAAGGGAAGGTTCAAATAGTTACACAGTAGCAAAACATAGACACTAACCTCCACTTGAAGCTGCTCTCTTGTAGCATTGAACCTTGCATATCCAAATTCAGAAATCCTGACCAAACTCCAACTTGAAGGCTATGGCAAAATAAAAAATAGCGTTAAGGTACACTCCAAATTTTGTGTTTTCTGTGATCAGTAGGGAATAGTGATGAGCTTCAACAATTGCAGAAAGAAAAAAAAGATAAGCACCAACTTACATTTCTAGAAAATTTATCAAGAGTGAAACCTGCCATCCCTATTATAGCATGAACAGGGGCAGTATAATTGGACTGATCATATGTGTCGACTCCGTCGCCATCTTTGCTGGGCATGGCTTTGCAAGTGTTCTCGTACAACGCACACGTTCTTTCATAGCTGTGGACATGGCCAAAGAGAACCAGGTTTACCTGTCACAAGAAACCAGTCACTTTTCACAGAGAGAGAGAGAGAGAGAGAGAGAGAGAGAGAGAGAGAGAGCAATGGTTTGTGCTTCTAGCTAGGTGTTCTAGCCATCATGCATATTGAGGGCCCAGCAAATTGTTGGTTCCTGGAAATTAGATCTTGGACCTTTGTTTGGATGAATCAATATTGGAACCAAGTTTGGACCACCCGTATATGTACCTCTATCTATTATTTTATTATTATAATTTTTTAAATATAACAAACGGAAACCACCTGGGTATCAAAGTCATGACATCCTTTTAACTTGAATGCATTAAGCCGACCTGCAGTGCTGATCCCTTGTTGATTCACTCATATATGGACTTAAATTCATTTGTTTCATCAAACGAATAAAGACAGTCAATCTTACAAAGTCATATATCTTTCCCCAAGGAATTGAGATCTCAGGTGCAATATGGTTGCACACTTGAAGTGTGCTGCTGCCATCATCTGCTGTTGGGCCCACAGCTGACAGGTTGTATCCCAAAGATGGTGGGTGATCAAGTAAAGCAGCACTAAATTAAGTTGTGCAATCACATTGCACCTCTCCCCCAAGTGTTGGCTTGGGGTAATTATTGTTTTATTAGATTCATAAGGTTCTAAACTATATTATATCTTTTATGCATATTTTTCCTTTATAATTCTCAATATTTATGCTTTTTGGTGGATACCAATGCATGGTCTAGTGGTTAACATGAAGTTTCTATCGTTTGTGCATCATTACCTGGTACTGCATGAGAAGTGGTTCTACGGCTTCAGTAAATCGAGGATCAACACTAGGAATAATACTTCCTGACTCAGAAGAATACATTGGCCTATGCCTGCAATAAACAAATTAACTTAACAATATCAGGCTATTCTGACTGATAGAACCAATTATTAAAATTATTAAACAAGAAAACATATAGATCCTTCTCCATGATGCCCAATCAACTCAACTCTTTCCCGCCATATATAACTGCAGGATGCATCTGTTAATGCATGGTTGTCACCTTATTTGGCTGGGCCACCATGCTATGAACATAATATGTTATTGATATTGTTCAACAAGGAAAACCACAAATTGTTGTTCCTAGATGTAGCCCATCCTTTCATGCATCTAGTGCTAATAAACCCTGGAAAACCCACTGTCGGTGTAGCAGGGTAAGTTCCAATGGAATCATGTTTGGGTTTCATTGACAGTTTTTATATTAGCCATATTATATATGTTGGAAGTTACCAACCCCATAAATATCAGCCATGGCGTCCTTGTCCGATTCACAGAAGCCAAGTCCTTCTCCATCCATTGATACTGCAAACATAATTCAAAAGCAGTAGAAAGCAAGAAATCAGTTAAAATCTTCAAGGAGAGTTATATATGTATACATGAGAACTGAACATATGAGGCCCCATTTCTCATTCTGCCCCATTCTGGATGTTTTTTCGACCAAAAAGCAATTTTCTGAGCCAGAAAAAAACGATACCTTCATAGCCACTGATTTTGGATCACCGAAAAAACCTGTATATACAGGTCAGATTATGGCGATCCAAAAGCCGGTTCACACTAAACAAAACCTATAGATCACATCTATGGTGTTAGACGTGAGAAAAGATACTTAAAACTGCGATTTTTGAAGGGGCCTAAGGAACGCATTACTCTCTCTCTCTCTCTCTCTCTCTCTCTATATATATATATATATATATATATATATATATATATATGTATATAAATCCTCTAGAAATCAAACTATCAAGTATTTTTTGCTTGATCTGAACCATTAGATGTGTTTATCATTACTTATTTACTAAGAAACAAGCTTTCTTTAGAATTGATTTGATTTAAAAATGTAAATATTTCAAATTGATTTTAGCATAATATCAACCATTCATTTTTTTACCTCTTAAAATACACATCTGAGTATATAAAATCTTAATCAAATACATGTTCTCTATTGAGTAAACAATGATAAACACATCTACCGGTTCAGATCAAGTAACAAATACTTGAAAGAATGATTTTTGAGGGTCCTAGCGAAAAAGGGGTAGGACCATCACCCTTCTTATATATATATATATAGCTCGAGCCCTTTGGCTGATCAGCCTGCTATGTATCCAATGGATCACCTTGGAGCTTCTTCCAACCTATGATCAGGGAGGACTCTAATAATTCAGACCATTGACAAAAAGATCACTAGTATGATAACAATCTTAGATCAAGTCAATCAAGCCTTAGATAATGCTTGGTTAAGGCTGATTGAATCTTGTAATGATTCGGGTGGCCACTTGGTTATCTAGGAACTTGATAGATTGTAAGTGAACCAACCTGTCACAACTTGATCATTTCTTGATGAATTTTACAGATAGACCTTTGCTCATTACCTGCTTACTATCCTTAGTCCAGCTGTGTTCAGTGGATATGATAGTGAAGTGAACCCCAGCTTGCTCAATTGAGTACCATGGTTCATCCTTTTCTGAAGTTGGCATTTGGAAGTAAGTTTCATAAGCAATTCCACACTCTCCTCCTGAGTCAGGAGTTATATACACGGAGCCGGAGTGGATATAGTCCCTACAAACATGTCAAACACTGCTATAAATATACAGGTACGCATATAAAGTGTTGCAGCTAAAATTAATTAAGCGATTCAATTAGCCTATTAAGTATGATTTAGGTGCCCCCGGATTGTAGATATAGCAACTTAAATTTGGTTACCCTTAATTTGCAGACATGAAATTTTACCTTTCATGGTTCCCAATTGCTGTCATGTATGAGACATGAGAAGCCACCGGGGTAATCAAATATAGGAAATAGTCCCATTCTACTAGAAATCCAGTAGCATAACTGATATCTCCAATGTGAAATATTGAATCTACCCTGCTTGATGCAACTTCATCCGCTATGGCTGCTGTTACAGAGAGAGATCCTGGCTGCCATTGTTTAAAATTTTATTAGAAAATTTCTCTATTATGAAATAAATTTTTTTTTTATAGATCAAATTGATGGATTCTACCAATTGGGTGTGGCTATAAAAGATACTGTTTATGGCTAGGACATGCCACTTCAAGCTTTAGAGAGGAAAGACTGGAAATGCAGAAATTTGATTGAAAAAAAACTAGTAATTTCAGAAATATGTATTACTATTAATATTACCATCAATTTTATTATTATTTACATCACCTGTATATAGTGTTCAACAGAGAGATCCAGTGGAGCCTTTCCCATATCACCGAATGCGATAAATATAAGATCATCATTGGAACCTCCAGCAGGTGGAGTATGGAACTCTGCCTGTGTGCTCCACCCAGAAGAGTTACTGATATTTCATTTGAGATAAAAATGGTCAGTACAAAGAATACTTATTGGAACACAAACAAGTTTTCACCTATTGGTGATATAAAAAAATGTAAAAAAGGAAAATAAATGAGGGATTATCTTTTAAAACATGAGCACAATAAATAATGATAATTTCTCCCTTAAAATGATGGATCATGTCTTCTCAATAATATAGGGAACAGGCAACTTGTGGACTGTAAGTGCACTGAAGTATGTTTTTTCTGGTATTCTTTAGTTTAGAATCACATGAAGGAAACTATAAGCATATTATATGACTAGGAAAAGTAACTTGGAACAAATGGTACAAGGCTCAATGATGACAATGCTAAGAGAGATTAGGAGTAAAAACGAAATATGCTAGCTACTTAATCAAGACAATACTAACAACACTATTATCATCATTATGGCAATAGTAGTAGTAACAGTGACAAATGGTAGCAGTAGCAATAACACCAACTCATGAAAGTAAGAATTTGGTTACTATATCTGATTTTTGTGTATTTGGAATCAATAGTTCATCTTACCTTCCATATCTATATGAGTAGTTGTGAAAGGGCTCTAAACCTGTCATCAAAGCTGAATGAATGTAACCAGGATCATGCCACCCAAAGTGTTTTGCTGGGCTTGTAAGATCGCTACCTTGCAGTTCCGAAATGCAGCTAAAAGTGAGAGAGAGAGAGAGAGAGAGAGAGAGAGAGAGAGAGAGAGAGAGAGAGAGAGAGACTCACTGCACATGTCATCTTGAGTGAATGTAGTAAATGTTGATGCTGCTGACATCCCATTGGCATACTCCACTTGCTGAGAATTGTTATCTCCACTTACCCATGTTATCCTGATCTGAAAAATCATATGGAAAAGAAACCGTGCTAGAGAACCAAACTTGAAAGAAAAAAAGAATTGATGAAAAAAGTTAAAATGCATATGAAAATTCCATTCTAACCTTCCTTTGAAAAAGATGTTTTTACCATTGACCATTGTGTTAGCATATAAGGAAGGCAGTTTAGCAAATTCGTTGCGAGCAGTTTATGGTTAAACAACTTGAGTTAATCTATATGGTTCCCAAAAATCAATTTTGAAAACCTGGGTCCGTTTTTAGGAATATAAGAGAAAAGTTGGCCTGCAACAAATATTTCCAAAAATGTTACCCGTGGAGTTACAAATGAGCTCATTGTCATACTTTTGAGTTAGGATCTAGACCTTCTTTTGAGGAAACAATTCTTAGCATATGATTCAGCCTAGATCACGGTCAAACCCAACCTGATCTGTGTGGGCTCGGAAGATCTAGGTTGAGTTCAATCCGTCTTTATGTTGAGTTTGGTTTGGTTCCATTTTTCTTTGGGTGGTCCACCTCTTGGTCAGATTCTCTACTCCATGGTTTCTCCCCCAATACCTTACATGGCCAAGCTAGGCGAAGGTCCATGAGAACCAAGCCCTGGACTAGCACAATTGAAGCAAGTTCACTGTCCATGTTGGATCAGCATGGTCCATATCCAAACTCCAAAACATGTTCCACTCCATGCTTCAAACATTACCGGTAAAAAATAAACTTTTGAAAAAAAAGGTGCTCTACTTGTCTTCCAAAGAGAGAGAGAGATGATGCCATTTTGGAAGATGTGATTCTTGTATTGTCCTTTGAAAATTAAAAGCTACTCATTCATCCTCTTAAAAATAGAAAAATTAAGCAGTTTGAACTTTTAATAATGAAGATTAGTGTGGTTGTTTGGCATCATCATATAACCCGAGTTAAAGGACAATATTAAATGTAGGCCCTTGCCTGGCAGTTTTTAGGAGAAGTTTGACCCACATTTGAAATTTCAGAAACATGAGTCCCATATTTGGAATTAGGTGCAAAAGGTTGACCCCTAAATGAAGTTTTTTATTTTTTTTTCAATCACTTGATTACATTATGATTTATGTGAGATTTAAGAGAGAGAATGAGAGTCATCTCAATAAATATTACAAAAATACCCTTTAAGTGAGTGATATAAAATATTTTATATTAATTATATTATTAATATCAACATGCTTTCATAAGTATTAAATATATTTTTTTAAAGAAAAAAATAAAAATAAAAATATAAAATATTATAAACATGTGTGTATCTTACTTTTGAAAATTTCTTCGAACCGTGTTGCATACACATAGGGGTGCACATGAGCCACATAGGGGTGCACACGAGCATAGGCTAAAAAACTTGGCTCTTTCAAAAAAGTGTGTTCAAGCTTGCCTCGAACTTGAGCCGAGCTTGAACACCCAACGTACAAAATTGTCTCAGCTCGAGCCAAGTTGATTTGTTTAAAAAAGTATTTTTTCAAACAAGTGTAAATGGCAGGATTAGAACACTTGACCTGACGCACAAGTGAACAGAGGCCTAACAACTTGAAACCGTTTTTTGTGGCTTTTAGGAAACAAAAATTGTACATATCCTAATATTTGTCATTATACAACTACAAACAGAGCTTAATCGGGTTTTAATGGTTGATCAAACTCGGCTCATTTATGTTTAACGAGCCTAAGCTCTTGTTCAAACTCGGCTCATTTACTTAACGGGTGAGTCCAAACCAAGTTTAATCGAGTCGAGCTCGAGCTAGCTAGGCTCATTGTCACATAGAGACATGTATGGAGAAAGTAAAAAAAAGGATCCTATCCTCTGGCATATGACACCAGGGGATAGATGTTGATCATAGCTGCATCCTGGTGAGAATGGGTTCGGGGGCAGTGCCCCTGATTTTTTTTTTAGATAAAATAAAAAATGGCTGCAATTATTAATAAAAATCTATTTCATATGGACAAATCAAACTATCTACAAAAATGGATAAAAATCTATTTCATATGGAATCAGGGCTGGGCTTTAAATTTTTTTTTATGTCTTTTTAACTGGGCTGGGAGGCAGGACTGGGCTACAGCCCAGTCCCCCCCCCCCCCCCCCAAGCTCCGCCTATGATCATAGCTGTTGGTTGGACGGTTAGGAATGAATGTAGGATGGATCCTATCATATGTCAGATGATGGGATATGTTGTCCAAAAAAATAGAGCTGAGAATATCAATGCTCACCGATGTGCCGGTGGAATCGACACTTGACAAATGGCCGTAAAGTGGCATCCGTGGATTGGAGAAACTCAGAGGCAGTGACCTTTTGAGAATGCAGGGTGCATCAAACCCACCGGCGAAGAGGACGATTTCTATATCTGTCCTTATGTTCACCACATGAAACTTAATGGAAGCATTGCATGTCCTCACCAAACACATGCCACCCACACTCTTTTCACAAACTTGGTTCTTACAGTTAAGAAACGAAGGATCATTGCTCAAATACTGTGCCTGGAGAGAGAGAGAGAGAGAGAGAGAGAGAGAGAGAGAACCATCAATATAAGAGAAAAGAAGAAAACAAACAGAGATACAGCAAATTAATAAATAGATAACTTGGTGTATAGGAATGCTACAAGTCAATACATAACTTGTCATGATGCTAGTTTGAGTTTATTAAGAACGAGTTTGTGTCGGCCGGTGACTGTTTTCCTTGCAAATGAATAGAGATGCCAGATAGATAATGAAAATTTATGGGCAATATATTTTATTTTCCAGGAGGAATCCATCAAGATCAAGCCTTAATTGACCGGCCCTATTTGATAATGGTAAACCCACAGAGACAAGCTTCAAAGTGCTGCTCCATACCTGTCATGTGTTTGGTCTTCAAAGTGAGACCTAATTTCATGGGGAACCTTGTAGTGACCCTGCTTACAAAGATGGAAATACAGGCCTGCACACCAGCTGTGCTCGAGCCAAGCTTAGGCTCAAAAAGCTTGGCTTACACAAAAAATCACATGTTCTCAAGCTCAGCTTGAGCTTTTGTACGAACTCAGTTCGAGTCAAGTGTAAGCCCAGCTTGTGCTTAATTGAATTCAGTAAAATAGATGGTGGGATTCGAACGAACCAAACTTACACAAACGCCTAACACCCTACCCACTTTGGTGAAACCATTTTTTGTACTTTTTACTTACCAAGATTTCTACATACTCTAAAACTAGCTAATTATATAACTGTACTAGCTACAGCCCAGTCCTGCCCCCCCCCCCCCCCCCTTACGTGGCTGGTATTTATGGACAAGGTTAACCCATGAGAACCTATCACGGATGGGTTTCTCTTTGCCGAACATGTGCTGCTTGTGTGGGTTAAATGCTGAATCGTCCCCACACCTTCTCTGGTACTGCACCTTATTCCAAAGCCTTTTTTTGGCTTCTTGGCAACAACTGAATGCATTGGTTCATAGGTCCTTTGCCAGGGACCTGCTGCTTGGCCACGGTGTACCGTCCAGAGGTAAGGCATGGTGGCAGGAGTGCAACACTAAAACTAAGTTTAATTTAATATTTCTTATAAGAAAAAAACAAAGGGGGGAGCTCTACTTCCATTGTACTGCCCTCACTCTTAAAGGGGCAGTACACTGCCTGCCCTGAACACAGAACCACGATCATGTTATGCCGTCAATGCCCCATAATCAAGGGCATTTTTGAATTTCTAGATAAAGTATATGACATTTTTACGACTAGAGCTCAAAACAATACATGTGGCTGAAATAACTTTAAGGGCTTGTTTTTCAAATTTCAGCTTACAACGAGTGATTATTTTAAGTTCTAGCCGTTGGATATTGAATTGGAAAAACCACATAGATCGGTAATCTTGTTTGTGCTAAATTATTGAAAAGAACATAAACCAAATATTGATGCAGAAGTGTATCTAAATTCATTGATGTTTCAGTGGATCTTTGATGGGTATGATCTTTCAAAACCTTTATATGTGGCTTTGCCTTTCTCTAAAACTCATAAGAGAGAAACTGATTTCTCTTAATGATGATGAGAAGCCTGAAGAGAAGGCCACTATATATGATTTAGATATCATAATTAACCCGAGAGTCTATTTTCAATTTAGCCCGTCATAAAATTAAAAAGTAATATATAAAAGCATAAGAGGTTTCATCACATAATAAGATCATACCGTATAAGTTATCACCTGGCTCAACCATATTAGATCAATACATAATGTATGATTATATATACTTAGGCCCAAACAAATTTTCCCAACGCTAGCTATATGTTAGAAGGATAAAAAGTGACTCGTTAGAACCAACCCATGAAGCATGAAGCTAACAATGCATTAATGGATAAAAAATGAAGTGACTAGGAAACACAAGTGAAAGTGAACAATATAAAGAAAAGTAAGTAGATGTATTTTTTTTAGATGTAAAGTGCCTTTTTAACATCAACAACAATTTGATTTCAATTTGAAAAGAGTGAGCTACTTATAAGGCACATTTGAAAGCCAGCACAAGAAAAAACAATTTTACCTATGAAAAGTTTTGATATGTCGACCTTTTTAAATGATTTTTTCTTTTGCTTGTTTGTGTAGCATGAGAATGACTGAGTGAAAAATGAGAGAGAGACTTGAAAATGTTGGTGGGTGGAAGAAAGATGAACCATATGATGTGTTGTGTGGATGATAGCCTCAATCTTAAAAGAATTTTTTATTGAAAAAATTCCTTCACCCTGCAGGTAGAGTTTTTTTTTTTATTATAAAAAATCATACTTTTTAGAAAAACTTTTCTTTCAGTTTTTTTTTGTTTGAAATGGTTGAAAAAATTGCCATCTTTCCTTTCCTGGTTGTATTTTTCCTGTCATTTTCTCACTTTCAACAGTGCCCCCATAAAGTTTTAAAAGCATGATAGAAGCCATCTGTTTCGTGCGAGTTTCCCAAGGAACAGTTTTTACTTTTTAGAAGCTTAACTATCTAAGATATCGACACGTACCTTTACAGGATAATGACAAAGAAGTGGCAGTTGGCTAAGATCTCCTGTTTGCAGGTACATGAAAGCATCGAGTGGACAACCATTAACACTGTTCTCATCAAGAAAAAAAATAAAAAGGTCATAAATTAGAAGAAATAGTGAAACGACCAAGGAAGATGAAAATGTATCAAACCATAAAAACTAGCCGTTTAGAAGCATTTAAAAGAGGTCCAAACAGGTCTCTTACTCGGAATTAGGAGGGGAAACGAGGGCAACCCAGTGAGATATTGAGGGAATCAAGACTCCAGTAACGGTAACGGTTATGTTCTCTTCATCTCTTAGTGGTCCGTTGGTGCTGGTATGTATGCCAAGGTAAGGGTTAAGATCAGAGCATTGTTGAATTCTCCTTTTTGGCAGCACGAACTTGGAAATGGTTCTGTGCTCATCAGTATGGTTTTCCAATGAGTAACGAAAATATGGTTTTGTGAAAGAGAAGAAGAAGATGATGATCGTTGTAATGCTGAATAAGTTTTGGAAGAGAACCATGGTGTCTTTTATTTTTGTGGTATTCTGCAAAGAAGAAGAATTGTATGAAATGTTGTGACTTGGGAGGTTTTATAGGGGCTTGGTAGAATGGGTCACGCATTAGATCTGGCTTACTTTTCGTACACTCATAAGCCAGCGCTTTCTGCATTTCGTTTATCATGTTTGCTTCTTGTGTTGATCATAGAATCCTTTTTTAACAGAATTATGTTGATCTCATAGCGTATTTTTTAAGAGAATGAAGTTGATCTCATAGCGTATTTTTTAAGAGAATTAAGTTGATCATAGTCAAGTGGTGCAATTTGAATTCATTCCTGTTTTCTGGTTCACTCAGTGGGCAGGGGGGACATCAAGGGTTTTACCCACGGGAGGCGAGTAGGGATGACAGTGGACCGGGAGAAATGGACCTCACCCTGTTTGGACTGGGGAAACGGGGTCCCGCCCGCCTCGCTTTGTTTGGACCGGGGATGGAGGCAAGGATGAAAGTTAAAATCAAAACCCGTGCGGGGATGGACTTACGCTTTCCCTCGCCCTGCCCTGTCCCCGTCCCGATCCCGGCTTTGCCCTGCCCCATCTCCAATCTTTTTAAGGGATGACAATACACTGAGGGGAAATGGAGCCCTACCCCGCCTCGCCCCCATTTGGATTGGGGATGGAGGACATGAAACATGAATGTGTGTGTGTGTTGGGTGGGGAGGTTGGAAGTTAAAATCCAAACCAGTGTGGGGATGGAGGCTCGGATTTTGAGACCGAGAAGGAGTGGAGAACTTGTCCCCCGTCCCTGCCCCGGTCCACTGCCATCCCAAGAGGCCAGCTAATGTGCAGTTAATAAAGTTTTTTTTTGTTGAAATTATCCCAAAAAAGGTAAAAAAAATCTTTGCACTGACACGTGTTTATTCTTTTGTTTTCAAAGCGCACCAAAATGTTTTAAAGGGAACGTTATTGTTCTTTTCAATGTTGTCAGTATCCATGCAAATCGGATGATACACATTTCAACCCCGATTCACATTGAATCAGGCAGAAGCGGCCCCGATTCAGGATGAATTCGGGGTTGAATCAGCAATGATTTTAATAATTTTAAATAAAAAAGGCACAACTGACCGATTCAACTCGATTGATTCAGCTTGATTTGGTTTCGAGTCTGAATCAATTTATATCGAAAACCGAAATTGACAAGACTGGTTATTTTTTCAGTTCTTAAAATATTTTTCTCTTTCTCTCTCTAGACATAGATACTCTTCAATGAATCAATATCCACGTCTGTACAAGAAAAGGCTTGTTTTGGAGGTGGCAAGGTTGACTGAGGAATAAGATAAGTTGTGTCTCTGCTGCAAATGGGCAAGGGATGTGAGATTGTTCCTTCTAATGTAGGATCACAAAAGATGATATAAAACTCAGATGAGTGAAACAAATCCATTGATTGTCCGGCCCAAAAGGAAAAGAATGCTTTTTCTAGGTGAGGATTGGAAATCAAGCCAACATGTAGAAGGCCACAAGATGTAGGTCACAAGGCAACATGCAGAAAGCCATAATAAAATGCTTTGGATAATTTCACTAATTGTGAGCTTGAGTTATTACCCAAGTTTTGGCTCCTCCAGAGCTTGATAAACCAGTGTACATGTGTGTTTGCATGCATGAGTTTGTATGTGTGTGCGCATGAGTGTGTATGTCCACATCCCACCCCAGATCCGAAAAGTTTACATCCCTAGCCAAGCGATTCCGAGCAATACTTCCTTTCTATTGGAAGCCTTATCCTTGAAAAGCTTAACGATTTAGATGAAAAACCAATCGATGACTGCTTGAAGAGCCGTACCTGTGTTTTATGGGGCCTGAGGCGGAGGGAAAAAATGGGCCCCCTATTAATGGTAGGAGTTCGGGGCACCGCCTCCGATTTTTTTTTAAAGAATCAAAATAACAATAAAATTTGCATTCACATTAAATAAATATAATATTTCAAATATTTATATTATATTAAATAAAAATATATAAAATATTTATATAAACTACCTAAACAATACTCATTGGCCCCTAATTTTTTTTGGGGCCTAGGGGCCCGAGGCCCAAGCCTCATTGGCCTCTTTACAGGTCCGGCTCTGACTGCTTGGTTGATATATGAAATCAATTTCAAAAAGTACTCTTGATCTAATGAAAATCTTGGAGAGGTAATTTCTCACAATATATTGAAAAATATGTTCTCAAGATCACACAAACGAAAATACTGCAAATCAATGAAAAAGATCAATAGCATACACTGATTAATTAAAAGCTATTTTAACATGATATATATATATATATATATATATATATATATATATATATATATATATATATATATATATATATATATATATATATATATGAGTAATGTGTAGGTGCGAAATGAATTTTTCTGCTATTCCGATATTTTTTCTCAGTTTCGACCGCATAAATGTGTTGGGCATGGTCGATTTATGAGAAATTCACACTTAGATCATGTGTTTTCGATGAAAAAAATGATATTTGGAGCGTAAAAAATTACAAATATTTTGAACCATTGTTTTTTCGAGCCTTATAAAAATCCACCCACATGTGGGAGTCGAACACTTCAAGAGCTGATCCTTATAAAATCAAGTACATAGATCACATCTGTACGGTCAGAATTGAAAAATAAAACCAAATAAATCTGAAAAACACATTTAACACCTACCCATTAATATATATATATATATATATAGATAGATAGATAGATAGCTGCTCACACGTTAGGTGCCAAATGAACATGCTAAATGGGTTTTTAAGCCTTTTTTTTTTATTTTTGAATTCTGACCATACAGATGTGATCTATGTAATTGTATAAGGATCAGCTCTTGAAGCGTTCAATTCCGACATATGGGTGACTTTTTATAAGGTTCAAAAAATTAATGTTGTAAACTCTTTGTAAATTTTCAAAGCTTCAAATATCATTTTTTTTCAGCAAAAACATATGATTCAAGTGCATTCATTGTAAATCGATTATGCCCAACACATTTATGGGGTCGGAACTGCGAAAAAACAACGTAAGGGCAGAAAAACCCATTTAGCACATATCATTTCACATCTAACGTGTGAGCAACTTATATATATATAGTCAAGCTGGGGTTAGGCAGACCCCTACCTGTTCATTTAGCCTGATTTAGCTGTGATTTGTACAAAAAAAATTCGCCCTTCTTTCCAAGTCTTGGTCATTCCACCTCTCACTAACTGTGATATTTTAACATGATATTGTCACCATAAAAACACGATATTTTCAGAATAGGAGGTATTTTGACAATAATCATGCTGGTCCTGCAATATGTTGGCTTTTGGAAATATTGTATCCTTTAAAAAATGTGATAAAAATCATGATATTTTCAAAATAGCTGGTCATAACATAAAATGAGGCTTAAAAGATCAGATATGAACGATCAAGATGAGGATACCAGCATTCAAGCTGTCTGTGGGTCCCAACTTCTTCTTTTTTTTGAAAGATTGACCCTAAACTTCTAAACCAACCCAATACCCTGGTTAAGTACATGGATCTTGTCTTTGGTCTGAACCCCAAAAAGGGTCTGGTTGGGATGATACCTGAGAAGGGTCTGTGAGTAGGGCTGGTAAACGAGCTGAATGAACTGAACAGGGCATGGTTGGGCTCGACTCGTTTACCATTAGATTGAGCTTGTGGTTAGGCTCATGTTCGTCTTTAGCCGAGCCGAGCTTGAACTCTACTCATCCTTAAATGAGACAAGCCAAACATGATCTGACTCGTGTAAAAACATTTCATGTTATTTACACATTGAATATATTATATATATATTAAACTTTATAAATATATTACATATTATACTTAATAGTTCATATTTTATGTATGTATTTTTCATGCATTCTTTTTATATATTGCACTTAAACTATATATTATATATAAAATATACATATTTTTATTCATACAAGCTCTCTCAAGCTGAATATTCGTGCTCAACTCGATTAAGCTAAACAAGCTGCTCAAGGCTCACCAGCTATATGAATCGATCACCAACGAGGAGTCGAACCAAGCCGAGTCACAGCAGCTCGGTTGGTTTACCCGTACCTGTGAGAGAGTTAAACCTTCCACCAAGCAATTTGTGGGGTTGCGTACGGGACAATTGAGACGTGCAGCGGTTTCAGTCGTAGCCTGCCTAGGTCAAAGTCTCGTGTTTGTTTTGTTTGGAGTTTGGACTTTGGAATTGCGTGTACAGTTTTAATTTTTTTTATTGTTAAACACTTTAAAAATATCGTGATTAATTTTCTCATGATATTTAGGTAAACCCTTATAATCCTAAAAATCTAGAAATATTTTTCTGCAGTTTAATTGATTTTTAGATTATTAATAATCTTAACACCAAAACATGCAATAAAATTTTTATTGATCATTTTCAATGAGTTATGCAACTTGCATTGTCGTGTTTCTAATATTTTTATATTTGTTAATATCCTCTCGAGATTTTCTTTACGGTCCTGTTTGGAAAATAGGAGCAGTAACACTCCCAAAGATCTAACCTTTAAAACTTTTCTATCTTTAAGAATTTTGAGATTTTTTTTGTTATATAAATAAAACACAACTTCCTTAAAGCAATGAGTCAGCCGAATTATCAATGGCTACATTCCAACCGTACAAAATGCAATAGACAACACATGAGCTCAAGTGCAGGTGTATTATTATGCTACTAGTATCAGGTCCACTATGGAATCAACCATAGATAAAACTTGATTAGATTTTATTACATAAAGGAAGTCATAAGAAAAAGAAAGCCTTTTAATGCATAAATAAATTTTCTCAAAATGGTTAAGACCTTTGGCAGAGTCACAAAAGAATAATATAGAAATATTATCGTATGAAAAAATCATCAAACCACATACAAAATCAAGGAGTTAACATTCATGATGTTCTATCATCCAAAATATTAAATTTTAATGGTCTTTACAAGCCCTTAAAAACAAGGAACTAAGACTTAAGTTCTCAACATCAAGGAATTAACATTCACGATGTTCTATCACTCTAAAATATTAAAGTTTAACAGTCTTTACAAGTCCTTAAAAACAAAAAATTAAAAATAAAGTTCTCAACGGATCGTAATAGGTAACAGTCTATAACTCATAAGGAGTTCTATATTGTTGTCCTAAGAGCTTCTTCTCACAAGGTTAAGGGAAGGTTTGAGTGATTTAACATGGCTCAAATCATTTTCTTAAGCATACGATTTCTTCTTTTAGCTACACCATTTTAGTATGCACTACCAGATATGGTGTATTGAGGCACTATGCCTTTCTCCTTTAGAAACTGTGTTAACGACCATTCATTTTATTCCATCTCAGTGAAATAACTATAATATTTAAACTCTATCAGACCTGACCCCTTTTATAACTTCACCGGTTTGCTACTCGACTTCTTTCTTGAAGTCCTTAAAAACTTGAAAGACTTTAGATTTCTCAAATAGTAAGTAGAGATACATATACCGTGAATAATCATTTATAAAGGTGATAATATTTTTCACCCGTGTACCACAGGAAAAATGAACTGACATCCATATGCATAGTCTCTAATTTTTCATTGTTGCATTTGGCATCTTTCTTATATATGTTGGATTGCTTAACATTAATGCAGTTAACACATGGTTTTGTATCTATGAAATCAAGAGATTCAAGAATCCCTTCATTCACAAGTCTTTGAATTCTCTCTTTCGAGATTGTCCTAACATTTGATGTCAAAATAAATAGGATTAATCATCATTTAAACTACACTTATTGTTAATCATTATATTCTCAACAGAATGAGATTCCTGGATATGAAGTTTGGTTTTTAAATGATACAAACCATCACATACATATGAAGAACCAACAAAAATATAATTTTTAACAATAATAAGCTTGAAATTGTCAAAATTAAATGCAAAAGCAAACTTATCAAGTTTTGAAATTGAAATAAGGTTCTGACTATAAGATGAAATATAAAATATATCGACAAAATCCAAAATAAATCTAGAATCCAACACAACTCTGCGAGTCCAAATATTTTTCACATGCGAACACATCTTGTTATCTGAGAAGTTGTTTCTTTCATGATTCATCGGTTCCCTTTTGTTTAGAAACGCCTATAAAGAGTTGACAATGTGCACCATGATACTATAACCAATCCACCAACTACATAATAAAACATGAATTAAATTACACTCAGGATAAACAAATGACTGATTACCTTTCTTCTCGAGCAATTTCTTATGTTTCAGGCAATCCACCTTCTTATGTTTATTCTTCTTACAGAATAAACACTTTATACAAGAACTTTCTGACTAGAATTTGACATTCAATTGAGAGTTAGAACTCACCAAAATGGTTTTCTTCTTGTTTTTCTTTTTCAAAGAACTCTTTTTTGTTCCAAGCCTATTCCTTTTCTAATGAGAAGCCAAATGTGCACTCTGCACCTTATCACCCTTCAATCTTTCTTCCTCTTAAACATGCTTGGTCACGAGGTCAATAAAAGACCACTCATCATTATGTGTGTTGTAGAAGATTTTAAAGAGTCTGTATTCTATAGGTAATGAGGTCAAAATAAGATGAACTAAGAACAAATTAGAAATGGAGAGCTTTATGTCATTCAGTTGAGATGCAATGTTCTCTATTTTCAAAATGTATTGTCGGATGTTGCTATTTTCAGAATATTTCATAGATATTTAGACATGAAAGTACTATTCTTAGCCTTATCAGAACTAACTACTAAGCCTCAATGACTCTTAAAAATTCCTTCATTGTAATACAGTGAAGGATAACTCTTCTAATATTCTTGACCACTCTAGATTGCAAAAGCAATAGACTAAACTTATTAGAGTGCTCACAGTTTTCAAAGGCAACCTTCTGATCGACTGTACTTAAGGTTTGTCAATTCTTAATGAAATAGTGAATAACACTATTTTTTTTCTAATAAAAAAACTTAGATCCATCTAAAATGAGGATATTACTAGAACCATCAACGATCAAAGAACCTGGTATTGTAAAAATGAAAAAATACTAAATTATTGTTCATACAAGATTCATATTGAAAAGGTAAATGCGAGACCCTTTATTATTCATATTTTTTAAGGCAGGCATAATGGAGTCATTATCATTCCACTTTAGGACAAATAATAGCACTCAGAGTTGCTTCACTTCCTCAATTCTCAAAGAATTGAGTTCAATTGTTGAAACTAGCAAATCATGTAACTAGAGGTAATTCTACATTGTACCTTTAGATATAATCATGCTTCATGGGCTGATATACACACCTACTATTACACCTTATGTGGATTTGAAACATAATGACCTACCTTTGGGTAGAATCTTTGTTTCATAAAGTTGCACACAATCTCAATACAAAATCTCAATACGGTTCAAAGAAATCCTCAATCAATACAACTCAGATCACTTTGATGATTGCAAGAGTGAGTTGATCGAGATCTTTTACCGCAAACATATTCATATTATAAAGCATGCCCATGCTTGCATATTCATGATAAACTATGTACAATAACATCAAAAAACATAAATTCATGCTACATCTCCTATGCATAAATAAAATTTTGATAAAACATATCACATATATCTTGAATTAAGTCATAATTTTATACTTAAATATCATAGATAACTTAAAACAATATAAAATAAATGAATGTCATGCAAAAATCATGCATCCATAATGAAAATACACATAAAGCATGAGAAAAAATGACAAGACATGATTTTACTAGTAATACCCAGGGTCTCAATGTTGAAAACATTCAAAAAGTACCTGGAACTGGTCTGAGACAGCCTCAAACTGGTCAAGAAAGACTCCGAATCGGTCCCATAACTACTGAACTGGTTCGAAACATGCACAAAAACCTCTAAACTCCTAAAACTAAATCAGAAAACATGTTCTTTCTTAGATACAACAAAACAGGGTCTCCACTTGGAGGAACCAGTGAAAAACCTTTCAGAACATGTAAAAAAAGCTCTAAACCAGTCCTAGAATCCAACGAATCGATCACCGAACTGATTCTGCTCCTTAAAAAGGATAAACAATGCATGGATTCTGTTTCAGACCTGATTCGATGGATCCCAGGTTTAGAACCGAGTCCCATTGGGTCATGCACAAACTCGGTTCACCTAGAGCCCATCCGAGTCCAGCGAGTTAGGGTCAGACCTGGTCCGCCCGAAATCCTTAATGGGTCTGGGTCCCAGATCGGGTCGAACTCAGACCCAGTCCACCAGAAAACCATCTGGGTCCCGAATTGGGTCCAACCAACTCGGGCGTAGACCTGATCTACCCCGTTCTGCCAATGGGTCCAGCTTTGGATTGGGTCCCACTGGGTTAGGTGTACACCCGATCCAGCTGGAACCTGTTGATGGGTTTGGGTGTGGATCAAGTCCTGCCGAGTTAGATGCAAACCCGATCCACCTAGTCCTGCCAATGGGTTTGGGTCCGGATCAGGTCCCGTAGGGACTAGCGTAGATACGATCCACCCCAAACCATGGAAACAGTTTCGGGTTCAGATTGGGTCCCCGCCCTGGTCAGGATCCACTGTAGATGCTACAGTGGAAACCCGACCCGTGACCTCTTGAAATAAGTTTTATTTTTTTTTGCAGAGGGTTACGCCCTCTTCCCCCAACGACCTCTACCACCAACCAGCAGTCGACGACAACGACCAGCCGCCGTCAGCCTCAATCATTCGTCGATGGCTGTAGCGGCAGAAAGCTTCCATTAGGGAATGTTCTGTGTTCCCTCAACCCAAACTCACCACCGGGGCCGACCACATGCACTATCGACGATGGCCCGCCTCAGGCAACCAACCGTTGCAGACTGCAGTTGTCCGCTGTAAATGGCAGCCAGGCTATGACCCAATGTATGAAAATAATGGCTCTGAAACTGAAACTTTTTAGTTTCTTCGGGTACCGCCCCCCTTGCGCTTTCGTCAGCAGACATCAGCCGCCACCGCCGACGATGACGATCGACGTCCGTTGGGCTATCACCGTTGTCAAGGTCACCCACTGACAACAAACATTCAGCCTAGGGTTGGCTGATTTTGAGTCTTCGGCAACCTCCGGTGGTAGATCTTAGTGGCCGCCAATGATGGTTGGTCTCAGGTGTCCAACCGTCGTCCGGCATAGCCTGACCCGATGTTCCGGTGGCTGCAACAATAGGTCATTGGTGGCGAGGGCTCCACAACCTCGATTGAAAACCCAGATTCTGGCAAATTTTTTTGCGTGTTCAGCCTTGATTGTTGATGCACCCACAACCCATACATGCACAACGAATGCGTGATATGGGCCCATTATCCAGTGTTAGCATAAAATAGATCGTGAAAGAGTCACTTACCAGATGTGGCCATGGATGATCCGAACACCGTTTCTGTGGATGAGGGTGGTTGGCATTTTCCTTACCCAATTGACGCCCACAATGAGCCCAGGCCAGGATGTCGAGAGAAGAGCCAAACTCTTTAAACCCAGAAATGGTGAGATAGGCCGACAATACATAGATGCCACTTATCATGTTGCTACGGGTCTCCTATTTATAAGAAGAGCTGGTGGAAGTCCATAATGGATACCGGTGGAGGTTCATAATGGGCATACATGGACAGTTACGACTGTAACTCTCAAAATGCATGCGCCTCTCAGTTGAATATTGATGTGCTTGATGCTCACAAGTGTGAACTTGAGGCAACCTCTTTAACTGCTTTTAAAGTTTTAGGTTATGGTGTAGAAAGCGGAGTATATTTAGATCTACTACTCATTCAGCTAGAATGGTTCCATCATTTCACTGTTTTCTTATTGCTTAATTCAGCTAGAATGGTTCCATCATTGTACGGTTTCCTCGTTGATTCAATATTTTAAAGCTATTAAGGTTGTCATTTCCTTTTGCAAATAAATGTTTCTCTTTTTTTCATTTTAAATCATCATTTATTATTCATGCATTCTTGGTTGATGTGAAGATATTGCCAAATAATATCATACGAGCGTATGATTGGAGTTTTTGATTTTTCACAGATAGTAAATTTTATTTAAAAAAAAAATTAGGTTGGAAATAGTGGCAGTTTTAATTGCCATTGTTTGTTTGATGCTATGCCATTAGTGGCAAACTGCAAGCCACTGTTGAATCAACAGTGTCAGTTTATAAGAGATGCTATAGGGCACCAACAGAGACAGTTTAAACTGTTGCTGTTGGTATTAGTGGCAGTTCAAAACGGGCCTCAAGTATGACCTATAATGGCAATTGTAAATGCCACTGCAGGCTAACAACGACAATTATGAAATTGCGACTACAGGGTACCTACAGCGTCTGTTGTACTTGCTGTTGTAGATCGTAAAACTGCCACTGTAGCCAACAGCGACATCAACTACAGCGGCCATTGTGAACTGCCGCTTGCTTCAGTGGCATTTACACCATGCTATAGTCAGTTTTTGACTCCTATAGCTATTTTTGCAAAAAATAGCTAGGGCGCATTTTTGCTGCTGCCAATAAATTTTTTGAACCACATTTTTCAGCTGGCCCTATTGATCATGTTCCTCTTGGTGGGTCGACTGAACCTGGTGCCTCTGACGTGCAGAATGCAAGCCTCGCTGCCCCTATAACTATTCTGGGGGTGCAAAATGCAGTTCCAGATCTAGATCTGGATATCACACCTAGACTTGACAGATTTCCAGGCAGTTTTTTCGAGTTTTTTTGGGACATCATCAAAGTGGATGTATGCAAGTCAGTTTGGCTAAAGTGAAAGGGGTTTCACCTGGCCAGCAGGTGCTCCCTGTGTTATGGCATATCTTGCGGGACTGCCCCTTCACAAAAACTCTCTTGTAGCAACCTTGGAATGACTTCAGTTTGGCTTGGAATGAATTGCAGTTCCTGCGTTATTGCTCAACACTTTCAGGGGCAGGGTAAGAAATGGGTGTTTCTATGGCGGTCTGGTTGCTATCAACCTGGAGAATCATTTTGCTGGAGCACAACCATTGCATTTTCAGGGGACGTCAAACTAAGTTCTGATCAGCTTTTGCTCCAGCTAAGATGGAAGATCACTAGCAGGGCATGCGCGAAATGGCCAAAACAGGACCTGCGGTGGATTGGCATATATCAGGTTTTCATCTGATACCTCATCATTTGGAATACCTGCCTGTGATTTCTGAGTTAATAGAATATATATATATATATTGCTTTCAATAAAAAGATTCCTAAGAGTCAAGGAGATGAATGTATCGCAGAATTTAGACCTATTAGCCTATATAAGATTCTCACTACCTCGATCTTGCAGCACATAATATCCCACAACCAATGCACTTTTCTAAAAAGGCATACTGTTCAGGAGAGTACAATGCTTGCTCAGGGAGCAGGGATTCATAGAGAGGCTAAGTGCCATGGCTGTTTGACACAGGTAATCACATGACAGCATTTCATGTGGGGCCTGCACTATGTAGCTGTGGGCCTTCGTATGCTAGTGTCACCTGCCCATGGCACTTAGCCGCTCCTTTGATCTCAACTCCTTGCTCGGGGGCTAGTATCTAGGAGCAAAAGAAAAAGCATTTTATTTAAAAGGACCTTACCAAGGTGTATGATTATGTGGATTGGGGTTTCCTATAAAAAAGGTCTTGGTTTCTTTTGGGTTTGATACATGACAGATAGAGTTGATCATACTATGCGTCTCCACTAGCAAAATTTCCATCATTAATAATGGGGAGAAAGTCCCTCAAATTTTTAGCAGTAGGGGTTTACGACAAGGTGATCTTATTTCTCCCTTGTTAGCAGGTCGTCCTGTGTCGTGTTAATTCAGTTCCAGCCTCCTCCCTATTAGATTGGGATGTCTTGTTTCCTTCTCCCACCATTAGTTATTTAAAAAATTGAACACATTATGTCTTTTTTCTGTCTTGATATTGAGTCCAAAACCACCGCGGTAGTATCCCCTGTGGTTAAGCGGGGTCCTGTGTCAAGTTGAAGGCCTAGGATCGAACCCCTGTCACATAGGACTCCTGCTGCTTTTACACGGTTGGGTCATGTAAGGATAGGTGGTCGTGTCCCCTGAAGGAAATTACGACTGAGAAAGCATGAATTTGGTAGGATCAAGCATGCATTGCTACGCTCGAAATTGCCAAGAAGTCCACACTTTTCAACCCTCTTACGCTGCAGTAATCTCGCACTCTCAGAGAATTTAAAATTTAGTATATTTCCCATACTCATACACTACATTTATAAGGAGTTCAAGCTTGGGACACATTCCTAGGAAAAATCCCTTCGGCCCCAAGAGACACATCTCTTGGTGTTTCATACATGTAACTATTGGGTTGGCCTCCCAACAATCATCTTATGGCCACATAACCTTACATCTTCCACTTGGCCATAAGAGATATCATGTGTTTTTATGCTTGTTCTAATTTGAAACCTTGCATACACACATTATGAACTTACTCACTCACCACATAGACATACTTGAGTCCCATCTGACTCACATGTATAGTGAAAACATCCTCAGTGATTGCCTTGTTTAGCGGATTTGCTACCATGTCACTTGAAGAAATATAGTCTACTACTATTTTATTTTTCATAAGCATATCATAAATATATTGATATTTAACTTCAATATGCTTACTTTTAGAACTATTAGCTTCTGTTTGTATTAGTCTTATAACAACTTTATTGAAATAATAAAGTTAAATTGGATCTTTTAAAATATCCAATTTCAACTCATTTAGGAAATGATTTATCTACACACCTTTGCTTCTTGCATGACCATGCAATTGCCCCCACCTCCTAACATAAATACATAAGCAGATGTGGACTTTGTTTCATCTCTATCACCAGCAAAGTCAACATCTGAATAACCTACAAGCTTTAAACTATCTGACTGATAGCATAACTTGAGTTTCTTAGTTCCCCTTAGATATCAAAAAATTATTTTCACTACTTCCCAGTGAAAGAGCCAAAGATTACTTTGATATCTACTCACTAGACTTACAACAAAACTTAAATCAGGTATAGTGCAAAGCATTGCATACATTAGGCTTTCAATTGTTTGAGCATATGAAACATTTAACTTTTCTTGTCTATCTTTTGGACAATCAATTTTACTAAGTTTTAGACATTTTACTACAGGAGTATCCTTTTCCTTATATGGCCATGATATTTTTTTTGACTTAAACATTAAAATCTTGATTTTCTATTTCTTTGTATTTTAATTCTAAGGATATATGAAGCTTCACTCATATCTTTAATTTCAAATCGAGAACTTAATTCTGATTTAGTCATATTTATCATGTCTGTCATTTTCTATAATTAATATATCATCAACATAGAGAGGTAACATAATAAACTTACTTTCACTATTCTTGGCATATACACAATAGTCTATCCTATTTGCTTTATAACTCAATTTGGTTATAGTATTATTAAAAATCAAATACCACTGTCTTGTTGATTGCTTAAGTTCATACAAAGATTTATTCAACTTATATATTTTATCCTCTTGACCTTCAATTTCAAGACCTTTTGGTTGCAACATTAAAATAATTTCATTTAGTTCACTATAAAAGAAGGCCGTTTTCATATCCATTTGATATCGGTCAAAATCAAAATAAGTTTCCAATGCCAAAATGATATGAATAAATGCTAGCTTGGCTATAAGAGAATAAGTTTCTTCATAATCAATCCCTTCTCGTTGAGAATAACCTTTTGTTACTAATCTTGCCTTGAATTTATCAATAGATCCATTTGCCTTGAGTTTTTTCTTAAGAACCCACTTACTACCAATTGCCCTATATCTATGGGGTAATGTGGCTAGTTCTCAAACTTTATTATTTTCTATGGATTCCAACTCGTCTTTCATTGCTTCCTCAAAACTCAGGTTGTCAAGAGTTTCATCCAGATCCATGAAATAACGTAATTCCTCACTCAAGAATGTATAATAATAATTTAGATAAGATATAAGAGTTCTTATTCTTTTCTATTCAATTACTGATTGTGAAGTTTGCTCATTATTCACAACTAGATCATTATGCTCTAACTCTTGAATAGGTCCCCATTTATGATATCCAAAATGATACCATTATCTTAAAGATCAAAATTACTTTCTTTGGTTTTCAGAAATTCTACTTTCCTGCTCTCTATAAATCCTTTCTTAGGATTATATAGACGATATCCCTCTCATCATTTTGGGTATCCCATGAACATGAATTTGACAATCTTGCTATCTAACTTGTCTCTCACCTGACTAGAAATCAACACATGAGTAGGTGACCCCTACTTTCACAAATGACTCATTTCTGGCTTCGAGTCAGTCTATAACTCATGAGGTGTATGCTCTACAACTTTATAAGGAACCTTATTTAGAATATACATGTCCATGCATATTGCTCATTCCTAAAATTTCTTAAGACGATTTGCATATGCCAACATAGACCTTGTCATATCCATTAGTGTTCTATTAATTCTTTCTGCTACACCATTTTGTTGAGGTGTAGAAGGCATAGTTGTATGAGGAGTTATGTTATTATCAGTGTAAAAGGTCTTAAACTCATCAGAGTCATATTCACCTCCTCTATCAGATCTAATAACTTGAATTTTCCTTCATAATAATCATTTAACTTCATATTTATATGCCTTAAGTTTTCTAGAGTTTCAGATTTTTTAGAGATTAGGTATGTGTATCCATACCTTGAGTAGTCATTTATAAATGTGATGAAATATAATTTTTATGTGTTTTTAATATTAAAGGTCTCTCTCTCTATATATATATTTGTGTGTACTAAAACTAGTAAGTCACATGCCCTACTACCCTTAAGACAAGGTTATCTAATCATTTTATCTGATATATGCATGGTTCACATCTTTCAAATTCTATATTTTTAAGAGAAATAATCCCATAAAAATTATTTTTGTTATTTTATTGACATTTACATATCCTAACCTTAAGTGCCATAAATATGCATCAATATTACCAGAAACATTCATTGCATTATTTATAAAAGGAGTTACATTTAAATGAAAGAGACCATGGTTAACATCATAGCGACCCCTGAGCTTCAGTTTTCCATCTTTCCCAATAGTGACATTGTTATCTTGAAAATGGATTTCAAATACCTTTTTAGCAAAGTCTCTTACTGCTAAAATTTTTTTTCTCATGAAAGGTACATAAAGTACATTTGTTAGTAGAAGATTAAACCCTTTTATTTGAAGCCTGTAGGTCCCTATCCTGACTATATCACTATATGTCTTATTTCCTTTATACACCTTGTGATCTCCAGGTTTCATTTTCTTCATCTCTATAAGTCCTTCATTTTACTTAAACACATGTCGCGTCGTTCCTGAATCAATCTACTATCTTAGAATATCACCATCTACGATCAATGATTCAGACATAATGCAAAATATTTCACGTTCTCCAGTTACTTGTTTTTCAGAATTCTCTTTCTTGGTTCTATTTGGGTAATTATTCTTGAAATGCCTAACTTTTTTACAAGAAAAATATGCTCTCTTGGTTATAGTCTTAAAGTTTTTGGTTTGCACTAGACCCTTCTTGTTGAATTTCTTCTTCTTAAATTTCTTGAAGAATGTGCTCTTAGGCTTGAACCTATGAGAGGTTGTTGGAAAGGATTTTTGAGTATTTATGATTTCTCCCTTCCTGTGTTTTGACATGTGCTCTTGCTCAAGAGCTAATTGCAGAGAGAGTTGAGTTAGAGAAAAACTTTTCTGATTTAATCTCATGGCAATTGACACCATCTTCCAAGTTGGAGGAATGTTGTTTAACATGGTGGATATTTGCATTCGCCCAAAAATACTAGTTTCAGTTATGGCTAAGTCCTTGGACAATGTATTCAATTATTTTATCCTACATGAGTTGTATTATTTCAGAATAAGTTGAATATGAGTTTCTGAAGTCATATTATACTTTTTTTTGATTTCTTTCATCATTTTCTTTGTGGTGTCAAAGTCTTTAAATACTCGAATGAGGTCATCTTGCATGAATGTTAAAAGAGTTGCTTAAGTAAGTTGATCATCTTTGATAAACTTATTATAAGTTTTCTTCTGTTCTTCACTAAATTTATCAGTTAGTAAAGATTTTATATTATTTGATACATACAGGGTCTTGTCATGTGTTAATAAATACTTTATCTTTCTCCTCTACATTCCAAAATTTGTTCTATTGAGTTTTTTAATATTCGATTTGCCATTATCCTAATTATAAATAGATATTAGGATTAATAAAACGATTTCAACTAATATTTATGAATATAACTAGTTTCAATCATTCTAAACTAGTTTACATGTAACATGATCTTTCAATATGCAAAAAATACAAAAAAATGCTAAGGTTTTAAGGCCTATTGACAAAAATAAGTACTAAATAGTTTTTAAAAACTCAAGACCACCTTTATGTAATTTCAAAAAATAAAGAAATAAGTTTTATGTAAGAAAAAACACATAAACCTGTTTATGCAACTTTCTGAGTTAAACAGAAAGTTTTGACCATTTTTCTATAATTTTAGAAGAGATCAATAGCCTTTCTGTAAATATTCAGTAAATCAGTTTGTTGTCTGAAATATATCAAAAAATAGAGAACCACTTTTCTATAATTTTCAAAAAAGTCAGAGTGCTATTTTGCAAATCAGAACCTTAAATATCTAATCTGAAATCTTTTTGAGTTAAATAGAAATGACACAAACACTTTAATGTAAAAACAAAAAATTAGAAACCTTTTCTTTTTTTTTAAGTAAAACAAAAAAATTCAGTTATTGTTTTGGAATTTTTGAAAAATAAAAATACTGTTTTTAGAAAAACCACAAGAATTAACAATCTGTTAATAATATGAGACCTGATCTAGAAATTTCAGCACCAAAACTGAAATTATTTCTTTTAAATAAATGTTTACATAAAAATGAAAAAGCCCTAATCGGTTTCCCCTTTTCGTTTCTATGATAAAATGAGTTAGAAGAGCAGCCAGAGTTGTGGGTGATTTTTGGTGAATCACCGCCTCACCAGATGGACGGAACCCTCTCTCTAGCTTAGAGGAGCCTCGACGACAAGGACGTCCTTCTCAATCGTCGCCTCTCACAACTCCTTCTCAGTGAAGAAATAACAAAGACAATGAGGGTTTCCCACCTCCTGCAGTGGCTGATGGCAGCCTCTCCGACGATGCCTGCCTGCTCCGTCCGATCCTCTATGGACGGTAGAGTCACGCCGCCGCCCAAGGATCGGGCTACCATAGGCAAGGTAAAAAACCCCATTTTCCCTCTTTTATGTGATTCAACCGCCAACCCCTCTCCAACTATGACTATAGAGTTCTACTGTCGACGTTCTCTTTCTTCGATCAATAGCCCCACTTCCTCTAGAGGTTGGGCTTTACCGTCGATGGATGGTGGAGTCCAATGGCGCCACTGAAAAACTGTCCAACTCTCAGACTACCTGGACTGGGCGTGCAGAGGAGCCACTTAGCCAGCGATGTTAGGCAGAACGCTTCAGAAAATGAGTCATCTGCAACCCAATCTGTTCAGAGAATGGCCATGAGAGAGAGAGAAGAGGGTTTCGACCCTCTATTGCTTCTGCAACCTGAGACCGGAATAGAGAGCAGGGGGTTCGATGTGCACAGAGAGGGGTAGACTAGCGTCAGTCCCTCTCTGGATTTGTTAGGTGAGAAACTTGGCAGAGATGGTTGAAGGGTTTGACCATCTTCGACCTGTCAGGAATGATACCTTTCTGGCAGTGAACATTCTTGAAAAGGTTATACTCTTTTCTTAAGGATTGTCTCTGGTCACCGGATGGAACAAACTTGGGTACGTAATTTTTTTTTTTATGTATCGGAGTTTTGGGTTTTCTGTAATCGGTATTTGGTTTAACTGATTGATATGAACAGAAAAAAAACTTGTACTAACCTCAAATGATTTTTTCTTGGTTATATTTTTTTCTTTTTTTGGCGATGCACGAGGTACCGCTTTGACACACACGATCACCAACAGAAATATGTTGAACCTTGCTCTAATACCAATGAAGGAAATTATGACTGCAAAAGCATAAATTTTGAGTGCAGCGTGCACTGTTACACTCAAAATCACTAGGAAGTCCACACTTCTCAACCCTCTTATACTGCAGTAATCTCTCACTCTTGAAGAATTCAAAATTCAGTATATTTTTCATACTCATACACTTCATTTATAAGGGGTTCAAGCTTGGGATACATCCTTGGGAGAAATCCCTTAAGCCCCAAGAGACACATCTCTTGGTGTTTCATACATGTAACTATATTTTAAGCATGTTTTATTATTTGATTATTTTATATATGAACTATTTGTAATTTAACTGTTGCGTGTATGAACAATTGTGACAGTTGAAATTCTCTCAAGAGTCATCTTATGGCCGCATGACCTTACATCCCCAACCTAGAGTTTTACCTCGTAGGGAGGCGGGCCCCCTAGTAACTTGGTTCTCGGTGAGGGTTCCTTCATCGTAAAAACAGATCCAAACAACATATTCATTTTTTTGGGATGGGAGCCTGTATGCAAGGCTTTAAGTGAAGGCATGTTGGGTATTTGGTCACTTCTGGAAGTCAATCTTACTATGTTAACAAAGTCGGGTTGGATAGTAACCTCTCGTATGTCAAACCCATGGGCTTCTTTAGTGGAAACCAAATATCTTCACTCTTCTTTGTCATGGTTTCCTAAATCAGGGGGAAATATTTCATACAGGGCCAATTTAAGATCGTAAATGGTCATGTTGGCTTCAAGTGCCATAGGCATTGCCTAAAGATAACAATTTGATTACATGATCTTCCTAACATGATTTAATTCTCCGAGCACACACCCTCCTTATCATGTCTTCTCTATTGGAGGGCTGCACTCTATTGACAATACTGGATGGAAATTTTATCTCGAAGCATATAGATAAAAAATTTGTGTTCTTGTCTCCATTTTCATCCAATGAACCTTTGATCTCTGCTGTTATCTTATTTCTTGCCTTGTTCTTCATTTTGAGATAATATCAATCAAGAGCTTTTGCCTTTTGTATCCTCCTTCCATCTCTTCAAGCCGTCCTCCCTAGTAACCATATCTCTTTGCAGCGATTTTAGTTTTTCTTCCCATGTCTCTATCTGCTGGAACCGTGATGCCCTTTGACCATGAACAGAATGGGTAGTAAAGTTAGTAGTTTAACTCAACAAGGACTTGTATCTCTATAAATGTATCTTGTCTTTGATGTACAAGCAACGCAAGCAAGTGAAAACCTTTGAGGTGCGCCATAACCTGCTCGATGACTCGCACTTGTTGGTTCTTCGATGAGTGGATCCGTTAAAACCACATGGGGGTAAGATTCTCTCTCTCTCTCTCATACTTGCATTTTTTGAGTACTACAAGTTGTTAGAGCTTGAGTTGGAAAAGGTTTTACTTCTAAAGTTTCCTTCATATTGCTATTAAGTTGTTTTTTTTTTTTTAAATTTTCAACCCATCCATATTTTTCCCTTATCATTGTAATAAATGGTTCCCTAGTGAAGCTTTAAAAGAAACATTTCACTTATATAAATTTCAATAGTAGCATTTAGTTTTGTTAATGTTTTCTCTTTATTCTTTCTATATAAGGTTCTGACTTTAGCACTAACTTTATCCTAGGTTGGATGAACTTTTTGAATAACTCGAAGGCACTCGGAGGAGTTCTGTTTCATAGTCATAGATGGTAATTGCGCCCTTTTTGGTACATTGAGAAGTAGGAATGCACAACAAGCCTAACTAGCTTGAGGTTCGCTCGGGCTCGACCTGTTTAAGCTGAACTTGAATTCATTAGAAAAAATAAATGAGCCAAGCTTGAACAAGGGTTCAGGCTTGGTATACATAAAGGAGCCAAACTTGAACAACCAGTTCAACTCCGATAAGCTCAGCTCACACAAGTATATAAAGAAATTAGACTTTATATATGTATTATTTTGTTCATAATATGGTTATAAAAAAATGTCTTACCTTAATGGGTAGGTTATTGGTTTTTCTTAGGTTGAGTGATTGACATCCTCGCTGTCCACAATGTACACACGGACCATGAAACAATGGCCGGCAAAGTGATTTGACAGATCACTTGATCTGTTCTTTTTGGAAGTGGTGTGAGTTCAAATCTAATTGTTTTTACTACTTTCAAAAAGGTTTTTAACACAATTTTAAAAAACTTAAACAAAAAATAAATTAAAAGTATTCAGCTCGATCCAGTCTTTGCTCGAGCTCGGCTTGAGCCTATCTCGGGCAAAAGGTGTTCAAGCTCAGCGTATCATTTCTAGATTTTAAAAATCAACAGGAACAAAATTTGAGCATGGGAATCAGACAGTTGCCAGGGGCTTGCTCAAACTCAGCAGCTTGGTAGTGAAATCCTCTATGTCCTCTAAATCTTTTTTTTTATATATTTTATTAAATTGTTTAAAATTTCACATGCCAATTCACTGAATCTGCACCTCTGCACCAGACAGTGATAAGATTGATGGCAGTGGTTTGTTGCTCAAATGGCAGATATGAGGTTCATGCACATTCTGATGCAGAATAATTTTCCTTTTTTTTTTTTTGAGAAAAGGGAGCATACTCAGCTTAGTCCTTAAGCTCAAACTTTAGTTAGTGGGTTTTCAAGTCCACTAACTCACTCAAATTATTATCTTGTTGCATTTCAAATTGTGAGAACATTATGGGCACTGTCTTGGGCTTCAAAGGCATTTTCTCAGCAATCTGTAAGGGGAGACTTTATAACATTTCCTTTGCTATTAACTCACAGCACCTGATGAAAGATGAGATAAACTAATGTTATATTTCATGGTTTATAGCCTGCTCATTTGAGTCTTATTATAAACAATTGATTGAAGTAAGGACTGCCGTGTTGTTGGCAATTTGATTTGACTGCATATGGTTGTTTTCCTACTGATTGAAGCACTCATGTTCCCCTGCATACAGTGGCATCTACTTTTGTGTCAATGGGGTTTCTGGTGGGGGAGCAGTCGTGTGCCCAAGCACCTAATGGTACGGGAGGGGCATACCGCTGATGAATCAACATGAAGTTTTTGACACCTTGGTCTGCACCTGGCAAGTGGGTGACTACAAATGTTTGTTGATATAAACAAGTTTGAAAAACAATCACTTGATCAGGCAGCACTGTGGAACAAGTTGAGCACAAACGTTCTCATGAGCAAATTGGTTTAGTGAACAAGCCTAGTTGCATCAGTAGATGCTAATTTGCACCAACCAAGAATCATGAAATGCATGACAATTGGACGTTGCAACCGGATGATTTAATGGGCTTGGTTGCAAGGTTTTGCACATTTGATTAAATGGAATTCTTTCTGTCAAGGCCGGCAATTTAGAACTGTTTCGGAATCTGGAAAGGAGTTGCAGATTCTGTTGTACGAATGTCCCATGCTGGATACCTCATGAGTAGACTTGCTGAACTAGTTCAACATAGCATATTATGTAAACCAGTTTGTGAAACTAGATATCTCTATAAATCAGAATTCAGGTTGGACAAGGTGACCCCATATTACTATCTATAAACCACCTCATCCCAAGTAGGGATGGCAGTGCACCGGGGCGGGGGCAGGGGACAATGTCGCCACCCCCTCCCCGTTTCAAAATCTGAACCTTCATCCCCACCTCCATCCCCGTTTCATGTCCTCCATCCCCTGTCCAAACGGGGATGAGGCAGGGCGGGGCGCTGTTTCCCCTCGGTCTATAGTCATTCCTTAAACGATTGGGGGCGGGGCGGGGATTGAGACGGGGACGGGACGGGGCAGGGCGGGGAAAGGCATAAGTCCATCCTCGTGCGGGGATATATTTTAACCTTCATCCCCGCCTTCATCCCCGCTTCGTGCCCTTCATCCCCGTCGGGGCCTGTTGTCCCACTGTCCAATGCCATCCCTAATCCCAAGGTCATTTTTCTGCACCTTCCTTGTGTAAATTTCTAATATGGTATCAGAGCGTGTTCTGATCTAATGAGTCCAAGTGGGATTGTGCGGGCTTAATCCACTACTTTGGTATTTTTCAACACCACTTTCTTTCTCTAGGCAGCAGTCATTCTCTGCACTTTTCTTGACTCTATGATAGTTTATGCGAAACTATAACCAGACATAGTAGATCTAGTTTGCTATCAACCATAACAATGGAAGGAATAAGCTCGTCAGTATTGTCGACCGCAACAAAAGACCATTCAAATCCATTTTACATCCATCACTCTGATTCACCCGGTACTATGTTGGTTTCGCAACATCTTACGTGTGAAAATTTTACCATGTGGTATCGCGGGATGAGCATGGCACTCAATGCGAAAAACAAAATGGGTTTCGTAGATGGTACGATCCCTAAGCCCACATAACCAACATCATTAGTGGCTGCTTGAGAAAAATATAATAACATGGTGTAGTCTTGGATTTTGAATGCACTATATAAGGACCTATCTTTGACCGTTATATATGACCAAACGGCAAAAGAAGTATGATCCTAACTGAGAGAGAGATTCTTCCAATCTAATGCTCCCCGAATCTATCAGATTCAACAATAAATCATTAATTATAAACAACAACACTCTTCAATTGCTGTCTACTTTACCAAACTCAAAGGATTATGGGATGAGCTGTCTTCTTACGTCACTTTACCGCCCTGTACTTGTGAAGCTATGAAATCTGTCCATGATATGCAACAATAAGACATGCTAATGCAGTTTTTGATGAGACTAAATGAGAGCTATAACCACATTAGGAGCTAGATTCTTTTGATGGATTCATTACCCATGGTCGCCAAGGCTTACTCACTCATCACTCAAGAAGAGAGACACCAAGAGTTGAATATCACGACTCCATCTGATTCTATTGCTGCTGCCAGTTTTCAATCAAAGGAACATCCTAAGGGAATATCAACAAGAGGCAATACAAGACCACACCCTCGTTGTGATCGTTGTGGTAAAGTTGGGCATATAAAATCAAAAGGCTATCATCTGGTGGGTTTTCCAAACAAATTCAATTCCAATGAATAATCAAGGCCCAAGGCCAATGCCACAAATAGTTCAGGTCAAGCTATCTCATTCAAGCTTGAATTTTTCCAAAAGTTTATCGAATTTATGAACCAGTCAAACCAAGCCACTGTAGAGCCCAAAGTAATCTGACAGGTAAATCACTGAACCCGATAACATGCCTCTCACTTAAAACTACTTGGATCATTGACGCTGGTGCAATGGATCATATGACACATATGCTATCTATCCTTGAGAGTCCTACTGCCTCTTGTTCACCAATTAGCCTACCGAATGGATCAAAGGCCCCTGTTTCTCATATCGGCGTTGTGACGTTATCCCCCAACACTGTTTTGAAAAATGTCCTCTATGTTCCAAACTTCAACTTTAACCTGATATCAGTCTCCAAACTTTGTTTAGATTTCAATTATAACGTGATCTTTAATGATGAATCTTGTTTTTTGTTGGACCGTCACTCGATGAACATGATTGAGACGGGTAGAAAGTTGAATGGCCTCTACATTCTTGATGAAGATAGGCTCGCAACCGTTTCCTTCAATTCCAATAAGTCTAAACTTTAGCATTATATATCATTTGGGTCATGTTTCTAATTCTCGTTTGAAAACCATAGCCGGTTTAAATTATGTCGAGTCTTGCAAACAAATGATCGATTGCTCTATTTGTCATATAGCCAAACAATCTCGATTGCTTTTTTCAAATAGCTCAATATCATCTCAATCCACTTTCGAGTTAATCTATTGTGATATATGGAGTGGATACCAAGTGTCATTATTATCTGGAGCTCATTATTTTCTAACCATCGTGGATGATTTTTCAAGATCAATATGGGTTTGCCTTATGAAATATAAGTCTGAAACATATAGTATTATAAAAAAAAATTTGACCATTGTTCAAACTCAATTTGGAACTAATATAAAAAAGTTTAGATATAACAATGGGACAAAAATTTTTTCCAATGATATGAAAAACCTTTTATGAGAAAAAAGGATAGAGAGACAACATAGCTGCATTGCAATGCCTCAACAAAAAAGGGGTAGTTGAGCACAAACATCATGATCTCCTTAATATGGCATGGACGCTCCTTTTTCAAGCCCACCTCCCACTAAAGTTTTGGGGAGAAAGTATTTTGACTGCTGCCTATCTATTGAATTGATTGCCATCTCATCCTATTTCAGATAAAACTTCTTATGAGATATTACATGGATGTGTCCCCAAATATGACCATTTAAGAATTTTTGGATGCTTATGCTTTGCTACTAACCTACACAAAACTCACAAATTTGATATGTGCGCCACAAAGTGTATATTTTTGGGTTACCCCTATGGGCAAACAACTTACAAAGTATATGATTTAGAAAATGAAAGGGTTTTTACAAGTTGAGATGTCAAGTTCAATGAATTTGAGTTTCCGTTCAAAGTTCAGAGTGGGTTTCAGAATGATGGTAACATGGTTATTCCCTTGCCAGTTCATGACATGTCTATGAAAGACTTCCAAAACCTTTCTTGTGATGAGGGAAGCTCTGAAGGCAACCCAGATACTAACATACAATCCTCAAAATTATCCAATCCAGATCCAACTGAGGATCAATCGAAGTCAACGACCCAGACACCTAAGCACAATCATCCTGTTTTCCTTCCGATTCCCAACCTCGTAGATCTTCACGACCATGAATCCCGCCTAGACACCTCAAGGATTATCGATGCTTTCTGACTTCACCCATTTTCAAACCAAGTTTGTTGAGTGATGGAATTGCAAGAACAAGAGCTACTCGTCATCCCATTCTTTCTTATCTTGTAGACAAAAAATTATCACATTCACATAAAGCTTTTCTTTCCAATCTGATTCAAAACCAAGAACCTACTAGTTTATTTCAAGCAATGAAGGATCCAAAGTAGCAAAAAGCCATGAAAGTCAAGATTCAAGCGTTGGAAGAAAATGAAACTTGGACACTCACCAACTTACCACCAGGAAAAGACCTCATTGGGTGTAAATGGGTCTACAAGGTTAAGTTTAAATCTGATGGATCCGTTGAATGGTATAAAACCCGCCTGGTTGCCAAGGGCTATACTCAAACAAAAGGAGTTGATTATAATGAGACATTTGCCCCTATTACAAATGTAGCTACTATTACATGTGTTATTGCTATCGTTGATATACAAAATTGATATTTATTCTAAGTAGATGTCAACAATGCATTCCTTCACAGGGATTTACAAGAAAAAGTTTACATGAGATTATCACCTGGATTCTCGCAACAAGGGGGAGAACATTGTCTGTCGATTAAATAAGTCCATTTATGGACTTAAACAGTCATCTCAAAATTGGTTCTCTAAATTATCTGAACTTCTCAAGGAGATAGGGTATTCACAATCAAAGGCAGATTATTCATTCTTTTCCAAAATCAACAGAGCAGGCAAGATATTCATTGTTGTTTACGTTGATGATATCATCATTGCTGGCGACAACTTTCAAGAAATGAACCATCTTAAGTCTATCATCAACGACCGTTTTAAATTGAAAGACCTAAGAAAATTAAAATATTTTCTAAGCATAGAGATGACGCAATCAAACCCAGGAATATTCTTATCACAATAGAAGTATACTCTGGGTATTCTTCATAATACATGTTATATGGGTGCGCGGCAATGTGCTTTTCCTATGGAGCAGCACTTAAAATTGGACAATGAGCATGACGAGCTTCTTAAAGATCCCACTCCATTTCGAAAGACAGTCAAAAAGCTTATCTACTTAACCATCACTAGACCTGATAGTCTACGTTCAGTTCATGTGCTAAGTCAATTTAGGAACCAACCCCGAGTGCCCCATCAAGAGGCCATGTTCAAATTGTTGAATATTTGATAGGGATGCCAGGATATGAGATTTTACTTCGATCGGATAGTCAACTTCAGATTAACGGGTATTGCAATTCAGATTGGACATCGTGCCCCATGACTCGACGATCGACAAGTGAATATTGTGTGATGATTGGATCTAGTCCTATCACATGGAAGACAAAGAAACAAACCACCGTATCAAGATCATCTGTCGAAGCTGAATACAGATCTATGCACTTGCGTGTTGTGAGCTAACTTGGATCAAAAGCTTACTTGCAAATTTGGGGATACAACATGAATATCCAATGAATTTATTTTGTGACAATCAGGCCACCCTGCATATAGCCGCCAACCCCGTCTTTCATGAGAGGACTAAGCATATCGAAATCTATGATAAGGTCTAAAGAAGTAGAGAGATACAAACCCGGTTCATATCTTCTGCAAATTAGGTTTTTGATTTATTCACGAAGCCCAACTTGAGGGGGAGTGTTGGGCATGATAGATCCAGGAAGCCCAACTTGAGGGGGTGTTGAAACCGCATTTTTACTGTCACGATTTTCCCGCAACATTAGCTAACTTCACGGTAGACTGCGATAGTTACTTTTCATATCAACACAAAAATACATCCACTATTTTTGCACTGATTTGAAATCTGAGTTATCAATTTCACCCGTGTACATTTGGTCATTCCACCCATGTTTATCTTGCTTTTACGCTTTATGTTGTAACAGTCTTTATCATCTCCTTATACGTTGTATTCAATATATACGTTGTATCACCTTACTGAAAAGTGAATAAGGAAATAACTCTATACTTTCTCGTGTTATTTTTTCTGCACCTTCCTTGTGTTAATTTCTAATAAAACATGAAAAAAACAATATCTTAAAAAAATAGTTTTCAGTACAACTCAAACATCCATCCGATTCAACTAAGCCTCAAGTTAGAGTCTTGTATTTGAATCTCATAACTAACTCGTTTTCAAGAAAAAGTCTCCTATATGTCAGTTTCTCGTTTTGTTTTAAAAATGTATTAAAATTAAATTAAATCTGTATATATTACTTGTCTTTTTTCTGTCTTTTTTTCCAAGTCTTTTGCTGTTTTTTTATCAGTCTTTCTGAATGCACGCCATTTTCAATCATATATTTATGCTTTTAACAGTTTGTTGCCATTGAAGTAACTTCATCCGCACCTAATGCCAATGAAATCAACTAACAGTTACAAGCACATTTTTTAATAGGAAAACTTAACTTCAACCTAGTTATTGAAAGCTTTTAAGAAACTTCACTTTGTGAGAAACTTGCGAGTAAAATATCTTACTGTGAAAACCAAGTTTCTTGATATTGTAAATTTACATAATTTTAACGTGAGTTTCTTTTTAAAATTCTGTTCTGTTATAAAACCTACATATATGACAGGCACTTTTAAGTAAAAGAGTTAACAAATAGTTTTTTCTTTTTTTGAAGGATAAAAAGAGCTAACAATTACATTAAAGTAAAAACAAAAATTTTGTTTTTATCCGAAAAAACAAATTTTATTTACTTTTTATATCATCTTCGCTAGCTGCAATTGTTGCTTCTTGCTTTCTCTTGTGACCAACTAGTTGCTCTGGCAAGTATGGAGGTTTCTTTTTAAAATTCTGTTTTCTAATATAAAACCCACATATATGCTGGAAATTTTTGGTAAATGAGTTAAAAACACGTGTAAGTAAAAAAAAAAATCAAATTTTATTTTCTTCTTATATCATCATTCCAAGCTTCAATTGTTGCTTCATGCTTTCTCTTGTGACCAACTAGTTGCTCTTGGTAAATATGGCTTCAAATAGCCAAACGAGGAAGGAAAAGAAATAATGTTTCAGGTTCAGACTCCAACTCTGCAACATTGTAATCAAAGTAAAAGAAAAAAAAAAACCAAGAAAAAAAAAACACTGAAAACATATAGCTTTAAGAAATCCAAAATTGGTACACCTACAACAACAAACAACTACATCATAATGATCATCACCACCATTCTCTTTCTTCCAAAAGAACAAAAAAAAAAAAACACAAAAACCACAAAAAAAAAAAACATTCATTTACAGATTAAAAGAGAATTGGGAATCTGAGCATGAATTGTCATCTGAGATTTGCATCAATCACGCCTTCTGCACCTCCACGACGAGACAGTATACAAGGCTCGATCCTGCCAACATATTGTCAAGCACCCACCTTCCTCCTTGATCCTGTACCCTTCACAGGCACAGCTCTGCAGCAACCTCCTAGCCTGCAACACTCCGTAGTAGCTCAGCGCCACCCTCCCAAACCCAGCGCACTCCAGCCTCGAAACCCACTTCTCGAGCTTCTCATGCCTCTCCTTTCTCTCCGCGCCCTCGCAGGTGATGATGTTCTTGATCTCCTCGCCCAAGAGCTTCTTCTCAATCTTCATCCGGTCGATCGACGCCCGCGGCAGGCTCGAATCCAAGCAATCGAACAGCGATGCGTAGAAATGCAGTGCTTCGAGCAGCCTGTCCATCAGAGTGAGGCCATTGTGGTTCGATTCCTGCTCGGCGACCACCATGATCTTGGGAGACAACCCCCACAGTGACTTGAGAAATCTCTCGATCTTCGTCGGCGAAGAAGAAGATGGCGACGCCGCAGAATCCGGGCTGAATTCCTTCATCTCCGTTGGCGCCCTGCCGTTCATCTGCATCATCTTCTGATAATTCGCCATCTTCGCCCGCCTCGAGCTATCGTCCTCGAAAGCGAGCAGGGTGTGCAATTGGAAAACAGAGCATATCGCCACTGCCTCCCCTGTTTTCACCCTCAAGCAATCGGGATCGAGGCGAATGAGCTCGGAAACGACCGGATTGAACTGAAATGGAACATCCAATTTCTCTGCTACCTCTGTTAATCGAATTGCCGTCTGATCGAGCACCTCTTTCTGTTCATGGATGCCTGTGATCCTGAGGTGGGGAGGCCCCTCCGGCCGGGCGCTGAGCGCCTGAAGGAGCGCGATCCACTGCAGCGGCTCGGCGCAATGGAGATCGACGACATGGATCACCTTCTCCCCTTCCATGGCTTCCAGAATCGCCTGGTTCGCAACGACGAAGACGAGCTTGAGGAAGGGGCAGAGATCGAAGTAAAGGCGCCGGACGAGGATGGCCTCCGAAACAGGGGAGAACTTGGTGGAGTTGAGGGCCCGGTAGATGCCTGGCCACGACCGGAGGATGCGGCCGGCGAGGGCCTCGGTGAAGTAGGAGGCCATCCTCTGCATGGGGTCGCCGTCGGGGGAGGCGAGCAGGGATATCTGCTCCAGGCAGAGGTTGACGTGGTCGAGATTGCCCGCCGAGACGAAGTTGGCGCACGAGAGGAGGAGCTTGATGAGGTAGAGGCCGCGCTCCTCCGACTTCAACTCGCGGAGCCACGCGTAGGGGGAGCTCAGTCCGGGGGAGATGGACATTAGGGAGAAGAATTGCAGAGGGGAGGAGGGAACGGAGGAGGACCCATCGTCCTGAACCATCCCGGCCATGCAAAGGGAGCGTTTTTCCGTTGTGGGGGATGGTGTTCACAAGAGAAAGAGAGGAATAGCAAGAAGAAGAAGAAGAACGAACAAACTACACAACTCCCCTCTATCTGGGGTGTTTCTTTTTTTTTTTTCTCTTTCTTACTAAAGATTGGGATATCTTGAAGGAGAGATCATGACGGGAGAAACTTCACGGACGTGAGCTAGAGGAAGATTGCTAGGTGGGTTTTACGTAAGTTTGGATATGGATGGGAGTTGAGGAAAGAATGAGAAAGGAACCTTCTTCTTCTTTGTTGCTCCTTTTTTTCTTCTGTTTCGGAGGATATTAGTACAGGGGTCCGGAGACAGGTAGAAATGGGCGTTCACGCAAGAAAAATGGCAAAGATCACAAGGTCGGTACAGGATAGATTTGGTGTTGATGACAAAGAAGAAAAGAGAGAAGGAGAATAGTCTTCCCTACCCTTCTGAAATCCTGCAGGGTTTGAAAAAAATAAAATCTCCGAGGAAAGTTGCTCTGATTCTCGAGAAATTTCATGCATTAAAAGGTCGAAAGACTTTGCGAAGTGGGTATCCTTTCTCTTTCTGTTTGGCCGTCTGGTAGAAGATACAGCTCTTTCTCTCTCTAGAATGCACCCTCTATCTGTTACATTCTATGGATGAGAGAGAGAAGGAAGCGAGGAACGGGATTGCTTGGTGCTGCTTATACCTTAAATATTCTTTTTATGTTTCTTTAAGAGGGCTCTCAGGTCCGGTCGAAGAATTGAATTGGAGCAAGATGGAGGTGGGAAAGTAAATGAGGGGCACAAGTGGGGTTCTATTTGCTTGTGGTGCTTTTCAGGACAGAAGGGTAATTTAAGGATCCGCAACGACAAGAGGGAGGGTTTTGTCCTCATCGATTTGGTGCGGTTTGAGAAGCAGAGGAATATGGAATTTGTGTGAGGGAGTGCCCCATCTTTGTTTTTGTCTTCACCCAGGACAGATATGGAATAAAAAGCTGGCCTTTCCTATTCCCCATCTGCACTCCCTTCCAAACATGCCATAACAAATCAAAAAACAAAACCCTTGTTTTGTTTTCTTTAACAACGCGCATGGGGATTGCAAAGAGACCTTTTTGAATGCCTCCAAAACACCCCATCTTGTCCTTTTCCCGGCGCTATTCCTAACAATGACAAATGGACAGAGGGTTGATGTTAAAACCCTAGCTTCCAAATCAAGTTCTATCTCCACTAGTCCTCCCCGCTTTTTGTTCATAATTACTGATCAATCAACCTTATTAGGCCAGCACCATTGTCATCCAATTCCAATTAACCTGTGGGTGAACCTACTTCACCACCCATTGTAATCGCAGTATTGCAGACACACTGCATGTCCTGTTTATACTAAACAATGCAAAGTGGTGATTCCATGAACCGCCATTATGAACCAGGGATGAAATATGAACAGCTCATGTTATGATTGTCAGTCTTGGAAGCTCATATTCTATGTCAAAACAAAGACCATAATGACTTGATCAGTAAAGACCATCAGATCTTTGTGCGATAAGAAGGTCCACACAGTATAAGCATCACCCACTAAAGATGCATGTATTGGCTGGAACGAGATTGATTTGAGTAGGGGACCAATCCTTTCTAGGGAGGCTGTCCATGGGTTTGATTCAGATCTATGTCCCATAGAATATTTATAAAGTGTCCAGGTCCTCTTGTTGGCTTTAATGGTGAGCCAAGACAAGGCAAGCAGACAGACCTGGCAACACACACAAAAAACAGCTGTAAACAAGAACAGAAAATTAAAAAGATGGTTTGTTCATTGTGGTTCATTCCAGTAGGGCTATGATCTAAAACTCACTTTAAAGCCCTAGTTTGTATGGCTTGATCATGAAATAGAAAGCTCATAGTGGCATTTTCTGTGTAAGGCCGATGCATGATGACATTGGGGAGTTGCCAACTTATATGGGTTTTTGAGAGAACATCCAAAACTTAAATTAAGGGACTCGTCGGTAGCGTGTGTCACCAATGGAGGCATTGTTTCAAACAGAGCAAGTGGGACTACTACGAGGTGAAAATGGAATTTAGGATTGTCTTCATGCTGCATAGCTGGTCAAGGTGGTTGAAGACTCTGAGGGCTCCTTAGAGAAAACACACAAGCAAACAAACAAAACAGGAAGAAAATGATTAGGTTATTTTCCTGAGTAGTGCAATTTGCAGGGGTAGATCCATGCAGTCTGTACCTTGGCCTCAGCTGCATATTATCTGAATAACACTGTTTTATACCCCATAATTTGAGATAAATAGTTGTTGATATAGACATGTCTGGGCTTCATTTTGTTGGGGTTAATTGGATAAATAATTTTTCTGTATTAAAGTTTCTTCTGATTACAATTTGCAGGGACAGATCCATACCATCTGTATCTAGGTCTCTGCTGCATATTGTCTGAAAAATACTGTTTTAAACACACAGTTTGAGATAAAATACTTGTTGAAAGAGACATTCTGCACTTCATTTTGTTGGATTAATTGGATAAATATTTTCTCTGACTTGATAATAACGTATGATTCTGAATTACTGGTTTTTAGTTGCAGTGAGGTAGTTTGTTATCCATGTGCATCTGAGTGTTGGATTCACCCACTTTATTAGAAGCTCGGTAAATATTCTGAGACATTTTTCTTGGAGAAAATATATGGTGGTTCTATAACATGATATCACTTTTATTTGCATAAATCTAGCTATCAAATGGTAAATCTAACCATACAGATGTGTTTAACATGATTTATTTAGTATATTAGAAGGTTTTATCATGTTTAATACACCATAAAAATCATTTTTTTTAGACGGTGAAAGGGACAATTGATGAAAATAAAGGTGGTATAAAAATGGTATATATCAATCATAACTGAATCAAATTTCACATATGAAAAATAATAAGTAGAATATGCTAAACATGATCCAATGGTTAAATTTTGCTTTAGAGCTGAGATCTATGTAAATCAAGTGAGTACCTTAGAAGCGCCCTTTTTCTTATAGCCATTTAGTTGCATATATACTAATAAGAGACAATGAAGAAAGAGTTTAACCTAGATGGGATTGTATGGAGAAAATAGAAATAGAAAGCCTGACCCAATGACCCAATGTATGCTTGGTACTAACCATGATATCTTCTATGATAATATTATTGACTAGGAACTGCATTGCGTGCCCACAAGGGCTTTGGTCATGTGATAGAGGTCACCAAGTTGATGGGACATCACGAGTTTGAAACCCACAGGGAGCTTTTCTTGCCATAAGGTCAAAGCTTAGGAGCTCTGCTGGCAGGGGGACAGCAAGGGTTTTACCAACCGGAGGTCAGTTATAAGGGTTTTTTCATTAATCTAGTAAAAGGAAAAAAAACTTTATTTGCGTAGTGCTCTTAAATTTGGTTCCTTCAGACAAATCAGTTCCACTGAGAGAAAAACGATCCAATCAAGTCAATTTCTCAACCATCACCTAGTTTGCTTGCAGGTCATCAATTGACAATAATAAATTGGGCCAGTCAACATTGATGAACAAAATGATAATAGGCGACAAAACCAGATGAGTGGTAGTTGATTTTTGGCTTATTTAGTCTATAACAAAAACTAAAGTAATTTAAATAATTGAAATTTCTTCGATTGTCATATTTATAAGTGTGAACAACAACCTAGTTTCCTTCCTTCCAATTAATAAATTTCGGCAGGAAAGAAAAAAAATATTTTTAATTAGACCTCTTACTTTGATGCTGGCAACTACACAAAATTACATTGACTAACAACCCTATGAGGTCTCAAATTGATTGTAGCAAGTCAATTTTCTCAATGGAGGATGCTTCCAAGATGGATTAATTCGAGTCAATTGACATCTAGAAACTATTATTTACTCTATTCTTTTGACCTCTAGAGACAATAATTTCCCCTTATTTAGATTTTTATAATATACTAATTACATCATCTTAGCCTCAGCAATACAAATTTTCAGTAGATTAACCACCTTTTGACATAATGGAAACCGAACTTCATACATCCGAATGCACTAATTCTATATTTTCATTAGTCAAGGAAGTTCTAGATACAAAATTGTATCTTTTCAAGTATACAATTTTTACATATATTTTTTTTCCTTACACTTTTTTTTAAAAAATGAAAAAATGAATAATTTGGATATACTTAGATGTTCTAATCTTTTATACCAAAGATCTAAATTAATTTCTTAAATATGGTTACAAAAATAGTTTTTAGATAGACATAGGTATCCTCTTCTATAACTTTGCCCAAGTATAAAAAAGTTTTTTTTAAGAGAGACCTTTTTCAAATTTCAAACATGTATCTAAAGTCTTTCAAACCTTATCATTTATCATCTTCCATAACAAGTGTCTAACCTCCACGTGCAATGCATGCATAGGAGTCCTGGTGCTCTATATGATCTTTTGGAATCTGTGTAGTGTTTGTGAATGGTTTTTACCAATGTTGTCAGTATCCGAATCGGACCTGAAAATATTACATGTCAATCAGAAAGTGTTAAAGCCACTAAAAAAATATAAAAAAATTTAATTTTAAGCTGTTTTTTATATTTATTAAAAACAACCAATTCAGGTCAGTATCGTATTGATTTTCCGGCGATACTATATGTATGGGCCAATTCAGGGCGATACTGACAACACTGGTTTTTCCATCATAGTTGCAGGGAGGCACCATGTGGTGCCAAGGCATGCACTAAAGGATCATGTGTTACAATTGAAAACTACTGGTCGGTGGCCAATATCTAACCAAGAGTGCGATTCTTCAACAGAAAAAAAGTTGAAAGAGCAAAACGTGGAGGAAAGTGTGAAACGGTTTGTCAAGGTATGTTGTATGTGAGGCTATATGTCACAGGGACACGCTATTTTGGTTGTGTTTGTGGGGACATGACATGTTAACACGGACACCGATATGTATGAATGTTATTTTAAATATTTAAAATGATTTTTAAAATTTCTTAATAATATTTGAATAAATTATATTTTAAATAATAAAAATTTTGTCCTATTTTTTTTTAAATTGATCTTTCGCATCGTATACAGTGTCATAGCTGTCTCTGTTTCATAGATCTAAGGGCACAAAAATTGCAAAAACAAAATCCCTCTACAATTCATATTAGCAGCTATGACATATTGCACAATAGTGCCTTCAAATTTTTAGATTGGAACAAGAAATGGAGTGGCCAAAGTTGCACAAGAATATCTCATTGATAGCTGGGAAAATGTAGAAGAAAAGGTCATCACTTTGCTAGACAATAAACTGGTGGATTCTGAGATTTTGTTTTTTCAAGTTACATGCATGCATAAAGGATATGCCATATGCACTGGTACAGTCTTTCGAAAATTGTATCTTTGAAAAAAATATTTGATGTTTTTGCGCAAGTCATTTGGTATTATTTGTTGGGAACTTAGTGGGTATAGCAATTGAGCTTGAACTAGGTAGGCTAGAAGGCACAACGTTGGATGCAATGTCTTTAAAGCAATAGTTTTTCTACTTAATAATAAGTTCTTGGCCTAATAGTGTAATGGGTTCATTCAATTTCACTCTTATGGTAAAGTTCGAGCTTTTGCCTACTCTGTGAAGGTTGGCCCATGGCTTGCACTGGGTGAAATCGATTACTCTGAACAATCTCTTGAATAGACAAGACAGACCTTGGACTAAGTCAAGCCTAAGGAGAAAGTGGGACAAAAAGAGCAAGCTAGAGGTTTTGAAAGAGCTAGTGCACTCAAAGGAGCTAAAGTGCTTGACAAGTAACGAGAGATTGAGAGAGGGTTGAGGGTGGTATATAGCCCCCAACCCACTAGCTAGCCATAAAGTCCCAACGACCACAGTTAAATTGCCTTAAATGGGCCAAACGTAGGGGTGGCAATTTCTGACCTGACCCACCAACCCGCTTCTTAGCTGGGTTCGGGTTTAGCTTAAACAGGTAGACCCGCCTAACCCGTTTATTAAACGGGTCAGGTTTGTGTTAGGGGTATGCCAACCCGTTTACCCGAACCCGACCCGCCAACCCGTAAACTTTTCAATGTAAAATCCTGAACCCGACCCGACCCATTTATTAAACGGGTTAACCGTGTCGGGTCGGGTTACTCGTTTAATAAATGGGTCAAATTCGTGTTTGCCACAGTCGACCCGTTTAATAAATGGGTCGGGTTCGTGTTGAGGTATGCTGACCCGCCGACACGACCCGCCAACCCGACCCCATTGCCACCCCAAGCCAAACGTCTAGGAGATGAGGTGATTGGCTAGGCAAAGTCAATGGACCAAAAGTATAGCTCACTCGATTGAAAGGATCCTATCACAATATATAAAAACATTCAAAATTCAGGTCATGTTCAAATAGTCAACAGAACAGCGTGCCTTATATGGACCATTTCACATAAATGTGCAATGCAAAAGATGTTGGACATGTTCATGTGGTCAAACTTGGCTCAAACGGTCAGGTTGATTGAGTCTTAGACTAAAATGTCCAAAGTTCAAGAGACATGTTCTCAATGAACCTTACCCCATAAAAGCAGCTCTATCTTATATAAACCTACGTGAAAGTCTCACTTTTTTAATTTAAGACTAAATATTTTGAAACTGGTGAAAGCACCCTCCAAAAGTTAACTTGGGTAAATGAAGGCAATAGGTGGACAAACTTAGGTTCTTGCCAATTTAATTTTGAGATATAAACCCAACATTTTGGTATCATGTGTCATGTCACCAAATCCAATTTTTGTCTTTCATGCATACGATACCTTAGTAGCAACTGTGTTGTGAATTGGGTTGCATTTTTCTTTTCCTAGATAGCCGGGAAACTCGGCTTGCTCACCAAGTTTATTGGCATAAAAGCCAATATCTCCCTTGCCCATCAAAAATACACCCAACTTCGACCTTATGGCAAAGGATGCGCATCCATGGGTTTTGAACTTATGTCGTCTTGTCAAGTTGGTGACATTACTAGATGCACAAAGCCTGGTGGACAAATAGGGTTGCATATGGCCTACCTAGTGCTCAAGTACTCATCAAACTAGGGAAGACCTGCTTTATTGCCTGGGAAGCAAACCGTTCCTTAGTATGGCTGATTAAAATGATGAAGACCATTGTAAAGAGGATCATCTTAAAAAAAGTTACTCACCCATGAGACAACAAAAGTATACCTAGCAAATTTGAAGAGTAGGTACCGGGGTCCTGTGTCAAGCTGAAGGCCTAGGATCTAATCCCTCTGTCACATGGGGCGGCAGTTGTTATGGTAGGGGTCCGCCTAACCTCAGCTTGCCTTAAATTTTTTTTTTTTTGAAGAGTAGGGAAGGTTTGATTGTCGTTGTGTACTGATTGAGATCATAAATAGCATGAAATTAATGTCTTTGTGTGCGATTTTTGACGCCAAGAGAATTCGTGTACATGTTCCAAATGGGTGAAAGGTTAACTGTAATATTGTATTCTGCTGCTCTATTCAATATATTATTTTCTACATTCCCTGAAAAAAAAGAAAGGTTAACTGTAATAAATGATAACATGTTAAAAATACATGAACCGTTAGAATTAAATGATTCAAAATAAATCATAAATCAATAATACTCTCTCTCTTTCTCTCTCTCTCTAAATGAGAGCATGTTAAAAATACATGAATGGCTAGAATTAATAAATCGTAAAATAAATCAGTAATCAGTAATCTCTCTCTCTCTCTCTCTCTCATGCACAGATCAGAGGAGCAGGAAAAGCTTGATTTGGAGGCATGCTCCTTGGAAACTGGTCAGGTGGTGCAATGTAATTACAAAGCTAGTTACTTTTATCAAAACCATGAGAGAAACAAAACAACCCGTCCCTATCAACATGCCCCTCGATTCCCACCACAAACCAATGAACAAAATGCTTAGTTTCATCTAGAGTCTAACAATGCCATTCATCATTATTGATGTTTGATCCGCTTCTTTTGTTGATAGACCAAACAAACCGAGATTTTGTTTTGCTTTGGTTTTGCACAAAATTCCATGCCTTGGTACTTGTCGACACCTTCTTTTCAAGCTATTAAAACCAAACTAGCTTGTACGAAAACAAACTCCACACCTGCACATATAGACAAAGATGCCATTAAGTTGTTTCATGCTTTTCCTGCAAACGATACCACCGACTTGACCACAAATTTGTCGTAAAGGCATGTGTGAGTGATGATGAGGATGAGAGAGATCCTAGAAAACAGTGTGATACAGTGTTGTTCCTTGAGGGGTGAATAAGGTGGCATGGGATTGAAGCCTTAAGTGGGTGATTAGATCCAAGAGAATTTTCACTGGGCCCTCTGTTTCTTTGTTTGGGTGAAGTAGAATTGTAGGAAGACAAAATTTTCACTTAAAAAAAATTTGTTACACTTGCTTTTAATTACATCCTAAAAACAGTGTGTTACAGTGCCTGTTCCTTAGGCAGTGAATAAGGTGACATGGGATTGAAGCCTTAAGGGGTGATGAGATCCAAGAGAATTTTCACTGGACCCACTGTTTTCTTTGTTTGGCTAAAGTAAAAAAGCAAATGGTAGGAAGATATTTTTTTTTTCCACTTAAGGTTACACTAGCTTTTTCAAGATGAACCGTCTTTACCACTTTTTAAGATGGTATTTGAGTTTTTAAAATTTATGGGGCTCACTACATGTTTTTTTATTTCTAATTAAGAATTTTATTTAAATATATTTACCAGCCAAAATTTTCATATTAAACCCTTGTCTTGTCCCGAGGGGGTAGCGTAGTTGAAACGGGCCTCGGCTGTTAGATGGGCAGTTGGGGTTCGATTCCCACGGGCATTATTCTCCTTGCGTAAGCCCAAGCCTGTGGCTCCCTGGGGTCAAGGGGTGCACCAGGGTTTACACCCTCTGGGGTGGTTTCCCCGTTCTTAAATGGAAAAAAAAATCCCTTGTCAAGGACACAGTCCTTTTACCGTAGTAGGAGGGTGAACCAGAAGCCCTCCACAGGCCCTCTCACATGGTTGGGTGACCTGTAATTGTCCATGCTATCCTAGACATTTTACCATCAATTATACGTGTACGCACCTGTGTAGTAGATCCAAAGAGAGCACCTTTTAGCATAGTCACAAATCTTGTTATTAGGAATAATTTTGGCAAACAAAAATTTTGCAATCAATTACAAATTGTTTTTCTCCAAAAATCCCAAGAAAGTATCAACACATTTTAGTTTTAAGAATATATAAGAAAATATATAAGATATAAGAACAACATTAAATAATAATGTGATAAAAAACTGATATTTAAAAAAAATAGTTGATATTTTGAAACATCATGCTTTTTCAGGATTATTTCTGTTTTTGAAAACCTCATGATAAAATTGCAAGAATTTAAAAAAATGGGTGATAATTGTGACTATGCTTCCTAGTAGGCAAGGGGCCTAGTAGCAAGGATTTTGTTGCAGAAAAGAGGGTTGGTCTATATATATAGTACTGAGACCCTAGTTAGTGTTACCGGCAATTTTTTTGTGAACTCGTGCGGTGCCAGGCGAATCTAATCTGATCAGCCTAACTACTCTAGGCCTCGCACATCACTACTTATGAGATTGTTGAAATGATCATTGTTACTGCATAATCATCCCATGCACAACTACCTAGATGGATGTTCGACCCTACGCACCACCTCATGCGCACTGACTTAGCCTAAGCCATAGCTTCACGCACCACCTTATGAACAACACTACAATATTCTTCATGAATGTGCAAAAGCAGTTATCGTTCTGGGTTTAAAGAGAGGGCACTTCCTGAAAGCGTCACTCAGGAGACTTGCGAGTACATCATGCTTAGGAAAAGGTCATTGCCGACCCATCCTTGCAGCTAGTTGATATCTATGTCTTAGTGCACAGTGCACAGTGCTACTTAAATTACTCACTGATGGCTAGGTACTCACTTGTCCTATCCCGTGCCACCATTTATGCATGATTAAAACCACCTAATGTGACCCTCGCGAGAATTAACCCTAACTCATAGTGCAGAACAAGACACCATATCTGTGCCACCACTAACCATCATACCAACACTGATATCGTTACTCATGCTACCACTGCACGTCATCGATAGCCCAAAGCATACCTTCGGCTACTACACCCAATGTAGTTTTTACTCAATGGTGTTTTACATTGCCTTGGTCACATTTTAACCCTCACACACATCTACCAGACATGCTTCTTTCCTACCTGAACATCAAGTGCCCTCTATCACCTGCACGACTGGTTGTGCTGATGATGCTAACTCGCAACACCCACTGCACACGATAACATCCATCCGTGCCAAGAGTATGCGTACACCCCAGCCCCAAACACCAGGTGCCTTTTTTCACCGGCGTGACTTGCAGTGCCAAAGAGATCAGCCTGTGACATTAGTTTCCCTTTCATTGAAAAAAAAGGCTGTTGGACCAAGAGTAGAGCCTTAAAATCATTGCTGCTTGTATTAAGGTAAGGGTGTTATGGAAGTTCACTAATAGGCATTAATGTTTGGTAATATGTTTTTTTTTTTAAATAATTTGGTGTTGTCTATTACTACCATTCCCATTTATGAACGTTGTTCAAATTAGGTTTGACCGCATCAAGTATGGGCTCTTCGGCTAAAAGTTCCAACAGCCAATGAAAATAAGTTGGCTTGAAAACAATAATAACTAAGTTTGCTTAAAATTGTTTTCTGACTTATTGTAACTAGGGATGGCAGTGGACAGGGGGGACAACTGGCCCTGCCTCGCCCCGTTTGGACCGGGGATGGACTTACGCTTTCCCCTGTCCCCGCTTGAATCCCCGCCTTGCCCCGTCCCCAATCCTTTAAGGGATGTCTATAGACCAAGGGGAAATGGGGCACAGTCCCCGCCTCGCCCCCGTTTGGACCGGGGATGGAGGACATGAAACGGGGATGGAGGTTCGGATTTTGAAACAGGGCGGGGGGTGGAGACCTTGGCCCCCGCCCCCGGTCCGGTGCGGTCCACTGCCATCCCTAGTTGTAACTCAGTACAAGTAGGACCCACAGAGGGGTCGTAGCACATAAAGTTTTTGATCAATCTTCTTGTTGGGGGCATCTCTCCTCTCACAGATTACACATAATACACATGGTGCAGATCAAACGTACAGATTTGAGTTGATGACATGTCACATCTAGACTCAATGAACTCCCACTAGATAAAAATGAAGACCTTATCATGTCAATATCCTCAGAGGTGCCTTCGATGCCAAACGGCAACTCAAACACCACCATTTTCCCTTGTTTTTCAGCCGTTCATTTTTCATGCTCTGGATGCAGATCATTTACAAGATGAATGACTGAAAAGATTTGTAGGGCCAAATGAGAGGTAAACTATCCAATCATGGTGTTTGGGTTACCGTCCAGTTAAAAATGGATGAAATTCTTGGATATCTAAGGGTGCGTTTGATTGCATGGATCTCGAAGGAGATCCACGGACATGTGGATCGAGGCATGGGTGATGGGGCTCCCGTGTTGGTCCAACCTCCATTAAAATGGTTGATCTTAGATTCTTCATTTTAGGCCAAAACCCCCTAAATCCATGGACTTAAAGTCCAATGGCGAAGGGTCGGACTAGAGATCCTTGGATCTCATGTCACCCTTAGGATGTCTTCTAATGTGCAGATCAAAGAAATCTGAAAATATCAAGGTATAATAAAGACTGCACCCTTTTGGCATTATAAATTTAGATATGTAATTCATCTAGGACAAAACTTGGACCAAATCGAAACACGTTCTATGTTTCAACTAATTAGAAATTGCAGAAAAATAATATAAAATAAGAAAGTAATTGAATTAACGGGAAATAACTGAAATAAAGGAAATTAATATTATCAATCCAATTCAACTATGATTTGACTCTCACTCCTCTCTCATATAGATGAGACTTTTAATCATAACACAATAGGTACCATCACCCTTATTAAGATAAGTTTCTCATCATGATAAGTTTCCTAATTTGATATGATCAAACATACACGTAATATCCAAATATATAAGATAGAAAATAAAAAAAATAAAATTCCAAAAGTGAACTATGTCGCATGACCCTCATCTTGTGCTCTACTCCTGCATCATTCTCCATGGGTTAGAGAAGACTTGTGCTCGACTCCTGAATCATTCTCCACCGGTTAGAGAAGGCTTGCCCTCGAGACTGGTTCACTTGCGTTTCTTCCAATCACGCTCTACCACTATGACCCGTCAATCCAATGCAATTGTCCATAGGCTGTGTAAACCTAAGAAAGGCACTCTGTGGGTCTATGAAAGCTCTGATTGTGAGTATTTGGGCCTTACTGATGGATGGGTGAAGAAAAATAGAAAATGCGTCTTCATATGAGACATGATCAAACAAATAATATCATCTTAAGATGCATTGGATCCAATTAGAATCAATCATATCCCAGTTAACTTTACAACGATCCAAATGAATTATGATAGGACCAAGGTCAAATGGATAGGATAAGTTTTTCATATAAGTCTGTTATAAAATTTGGTTAGGAAAGAGAGTTGGGATGGGTTTAGGTTGGCTTAAGAGGGTATTTGGCTTCAAATGGATCAACTTCAAACGGGTTTGGATCAAACTTTAATCCAAAATAAAGATAATGGTTTCTAATAAGGGCTTTCTGTAAGGGTTTGGGCTTGGATTGGAAGGATTTTGGGGCTTGCCTGAGTTCAAAACTAGGTTATAGGTGCCAAGTGAAGGCTTTGGGTTAGAGTGTGGCAGTTTTGGACCAAAATCAGAAGTTGGATACAACCCCATGGTTTTAGAAATTGACAAGATCAATCAGTACAGGAACCGATGGGTTCTTAACGGGAATCAAACCCAGACCCATTGAGACCGGGTTTTGGGTCTGTAAGCCAGCCTAATACCCGGCTTTCGGGATGAACCGGTTGAGAGAACTGATTTCCTCCAAAGGAGCAGCAGGTGGGACTCCACCCATGTTTGGAACCCACCGCGGAGTTCCCCACTTGTTCGGGTAGGCCGGGGGACCTCTCCAACCACTGGCAGGTTGCAGTTTGATACCAAATTGATGCGAACCCGATCCGAGGTTACAAGAAAATGTACCACTACCAACTACTCCTATACAGAAAATGAGCAGAAAACAGAAAGTAATTAAATTAATGAAAAATAACTGAAACAAAGGAAATTAACATTCTCAATTAAAGTAAACTATATATGATTTGACTCTTACCCCTCACGTATAAATAGATGAGAATCTAATAATCCTAACACAATAGAAACTATTGATTTGATAATCCTATTTAGGACAAGTTTTCCATATTGATAAGTTTCCTAATTAGATATATATGGTGTCAGTATAGATCCCATATCCAAATACAAGCTAGAAATTGAAAAATGAAACTTCAAAAGTGAACTGGATTGCATCACTCGAATTGTGTGCCCCCCTCCTGCATCACAGGTAAAATAGCTCTATAAGGGGTGGGCATCGGCCTGGCCCAACCCGCCATGGGCCGGGCTCGACCCATATATATATATATATATATATATATATATATATATATATATATATATATATATATATATATATATATAGGCCCTGCCCAATTAAGCTCACGGGCCTAATGGGCGGGCTGGGGTTTCCCAACGGGCGGCCTGGTCCATTAGCAGGCGGCGGATGCCAACCCCTACCTGTAAGTGTCACAATTCAGTACTTCATATCTTGCTTTTCTGTTATCAACATCTATTTATTGTTGCTAAACCAAAAAAAGAAAACATGCATATACCGTTTTTCACTTTTTGCACATAAAGTTGTTCTTGATCAATGGTGATGTTGGTGGCAATCTGTCCTCACAAATAGCACATAATATATAGTGAATGTCAAACGATAAGATTTGGGGTTTGGTTTCATGTCACATCTAAATGTCTTGGATCTATTAAAATATGTTCAAATCCGCAGATCGCAAAAACTCTGAAAATATCAAAGTATGATAAAGATTGAACCGTCTTTGCATTATAATTTAGAGGTTTTGCAATGTATTTCAACTAGGTTGATTTGGCCCAACCTAAACTTTAGCATAATCCATCATATACTTGTTGGAATCTAAGGGTCTATGGTTTCCCCAGCTACAGGTTAGCGGCAAAGCTTGATGCAATAAAAAAAGGGCCCCACGGAGTGGAATAAGAACACTATAGGTGTCATTCCAACCAGGATCAAGACCATTCATGAGGAACTTGAGGTATGCCAACGAGAAACAGAACAGGGGGATGGAGATAAAATATGCAGGGAGCTCCACCTGCGGGATGAGCTCCAAACTTTGGCTCAAATGAAAGAGGAAATGCGGAAGCAAAAGTCCCCATGTCTTTGGCTTAAGGAGAGAGATCGTAATACCGAATTCTTTCATGCAATGGCAAACAAAAACCTTATGAAAAAGCACTCTCATCATTAGTGACGATGGTCCAGAAATTAAACAGACATCAAGAAGGAAGAAACTAATTATTTCAGAGGATTATTTAATGGAGACGCTATGCAAGCAGCAGACGATAGGACCTATAATGGACCCTCTATGACTGCAGAGGAAGTACATCAAGCGGTTTTCGAACTGGACCCTGATAGTGCTCCAGGGCCAGATGAGTTCTCAGGCAGCTTCTTCGAGATATATTGGGATATAGTTGGAGGGGATTTAATCCCAGCAGTTATCTTCTTCAAAACCAGGAAAAATCCTTAGACACGTTAATCATACTAACATAGTCTTGATTCCAAAGGTCGAGGGGGCTAATAAATTCTATCAATTCAGGCTCATTACCCTTGGTAATTTTGTGTACAAAGTGATTGCAAAAATTATTGTTAACAAAATGAGAGAGGTGCTTCATAGAATCAATAGCAGTAATCAAAAGACTTTTTTTACATGGCATACTTTTAACCCACGAGATGGTGGATTCTATGGCATCAAGGAAACAAAAATGTGTCATATTTAAAACAGATATGGTCAAAGCTTATGACAGAGTTGGATGGCAGTTTATGGAGGAGACTCAAAGTTCTTGGGTTTGATAATCGATGGGTTAATACTATCATGCAGTGCATCAAATCCCTCAGTTTGTGGTTATCATTAATGGAGAAGCTACTGATCTTTTTCCTTGTACCCGGGAAATCCAACAAGGGAATCCAACGTCCGCTTATCTTTTTGCATTTTCCATGGAGAGACTGACCCGCATCATGAGCCAAGAGGAAAGGTTGGGTCAGCTGCTCCTTGTTAAGGTCAAACATTTCGAGTGGCACCATAGTTTCTATGCGGATGATACTCTTTTCTTCATGTAAGATAGAAAAGAAACAGTCACCAACTTCATCTCCTTAATAGACACATTCTAAAGACAATCTAGGCTCCAGGTCAGTAAGGTCAAAACTATTTTTGTTCCTTTCAATCTCCCTCGTCTAGGGTCTTCCAAATTCAGCAACGGACTGGGAAGTTGTAATTTCTATCAAAATAGTACAGGTATTTGAAATATGTCCTGCCTGAAAGTTGTATCTGTTTCATATCCCATATCTTGTAGAACTAGCAGCATAATAAGGTGGAACTTGATTTTTAAATTACCATACCCTTATATTTTATTATAACTTACCTCTCTTGTTGAGATTCAAGTACACTTAGGATGACAATGAGGGAGAATAAAGCCTTAATATATACACATTACAAGAGAGATCATATGGGAGCTCCCAATAAAGTTGTTGGAGCCTCCCAACAGTCATATTTATGACGGTTGGAGAGTCCCCAATGAATGGTCAAAACACCATAGATCCCTTGTTTAAAAGGGCTTAAGATAAAAAAAAAAAATTTGTTCATAATGAACAATCCCTATTATATGAGTAAAATGACACACACACATATGTGTGTGTGTGTGAAATAAATATATATGTATAACAATATATACATATGTATATATATACATGTACACTCTCCCTTATAGTATAATATACAAGTTTGAAAATACAACAAATATTCAATGTGAATGATGAAAGTCTTCAAGTATCCAAAAGATGTCAAATGTCTTTATTGGTGATCATCCTCAAACACTTTTATCGGCTATCTCCATCTTCATGATATGATGCATCAAAGAGATTTTTTTTTTAATCCATCGCATCTTTAAGAACCTATAGAGAGAGCACAACAAGGGTTCCAACTATACAAGAAAAATAACCTAACCCAATAGTTATAAAGTTTTAAAACCAATATATTTTGAAACAAGAATAACACTTAAGTAGAATTTTCAAACAAAGTAGCAATAATTTTTAAAAACATTAGATAATCATTAAGAAAGATAAGAAGAATATTCTTCAAGGATAAACTTTTATGAATTCAAATCATAAACTCAAAATCAACATATTTTTTTAAGAAAATATAAATATTGATCATAAGAAAATTTGATCACTAAAGGACATACAAATAATCAGGAAGAGATAAACAATTATGCATAAATAATATCCTATGATTTTTTTCTAGAAAAGCATTTCTAATAACAAATCATCAATAACAACATACATATAAAATATAACAATTCAAAGAGAACCCTCAAGAAAAGATAAGCTAATTAAATTCATGCATACAATAATGTGAACAAGATAATCAAATATGAAACACACACATATTCTAACATATAATTAAAGCATATTTAATGCAGAAGAAATGATAATAGAAAATAACTATTTTTATCAATAAAATACACATAAAATGCATGAATTTAATGTAAAGAACCAAGTAGCCTTCAAATATGAACCAAAGAGTCCACAAATATCAAGTGGACAATACACAAGTATTCTCTTAAGCAACACACTCTTAAAACCCACAAAGGGACACACACAAGAAGGCTCACAATAATATTTGTTACTAAACATTGTAAAAAGCATGGAATTTTTATCAATAAATATTTTTTCATATAAGAAAATGCAAGTAAAAAAATAAAAAATTTCATGAAAATATTCTTTAAAAAACCCCACATAACAAAGAGAATGATATTGAAAATCTTAACAATAGTTCGACCACCACAAGCAATCACTTCACTGGACCTCCAAACCTCAAAAAATCAAGTGTATCAGCTACTAGAACAAGAGCATAATTACAATGCTACTAATGGGCTAAAAAATACACAAAAAGCATGAATAACCAACGACATCTATTGACTAAAAAAAATAATACTTAAATAACCGACAACATCTGTGTTGTTACCCTAGGTGCATTATTCTTTTCATTTCTTTCCTTTACCAGTGTTAGTGTATTATGCAATCTTAAATATATGTTTACTAACTAGTGTTTAGCATGCAATCACATAGGCATGCTATCAATTCTAGGGATAACGATCTATCATAGAGATACATTATCAATTAATCAAGCCACAACACTTACAATACCCCTCCCTAGGTATAAGTGTGGCATTCAAAGAGTAAATCATATTCTAAAAAACCCAAAACTCTACCTCCCTTTCTCAAAGCCTAGCATTCTTTTTCATTTTTTGCAACATATTACATGTAGCAAAACATTATCCTCATTTTCACAACAAGCATATTCATGGTACGAGTCATATCATAAGCTAACATTTTCATGACATGATCAAGTACTAGGATAAACATGTAATATGTACCATAATTTACATGCATCTTATTGAAAGCATAAAAAATATAGATTTTTAAGCATGCAATTTAGTTGATCTATTCATATACATGAAATAATCAACATACCTTTAAAGCACATGAAATCATATAACAAGATGCATTTATGAATAAGCTTGTATCTTATTTATCTAGAAAGTTGTGTATAATTAGTAGAGCATGTCCGAGACTAAAAGTCAATAAAGTTCATTTTATAATTATTTCTTTCATGATTCAAGCCCGGATAAAGGAGGAGGGTTGCGGTAGGCCTGTGACAGCTAGCATAAAAACTTTGTCATACCCTATGAAAATGAACCAATATGATAATTTCGTTGGGGTGTTCCCTACTGAGCGACGCGCTGTACTCTCTAGGTCCGGAGGCAGTGATAAATGGTCAAGGGTTGCTAGGTCGTCGCCCAGAAGCGACGCGTCACACCGGCGCCCGGGTGTGGTGTCAAATAGGCAAGGGTTCCCTCACTTTGTTGGACGGGTGGGGGTAAAGAAGTTAGTCCAAGACCATAAAATTAGGTTAGCCACTTGGAACATAGGGTCTTTAACTGGTAAGTTGGTAGAGTTAGTAGATGTTATGTGTAGGAGAAAGATTGATATTTCATGTCTTCAAGAGACCAAATGGGTAGGTGAGAAAGCAAAAGTGATAGAACCTTGGGGATATAAGATTTGGTATACAGGAATAAATAGGAATAAGAATGGAGTAGGAATTGTTATGAGTCGTCAGTTTATAAATAATGTAGTTGAGGTCCGTAGGAAGGGTGATAGAATTTTACTTATTAAATTAGTATTAGGTACATATATTATTAATATTATTAGTGTTTATTCACCTCAAGTATGTTTAGATGATTCCATTAAGCATCAATTTTGGGAAGATTTAGATGGAGTAGTACAAGGGATATCTTATGGAGAAAAGCTTTTCATCGGCGGGGACCTTAATGGACATGTAGGCATTAGTAGGGATGGATTTGAGAGTATCCATGGAGGCTATGGTATAGGAGAAATATATGAAAGTGGAGAAAGGATTTTAGATTTTTGTGTGTCCTATGATATGATCTTAGCAAACACTTGGTTTAGGAAGAGGGAGTCTCACCTAGTAACATTTAAAAGTGGGGTTAATACGAGTCAGATAGATTTTTTCCTACTTAGAAAGAGAGATAAGAGTTGTTGCATCGATTGTAAGGTTATACCAGGAGAAAGTGTAGCTACACAACATAGAGTCTTAATTTTAGATCTTAGAATTAAACAATGCCGTAAAAGGGATAGACATAGGATAGATCCTAGAATTAAGTGGTGGGCACTGAAAGGAGCTAAACAAGAAATGTTTGTAGAGCAGATAGTTAAGGAAGCTGATTGGTGTCTCGAGGAGGATTCAGAATCAATGTGGAATAAGATAGCGGGTGGCATGAGAAAAGTGGCTAAGGAGGTATTGGGTGAGTCTAAAGGCGGTGCACCACTAGGTAAGGATACATCATGGTGGAACAAGGATGTCAAATTAGCTATTAAGGTTAAAAGAGAGTGTTATAGAAATCTAAGTAAGAGTCGTGATAATGAGAATTTGGAGAAGTATATGATAGCAAAGAAGGAAGCTAAAAAAGTTGTTCGAAACGCGAGGGCTAAGGTATATAAGGAGGTTTATGACAAGTTGGATACCAAAGAAGTCGAGAAGGATATTTATAGGCTTGCAAAGATGAGAGATAGGAAATCGAAGGATTTGGGTATGGTTAGATGTATCAAAGATGAAACGCAAAGGGTTTTAGTCAAAGATGAGGAGATTAAGGAGAGATGGAAAGATTATTTTGATAAGCTATTTAATGATAGTCATGCTCAAGATCTTGGAGACTTCTCCATTCTTTTTCATGCGATAAATCGTGACTTCATGCGCAAGATTCAAAAGAAAGAAATTGCAGAGGCTTTGAAGAAAATGAAATCAAGAAGGGCAGTTGGCCCAGATGGTATACCTATCGAGGCTTGGAAATGCTTAGGAGAGAAAGGTTTAGAATGGTTAACAAATCTTTTTAACTTGATTTGGCGAACAAATAAGATGCCTAATGAGTGGAGGAAGAGTACTTTGGTGCCTTTATATAAGAATAAGGGTGATACACAAGATTGCACAAACTATCGTGGTATAAAACTCATGAGTCATACTATGAAACTTTGGGAGAGGGTGATTGAGTCTAGGTTGAGGAAGGTTGTCATGATATCGGAGAATCAATTTGGTTTTATGCCTGGAAGATCAACTATGGAAGCTATACATCTTCTTAGACAACTTATTGAAAGATATAGAGAGAGGAACAAAGATTTGCATATGGTTTTTATTGATTTAGAGAAGGCATACGATAGAGTACCTAAGGACGTTCTCTGGTGGACAATGATGAAGAAAGGTGTTTCTCTCAAGTACATTAATATAATTAAAGATATGTATGAAGGAGTAGTAACCAATATCCGCACTTGTGGAGGGGTGACAACCAATTTTCCGATAACGGTTGGGTTACATCAAGGATCTGCTTTAAGCCCTTTCCTATTTGCGATAGTGATGGATGAGCTTACGAGATCAATTCAAGAAAATGTACCATGGTGTATGTTGTTTGTTGATGATATTGTTTTGATTGATGAGTCTAGAGCTGGGGTTAATGCTAAGTTAGAATTATGGAGATAGACATTGGAAGCTAGAGGTTTTAAGTTGAGTAAGAGTAAGACTGAATATATGGAATGTCGGTTTAGTAAGCAACGAAGTAGTGATGGGAGTGTTGTGAAGCTTGGTGAGCAAGAAATACCTGTGAATGATTATTTCAAATATTTGGGATCCATCATTCAAAAGTATGGAGAAATTGATGGAGATGTAAATCATAGGATAAAGGTTGGGTGGATGAAATGGAAAAGTGCAACTGGAGTGTTGTGCGATCGTAGAATACCATTGCGGTTGAAGGGAAAGTTTTATAGGACGACTATTAGACCCGCTTTACTATATGGTACGGAATGTTGGGCTGCCAAGAGACATCATATTCAAAAAATGAGTGTAGCTGAGATGCAGATGCTTAGATGGATGTGTGGAAATACAATAAAAGATAAGATTCGGAACGAGGAGATACGTAAGAAGGTAGGTGTTGCACCCATTGAAAATAAGATGCGAGAGAATCGTTTACAGTGGTTTGGATATATTCGGCGAAGGCCTAATGATGCTCCAGTTAGAAGGTTGGAGAAATGAGAAAATATATTAGTTAAAAGAGGTCGGGGTAGACCTAAGAAGACTTAGATGGTGATGATAGGAAAGGATATGAATGCTTTGAACCTCACCGAGGACATGGCATTGGATAGAAATGATTGGAGGAAAAGGATTCATGTGGAAGACCCAAAATGATTTTCTCTTTTGGTTCATATCGCTGACCCCAATTGTTTTGGGATGAAGGCGTAGTTGTTGTTGTTGTTGTTCTTTCATGATTCAAATTGAAGCATCACACATGGTCTATTAAGTCACAGTGACACCTGTAATTTATAACAAATTAGCAAAATTGCCAATGAAAACATGTTTAAATTAAAAGAAGAAAAATCTAAGGCTATATTTATAAAGAAGATTTGAGTACTTAATAAATGCATGGACAAAGTTGGCTGACAAGAGCGTCAATATATCACAGACCACCTGCAAAACCAAATTTCCTCGCAAAAGTGGTTCTCTAACAAATTATATGAGCTAGACATGTTTGACTCTTATACAATAGTCATTTCATATGCAGGGGATTCACAAAGAACAATCTTGATCTCCTCCACAAAACTTTCACATCTTCCTACGGAATGAAGCTTCACATGCAACATCTAGTTATTGAGAACTATTTAAAGAATTCACCCAATGTTCTGGCGATTTTCTATGTATTAGATCACCATTAAACAATCTCAATGCCTCTTTATTGATGAAACATAATATGAAGCTTCATAAAGTTCCTGAAGTTGACTTCTTTTATCTAATGTCCCAATCAACTTCTCTCTCAAGTCATCCAGAAAGCAAAACAATGCACTTCACATGGTTTCCAAATCATGCCCAACAGAGAAAAAAAACAAGTGAAGAATCACACAGCTTAGTCCATGAGCAAGACTCCCTTGAGTTCCATGAATGTTGAATACCATTGAGAAAATCTTAATTCATAATGTGAATTTTATGCTACTAACATTACCAAAACTAACATCACAAACACCCACTGTCTTAGTTGAACTTGAGGACAACAATAACAAACAAGATATACTCTTTTATCTAGCAGTCCCTCTACACTCCCCAATTATACCTAACTACCACAGATTTCTTGAGACCAGAATTGAAAATTTTCTGTGCAGGAACTGTTAAGTTGTATATATATATATATATATATATTATATATATATATATATATATATATATATTATCAGACATATATATTTGTTTCATATTGTATATATACATGTATATTATTTATAATGATGTAATAGGTAATAATGTCATAATTTTTCTCATATAATAGGCAATGTTCATTAGGATTTTTTTTTCTTTTTTTATCATTTTTATCTTTTTTGACTTAAGCTCTTTTAAACAAAGGCTCTATGGTCTTTTGACCATAGTCATTGGGAGCTCTCCAACAGTCATAAATATAACCAATGGGAGCTCCCAATGACTCTATTGGGAGCTTTAAGCCCCAATATATACACATTACAAAAAGTTCTATCATGCATGCTTTACCTTTTCTCTTTATAGATCTACATCCATGCATGCTTAACCATCTCTTCTTGCAGTTTGAATTTCAAATGTCTTACTCTCTTGTATGAGGGTGTATATAGTTGTGTGTACACATCCCTTCTTTTACCCTCAATTTATCCAACAATCTATGCAAATGTTTGACATTGACACCCATATCTGTCTAAAGGTGGTCACTACTGGATAATCTTGTTGCTTAAGTATAGGATTGTCTATATGTTTCTCAAAGGTTATGGTGAAACAAGTCTATGCCATTTATGCTTTAAATTGATATCTTTTTACAATTGGATGTGATGAACTTAGGTCCTAAGTGAAAAGAAATGTGAGTCATTGATTGGATCTATAATTGCCTATGTCCTCTTATCTTGTTGAGTTATTTTATGCATAAATAATGCTCATGTGAATTCTTAAAAATGTGGTTATTTCTTTCTTACCAAATGCTCCTCTAGGTGGCGAATGGCCACCAATACTAAATAATAAACCATTTCTTCCTTTTCTTTAGCACACTGTGTTAAAATCTATTATATATACATCTAAATATGTATATAATATATATACATATATTCTTGATGTTTGGATTTATGTAAATCAAAATACCCTTGGTCATTTCATTCTGCTACATAGTTTGTGCCCAATAAGGGCGTACTTATAATTATTATTTTGGTTTTTTTATTTTTTATTATTGTTGTAATATGTACACTTGTCATGGGCTTTACTGAGAGGACAATATAGTTGTTGGGGCTTTATTGGAAATATAAATAAAGTTGTTGGAACCTCCCCCAACAACTATATTTCTAGCTTTTGAGAAGGCCCAACGGTTATATTGGCCTCCCCATTTCATCATAAATAGGGCATTCTAGCCCAAGCGAAAATCATCATTTTGAAAAGATTATTTATTAATAAAATTTTGATTCTTTCAAGTGTTCTTGTCCATTGTAGCTTTTGCTTTAGCACTTTGAGTGCATTTTATGTTTTATCCTCTTGTTCCTTTATGGACTTCAAGTATATTTTTGTTATACTTCAACATTTATTACTTTTATTGTCTTCCCCACCAATTCGTGACATGATATCAGAGTCTTGGTGTGATTGGTGCATTGGGAAATGTTCCATTACTCTTTCTCATCAAGTTCATCTTCTTTTTGCCTTCTTGGTGGATTGTGGATGCTTTTCAGCTCATTGAAAAATGTTTGAAAAGCTTGTTGTCTACATATCTTTATTTAAGGTTTGTGGTTCTTTATACTTGACCTCTCTTTCAAAATTGGCAAAAAAAATTCTATGCTGGTGATTGTCTTCAAATTAAATGACTCACACTATCTTATGTGGGCGGCCACTATGTAAAATCATTTAAAAGAAAAGAAACTATGAGGCTATATGAGTGGGTCAATATAAGAACCTCAATTCATTCTAACCAAGAAAGGTGTGGGATCAAATAAGGGCCCTAAATGATGAAGAAAGAGAAAAAAACTATAATCAAATATCAAAAGATGTTAAGGATTGAGAAGCCGAGAATGCGCAAATCCTATCTTAGTTTCTCAATAATATGGAACTCAAGATTGTGGTTAGTATCATGAAATTCAAAAGGGCTAGTGAAGCTAGGATATTTTTAAAGAATATATTCATTCAAAAAGACTTAACAAGATAGAAAATCCTAGGTCAGACATCTCAAAATGAGTTTTAAGAAGAGTTTTAATATTGACAACTCCCTGTGATGATCATATCATTCATAAAAAGAAGAAGAATGATGATACCTGCATCAGATTGCTTAATAAACAAGGCAGTGTCAGTCAAACAAGAACGAAAATCAATAATAGTCATAACATGACTAAATCTGTCATACCAGACTTTTGGTGCTTGTTTGAGACCATAAAGAGCTTTCTTAAGACAAAGAATTTTACCCTTAGGAAGACTGATACCCGTCAGAGCTTCCATGTACACTTCTTCAACAAGACTCTCATTTAAAAAGGCATTTTTGACATCCATTTGAAATATATGTTATTTTTTGATAGAAGCTAAGCAATTAAAGTTCGAATTGTAGTCATTCGGGCCACATGAGCAAAGGTTCCTTCGTAGTCAATGTCATACTCTTGAACATAGCCTTTGGCCACGAGTCGTGCCTTATACCTTTCGAGGGTCCCATCACTTTTGGTTTTGACTTTATAGACCCATCTACAACCTATAGGTTTCTTTCCAAGAGGCAAGTCTTGGACAAGCCTCTCCCGACCGGTCCTCAACAAAAAGGGGACCTTCAAGAAAAACCCAAGCACATAAACTGGAGCAGGGATCAGAAATTTACTCCCCTCGCTTTTGGAACCTAAATGGGAAGGCACAAGTATAGAAATAAGAAGAAAGCAATTGGATAAAGAACACTTATTTACCTTTTTGTATGAGCTAAGGTCAAAATTTGAGCAAGTGAGGTCCAACATTATTCATAGAACCTCTGCAACCACACTTGATGATGCTCTTGGTGGGGTGTATCAAGCCAAAACTTGGCTTAATATGACAAAAGGAAATGAAGAAGTTCTTACAGTGTCAAGGCTTGAAAACAACATAAAACCATACAAACCTCTTCAGTTTTAGAAGAACAATGGAGATAAAAGAAATGTTGTATGTCATTTTTGTCAAGATCCAAGGCATATCAAGCCTGGATGCCCCAAGCTTAAAAGAAAGGTCGTTGTAGTGGAAGAAGCTCCTAAAAAGGAAAATAAAAGCATCAACAAGGGAGGTGATCTAAACGAATCTCTATATCATCTTACAGAGGCTTTGCAACAACTTCTCAAAAACTCCTCTTCATCCATGGCTGGTGTTGTTGTATGTACTTTCTCCACTCTAGGTACGGTTTCTTGACTCTAGAGCATCATTTCATATAACCATTTTGAGTCCATATTATCCGAATGCACTAAAAACTATGTTTCTACTGATGGAACAAAGTTTGAAGTTAAAAGTGTAAGAACTTTTTCAAATCCACAAAAAACTTTTGAAGTACTCAATGTTAGTATTATACGTAAACTTAACTTGAACTTGTTTTCAATTTCTCAAATTTCTGGTTATGAGTACGAGATCTCTTTCTCATCTAATGCTGGGTGTAGGATCGTCAGTCAGAAAAGCTGATTGGAGAAGATCGTAGGAGAGGAAATCACTATTGCATAAATTTTTTTCAAATCTCAAAATAATCATTTTGTAATTTTGTCAAGAAAAAAGATATATTATAGGATAAAAGATTAAGCCATCCCAATGTTGGTAAGATGTCACATTTTTTTTAAAATTCTTGTATTCATGAATTTACTTGTAATGATTGCATTTTGGAAAAAATGAAGAAGATTCCTTTAGGATCCAAAACATTTATCTCTTCCAAACTATTTGAATTAGTGCATTCGAATGCATGGTGACCTGCTCCTATCCTATCCAAAGGAGGGGTTTTTTTATTATATTGTGTTCATTGATGACTACACTATATATACTTGGATATACTTTCTTAGACAAAAATTCAAGGTATTTTCTCACTAAAGAATTTTATAAAATTGTACAAAATCAAATTCAATCAAACATTGTTATTTTTTGTTTTGATTCAAGAGAGGAATTCTTAACAAATGATTTCAAAAGTTATTTAAAAGAAAATAGAATTTCACATCAAAGATCTTGTTCAAACACTTCTCAGCAAAATGGATTGGCAGAAAGAAAACATCGACATATAGTTGAAACAACAAGAACATTACTTATTTCAAAAAATATTCTTAATTTTTTTTTGACAGAAACTGCTTTAACTACGATATATCTTATTAACAAAAGCCTTCAATATCCATACAAAACACATCTCTTATTGAAAAACTTTATCAAATCTCTCATGATTTTAAAAGATTAAGAGTGTTTGAGTGATACTGTTTTGTTTTCATTGACAAAAGAGCTAAATTGTCACCAAAAGCTATTGAATGTATATTTCTTGGATATGCTAATGATGAAAAACGATATAGATGTTACGAAGTGAAAAATGATAAATTATATATATCAAGGAAGGTGAACTTTGTAAAAAATGAAAATGGTTTTGAAATTGAAAAGTCTAACGATGAATCTGAATATTCTTTTTTATTTGGTTTATTACCCAAAAAGGGTACTAATGATAATGTTCATATTTATGATTATGATGACATGTGTGTTGATAATTCTAGTATTTCAATTGATAATGTTCAAGATCAACCTGTTTAAACTTATACTCGAAGGATTGTTGAAAATCCCCCATGTGCACTTGATAAATTTTCACAAGACCAAAATCCAGAAGATAGTAGTGTTAGAAGATCTAGTAGAGTTCCAAAGTATCCTTATAGATTTTTATCCTATGAAACTTTTTCACCATATATAGGGCATGCCTTATGTCTATACACTCCTATTATGAGCCTTCAAAATACTTTGAAGCCATAGAAATTCCTGAATGGATAAAAACTATGAAATTAGAATTATGAGCTCTAGAAAAAGCAAAAACCTAAGAGATAGTATCATTATCAATAGAAAAAAGACTATAGGGTGTAGATGGGTCTATAAAATTAAAACAAAATAAGATGGGTTCCTCGAAAGATATAAGGCTCGCTTAATTGCCAAGAGTTATTCTCAAGAATATAAAATAGACTGTGAGAAAACCTTTGCCCTAGTAGCACATATGACAATAGTTAGAACTCTAATTCCCTAACACCTATTAGAAAATGTCTTATATATCAACTTGATCATAACTTTTTTTTTCTTAATAGGGATTTAAATGAAGAAGTGTACATGGAACCTCCTCCTGGTCTTGAGACAAAATGTGAAAAAGTTCTTCGGTTAGAAAAAGCTTTGTATGGGCTTAAACAAGCCCCCAAAGCATGGTATGACATGTTTAGTAATGTTATGGTAAATCTTGGTTATAAATCTTGTTATTCTGACATTGCCTTTTTTGTAAAAGATACATGTACTTATATTGTCATACTTTTGCTTTACGTTGATATGATTATTACAGGGAGTAACATAAAAAGAATTGGTGAAATAAAAAATATTCTTAAAGAACATTTTGATATGTTTGACCTTGGTTTTTTGAGATACTTTTTAGATATTGAAGTTGCTTTCTCTTCAAGGGGTTATATATTGTCTAAGATGAAGCTGGTTGCAAAAATCATTGCGAGATTTATAATATTTGATGAGAAAAAAATTGCACACCAGAAGTTATAAATGCAAAGCTACAATTAGAAGATAGTGTTCATCTTAAAGATCCTACTCCATATCACCAACTTATCGGATCTCTAACATATTTATCAATTACTAGACTAGACATTGTGCATGCAGTCCATTCAAGAAGTCAATTCCAACATGCCCCTACAACAATACATATGAGTGTTGTTTTGCGTATTATCAAATATATTAAAAATACATTATCCAAAGAGCTATTTGTATCCTCCTCTTCCTCTTTAAATTTAATTGTTTATACTGATACTGATTAGAGAGATAATATCAATGATAGAGTCTTAACTACTTGCTTTTGTGTATTTTTAGGAGATTCACTTATATCATAAAGATGCAAAAAAGCAAAAGATCTCTCTGTCATCCACTGAAGCAGAATATAGAGCAATGACAACCACCACTATGGAGATCATTTGGTTGCGGAGTCTTCAAAAAGACATAGGGCTAAACATCTCTAGTCCTATGAAGATGTGTTACAACAATAAGAGCTTAATCTATATTGCAAGCAACCATACCTTCTATGAATGAACCAAGTACATAGAGATGAACTGTCACTACTTCAGAGAGGAGTACCTTTAAGGAGTTATTGAGCTTTCATATGTTACCTCCGAGTGTCAACTAGCGAGCTTCTTTACAAAGGATTTTTCAGCTTCGTGTTTTATGTCACTTCTCAACAAACTTTTCGTGATCTCACTGTAAGTTTGAGGGGGGGTGTTAAAATATATTATATATACATCTAAATATGTATATATGTATTTTTGATGTTTGACTCTATGTAAATCAAAATATCCCTTAAGGGTATTTTGGTCATTTTATTCTACTGTATAGTTTGTGCCCAATAAGGGCATGCTTGTAATTATTATTTTGATCTTTTTATTTTTTATTATTGTTGTAATATGTACACTTGTCATGGGATTTATTGGGAAGACAATATAGTTGTTGGAGGCTTTCTTGGGAAGACAAATATTACCTGTTGGGCAACAACTATATTTCTAGCTGTTGGGGAGGCTCAACAACTATAGTGGCCTCCCCACATCATTATAAATAGGGCATTCTAGCCCAAGTGAAAATCATCCTTTTGAAATGATTATTTGTTAATAAAATTTTGATTCTTTCAAGTATTCTTGTCCCTTGTGGCTTTTGTGTTAGCACTTTGAGTGCATTTTATGTGTTATCCTCTTGTTCCCTTGTGTACTTCAAGTGTATTATTATTATATTGTTATACTTCAATATTTATCACTTTTATTGCCTTCCCCACTGATTCGTGACACACTGCACTGCACAATGGGTCCTAGAAATAGGCAGAGCCCATAATAACCTCATCCTACAATGTAGATTCTTGCCTTTATACATATATAGGCAATATTTTGAAAATATAGTGATAATATAGCTGTAAATTCATAAAACAATATTAAAAGAAAAAAATCATGATATTTTGAAAATATTAGAAACTTATATATGTCACGATATTATCACAATAATATCATGATATTATGAGTTACCTTTTACTTTTTTACCTTTTTTATATATATCCTAACTACATCTTATTCTTTATTTTATATTTTTACTTATTTTTTATTATAATGTGTATTTATTATCTAAACATGTTATTTTTCTTACTTATTTATACTATTTTCATATTTTTAAAATTTTTAAGCACAGAGTTTTTCCCTAGATTTATCAACTAAAACTATATTATGGCGAGAAATTGCCTTGCCGAGATATAGCCGAGGCTGATATTTGTGGCTATGATATATATATAGGGCCACTAGAATATAAGAACTAGAGTGTAAACTGAGATTTTTATGGGGTTTTTGTTTTTTTCTTAAAATCTACATGCTCAGCTTTAAAGGGACCAATTCTTGAATCATGTGCAATGCATAAGTAGGATTTTTTGAGGCTTGAAAATCGATCGTTCACAATTTTCGTAAATATTCAAGCATCCAAAAATCATGTTTTTTTGTCAAAAAAACATGATTCAACAGCTGATTCCTAGCAAATGGACCATGTTGAACACATCTGCAGGGTCGGATGTGCAAAAAAAGCATTAGAAATGCCTAGTTCACACTCTAGTCCTCATATTCTAGTGGCCATATATATATATATATATATATGAACAAAAGGTTAATCTTATGTGGTACCGACAAACTTGAATTTAAGTTGATCTGATTAGTGAATGCTAGATAGTTACTATCTTTGCAAGTTCAATCAAATCCAGATAGATCGATCTGATTATCAACAAATGCGAAATCCACTAGTCGAATTGCATTGCTACAGATCTGATCTTATGGTACCTAAGTCACAAATAGACCAGGTTTAAACATTTACTTTTGTGCAATGTTGCTTCCCCAACCCAAATACTGGATGTGATCCTGACTCTTTTACATATATTCAACATCACTCCCTGTATTATTAAAAGTGTTTTGTGAACCCCAGCAATGGATATAGTAAGCACATAAAATCTAAAACATAAAATATAAGGACCAAATGAAATTATCAGGATTAGAAGGCCAAATGAGAAAATAGGTAATCACTTAATTTGAGATTCTTTACTTGTTTAAACTATGTTATGTTTCTAACTTGCCTAGGAAATTGAGTTTTTTTTTCTTGATAATACAGGCTGTTTCTCTATATTGAATTTGTTTTTATGGTATACTTTCTCCCCAAGTTTGCTCTCTTTTGCTACTATGTAATTTTAAATAATCATATGCATGTAACTAGGTATCCAGTGAACCTGCTGAAGAGTGTTTTTATCTAAAAGCTTGAGGAAATTATAACCTGTTATGGTGGTTTGAGGAGCCTTCACGCCATACATTTTGATACATATTCAACCCATAGAGGGATTATGGGTTAGAAAAGCTTATGATGTTCCACAAAGAATTGAAAAAACAGTGGATTCTGTGGTTCAATGTGAAAGACCATGTGTGACCCAAGAGTCATAATTAGCTAGGTATCATTGATAACATGAATAATCTCACATGAAGCCTTGGCATTGGACTGAAAATACTGTACTTTTTAAGGCCCACAATTGACTTTATGAGGAAAGGAGTTGAAGTGCTGTGAAAGTTTCTTAGTAAGTGTACTTTATTTGCTAAATGAAGAAACTGTTGATGTGAATATTAGGGTTTCTTACTGGATGCTTCATTTTTCACTTCTCTACCATTTTCTCGTCAGTACAATTTTTAGTGGATTCAATATCCTACAACTGAATCCTTCTAACATAGGTTACAGGTTGGATATACTGTATCTTCCAATTTTTTGTATTTCCTTCTATAACATGCACAAGGTGCTTGGAAGACAGGCACTTGGACTTTTTTATGTGTATAATTCATTGGAATGCTCATTGTCATCTTATGTTCAGGTTCTTTCTATGAATAACATGAAGTTTTACGTAAGTCAATACATTTAACAATATGTGATACTGATAGTTAGAACCATATTTGTCAAGCAGAAATCATCTCATAACAAAGCAGGAATTGTCTAGTACTACACTGCAATTAAACAGAAGAATCACCTCTAAGAGGTAGTTCTCCAAGAATCAATCAATCTCTCTCTCTCTCTCTCTCTCTCTCTCTCTCCACACACACACATTCAATTGTTCACATGAAGGTCACTGGCATAAAATACTCAGCAGCTGATAGATGCAACAAATTTAGATATGCAAAACAAAACAATTGAGTGAAAGAAGTTTTCTACCTCCCCGGAAATGAAGCATGTGGCATTTCTGGTTGCCTAAACTGAATTTTTTTTGGCCTTCCTGCATATGCTGGTTATCTTACAAAAATAACAGATTGTATGATAATTGGCATCATACATATTTTAGAGAAGTAAATAAAAAATAAATAAATTACATTTCAATAAAGTTATTCTTGGAGATGTCTTCCAAGACACTTCAAACACAATCTATATCATGGTCAGGATGCAATAACCGCACACAAAGAAAATCTTCGAATGCCATGTCCTTGTAATATTGGAATACTACTGCTCTTAATATAGATCATATTCAGTAGAGTTTTAAAGACATTCTCCTCTCTCAGTATCTGCCAAACAACATAAGTGAAGACCTTAAGATGGGAATGTCCTATTGGCATTATATACCCATCTACATTGAGAACATGCAACTAGTATACACATCAGAGTTGTGTACCAGAAGCGGTGACTCACACATTCCCTTCTGATATCAACTTTATTAATTTGTTGCATTACCTCTCAGTCACTTCATCTTTTTACCTAAACCTGCAGTTTACACAAAGAAGTGTGTCAGCTGGAGAACTGCACGACGAAACAAAACTAGATCCTAATCCTTCAGCAAAGACATGTACCTTGATAATCAACTGCATGCCTGAATTGGTCTTGCGTGAGTAAAACTCTTTGCAGAATGGTGCACACGTGTTTCACATTTTGATACTGGCATAACTGTTTCAAAAGCTTCAACAAGCAATGCTACTTTCTTCTTCCGAGCAGGAGCCAACTTGCTTACGGCCTGTCTCAATGCATAATCTAGCATCCACTCTTCTGCATTTTTCCTTTCATCCATCATCTGATGCTGAAGATCAACCTTCTCTGCCTCTGGATCAGGTTCAATAGGCAGAAACTGTGGCCCTCTAGGATTGACCATCCTTGCTTTGTTTTCAATTGCATCGTTGTGTTTGGTATTTCTTGTATATTTCAGATCACTGCAGCTTCCAGTAAGAGGTTCATTGGTGTTTGCTTCAGGCATCATGACTTCTTCACCTTTATTCATGCTCTGCTCAGTTTCATCTTTGCTTTCAATTTCAAAGTTGGCTATGTTACTCAGATTACTTCGGCTTCTGACCATAACAGGGCAGGCATTTTCATCTTTAGCAGGACTCTTGGCACTAGCACTGAGAAAGGTTTCTTCCGCATTTTTCTGAGTATCACATTTTATTTGCATTTTAGTATCTTTTTCAGAACAATCTTGAACAGAAGAAGGTAGTTCTCCTTGATCACCACATCCTTCTGAAGAAATGTAACATGCATTCTGACTATCTGCATGTCTCTTTTCATGCTCTCCCAGAAAAGATTGAATTTCAACTATTTCGGTTCTGCACTCTTCTTCATCAGATGCACAGTTATTGTATTCAACTTGAATATTTTGGTCACTTGTGACATCCTGACAATCTTCATCCTTTTCTGACATTAGGAGAAATTCAGCATCATTTCTCATAAGGTCTCGGTTGTCATCCCCTGTGACTGTTCCCTCCTTTGTTTCACAGACCAACTGAAGAGTTTCAATGTTTTGTGGTTCGAGAAAATCACCTCGTTGTTCATTTATTTTCATTTGGTCCTCTTCCATAATGTTTGGAATTTTAACTATTTTGGTTCTGCACTCTTCATCAGATGCAGAGTTGTTACATTCAACTTGAATATTTTGGTCACTGGTGACATCCTGACAATCTTCATCTTTTTCTGACATTAGGAGAAATTCAGAATAATTTTTCATAAGGTCTGGGTTGTCATCCCCTGAGACTGTTTCTTCCTTTGCTTCAGGGACCAACTGAAGAGTGTGATCATTTTGTGGTTCAAGAAAATCACCTGGTTCATTTATTTTCATTTGGTCCTCTTCCAGAATGTCTAGAACAGCGGAGTCTGAGTTAGGAGAACATGCAACCATGGTCCCATTTGCTACAAGATAATCTTGAGACCCATCTGAAATTCCCTCTTCCATTATTTGCACATCTGGACAAGTCTGGCCATGTGGTGCAGCTTCAACTTCTTGTACATCCCTGAAGATTTCTTCTGCATCACCAGCATCATTTGATTCATAACTTTTGTCACCATCTACAAGTGATCCATCTCCTTTAAGTAAGTCATTATCCTGCTTTGGCATTCCACTTTCATCATCCATAGGCGCCAGCTCTGTTGGATTGAGGTCGTTAAACCCTGTGGCTACAGTTTGAACTTCCTTTGTTGTGTTGATTTCATCGCTTTGCACAGCAGGAATATCAACCTCTAAGCTTCCAGAGATATCATTGGAATCCTCTGGTGTAGAACTAACAGTTTTCTCACAGTACTCAAGTAGTATTTCATTGTTGAAGGAGACACTATCTGCTTTATTAGAGACTACTTCCTCCACCAATGCAACTTCCAAAGCTATACTTGCCAGATCAGCCTCATCATAAAGGACTGTACTACCAGGAGTGCCATCACTGAGATATGCTTCATCATTCTCTTCTATTTCCGTGCTAGTTTCAGAAATCAAATCATCTTCATCTGATTCACTTCCGGTGAAATTTTCAGAAGTCATGGTTGGTTGATCTGCTTGAATAGAACTGTCATTCTCTGCCTCATTGCAGCCAATACATTGAGAAGCTCCTACATAAGCATATGCAACTTCTGCATCTATGAGGAAGAAATCAGTACCCTGATCTCGTTGGTCATCATCATTGTTGCCCTCATCAAAGCTTTCTTCACAGTACGATTTATTTGCTATGCTCTCTGCTTCCTGTAAATAATCTTCTTCCATTTGTGTGTCTGTTCCATGTCCAAATTCAGAAGGTACTATTTCATATGTGATAATTGACGGTTCGCTAAAATCTTTTGAATAATTTTTTTCATTGAATGCTTGAGTTTCAACATCAAAAGAGATATTTTCCATGATTCCACAGTTTTCAGAGCCCCCAGCATCTATAGGATCAGGCAGTGAATTCGCATAGATCTCCACAAAGAATTCATCATCCCAATCTTCCATCAGAAGTCTGCCCTGTTCATTCCAACTGTGTGGTGACCTTGGTGAGCTGATCATATCTGCTTCTAAGATCAGCTGGTTTCCAACGTGCACCAAATTTTGCCCTGTATCAATTTCTTTCTGAATTTCTTTTGCATGCTTTATCCTACATGGCATGTTTCCTTTTATTTTTATGCTCTTTTGAGCCTTCAGTAAACGCCTCCTTGCTGATAGGAAATGTTTCAAGGGAGGCAAAGGCTTATGAAAATGCCCATTGAGCGAGCAGTATGTATAGGGGCAGACCTTAAAGACTGAGGTTCCTTCAGCCTCGGTGCATCCAGGATGAAGGACTATATAGTCAGGGAACTTTGAATCCTTCTGAGTGGAAGAGCAAGTTCCACGGGCGATGTCTTGCACTGAATATAAAGGAACCCCAGTTGCCTTCATGGAAGGCTTTATGGGTTTCAAGCTAGAGGACCTTGTCAATTGTTTCATGTTTTTCGACCCCGCCGTCGAATTATTCTCATAAATGCTAGCTTTCTTACGTGCAAAATTCAGGACTCTAGCGCTCTGATTTCTATTGCTAGGTTGTACGTGGGTGCTTACCTGCATGTTCTCCTTCCTCTTATCTGAACTGCTTGTGGGTTTCATGTAGTTTGGTGATCTATCATCCACCTTGCTTGCAGGGTGCTTCTTCTGTGCATCTTTGTCTTGTTTTGGAGGTGATCCAACGCTATCCCAGTCTGCAAGTTTCAATGACCGAGATCTTCTCAATTTCTTCTTCAGCTCACCACCTCCCTTAATGGATTGAGAAGGCCGGGCAATCATCTCCTGATACGGAGAAGGCTTCCCTGCCACTCGTCGATCCGATTTAATGGAATTCTTCATTTCTGCTCTGATTCCAACCTTGTTTTCAGGTTTCCGTTGCACCATGATGGAAGAAAACTTGGATGGTACAGATCATATAAGAATAATTGGATTGCAATCTGAGAGTGGCTTGAGTTGGTGGTGTTCCTTCACATGATGGGTGAATGGAATGCAGGCAAAGGAAGGAGAAAGTCTTTGGTGGTGGGTTAGATGGGAGGAAGGTAGAAACAAGGATGGAAGACCCACAACAACTCTGTGATTCCATAGCTGATTATGGCTACAGTCACCTTGCAATTGACAGCTACCTTTCTTTTTTTCCTATTTAATCTTGGTGCATTTTGTTTACATGAATTCTGATAGGGCCGTCCAATTTGAAAAGGTGTTGAGATAAAGCTTGATGACGTTGGAGATGCACTAGCAGAAGGGATGAGTCCCTTGTTTTCTTGTTGTGGCAGTTTTGGATTGATGGTGTTATTGGCTTCTGGTGTATTATACTATGTTTTCTTTAACTTTTTATTCTTTGGTGTCCTTGATTCCTGATGGTCTGCAAATTATATGCGTGCCCTTGCCGTATTTTCTAAAAGGAGTTTTCTTCTTGACTGATAATTCTTCTACACCAAGTTAGCTGTTCCTTGCCCAAATTAGCTCAAACCACTAGCAACCATTCCTTGGTGACACAGCAAAACAACAAGGCACCTGGGTTGTGTTGAACCAATTCAGATGCTGTTTGAACCAAGCCGTGTAAGTTCTAAGACTCAGATTATCCACCATGGATCAGGTCTTTTTGGTGAGCCCATTTCTTTTGCATGCCCGCTAAGTTAATGCATCTGAGGCAGAGAATCGCATCGGTTAGATCGACGTGGTTGATTATCCAATGTGTCTAGACCCATCTTGCCATTGCTAGACTGAATCGGGCTCAGTTGACCGGCATAATCGTTGGTTCATGGCTAAGTCATCGCGTGTTTGGCATTACAATATTGGTTACATTGACGTGGTTGACTAACCGGTATGTCTAGGCCCATCTTGCCATTGGTAGACTGAATCAGGTTCAGTTGACCGGCATAGTCGCGCCTTCACGGTCAAGTCATCGCATGTTCGGCATGGATTGGCGACCTGACTCAGTCTACAATTTGTTGATACTTTGTGTGGAAAACAATCAGGGAATGGAGGCTGTTTTGGTCCGTTGGAGAGAAAGATGGTGGTGGTCTAAGAAAGTAGTCTTCCATGACCCGGCACCAATCTGTGTGAATGGGGAAAAGGAAGATTGATACAACGCAAAAAAAGAAGAAGCGTGGGAATTTGGAAGGGAGGAAAAGACAGAAACCAGGGGTCGGTGGTCGGCAATAAGGGACCCTCTAACCTTTATGGACGGCAGGTTTGGTCGATTATTCAAAATTTCAAATCTTTAATCCTCATCCTCTACTTAGGGATGGCAGTGGACCCGGGGAAAGCGGGGCCCTGCCCCGCCTCGCCCCGTTTGGACCGGGGATGAAGGGTATGAAACGGGGATGGAGGCGGGGACGAAGGTTAAAATCCATCCCCGTCCGGGGGTGGAGGCGGCGATGGACGTGCACTTTTCCCCGCCCCGTCCCCACCACGATCCCCGCCTCATCCCCTCCCCGACCACTTTTCCCCGCAATATCCCTGCCCCGCCCCGCCTCATCCCCGTTTGAACCGGGGATGGAGGACATGAAACGGGGATGAAGGCGGGGTGGAGGATAAAATCTTGAGGCGGGGCGGGGTGGAGACCTTGTCCCCCGCCCCGCCCCACTGCCATCCCTACCTCTACTTTTCATTGGAGTCAAAACTATCCTATTACTTTTTCTTTATTTTGAAAGGCAAAAAAAAAGAAAATACTTTTCTTTACTAGAATATGTCAAAGAACAATTGTTAATTTGTTAGGGCCCCGCCCGCTAGGGCTCCGGTCATCTGGTAGTGGCGACTTGTGAATGTCACCAAGTTGATGGGATGTCAAGAGTTCGAAACCCACTATGGGTATCCCTTGCCGCAAGCCACAAGATCGAAGCTGGGTATACTGGATGATGACAGGGAGACCTCAAGGGTTTTACCAAACGGGGGGGGGGGTTGGGCTGCCAGGTGTATCTTGTGGTGGACCCTTTGACCAAACCAATAAAGCAAAAATACAAACGCTAGCACCAGCCTTTGCACTTGTAGGTCTTTTTCAACTGAGGGTATCCTTCTATTTCAATGAGGAAGATGAGAATTTGTTTTGGTAATTTCTCTTTTTCTTTCCTTGGGGGATGTTTGGATGCACTTACTTAGAAAAGTGGAATATTGATAGATTACATTATGAATCAGTTGGTAGAATAAGTTGGGAACCACATTGTGGGAAACAATGCAATATCCCAGCTTAACTGGATCAGTGGGCAAATTCAAACAGTTCCATAAGGGGAAAGAATGCACTTTCATGGTATGGTAGATTTTCAAGGAAGGTGTTTAGTCACCTTGAACTGAAAGATGCTTGCTTTCAGTTTCTTATTCTGGAGAAGTTTCTTCTTAATTATTGGTTGCCATTAATATGTGATGGCACACGGATCGCATGCATACAAGTGCAACACGATAAAATGGGTCAAATTGATAAGTCAGGAACCAGGCCTACTTGGTGGGATCTAGAAGTTTATAGGGACCCAGTTTGCGGTGCCCATGTGGATATTTGATCCGACCGATTTTGTGTACAATTAAAAAAATGAAAAATCTAACCAATTAAAGTAGTGTTTGGATGACACCAGGTGACACCCAAAATCTGGTTAAAACCAGGTTTTGGGTGTTAAAAACCCAGTTTGTGCACTGTTTGGGTGACAAACTGGGTTTTTTTGCTTCACAAAACCAGGTTTTGTGTATAAATGAAAAAAATGAAAAATCTAACCAATTAAAGTAGTGTTTGGATGACACCAGGTGAAACCCAAATTCTGGTTAAAACCAGGTTTTGGGTGTTAAAAACCTTGTTTATGGGTTAAAACCCAGTTTGTGCACTGTTTGGGTGACACAAACTGGGTTTTTTTGATTCACAAAACCAGGTTTTGTAAAATGAGGTACCACTGTTTTTTAATTTCAAAACGTGGTTTATTAGGCAAGGGAGGGGGTCCCTCTCCATCAGCCCTTCCACACTTACATTTGAAAACTTGGTTCAACACCTTCCTATGTTAGATCATTTTTGGCCGAAAAATGGCTGGGATGGTGCCAACCGATCGGCGTGATACCACCCTCACCATTTTTTGGCCAATGACGGGTCAGATTTTTTGTGACGCTCTCAATCTCGAAAGTCAGGCAAGTTTTTTTCTTAAATATAAAAAGAGTTGGCTATTTCAAAACATAGTGAAAGAAATATTATTCAAAAGGATTTTCTTTTGAAACCAACAAAATGGTAAAGTACTCATCCATAACAAGAGAATTCTTTGAATAGCGAAAAATACAAAACAATTTCAATCAATGAATATTCAAGGTTTCATACAAAAGTTCAATGGAGTATAGGTTGTTTACAAAATTCATCATTTCTAAATTCAATGTTTATGATGTAGTGCACTACTGCTAGTGTCCAGAGCATCCAGTTCATCAGCACCAAGAGTCCAGAACTCTTCGTCAAGGCGTTCCTTTTCTTAGAAAGTTATAATACACTATCGCTAGTGTACATAGCTAGAACCTCTAACTAAAGGGAAACTTTGTCCCCTAAGCCACCGTGGTTGGTGACTAGTACCGAGACATGACCTACCAGAAACTGACACCGCTTCCAACTCATCATCCACGGGGTTGATGCTAACTCGCCCAATGAGCTGAGTCCATTTTTAGGTCACCCCATCTTTTCGGGCATGACTTTCAATTTTGTGTAACTTGTTTCATATTTACTTATCATGCATTATAAAATTAGTTCTCATAATACCCCTTAGGTACATAGGGCCTTGCCCAACAAATTACCTTAAGTTCTTTACTTAGGAGACTCTTAAAATTCTTGTGCCAATATTTAGTTGCACACCTAGGGTAACTATCGTATCCAAACAACATTATGTTCTTTTTAAGCATTATTGTCATCAATAGTAAGCTCACACTTGGGTAGATCTCATCTCTCAAGGTTTAATCTAATTATAAGGGGTAAATTGATAAAAGTGACCCTTTTACGAACCCTACCAGTAATACATAGTCCCCTTAGACTTACATATCTTTAACCTATTTTGGAAAGTAGACTTAATTACATAATTAAATGTTATACTACATTATTCGGCACAAGATCATTATACTATATATATCATCATTAATCCTAATAACTACATGAATGCATCATGACCTCGCTTAATCGCATACATAGTCATTCATATATGTATGTATTTATTTCAAAGAAAATATGCTCACAATATATCTGCATATTAGCTCAAACATGCAAAGAACATACAACATGCTTAACAAAATTTAAAGATCATCTATTCATGGGCAACTTAAGATGCTTTGGGTCTCTCCTTGGACTACCGAATTCAACTGATGCATAAAACCTTTCATCAAATCATACACAGGTTTCTTAACCTGTTTCAGGGTTGATCCATGCATTACTTAGGCTAAACAACCTTCACTTGAGTACAAAACACCAAAAATATGAGATCTGGTGCAAAAGGGATCAACTCTGTCAACTCAAGAGTCGAATCTTCCTGTTCAGCAAGGGTCGACTTGCACATCATCAGGGTTAACTCTCTTCTGAACAAAAAGTTATTATGTTTAGAAGAGTCGACTCTCAACTCGCAAGGGTCGACTCATTCTGAAACAAAAACTATTTTGTTTAAAAAAGGGTCAACTCTCACCTTCAGGGGTCGACTCTGTCAACTCAGAAGTTAGCCCTCAAGAATTAGAGGTCGACTCCAAGAGTCAACACCTGGACTTGGAGTGTCGATTCTCTAAAATAGGAGTCGACTCTCAGGTCTGCCCTACACTTATAAATTGACAGAGGTCAACTCTGAACTGCAGATGTTGACTCCTTTGATTCACGGTATAGGGTACTTCTCCAACATAAAAGGTACAAAATAACATGATTCAAAACAAGATGAGATATAAAAATACTAAATTTCTAACCGACATATATACACATCTTCATGCATTAAAGCTTATAGAAATTATTTAAAAAATATACATAAATTTGCAAGTTTTCTAGATTCAGAAAAACCTTTGAAAAACACACTAATTTGGCAGTTATTCTAAATCTCAAAGATTTTCTCAAGAATACATATATGTACGTACTATAAGATTTCAAAAAGCATTTCTAGAAGTATATACAAATCTGAAACCTTCAAGAATACAAAATCACTTTCAAAGTGTTTAGAAATCCAACCTTTCAAAAATACAAAAATCATTTCCATGACATAGGCTTTGGCGAAACTTTAAAGGAATTATGGGTTTCTTTTTTTAAAATCATATGCTCATAGATTGACAGACAAAAACCAAAATACATTTTATCCAAAACTAGGTCAAAGAGTTTAAGAAATACTATTTAAAATACTGAAAATCTACTCACATAGTGCAAGAATCGATTCTTATTCAGCAAAAATTGACCTGAACACTTTAGGGTCAACCCAAGACTCAACAAGAGTCAACTCTCGAAACCAAGGGCCGACCCTCATAGGTATGGGTTAACACCACAACCCAGCAAGAGTCGACTCTTAAAGTACAAGGGTTGACCCTCGAAGGTCTGCACAACAAACATTTAACATAACACACTGTAAGGGTCGACTCTTCAAAAGCAAGGGTCGACTCTCGGGTCTCAGAAACTCAAACATAACAACAATGATTGACTCTTCAAAGCAAGGGTTGACTCTCACTGACTCAGATTCTCAAACAGAACAATAAGGCTCGACTCTTACTGACTCAGGTTCTCAAACAGAACAATAAGGATCAACTTAAGTTCTTACAACATGAGAGATGACTTTTCAAGCCGAGGGCCAACCCTCGAGCTGCCTTGAATCATCTGAACAAGCAGGGGTCGACTCTTCCAAGCAAGGGTTGACTTTTGTGTTCTCAAAACTCTCAATGACATATCAAAAATTTGATTTTTTGGCAAACATGATGCTTAAAAATCTCTCATAACATGTTTGCGAAAATATTCATGCCTTTATCAAACATGCATAGCATACAAAAATAACATTTCTAGCATGCTTATTCATATGAAATGGGTCATTTCAACATGTAAATGAACAGATCATAGTTCTTATTTTCTGAAACATTTAAGTATATAAATTTTCAAAAAACATTGGCTCAACTGTAAGCTCCTTCGCTGATTTCATGCAAGTACACAACAAAAATCTAGCATGATACACATTTCATGATTTCACAATAAATTCACACAAGGAAAACTTAGTTCGTGCCTATGCATGCCACTATCGCAGAAACGGAGATCAAGCTCTTACCTTGGAACACAATCTGACAAAAATAGGGCCACAATGCAATCACAAGAATCAACACTTGTTTCCTTGCAGCAAAACTCGCGTTGCAACTCATCCTCTGCCTTGAAGACGCCCCAAACCAGAAAAAACAAAGGAAAATAAGAAGGAGAACGAAGAAGATCTAGGTAAAGAAACCAAAGAGAAAGGGAAAGGGTCAACGTACCTTAGTCGGGTCCTTCCACGAAGCTTCTTCTCACAATACAAACACCTCCAGCAGCAACTTCGCACAACCATGCAACAACAATAATGAACGGAGAGAAATGATGCAGCTCACCAGCACCACGAAGGAAAAAATAAGTGGAAGGAGGAGCACACCTCAGTGCTTCAACAATGAAGGAAGAAAGAATAACAATGGAGTGAGAGAAGGGGGGAGAGAGATATGTAGATGAAAAGATACGTTGGGTTTCTTAAAAAGAAAAGGGTTGGGTTGGATCCATTAAGACCCAATTTAGCTCTTTGGGCCCTAGTTAGACTAACTAAGATCATAGTCTAGTTGTCCTAACCAAGGTCTTAAGGAGCTCTGCAAATGTAGGGTTGGATTCAGTCCTCCAAAAGACAAAAAAAAGCCTTCAAAAGGTAATCAGGCTAAAAGTACCCAAAACTATCTTTTTCTTAAGACAAAACCACAATAATGCCATCCACATATTTTAAATAATACTTAGTATGTTTTCTCATGAATTTGACAGTCAATATTGGGTTGGACAACTATATCCCTCAAGTCTAGAATGGCCTTGAAACTCTCTTAAAAACACCAAAATACCCTCAAAACTTATCGTGAACTCAAATCAACTCTATTTTTGATGAAATGAAGATTGTTTTCTTCAAAATTTTGATACGAACACGATGATATACTCAAAATCCATGAATAATGCCTTAAAATTTTTATTATTCAAAATTATAAAGATTCAAAAAAGCATTAAAAATATTAGATATTACATTTTTTTTTCAAAAAAAACAAATATATGCCATTTTCTGATTAGTGGTTGGCAAAAAAAAGTTGGCCAGTTTTTTTAATTCTTGACCGTTTTCAGCCATTGGCTGGAAAATAGTTGGCCAAATTTTTTTAATTTTGTTTATATTTTTACATTTTTTATAATTTTCACTTTCCAGCCATTTTTCGGCCAGCACCGGCTAGACTAGTACCCACTTCGTCAGGTGGTACAAGTCCAACCATTTTTTGATCAGTGCTGGCCAAAAAATGGCTGGCAAAATTTTTTATTTTCCCTATTTTTTACATTTTTTTTCACTTTCCCACCAGTCACCAGCTGGATTCTCACCTCACTGTGTAGTACCAATATAGCCAATAATTTTTTTTTCCTCTTTTTTTTTTTTTTAGCTTTTTGGCAATTTTCGAACCAGCCACCGGCAGTAAAATGGTTGGACTGGTGCTGCCTGACAGCGACGGTAATAACTAACCATTTTGCAGCTGGTGGCAGGTCTGAAAATGGCCATCCATCAATTTTTTTGGTTACTTTTTTTTTTTAATTTGAAAAATCTAAAACTGGGTTTTTAAGGTTGAGTCATCCAAACACAATGAAAACCTGGGTTTTAGCAAACTAACCAGGTTTACAAGAAAACAAGGTATTTGAAAAACCTGGTTTTGCCTCTTGTCATCCAAATGGGACCTAAGTGTATAATTGAAAAAAAGTGAAAAGAAAAGAGTTTTTTTACCTGGTTAAACCAAGCTCCATGTTTGCCAGATCGACTTAGAGCTGTCCAAATCCAACTCACAATCAGTGCTCTATTATTGTGCTTGGCATGATCCTTCACAAAAGCCTAAGCATCTTAGTAGTGGTTGCCCATGGTTTATTTTATTTATATAGTGGTGTGTGTGTGTGTGTGCGCGCGCGCGCATGCTGTTAAAAAAAATTGCTTTAGTTTCAGTACTCACTGAGTTGGTTACTGCACCTTTTTGTTTCTGGTACAGTGAAATGAATATGATCCATCAAACACAACTATATATTATATTTTTTGTTGCTTTAGTTGGAAAGAAAGTGTGCCAATTAATTCTTAATGTTTAAAGTTGGAGTTTAAAAAGTAGCACACTGCAAAGGGTAGTGCAAAATATCATAGTTTTAAATTTTATATACGAGGCTGATAACCGTGTCATGATAACATATCCCTGCTTTCTGAAAGCAAGGAGCCATATATATAAGCCATCATTTTTTTTAAAGGCAAGCTGGGGTTGAACAGACCAACCAATTATTATTCAACTTACCACTGGGTTTTGAAACTGCAACGCCCCACCACTGACAGCTCTTACCAACCACGCTGAGCTCCAGTTAGTACGTATAGGCCATCACTGCATATCCTGACCATAGGCCTTGAAAGCCACCAAGATAAAGAGGCATGAGGCCATGGATACTTTTGACTGTCGGTGGCAACTGGGGTTTAAGTGGCAAGTCCATCCACTTAAGTGGGTTTCCTTTGACGTTGAAGCAACTTTGTTCCGGTATACGCTTGAAAGGTTGATGGTGTGAAGAGGGCTGGGAAATTAAACGAGCAACTTTTTATAAAATATAAAATATATGTGAATTTCTCATCTTGGCATAAAATATATGTGAATTTCCTGATCCCCATGAATACTGATTATTTTTTTCTTATATTTTATGCGGACTTTGCGAAATCTACAAAAAATTGTATGAATCTACCTTTTAATCAGATAGTGCGATGTAGTCAAAAAGTCTATCTTCAAGAGAATGTTTCTTTCAAATCGCTCATCAAATCAAAACGATCTTAATGGCGTTGAAAAGCTAACACATCAATCTATTTGCCTTTTTTATTATTTTTTTAGATTTTTGATGAAGATAAACAAAAAATAACATAGAATAATTGGTTTTATTATAATCGTGTTTATTCTTTTTCTGAAACGATGTCAAGGATGTATCTCAACACTCGTTCATCATTTTTCAGCGATTTAAATGTCATTAGAAATGTATTTCTATCTAGTTTCTTTGTTCTTTTTCGTATTTTTTTGAAATCCTTTATTTTTGGGGCTGAAATATCCTCTAAAAGATAGATGGTTCAATTGCTCCAGTATGCATAGCATGCTTCTATTTCGGTTTTAAAACTCATAAACGAGAATCTTAAAAGGGTTTTCGATTCTAACTCAAAACAGAAAAGTCACATGCCTGTGTCTTAAAAACACATCCAAATCTGAGAAAAGAGACGATTCTAAAAAAAAAGTCACATATTTGAAAAAAAAATCGCATATATTTAGAAACTCCGTATGTGCGAAAGGTTAAAAAGACTTCTGAAATCCGAATATTTAGGATTTTGAACATGAGGAGAATAGTAGAAATTGAGGGGCATTTTAGAAAATGCATCATTTTTGTTGTATGATCATTTTTAGTAAAAAAAAAATCACTATGCCAATGTCAAGCAGAACATGTGCCCATGTTGAGAATTGGCAGTTAATTGGATCTTTGGATTCTGACATACTTTGACCACGCCAGAGTTGTGAAAACTCACTCAGGTCTAAACGAGAAGGGTGTGGCTAGGAAGCTTCCTCTCCCTTGTCCAAACCGCTGAGCACCAAGAAATACATGGCCTTCCAAGGTTGACATGTTCACAAGAATATGGACTTCAATTCATGGCTTGCTCCTACTATAGCACTACAAATACACCTCTCTCTAGGCTGTCATGTTTGTCTCTAGTACCTGGAATATAGTTTCAACTTTTGTCATGTATGGGTTTCCTGTCGTAGAAGATGAGAAAAGGCAGCATTGCCTTTACTATTTGTTTCTTGAATGGGTTACTAAATGCCAATGTCAAGGCATGGGGTAGAAGGACATCAACAATACATGAGGCTATGATGCATGGTCCACTGTCCCAAGTGCTTTCCCTGAATTTGGGAGGCAGCTATCGGACCCATCCACGACACTTGCTCATATTAAGCGTCCATCTCATATCTAGAAGAGTGCAGGTGATATACGGAAAATGACTATAATGTCTTCTAAAAATGGCATGTTCTCTCAAAACCCACAAATATGCCAAAATTCTTTGCATGTCCAAAATAATTGATTCTTGACTTATTTAAAACCATTTTACCCTTCGCAACATATTTGTGCAGACCTCCTGACATTCGCACAAATATGTTGCAAACCTCCAAATATCATTAAAATCAAATTAAGAAGATTCACATGATATTTATGGAACCTTCCGACATTCGTATAAAATATCTTATAAACCTTCAAAAGTTTATAGTCGCATGATCACAAAATCATATAAATACTTGTGTTTTTGGTTTTGCGACTCTCTTTGCCACTTGAGAGAACCCTAATTGTGTGTTATCCTCCAATTCTATGTAATTTTTGGATGATTTATGCAAATATCAATAAGTCCACACAACTATAATGCGAATCTTCTCAATGATTTTTACCATACTCAAAGGTTACATAATAATTGTGCGAATGTTAGAGATTCACACAAATAAAAATGAAATGTTATAACAAGTGTGAATCTTCTCAGTGAGTTTTATCTTTCAAAGGTTCACAACATATTTGTATGAACGTGAGGAGGCTTGTCCAAATATGTTGTGAATCTCATCGATGATTTTGACTATATTTGGAGGTTTGTAACATATTTAAGCGAATGTGAGCAAGTTCGCACAAATATGATGTAAATCTCCTCATGCGATTTTGAACATATTTGGAGGTTCACAACCGCACAAATATGTTGTAAATCTTTTCAGTGATTTTAATCATAGCCGGAGGTTCACAATATATTTATACAAACATCAAGATGTCTGTGCATATCTCTTAAGTGATTTTAACCACATTCGGAGATTCACAATATATTTGTGCAAATGTGATGAAGTCTGTACAAATATGTTGCAAATCTCCTAGGTGATTTTAACTATATTCAAAGGTTTACAACATATTTGTGTGAACGCTATAAGGTTCACATTATTATATCAAGAGGTCTGCAAAAATATATTTCGAGATTCGCAATATATTTGTGTGAACGTTAAGAGGTCCGCACAAATATTTGTGCAAACGTCATGAGGTTCACAATATATTTGTGCGAACGTTAGAAGGTTTGCAGCATATTTATGTGAACGTCAAAAAGTTCGCATGCCAACATCAAAAGGTTCACAACATATTTGTGCAAATGCCAAGAGGTTCGCAATACAGAAAATTTTTGGCATGTTGTGGGTGTTTGCAAGAATACACCATCTTTAGAGGACAATACGATCATTTTTTCAGGTGATATATTGCATGTCACAAATCTTATTGGCAAGGAAAAGCCGTGTGATATTTTGAAAATTCTAGTTTTTCTTAGGAAATTCTCTTGAAAATATCTGTGCACACTTAATATAAAAGTATATAACATGTATAAATAAGGACACGAATAATATAACAATATCAGCAAGAAATGATTTGATCTTTTTAATTATCAAAATAAAAATGTGATATTTTCAAACTAGGCAATATTTTGAAAATGTGATGTTTTCTTCAGCATTATATCATCCTTTGGAAATATCAGCATTATTGGTGACTGGTAGAAACATGTACTGAGTACGCCATGGTAGCATTGCTCTCCCTGGGAGGTGTTGGTCAGAGAAAGTGATTATACCACTTTGGATACTCTTATAAATCTATGAGGATGAATGGGTTGATAGTCTTCTATCATGTATCCTTTGTTCTGGACAGAACGCCGCCCAGCTGTCTGGGCAGTGTGGTTCAGCGCATCAAACGCGCCCTCAATGTGTAAGCAGACCATTTTTGACAGTAGGATCCCCGCCTGACGATCAGGAATCAACATCAAATTATGCAGTGAAGAAGATGTGATATTATGAACAGTGCATTAGGATAGCAGGTTGGCAATGCATATTCTGTAGACGACAAACTACCACTGTGCAAATTGTGCAAATTCTCCTTTCAACAATCTTGGTGAGACCGCTGAGTTGATTTCTCTTCAACACAAACTTGAGAACTCATAAATAACATGTTTAAATGATATCTGAGATACTCTATTAGGAACAGGACCACATGATATCATACCCGTTATGGACCTGTTCAGAGACTAGAAATTCCATCAATCTTTCTTCCAAAATGAGATATTTGATTAGTATACCATAAAAAGAAATCTGCTAAATCTAGTTTGACAGAAACTAGGTAAGATAATCTAAGAAACAAGACAATATGCTATGCGACTATACTTTGTATTAGTTCAATCCTGAAAAAGATAAGGAACCAGTTCTTTTCCTACCAAGGAAATGGGGGGAAAAACTAAATTAACTGAAACAAATCCAATTGCTGTTGATCATTCAGTGGAAAACTTTTGCATACATTCTTTTGGATGACATGCTAAGAGAGAGAGAGAAAAAAGAAAGTTAGCAGCAATTACAGAAACTAGGTAAGATAATCTAAGAATCAAGACAATATGCTATGCCACTATACTTCGTATTAGTTCTACCCTGAAAAGGATGAAGGAACCAGTTCTTTTCCTACCAAGGAAATGGGGGAAAAAACTAAATTGACTGAAACAAATCCAATTGATGTTGATCATTCAGTGGAAAACATTTGAATACATTCTTTTGGATGACATGCTAAGAGAGAAAGAAAAGAAAGTTAGCAGCAATTACATAAAATTTGGTTACCTTAAAACAGAAACTTAGAAATGAGAAAGGGGAAGAAGAAAAACAAGGACTACCTATATCACATGTTTAAATAGTAAGAAACAAAAGAAAGTTTACAGCAATCATAGAAAATGGGAAAATGAATTTCTTCAGTTATATAAAGCTGATGTAACTGCTCACACTAAAAAGGAATCTAAAATGATAAAACAAGCAGCAAAATATAGAACTCCCAGCACTATGTCCATCATAAATGAGAATTGATGAGACGGAATAGAGAGAACGAAGAGATCAGAAGAATAATTGGAAAAATTGATATCTCTAATAAGGCATCTTATTGGCATTTATAAGGTGAATAAAAACATGCCACAACAACCAAAGAAGAATGATTACATATTTATACATCAGAAAGACGAGGATACAAATCACATTATCTTTCTTGCAGCAATAAGTAGCACAAAAACAATAGGAAAAAGAAGAAAGATAAAATATGAGAGAGACTCCATGAAAACACCACCTTCTTTTTTCTCTTCAGGGGTAAAGTTAGGTTGGTCATCAACAAAAGCTTCAAAGTAACTCTGATAACCTGTCACCTTACGAGTAGTCGACAAGCTTCGAACCTTCATTATCTCCATGGCCTGCCATAAATTAACAGTTACATTTATGATTATAGAAAAGACAGAAATTAGGGAAGCTAAGGAGACCCAATATCAATTTAACAAATCAAGGAAAAAATATGCAAAAGAAAGAAAGAAGAAGTCAAGGTTTATCAAGTATGATAGGTACCTGAAATCCAAACATGAGCTGTTTTGCTTTCTTACTCACTTGGGTATTCGGGTGAGACTGGAGCTTCTCGTACATAGCTCGAGCCTTGTCAGACCTACCTTACATTTGAAATTTCTAATAAAAGATGAAACTATTGAACAAGGTCCATATAAAAGCAAAATAATGTACATAAACGGCAACCCAAGATGTCTCTGAATTACTGTATTCAATCATGGAAATTTAACTCAAGACTTAGAGCTTTCATTCATTCCATTGTCTTCTCAACATGACCAATCATTTATAAAAATTTCAGCTCTGCATTTAGGCCAACTAAAAAGCTTGACAAGTGAAGATGCAAGCAATTGTTTAAAACGTTCTAAAATTTTGAATTTGGAAACGTCACCACAATCTTTAGTTTGACCTAAGTGTAGCCATGGCTTTATGACAAATATAACCTACCATCTATGTAATATGGGTGCTTCTGTACCCCTAAAGCACCCGTGTTGACACTGCTAGGTGCGGGTGCAGGTGCTGTTATGGCATCCAACACGGCTGGGTGCAGGTCAACAAGTATGGGATGTAGTAAACCTCGCACCTGAACATTTTCGTCCAAATTTTTACTTGGTCAACTTTGACCAAGTCCAAAATTATCCAATTTTGAAAGACAAACTTAAAAACCTAAAGAAACTTATGGTTGTGTGTATATAGAATATAAATTTGCTACAATCGTTTGTACATGCAATCTAATATAAAACACCACTTTTCACAAACTTTACTTTTTGCTTGTAAATGTCAGCTTACAAATGTAATGTATATATTTTGTTTATTACAAAACATGTTTTAAATCATTTTTTTGCAAAACGTAAGTTGGTTTTTCAACGGCTTTGAAAATCAATGGCCCACAATGTACCAAAATTTCATGACTCATAAAATCTTATTTTTAAATAAAAAAAAATGATCCATAGTACAACGCCTAGCAAACAAACCATGCTAAACACATCTATGAGGTCAGATTGAGTGGATATAACTTGCACCTATGATTTTCCAACTAGATTGTACACATAGTAGTAGTAGCATATATATAGAAGGGCGTAATGTCAAACCCCCATTTTGTCTGGCGCTATCGGACGTGATCAGCGGCACAAAACAAAATTTGCACAAAAAAATTGTCATATAACTACAGGGCATTTAGCGGCAGAAAAGAATGCCACTAAAGGCCCCTTTTGAGCAAAATCAATGAGCGTTGTTGATCTCGCGTGCTTGTCTGACTTGAGCGTCCATTGTTACTCTCTCTCTCTCTCTCTCTCTCTCTCTCTCTCTATATATATATATATATATATATATAAACTCCACCATTAGGGTGGTTTTTTGACCCGACTAGTGCCAGCCCCAAGCCTAGATAAAGGAGGGTTGGCATCAGTGGCAAACGACCGTGAAACTGTAGCCACATCCTATGAAAATGAGTCCTAAGAGAATTCTGTTTCATGCTGGGTGTTCCCACCAGGCGACGAGCTATGGCAAAACCCGATCGTAGTGAAAAGTGAGCAAGGGTGCAGTGCATTCACCGCAAGCGACGCGCTACGACGGGGCCCGATCGTAGTGAGAAGTTGGAAAGGGTGCAGGGTAGTCCTCGCAAGCAACATGCTATGGCAAAACCCGGTCGTAGTGAGAAATGAGCAAGGGTGTAGGGCATTCACTGCAAGCGACGCGCTATGGCGAAACCCGGTTATAGTGACAAGCAAGAGGATGGGATGATACCTCATAAAGACAAATAAAGATGTAACCCAACAATAGTAGAAAATAGACATAGATGTATGCAAAAAGAGGTTAGTGGAAGGATTAGAATGACATCATGGAATATAAGAACACTAACAGGAAAGAGTGCTGAATTAGTGAATACCATGAAGAGAAGGAAAATAAATATCATGCGTTTACAGGAGAGAAAATGAAAAGGAGGAAAAACTAGAGATCTGGGAGATGGATGTAAGCTATGGTATATAAGAAAGAATAATGCCACCAATGAAGTAGGGATTTTAGTTGATAGTGTTCTACAAAACAAAGTTGTTGAGTTACAACAGATAAGAGATCGGATCATTAGGCTTAAGATTAATTTAGATAGAGAGTTCTTTAATGTTGTCAGTGCCTACACACAATCAGGATTAAGTGAAAGTGTTAACAAGAATTTTAGGACTTGATAGAGAAAACAATTCAACAGATACCAGACAATGAAAGCATATTTATAGGTGGAGATTTGAATGGATATGTAGGAAGAACAAAGAATGGATTTGAGAGAATTCATGGAGGATATGGATTTGGGGATAAGAATAAGGAAGGCGAAAGGATTTTGGATTTCGCAGTTGCTTTTGATTTTACGGTAGCAAATAAATACATTTTTTCAAAAGAAATATGAGCACTTGATAATTTTTAAGAGCAGAACACATTCGACACAGATTGATTATTTTATTTTGAGACAAAGAGAGTCGAAAATGTGTAGAAATTACAAAGTAATTCCTGGAGAATATATTACTACTCAACATAGACTATTAGTTTTGGATTTATATAAAAAGAGCAAGATAATTAGAAAGGATATCAAGAGAAATCCAAGAATTAGGAGGTGGGATCTCAAAGCTGATAATGTAGAAAAAGTGAAAGAATTATTACTTTAACAAGAAGAATAGAAATGGGTGGTGAATGTTGACCACCATTGACAACAGATGACAGATAGAATCAAGTTGGTTGCAAAGCAAGTACTTGGTGAGACTAAGGGTAGATGTTAAATGCATAAAGAAACTTGGTGGTGGAATGAAAAAGTTCATAAATCAATCAAGGAGAAGAAAGTATCCTTTAAAGAATGACAAAAGACAAGAAGTAAGATGGATTGAGAAAAATATAAGTTGGCAAAGAAAATCATAAGACGAAATATGTTGCCTATGACATGTATACTAAATTGGATACAATGGAGGGTGAAAGGGATATATATAAGCTAGCTAAAAATCAAGAGAGAAAAACAAGAGATTTAAGCCAAGTGAAGTGTATTAAGGATGACAATGAGAAAGTTCGTATTAAGGATGATCAAATTAAAGAAAAAGGAGAAAAATATCTTTGTCATCTATTAAATGAAGAACAAAATAATGAAGTAGAGCAAGACGGAGATTTTAACCAGGGAATGGTGGATAGAATTGGTGAGGAGAAAGCGAAAATGGCTATAAAGAAGATGAAGAAGAACAAAATACTCAAACCAGACAATATACCTATTGAATTTTGGATGTCAATAGGTGATATGGGAATAACAAAGAGAGAGAGAGAGAGCAGTGCCCAGGACTTGTAGTGGATACACTATACAGCCAGATTGACCACACTTTAATGCTCTTAACAAAATTTAAAATTCCACTGTGTGTCCATTAGCAGCTGGGACCACCAAGGATGCATACTATAAACACACTAAAAGGTAAGATTTACTAGACCAGGAAATAGAACTCATAGAGGTAATTGAAGCGATTACAAAATATACACAGAGGTAATATGATTATGATCTCGTTTCTCTACAAGGACATAAAATTGTCAGAGAATAGGGGCAAAATAATTAGATTTCTATCTTTTCTTCCATCCATGAAGCTGTTTGAAGACTGGGCCCCTGTCCTTGCATAAGGGGGTCACTGGAAAACAGAATGGAGCCATTGTACTTGATGGCTGGTACCATCTGAATATCTGACCAATCGCCCAGAACCTCCCCCAGCAAAAAAATTGCTGGTGAGGGTACCTTATGTTGTCTCATGGTTACTCCTAGGGGCGTCTGTGCATGCATGTGTGTGTGTGTGTGCAAGGTGCTAACAATTTCAATGTATTACCAAAGTTGATACTGAAAGTTTATGCCAGTCAAAATTTCATAGTTTCAACTATGACAATAAACTGTTGGCATGCGTACAATAAAAGAATCAAAACTTACCTACTAAGTGAATCTTGACATATGGACCATTGTAGAGCAGCAAATCCATGAAGCTCGGTCTGCACATATATCGTTTAAACTTGTATTAAACAACGTGGGGGATGATGGAAAGCCTATAAAAGGTAATGAAGACAGAAGAATATTATGACTATTAAACACTTAAAAAGTTTACAGCTCTTAAAAGACAGATAATGTTTCAACATGGAACATCATAGTGAATGCTGCAACAAAATGAAATGGAGATTTTAACAGACAGACTCATTGATATTTACTGTCCCTAGCACACTTTAACTATCACTTTTTGAATTATAACTAAACCATTTTAAATAAAAAAAAATATTTCAAAAGATAATTATTGACATAAAATGATCCTACTTGCCAGATCATATTCAAATTTTCATAATTCAAGTTATGGAGGTAGGGAGGCCCACAAAAGAAGATAAAATATCTAAGGTACTGATGCAAAAGGTGAACTGAAAGGAAAAGAATTGGTTATTATTTATTACAAATTTATCAAGGACAAGTGAATGCCTAAATTACCCTATTTCATAGGTGGAGGCTGGACTGATTACCTTAAACAATTTAAATTATTTGTTTTCCATGCAGGAGATAGCAAATCAAGCTTAATGGTTAGCAATGTGGCAACATTGGCACTATCCGCATCAATATGGTTATCTCTTCTTTCTTTACTGCAAAATATCACAATAACAAGATGCTGTTAAAGTGAGTGCAATGTAGCTAAAAGTGTGACCCACAATTTTTACCTAGAATAACAGAAATAGTGTGCATTTTTGGGAAAGCAAAAGACCCCTTTTGGTCTTCTAGTCTTTCTTGATATTGCAAACGTCAAAAGGATCCAAAGCAGGTGGACTTAAACTTTGAGCAGGTTGTTAGTGTTTGAAATGAAAATATAAAATGGATCCCAATCTTTGAGTACATGATTACATTTTTTTTCGTGTATACTATGTGGTGCATATGTAGCTATTTACAACAGTTACAGAATAACATAATGAACATGCCTCTTGATGTCATATAGATCTCCAGCACGGGACCAGTACAACAAAAACATCAAGAAGCATATAAACTTCATGTATTGATATCAAATGCAGAAAGTCAAAGTGCATCTGCAGATTATGTGGATCACCAAATTCGCACTGATACATAAAAACATACAATTTTGCAGCCATTCAATGTTTCTGCTAAAGTTGGTTTACATAGAAATGCTGCATCAATAAAGTCAAACAGGCAATCAATAAACTTGAACTTCTTAGAGAGAAATGATAAATGATTCCAAAAAAACGAAATGCAGAATGAACTGTTCAGAGAGGGCTAGCCAGAAATCCAAATGTAATAGTTGAAATAAAACAGTACACATCAAGGCATACCTGAAACACCAAGTCATTCATTATCCTTTCATAATAAGTGATTGCTTCTTGAAGCTTTCCACGTTCCATCAAGCTGTTCCCATCATTAAAGGCCTGGAGATGTAGAGATTTCAGAACCAATACACTTGTAGTCGTGCTCAGAAGTGCATAAATATCTAGAAGGTATACTTCATGTCAGCCATAGATTTCATTGATATTCCAGAAACTCCAGGCTCCCAATAATAATGTGTAAGACAATCTTAGAGACCAACCAATAAACAACACATTTCAAGGAAAAAGGAGTTTTTTTCCAGGTCTGTTGGAAGGTGAAATGCATGATGACTAATAGAAGAACCAAATTGACCATTGGTTTATAGGCAACTAAATAAGCTACTATTATGCATGCACACGGAAGGGATAAAAAAACCATAAAAAGTGGACTGTGAAGAACAAGTGTGGAAGGTAAACACATTGTAGGATGGATGGTAAAATTCAAATATCTCAACTGACCAGTGGATCCAAAGCAAACATATGTGGATTAATGCCAACCTGTAAGGAAATGAGGATCTTCCACGAAACCACAAACGTTTGTAATAGGTGTCTATTAAAGACACTTCAACCATAACCTACAAAAAGGTATAAATGAGAGAACTCAAAAGAGAAAATAATAATATTGATTTCATTCACATGAAATGCTTAAAAAGCATTGTTACAAGGAGAGGGGAGTCACCCCTATTTATACACAATGAGAGAGGGAGAGAGAGGAGCTTTTGGAGAGCTCTAGAGAGTCGTTGGAGCTAGTCTAATGGCTCTAATTGTAGCCGTTGGACTAGCTCCAACAGCTATCAAAACTAGTCAAGAACTAATTAAGTCTTGACTAGTTTTGAGTCTAGTTCAAATTGAACTAGACAAAAATAAAAATACAAAAAAAATGAAAATAAATAAATAATATTATATATTAAGATATATTATATTCATGTGTACACTTTTTAACACTTCCCCCTCAAACTTACGGTACAATGAGCAAAAGTTTGTTTAAGAGGAAATAATATCTAGGAGCAGCGAGAGCTTTGGTGAAGAAATCCGCTAATTGGTACTCTTATGTAACGTAAGGCAGATCAATGGTTCCATATAGATACTCCCTTTTGACATAGTGACAATCCATCTCAATATGTTTGGTGCGTTCATGAAATGTTCGGTTGCTGACAATATAGATCGCACTCTTGTTGTCACAATACATGCGTGAAGCTTTTGTCACTTCAACTCCCATGTCACTCAGCAGTCTTTTGAGCCAGACTACCTTCATTGTTGTAGTGGCTATGACTCAGTATTCAGCTTCGGTTGATGAAAGAGAGATCTGGTGCTTTTTGCACCGCCATAAAATCAAGAATTCACCTAAGAAAACACAAAAAACTAGTGGTTGAGTGCCTGTTATTGGGATCACCTCCCCAGTCAGCATCAGTATAAACAATTAAATCTAATGACTATTCCTATGTGAATAGAAGTGGGAGCGTGCTGAAATTGACTAGCTGTGTATACAACGTGTGCTATATCAGGTCTAGTAATGGAAAGATAAGAAAGTGATCCAATAAACTGTCTATAAAGAGTGAGATCGTTAAGAGGTACTCCAGCGATTTTCATTTTGGTGTTGACAACTTCTGGAGTATTCACTCTCTTATCATATGTAATTCTCGACCTGAAAAAATATCAAAAGCAAACTTAGATTGAGATAATAGATAACTTCGAGGGAAATAAACAACTTTAATTCCTAAAAAATATCTCAATAAAATTAAATCAGTTATTTCAAAATGATTTTTAAGAAGCTTTTTAATGTTTTCAAGTCCCTACTTGCCTCCTCCGGTGATAATCATGTCATCTACATAAAGAAGAAAAATAATAATCCCTGCATAAGAAATCTTAACAAACAAAACAGTGTCGGGCAGGCAAGTTCTGAATCCAATATCAAGCATAACATGACTAAACATGTCATACCAGGCTTTTGACGCCTATTTAAGACCATAAAAAGCTTTTTCTAAACGAAAAACCTTACCCTTAGGAATACTTATACCAGGTGGTGCTTCCATATAAACTTCTTAAACTAGGTTTCCATTAAGAAAAACATTTTTAACATCCATTTGAAATATGAGTCATTTTCTAATAGAGGCTAAGGCTATCAGGGTCCTAACTGTGGTCATCCTGGTGACTGGGGCAAAACTTTCTTCGTAGTCGATGCCATACTCTTGGGAATACAACTTTGACTACTAATTTGGCTTTATATCTTTCAAGAGTTCCATCACTCTTGGTTTTAATCTTATAAACAAGTCTACAACCTATATTTCTTTCCTTTTGGAATATCTTGAATAGTCCAAGTGTTAGCCCTTTTTAATGATTCTAATTTTGCATTTATGGCTTCTACCTATTCTATATGATCTTTAGCTTGAGTATAGGATAAAGGTTCTATATACGAGTGTATGAATGCAATAAATACCTTATATGTGGGTGAAAAATATTCATAAGATACAAATTTACCAGGAGGTTTAGAGACTCTGTGTGCTTCTGAATATTTTTCCAATACACATGGAAGATTGGATTCTCTACGTCTTGAGTATTGCAAACAGGTGTCCCTATGGGTTTGCTCTTCATTAATAACATTATGATCAAAATCAATAATACCTTGACCATCATCTAGGTCATGTTCATAGTCACATCCATCAGATTTCGAAGTCAAATTCTATCAAAAAAGAATATTCGGTGACTTGGTATTTTCAAAATAAAAAAAAAACTTTCTTTTTTCAAGAAGAATACATTTCTTGATATATATAATTTTTCATTTTTAAAATCAAAACACCTATAGCCTTTTTTATTATCTGCGTAACCTAAGAAAGTGTAAGGAAACGGCTTGAAATACATTAGGTTCAATAATGAATCAATACACATGCACATGAAGTGCGGATATGCCCACTAATGGGGAAAACACAAGCACATAATGTGCTAACACATAAACCCACGAAAGAGGCAAAAATGCCTATAAGGCATAAGTTAATATTATTGAAAAGAAGAAGGGTGTAACACCCATTACAATGGAGCAAAAGCTCCTCCAAGAAGTGAAAAAATACAAGGGGGAAAGCCCCTATTTATAAGCCTTTGAGGAGCCACATAGGGGGCTCCCAAAAGGAGTCATTGGGAGCCCCCAAGCCCAACGGTCACATTTGTGACCGTTGCGGGCTCCCCAACGACTCTTTGGGGAGTCCTCCAATGTGGCGCAAACCACAAAAAATAATTTTAGAAATAAAAAAGAAAAATAAAAATAAAAGAGAAAATACAATCATATTCCAAAATGGAATATGCGTAAAAATAGGTAAAATGACTAAACTACCCCTACGACTAATATAAAAATATATATATTATATATATATAATTAGGAAGATACATATACATATATACTATATATGTATATGTATCATTTTTTATATATATAAAATATATCTAATTACAATAATTGATGAGTACATTTTAACACCTCCCTCAAACTTTGCGTGGGAAAACGAAAAGATTGAAAAAAGTCGCAAGACTCCAAGAGGCTTCGGTAAGGATACCATTGAAATTTGCAAATGCCTACATCCAATTGTCTTTTAATGGTGAATATGTTTCCCGATCTATCCAAGGTACTTCTTTTTATCCCATCTCCAAGATCATGTGGAATAACAACAAAAAACAAATAAAAAATATCTTTGCACTTTACTCAAATGGAACATTCCTAACAAGATGAATTAATTAAAATCATATCGAGTGACTCACCCACAAAACAATGGTGCAAAAATATAACTTATGCATAGTAATTTGAAGCACATGATAGGATAATTATTTTAGCATGAAAAGAAAATTTAGAAAACCAATATTTCAAAATCATATATCATGTCAAAGAGAGGGAGGAAACGAATTACAAGAATGCATAATGCTTTCACAAGCTCTAAAAAATGGACAAAACACAACCCCACAATGGGGAATAAAACAATGGTCCGTCAGGGGACCCCATAAGAAGCTTATAATGAAGTGTCAAACAAGAGAGACGAAATCTCCAAGAGTAAGCACGGAAGCACGCACATACACAAGAGGCCACTAATGGGCAAAATAAACCACAAAAGTGGTCAAACACACAAGAGAGGTGGAAAAATATATTTCACTCATAAAAGGCTTCATAAGAAGCTTATTTATTTTGTAATGCATAATCTACACATTTCTCTATTTTAGTAGAGAACCTTATGGAATGTTAAGAACCCAAACTCATAATGACAAGGAGAACATATATGCAAAACATATCTAATTCTTCATAATGCACAATACTTAAATAAATATAATGCATACCAAATAATTTTAAAAGACAAAAGAGAGAAATGAGAACTTCACCGTTTTTCTTTAAAATTTCTTGAATAGCACGCTTCCCAATGCAACAAAGAGCAACTCAATCCCAACCTTGCTCTGATACCATGTAAGAAAACGACTTGAAATACATTAGGTTCAATAATGAACCAATACACATGAAGTGCGGAAATACCCACTAATGGGGAAAACACAAGCACATAATGTGCTAACACATAAACCCACGAAAGGGGCAAAAATGCCTATAAGGCATAAGTTAATATTATTGAAGAGAAGAAGGGTGTAACACCCATTACAATGGAGCAAAAGCTCCTCTAAGAAGTGAAAAAATACAAGGGGGAAAGCCCTTATTTATAAGCCTTTGAGGAGCCACATAGAGGGCTCCCAAAAGGAGTCGTTGGGAGCCCCCAACGGTCACATTTGTGACCGTTGGGGGCTCCCCAACGACTCTTTGGGGAGTCCTCCAATGTGGTGCAAACCACAAAAAATAATTTTAGAAATAAAAAAGAAAAATAAAAATAAAAGAGAAAATACAATCATATTCCAAAATGGAATATGCGTAAAAATAGGTAAAATGACTAAACTACCCCTACGACTAATATAAAAATATATATATTATATATATATATATAATTAGGAAGATACATATACATATATACCATATATGTATATGTATCATCTTTTATATATATATATATAATATATCTAATTACAATAATTGATGAGTACATTTTAACAAAAAGCACAAGGAATGACAGGGGGGAGAGTTTATCATTTTTATTGGTGAAGACAAAATATTTGTATCGAAAATTTCTCAATCTGGAGTAATCAGGAGATAATTTGACAAGTTTTTCAATTGAAGTTATATTTTTCAAAGAAGAAGATGACATTCGGTTAATAAGATAGGTAGCAGTTAGGGCTGCTTCAGCCCAAAACTCTTTTGGTATTTGGTTTGCTATCAATAAAGTCCTAGTGGTTTCCATAATGTGTCAATGTTTTCATTCGACCAAACCAATTTGTTGTGGTGTATGTGGACAAGATCTTTGATGTGTAATGCCATATAAATTGAGAAAATCTTTAAATTCTTTGGAGAAAATTTCTTCCCCTGAATTAGTGCAAAAAATGAAAATATCATTCTGAAATTTATTTTTAACCATTTTGTGAAATGTTTGAAAATGCAAAAAGACCTATGATTTATGTTTAAGGAAGTAGATCCAAGTATGCCTAGAGAAGTCATCAACAAAAATTACATAATATGTGTCTCCGCCTTTTGATATGACCGGTGGAGGATCCCAAACATTCAAATGTATTAACTCAAGTTGCCTAGATGAAACAAAAGTTCTATTATGAAATGGTAATCTCTTGATTTTACCAAGAATACAATCTTTTCAGGAAAAAATTTCAAAATTATAAAATCTTCCTAAACTTGAAAAGTGTTGGATTTTGGATATATGAGGATGGTCAAGTCTTTTGTGTCATAGATCTAAATCCAATTTTCAAACATTATAACAAAAATCATTCTTGGATAATTTCAAAAAATCCATATAGTAGAGTTCCTTCTCTATGGCCTTTCCCAATCAGCTTCCCTAACTGGCAATCATGTACCGCACAACCATGAGAAGAGAAGAAGATGTTACACTCATAATCAGATATTTAAGAGATAGATAAAATGTTTAGATTTAATTTAAGAATATATCTAACTTTTGGAATAAAGATATTTTTGGAGTTTTGAAGATTTTCGAAATTTCTTATTCCTTTTATTTTAAAAGATATACAATCAGCTGCGAAAACATTTGACCCACTTGAGTTATCGTTATGATATTCATACAAACTATTGATATTTAGGGTCATATGAAAGGAAGCACCAGAGTCAAGGAGTCAAGAAAAGTTATTTGGATCAGAGAAGGATGAGACAATTGCTCTGGTCGAGGCTTCAGTTGAGGAAGATGCTCCTTTGAGAAGAGGTTGAAGAATTTTCATTAGTTGTGCCATAGACACGGGTGCATCTTGATTGACTTGATCTTTTGACTCTTGTGATGGACCAATGGATACAACTTTCTTTTCTTCTCTTCTTTTTAATTTAGGACATTGAGGCTTATAGTGCCCAGGCTCATGACAATGGTGACAAATGACTTTCCTTTCGTCATAATTATTACCTTGTCTACCAAAATGAGGCGGCATGTAAGTGCGCATATAATTTTTCGGTCTAGATACAGCTAGAACGAAATCTTTTTCATTCTTTAGAGTGTTTTCTTTTAGCCTATTTTCGTCCATAGTTAATTTTTCAATAGTGTCAACAATAGAGGAAACTTTTTCTCTACGTAGAAGGGTCGATTTGGTTGTTTCAAATTTCGGCCTCAAACCATTTACAAATTGGTAAAAATGTTCTATATCGAGTTGTTTTTGGCGAAACTCGATATTTTTGAGACAATGTCACTTTGGCTCAAGAAGAGCCAACTCTTCTCAAAGTTCGGACAACTCATTATAATATTCTCTAATACTTTTGTCTTTTGGGGTCAAGGTTCGAACTTTATCTTGCAAATTGCATACATGTGCAATGTTTTTAAGGGAATACATATTTCTAAGATACTCCCAAGCCTTATTGGCAAGCTCGAATTTGGCAAGACTAGAGCATTTCTTGATGTCTACGCTATTAATTAGTCAAGATATGATCTTGGCATACCCCATCCTCCATTCTTTCTACTTTTTCTCATAGGTGGCTAATGCCTTATTTTTTTCCCGTTCCATGAGAGATACTTCTTTCTCATTTTCAATTTTTTTGAGAATCAGTTTTGGTTCCAAATCGGAACCATCTACTATTCCCCACAACCTTTTTACCCAAATGTGATGCGTCATAATTGAAGCCCATATCACATAATTGGTATCATTTAGTTTTACGGGCATGATGGTGACTTTATCATTGTCATCCATTCTTACAAAGGTGAAGAAGAAAGAGAGAGAATGAGAGAAAAAAAAGAAAATATGAGAAGAGGAGAGACCAAGAGCATAATCACGATTTTTGTGTAGTCAACGATCCTCCAAATGACTTCTTTCTTCAACTATGATGGCACAAAAAGCACTTGAATCACGAACAAGGAGATATAAAACTTTTGCTAGAGTGATACAAAAAATGAGGTGGCAAATCTCCAAGATCTAGAAGCTTCAAAGCTCGGATACCATGTAAGGAAATGAGGATCTTCCACGAAACCACAAATGCTTGTAATAGGTGTCTATTAAAGACACTTCAACCATAACCCATAAAAAGGTATAAATGAGAGAACTCAAAAGAGAAAATAATAATATTTATTTCATTCACATAAAATGCTTAAAAAGCATTGTCACAAGGAGAGGGAAGTCACCCCTATTTATACACAATGAGAGAGGGAGAGAGAGGAGCTTTTGGAGAGCTCTAGAGAGTCATTAGAGCTAGTCCAATGCAGAGTTACCGGAAGCGCCCCTATAGAAGGGGAAGCGCGCTTTCCCGATACGCGCTTCGGAAGCGCGAAACGTTGCACTTCCGAAATGCGTGGAGAAGCGCATATTTTAAATGGGAAGCGTGTACCCCTTTAATGGGGTACGCGCACCCCATTAAAGGGGTACGAAGGGGCGAATTTACATATTTGTCTTTTTTTTAACTTTTTTTCCAAAAAAAATTAAAAGAACGAGTTTTTTAAAAAGGGCAAAAAAGTGATTTTGAAAAACCCGTGAAAACAAAACCCGAAAGGGCTTTAGGGGTTTTTCACGCAGCTCAATCTGAGTCTCCTCCCTTCTTCTCTCCTGTCTCTGGCAACCGATCGGCGAAACCTAGAATCTGGCGACCTTCACCGACATCCGGTGACCTCCACGGCGATGAATCCATTCAGGTACGTACTCTCCATCTCTTCTCTCTGTATCTCCCACGACCTCTCTCTTTCCATCTCTTCCCTCCATCTCTTCTCTCTGTATCTCCCACGACCTCTCTCTTTCCATCTCTTCCCTCCATCTTTGTTCTCCCTTTCGTTTCCAGGGAACAAGCAATCCTTCTGCAGTCATACAATATGACATTTAGGTTATGAATAGCATGACGAAATGGGAATATGTTTTACACTCTTTGTCGGTTCTGCAGAATTGCTTATTCATGTGCATGTTGTTGGAAACAATTTATTCTATCTATGTTTATCATTATTTATTGGGTTGCTTATAGCTTACCGTTGCCTTGTAACCGTAACCTTGATCTTCTGAAAACGGAAAGCTTATCAGTTTTATTTTCTGAAAGTTTTGGTCCTTGGAGATCCGATTCTCTACCTAGGGTTTGGGACATCATTGTCTAACTTAATTTTATTTTGGTGCACTTTCTGGAAATCTGAGATTTGTGTGGCTACTCAGAGGGCGCTAAGGTGGGGAAATAAGGTCAGTCAATGAGTTTAGACTTTAGACCTGTTTCGACCCATCCAAATTGTTTTCCCCAAATGGTGGGCCCGTATTTCGCGTTGATGAAGAGTTTTCAAGTGATATAGGGCTGGTGTCTGACCTGTGTGAGGTTCAACTCGTGAGTAGAGGTTTGTGTTGCAGGTTTGATCCCTTCATTCTCTCTAGAAGGTACATTTAGGGAATATGGGATTGTTAGAAACTATTTGTTTCATTTTCCTGTTGCAATAACATGGTGGTCTTTATCTTTTGTGTTATCAATACGATGGTGATTTATATTCTTATGTGAGTCCCATGAAAGAAAAGAACAATATATTGGTTGAGAAGCATTTCACATTTTGTGTTTTAACTGAGTTTATTTGGTCATCTTTCTTATTTCATATGGAAGCTGCACGAAATCTAATGGTATAGTTGTATGACTGGTAGGGATCTGAGTCCTCACGCAGTGGTACTTTGAAGTTCAACAAATTTTATGTTTTAATATTTGGGTTTATTACATGGTATAAGTAGTCCCACGCTTCCCGCCTCCTAAAATTTTGAAAGTGCCTCACTTCCCGCTCCCGCTTCCCGTATCGCTTCCTGCTCCTGCTTCCTCGACTGGTAACTCTGGTCCAACGACTCTAATTGTAGCCGTTGGACTAGTACCAACGGCTATCAAAACTAGTTAAGTCTTGACTAGTTTTTAGTCTAGTTCAAATTGAACTAGAAAAAAATAAAAATACAAAAAGTGAAGAAAAAGAAAAAGAAATATAAAATATTATATATTAAGATATATTATATTATATTATATTATATTATATTATATTTATGTGTACACTTTTTAACAAACCTCACATTCCAAAATATAGGTCTGTCCTGGTTTAGTCCAGCTAATAGTCTTGACAGGATCCAAGAATAATCTATTTCAATATGGGTTGGTTTTTATTGGAGTTTAGGAGTCATTCATTGAATTCTAATTGGACCAACATTGGCCGTTATCAATCCTATGGATTTGGGCCAAGCTGAAGTGGTATCAGATGAGTCTGTCAATACAGGTCCAACTAAAGTAGGATGCAAACAGTAAACCAAGAAACATATAGGAGTAAATAGAAAAATACTTGCATTTATACATCGGGAGTGATGTGATAAACCAAACATTTGAGTTAATAAGGAAGGTGGTCCTATTTTAAGTCACATCATATGACCAACTCTTCAAAGGCAACCATGCTCAAATGCAAAGCATACAATAAACACTCAAAACATAAATGAATGCTACTTTTAAGAACTTCTAAAAATAAAAATGTATCCACAAGCAGGAAGCATAGTCACAAATATCAGTCTCAGCGAGGGAAATTCTCAGGATATTATCATTATTTTGATAAATATTGGGAAAATCTCAAAAATTAAAAAAAGTTGGAAAAAACAAGAAAAATACATATTAAGCAAAGAAGCAATAAAGCATGAATGAAAATATAAATAAGAAAAATTATATGTTAAGTAAAGAAGCAATAAAACATGAACATAAAACATAAATATAAACTTCCAAGTTTTTCCCGATATTATCGCAATAAGTTGAAATTCCCAATATTTTCAAAATATAGCGGGATTGTGCCTGTAAAATCATTTTTTGATTTTATAGTGATAATATCTCAATATTTTGAAAATATCGCCGAAATCTGTGACTGGCTGGAAGTGAATCCAAGGTTGGGCCAATACAGCAGCTTGCTTTAGGGCACTATACAACCCTCTTGGTGTGCAGCTACATATTGCTTTTTCTCTCTCTCTCTCTCTCATATATACATATATATATATATATTTTTAATTAGATGGGAAAATGCGGCCCAAGCTAGAGACTAGGACCAAAACTGATTGTCTCACCAGAAAAAGCCTCTGTACAGCTGCCTGCCCCCAAGAACAATATCACTTGCATCAGCTTGTGCACAATGGGGAAATGCATGTGGCTGGTCCTGAATGTGCAAGATGGTGTTACCACCACACGTTACACTGCTCTGCTAGCCAAATGTTATATATATATATATATATATATATATATATATATATATATATATATATCCTGTTTAGAGCAAAAATTTGTGTCACCCCAAGATCCTTAATAGTCCATACCTCTCCTAATAATCTCTTTCTAACTCTTCAAGGTTTCCTTTTCCTAATTCATTTTCACATGACTTGAACCTTTCTTGCTGATATTGTAGCAATACTCAATATCCTCTAATGTTTCCTTTTTCCTTAATTCTATATTCCTATTCTTTGTTGACACATACATCCATCTTAACTTATGCATCTTTGTTGCATGGATTCTTCCCGTCATTCTTGGCTACAACATGACTAAATTAAACAATAAATAAACAAAACTATTGAAGTGCTTGTGCCCATTTTGTTCTTCACAGGAAAAAAAAAGAAGCACAGCAGAAAGTTGATGGATTGGACGCAAAGACAAGCATATTAAGTCACTTAGTATGATTACCTATGTAATGAAACTCATTTAACATAAAATACATATCCCTATCCAAGTAATGAGGACATGGTGCATTCATAAAAACATATTACAATTCCCAAAATCAGAGGCCAAATTTTAGATTTGAACTTACCCATATTTGGGACATCTCATTTCAGTAGGTTTACTCAATTTCCATAGTAAATATTCACTATATTCATTAAAATTTTACAAAAAAGTAGAAAAAGTAATACTCCTGGAAACATGATGTTGCATCTCAGAGGTCATAGGCTGAAACCCTGCCTCTTCATTTTGCTTTTGCAACCACAAAATAAACAAAAAGAGATCTTTTCAACGTGCATGTGAAGCTTTACTTGAGCTTGACTAATGCAAGCGAGACATTGTTATTTGATCTCAAGCCTAGTACAACCAGCAGCCAGCCCAGCCAGAACAATTGAAGTTTCTGCTTGGCTTGGTCATATTCAGCCCAATACTTTCATGTCACTGCTTTAAGAACACAACAGCACCACCAACTGAATATGTAAGGCATGCATCAAACTGAATGACAACAAACCTTTTCACACTCTGATTTCATCTTTGGATCAATATTCAGCCCTGTTTTAGCTTTATATTCAGAAAGCAACTGGCGAGTTCGTGCTTCTTTTGCTGCTTTATCTTCTGCAGATTCAAGCACCTCCCCAGGGCGAACAATTCTTCCTCCACCATACTGAAGATAAAAAAGAAAATTTATGCACCTACGCAAATAAACAGTCACCAACAGGCTACAGATTAAAATAAGTTGCATGAACCTTAATTTGAATGCATATCACCCAGAAAGGGCAACACTTCCCATGAAAATCAGCTTATTACAAAGTATTACACAAGCAGTGCAGAAAGTCATAGATGGGAAAGTGATCCAAAACTGAGACAACACCACTTACCAGACTTTACAGCATTTAAGTCATGAATCTAGAAAGGTCCTTTCAGGGTGTGTTTTCATCACACTGAAGGAGACTCCAAGTGGCTTTCATCAAGAAGTCTCCTTCTGCTGCAAGGGTCTTTCTGGCCCTGTGAACATCTTGTCTTCATGTATTAAAGAAGGCCTCTCTCACCGGTGAAAAGTGGTGGGTGTCAACTCACTTCAGCCATTCCTGGCTCGGTCCGATAATGAAATTCTGGGAGGTGTCAGAATAAGGGCACTGGATCCCTTCGGACCAGCAGCATGCATGACACTGATACCATGGAAAAAAGAGGCCAACATTGTTTTTAGGGGTTTTTTCCTTGCAGAAAACAACCCCTGTGTTTGTGTTGCTTTGGTGCCTGAAAAAATGTTTCCAGCATCTAAATTCTAAAACTATGAATTCTCAAACAATAAGGAGCAAAAATCAATTTGTTTTTGGATGCCTTTCTCAATGGTGAATCAAATAAATGAAAAAATCATCCATGAATCCCGAATTAGCTTCTTATAACATTATGTATACCTCAATAGCTATGTCACACGGACCCTTCTAACAGGGTACCGCACCTGCGTCGCACCCGCACCCAGGCGGGTGCGACACTTAGACACAGCTTCCTTTATGTTAGGTGAAGTCAACCACACTGAGGTCCATTTCTATCCAAAAGTAGATTCAGTTAACCCTAATCAAGTTCATTTTTATCTATATTATATATATAAATACATAAATGCACACAAATACACAGTGTTAACTTAAAACTGTTAAAAATTATATATATCATCCCCGCACCCCCACACCCACGCTTTTTTAAAGTGTCGCATCGCCGCATCCGCACCAGTACCCGCACCCGCACCTATGTGACATAGCTCGATAGACAGTCTAATTGTCCTTATCAGGATCACAAATACGGGGATGAGTGTCTGCCAATTAAAGCAATTTGTGCAATGGACAGAAGCGATGCTAGTGCAATATTCAGCACCACTATCAACTTATACTAATAAGTATGAAGAAAAATCTAATGATCATGATAATTTATCATACCGTCTTTGAAATATTGCCTGGCCTAGGAAAGACGCCCCAAGTAGAAACTTTAGGCTTGTACAAATCCATACTATCCTCCTCGGCTGGAAGAGTTGGCTGTGTTGGAGAACCAAACTTGCTTTGATCTCCCACGATTATCTCCACTTCAGGCAATTCCCCTCGAGGAAATGGGTCGTCCACCGGAATCAAACCTGCCGGAAGTCCCCTGCTGCTCTTCTTTTCTGAGAAGTCGAGGCCCAAAAAGTCTAGCCGTGAAATGGATCCTGCCTTCTTCTCACTAGAAATCTCCTCAACAACATCTTCCTTCCTTTCTTTATTCCAACCAATAGAGGCTCCTAATTATAAAATTTCGAAGTTAGGCCAACATAGCACAGAAAAAGCCAACATCACATAGACGTTGATAATACTTGGTGATGATGATGAAAAGAGAGCGTTAAATTCTTAATCCGACCATTTTTCATAGAATTTCTGCAACTTCTTTACTATTACACTGATAATCAACGATACCACAATTCACAACTATATATTCTTTTCTATTACGCTAATAATCAACAACACCCACAATTCACAACTGTATATACTTCCTTGTTGTTACACTAATAATCAACAACACCCACAATTCACAACTATATATGCTTCTTTGCTATTACACTGACAATCAATAACACCCACAATTCACAACTATATATGCTTCTTTGCTATTACACTGACAATCAATAACACCCACAATTCACAACTATACATACTTCTTTGCTAAGAGACTAACAATCAACGATACCCACAATTCACAATTATGTATAATTCTTTGCTATTATGCTAATAATGAACGATACCCACAATCCAAAACTGCATATAATTCAACGTTTTTATCATAGCCCATTTGAGAGAGAACATGAAAAACCATTATTCAGATTGCATACCATCAACACCAACGTTTTCTACGGCACTCTTCTTTCCCTTCTCCTTCGCGTACTTGCTGGCCTTCTCCATCGCGATTTTAACAGAGAGCGGGGCGTTTTCACCACCAACTTCGCCGGAACTCGACGAAACGCCTCCAACATTCTTTTGTTGGCTCGACGGGTCTGAAACCAAATTGGTGTTCGAGCTATGCGTTTTCGATTTCTTGTATGCCTCTGCTCTCTTGAGCGCGAGTTTCACGGGATCAGCGACTTTCGATGACTCGGAAGCAGAAGAGGAAGGATAATTCCCTCCGTTGTCGGGCAGAGATGCTAAGATTTGGGGGCAGGGTAGCCTGGTTCCCTGGCTCAGTGGGAGGGAAGTGGGGTTTCTCGAAGACCCCAGTTTCTGGAAGGCGGTGGGTGAGAGAAACCAGGAACCGTTTGGAATGGCGTTCATGTTTGGAAACCGAGAAATGGAATTCCCTTCTTCCGCCACGCTCCCTCCTAAGGAGAGGGAGACATGGGTCTCTCGCTCACTCTCTGACCACCCGAAGAGGATGAAGGAGGGAAATCGAATGGCCAACAGGGGAGAAAAGAGTCGGATCTCTATGTATCCAAAACCGAGTTTGATGCCTATCTCCAGTAGGAGTGTCAATGCGTCGACCCGACCCATACCAAACCCTATAGAGCCAGAATTTGGTGACAATAGTGACAATTCTCGCGAGATTTATGAAAATATCGGGAGAAATTATTCAAAAGTTAAAAACAGTAATTTCTCACGGTATTTTCAATTTCTCGAGTATTTCATCAAAAACATAAAATATCATATTTTAAAACTGATATTTATGTTTTTATTGACTATTTACCATGGAAAGCATTGTGGTTTTTATTTTTTAATTTTTTTTTTATATTTCTTTTTAAATTTTTTTATATTTTAATTTATTTTTTATGGGCGAGATATTGCCAAAAAATGTGAGATTAAAAAGACAATCAATTTCTCGTGAGTTTTTGGCTGCCAATATTTTGTCGTTTTTAACTTTGGTCACTTCAAGGAGGCCTGATTAGAATCTGGGTCAGACTCAAAGGGTTCGATTAACATATGGAGTTGGGTATGGTTTGTGAAATTTCATACCAAACATGGGTCCCACCTGAGTTCCGATTAAGATCCGCAATTTTTCAATATAAAAATGATACAAAAATATTATTTTACTGGGTATGGTCCATGTCGGGTTCATGTAATCCTTATAATATCTGGGTATAATTTTTCTTTTAGTGAGTCCAATTGGACTCGGGTCCATACCTGTAACGCCCCAAAAATTTTAACCCTAATTATAGTTCAAATATTGAAATTTTGAGATCAAATTTTTTTTTAAAAGTATAAGTAAATCAGATCTTATAATGCGAAAACGATTTTTAAAAATGGTTAAGACTTTTGGAGCGGTTACACTAAAGATAACAATCAAATCAAAATGTACGGGATATATACATTTCAAACCACGTACAATATAAGAATGAAACATGAAGAGTTTTAATTTCATTTCAAATTAGAGTATGAAAAAATACTTCAGTCTCTACATGATCAAGTACTTAAAACGAAAAGATCATGAATACCAAGATCGCAAGGTAAGAGTGGACCCTAGAGGATGCAGCTCGACCAACCCTTCACTCCAACTACTCATCATACTTTACCTACATTACTTATCCCCCATAAAACAGGGTCAGATTCGCTAAAGTCTGGTAAAGCAACTCAAACTCAAACTTAAACAAAACATATCAAGCATTTAAAGGTAAATATATATTATTCATCAAACGTCAAGTGATAGACAAGGGAACAACGTCCTATGAGTCATTCATTTCAAGCATTCGAACATAAAGCATTTAAAAACATTTCATCACTTAATATTCTATTCAACCTTAACTAACGTAATAAAGCATAATCTATATGCATTCAAGTCATACAAGTCATCGCATAAATATATATATATATATATATATATATATATATATATATATATATATATATATATATATATGCATCTAAGACATTCAGGTCATTGCATCATTTTCATATGCATTCATAATTCTTATAAACAATAAGTCAAATCACATTTGATCATTCCAACGTGAAACACATGCACGTACCTTATAAGTAATTTAGTTAGATATTTATGATACACATCAATCATGATATATATGTGTGATATATTTACTCAGACAATCATAATGCAATCATTTGCAATGAAACTATGTAGGCGTAATGTATCATTTACCTAATAAGTCAAAACTAGTCATTTGTAGGTGTGATGTGTCATTCACCTATACGCTAATATAAGCGTCACAATCAAAACTAGTCATTTGTAGGCGTAATGTATCATTTACCTAATTATCATATCTGAGTTTAATATATAATCATGTTGTAATAGAAAAGCCAAATCTATAGATTCATAACTGGCTATCTCAATCAATTCAGAAGATCGTCACAATTCATCATGACATTTCATTTATTCATAATAAAGATTTACAAAATCCATACCGGATCACCTGGTCTGGAAAATGTACAACCTCACAAGGAGTTACTGCCCTAAACGGATGGTCTGCCTGGTATTGAAAAATGCACTTTCTCACAGGAATATACCATCTTCGCGGGCTACCCGCTCTTGAACAATGCACTTCCTCACTGAGACTTACCGCTCTAGCCGGATTACCTGATCTGGTCATGTATACCCTCACAGAGAATCCTTTAGAAACAGTTTCTCAACGGGTACCTTATCCAGTGAAAACTATTGTGATACATGCATAAATACAATTGACCACTCTGAGGGTCGATAGCCATCAATACGAGCATAAGCATGTATACAATCAAAGCATCACATCATACATCACTTCATATGATATTAAAATTATAAAATCACGCATTTAACCAATAAGGCTTCATGAACCAAAGTTCACTATTGAACTTAAACATTTATCACATGCATTCATAATTTCATTTCACGTGGCATTTAAATCATATCATACAAAAGCATATTATCCTACACATCATATGATCGCCATAAAGAATATTATACTTCGTAAATTGAACTTCGAAGCATGCGTAAGCAAAACATGAGTTCTATACATGCATATGTGAACATGCACATTTCATAATACGAAGTAACTAAACCTCAACATACATAACTCCTACATAGTTTGAGATTTGCACACACGATAAAGGTCATATATTTTTCACCACATGAATCGATATATCACCTTAGATATAATTGTGTAAGGGTTGGTCAAAATCTCATTGACCATCCTACCGTACATTATACACATATATTTCTCAAGCAAACAAGACATACAAGTTCAAAGCAATTTATAGCATTCGCATGCATTCTTCCATACAAGAATAAATGAGTCCATCATATGACAAAACAATATATTTAACATTCACATTATGCATCGAACATGACTTATACATATCCATAGTAGTTATATGTGCACCATGTATCAAATTCATACAAACACACAAAGCAACATATTATACGCAAACCAAAGTATGATGGCACACATTGCGTATATATTATACATTCATAAGTGCACGGGCATTCAAACTCATACACATGTGTACTTGCATCAAACACACTCCATATTTCGCTAACTACAATCATGACAAGCATGATCTCCAAATTACAATCACAAGAGTCTTAGATATTCATAGCTAAGTGAAAAGTGTAAGCATAACTTATATTTGTAATTCATTTAAATATTCAGTGCAACGTCATCATGCTTACACAATTAGTGCCTAAACATGCTCTCTACAAGTTCAGTTAATGTATCTTACCTTAATAATGTGAAGAACAATGAATCGAAACTCAAAAGGTCGAGGAATTTTGAAGTCTGTAAAGACCGCTACCCAAGCAATACAACGAACCCTTTGTGTGCGATCACAAATGTCAAAACTCAAAAAATGCCAATTATAACAAGATTAGCCAAAAATAACAAATTATCTTATAAATCATTACCAAGAGTCAAATAACACACAAATACAATTAAATAATTTACAAACCCCATCAAAAATATATTTAAATATAATATATATAAATAGTGATTTATAGCCCAAAATAGTTCTATAAATGCAAATTATACCCTGATTGGTTTGAATGAACAAATGAATATGTAATAAATAAATAAATAAAATTCAAAAGCTAGAAACATATTTCTAATTTGGAGATAAAAAAAATAAGTTCTATATTTATTAATAATCCTTAAAAATTATAGGTTTTACAATACCGGTACCATCTTCTCAAATCAGATAAAGGTTTGGTCCCACCTAGGTCTGAACAAAACCCGACCCATTGAGACCCATAATCTCTAAGACATAACGTAATGGTGCAAACTCAATGGATACTTGCCGGATCATGGTAGATTTGAACCTGAATCTGAAATGCAAATTGTCTGGATCCAAATCAGATCTAATGAGGAAAGGTTGAATCCAGATCCAAAATATATGCAGTAATACACGATCCGTTAAAAAACAAACTAAAACCAGGATCTTGTATATGTAAAAAATGTGATCATATTGGATTTTGTTCTGAATCCAAATTGGATCCGAAAATAACCCAATTTGGAAATTTGAGCCAAGTGTGAGACTCTAAATTCACATTGATACCTTTCTTTAAGGATCTGAATCCGAAAATAACTTGACAAAATCGGATCGGATGTCCAACTATATCCAATCCCTTTGCACCCCTTCATGGTCTTGAGCAAAAAGGTTTTTTTTTTTAGTATTTGGGCCAAACAGGGTTTAATCTGTTCGGATCCTATTTTATTTCGTAGGTGTTTCGAGTATGACTAAAATCTTAATTCTCGAGATTTTCTAGGCAAATGGAAATCTAACAATAAATTCAACACATATTTTCAAAAAAAAAAAATTACAAAAACATTTTACACTTTAAGAAATATAAGAATAAAAATAATAATAATATGTCAAAATGTTAAGATATTAAAATACAAAAATCATGATAAAAATATGATATATTCAAAAATAAGTGAGATGTTAATTTTCTCAAAATTTATCAAGGTTTTTACAACACATGAATTTCTCATATTGAGATTGTGAGAAGTTAAATATCTGTAATATTTTTGCCTATCTCTTCAGCAACCATATTCACCCTTATCACTCTCACCAACACCTCAGGAGGTACTCTCAATATTATAGATTTTTTTATACACAAAAATAAAAAATCTTAGCATTTCTTAAAAAATAAATAAAAAATAGATAAAATCAATTTTGGTATTTTTTCTGCAATCATATAAAGAAAAAGTACAAAAAATAAAAAATTTCGTAGCTTAAGCAACTATTGTAAATTAAACAAAAGTTAAAGTAGCGATAATTATATGCCAACTTAAAAGAATGAGTAATCGGCCTGAAAATACCATACTTCAGTTAAGCTTGCCTTCGTATCAGCAATGGATTTTTCAAGAAGAGAAATATTGTAAAATAATATTATTATATTATTGCAATAATTTAAAATAATATCATGATATTATTGCAATCTATATCATATGGATATGGATATGGATACGGGTGTGGTGCAGATTTGAGATGTGAATGTTGTTATACACTTTTATGAAAAGTAGGACACTTTTTTTTTAATATATAGAAAACATGATTTTAATAAGTATAATCCATAAAACACATTACTTAATAATAAAATTATAAAAACTGCTAACATATTTAACAAGTACAAAAAAAGGACATAGAATGTCAGTGTCGTTTCCTTTAAGGATGTAAACGTTTCAGATTCAGATTGGATGTAGCCAAATACTATATCTAACTAAGGGAATATTGGCTGATTGTTGTCAAAGCCAGATTCCGATTCAAATTTAGATGGAGAAAAGCTTATACCATATCCCAATTTAAGTAATCAGATCTGAATATTAGTCAAATCAAGATATTAGTGGATTTTGGTAGCGAAACTCCATACCATACCATATCCGAATCTGAATATGATTATATATCTAAATCTGAGTATGATTATAAGAGGGTGTTTGACTGTGTTCCGCGCTTCGTGCAAGACGTAGGTGCAGTCAAACTACGAACGTGTTGTTCCGTGTGTCCGCACATCCCGGGGAACACTATTTTTTTTGTTCCAAACCATCCACCTCAACACCCAAAGTTTGGGCACGGAACATGAAGGGTAGAGCAAGGGAAAGGGTTGTACGGTTAAGAAGGGACGAACACTCCTACCCCTCGACCAGACGGGCCCAAGGGATGATATTAAAAAAAAAGTGTCACGATATTGTGTCTTGTACAAGAACTATGTCATGTCTGTGCTGGACAACGTATTTTATTCTAGACAAGCAGTCAAACGTTCAGACATGATTTTGACTTACTGAATACGAGTAAACTACTGTCACGAGCTTATTTTGGAAGCCGTGTGCGACACCTGGCAACCCAATCAGGTCAGCCTTTCGAGTTCAGAAAGCACACCAACACCCCTCGCAAGGGTGTCCACTCACATTCGAGCATACACAATATCAAAGAGAGCAGCAAAGAGAGAGAGAGAGATAGCAGCAGAGACAAAGAAAGCAACTTTCATTCATAAGTTGGAAATTACAAAGGGGGGGGGGGGAGCAATAGAGAGAGAGGGGGGGGGGGGGGGGGAGGGACCCGTTACTTTTGGTTCACGGGGGATCTTAGGCCAAAGGCCATTTGTAATGCACCTGCAGAGGTCCGAAGTGGTATTTACATTAGGACAAGGAGGAATCAACATGACAGGGTGGAACACACTCCCCCGCCCAAACTGGCGCCGTCCTCGGTGCCATCTTTTTTCTGGTAGTCTTCGATTGCTTGCTGAAACTGACGAATATTTCGTGGAGTATCCCAACTGGCATCATTCACGGGTAGACCTTTCCATTTCACCAGATACTTCTTCACTTCTCCAAGATAGTTATGGACATGATCAATGATAAAATCAACTTCTCGTGAAACTGGCACTGTTGTAGAGGGGGCTCGTTGAGGAATAGGAGCCCGTTGAGGCAGACTGTGGCTCAGATCTTCTTCATCTTCGTTGAATGGCTTCAGATTGCATACATGAAAGACAGGATGTACCTAAAAACTGGGAGGGAGGTTTAGTCTATAAGCTAGCTTGCCGATTCTCTGAACAATGGGGAAGGGTCCATCATACTTTCGAATGAGTCCCCGATGGTGCCTCTGAAATATAGTTGTCCTTTCGGGGTATAATTTGACCAACACTTTCTCCCCAATGATGCCTCTGAAATATAGTCGTCTTGATCTACCCACTTCTTCATTCACTTAGCTGCTTTGTGTAGGAATGCTTTTGCTAGTTCTGTCTGATCATGCCGGTTCTTAACAAAATTGTAGGCAAAGGGCACCTTCCTTCAACCTCGAACAACTATGGAGTGCGGTGTCTAAGGCTGTTGTCCTGTCACAATCTTGAAGGAACTATGCCCTGATGATTCATTCTTTTGAAGATTATAGCAGAACTGAGCTATATCGAGTAGATCCTTCCAATTCTTCTGATTGGCATTCACAAAGTGTCTCAAGTAGTCCTCCAACATCCCGTTAATACGTTCGGTTTGGCCATCAGTTTGAGGATGAAAACTGGTAAAGAAGTGCAATTCGGATCCCAACAACCGAAAGACTTCTCTCCAAAATTTACCTATGAATCGAGCATCTCGATCACTAATAATGCTCTCTGAAATTCCCCAATACTTTACAACGTGCTTCATAAAGAGTTGAGCTGTGTCCTCTGTCAAACAATGATTTGGGCCTGGCGTGAATGTTGCATATTTTGAAAATCTATCAACCACGATAAAGATGATACTACATCCCTCAACTGTTGGTAAGTTGACAATAAAATCCATCGAGATACTTTCCCAAGGTCAACTCGGCACAGGCAGGGGCTCTAACAATCATGTTGTCTTTTGATTCATGGCCTTGTCTTGCTGACAAACCAAGCAGGTGCGCACGTACCCATCTACGTCGTTGCGCATCTGCGGCCAGTAGTAAACTCGCTCTATCAGAGCAAAGGTTCTCTCTTGACCTGGGTGACCAACTCATAGGGAGTCGTGGCACTCCAATATTTCTCATCGCAGAGCCCCCCACCGAGGCACATAAACTCAACCTTCGACTGTCATCAGTAATCTATCTTGTTCCCAAAATCGCCTAGTTTTCCCCTCTTTCACTAGGAAAAGCAGTTGTTGCGCCATGGGATCCTCTCGTAAGCTCTCTCGAATTCTATCAAAGAGGTCACTTCGAGGTCCAATACCTCTACTAGCATCTTCCATCAAGGCCGCCAGTCCGGCCTTCCTACTCAAGGCATCTGCCACTACATTAGTCCTTCAAGGTTTATACTCTAAAACCATGTTGAATTCTGCTAGGAACTCCTGCCATCGAGCTTGTTTTGGACTAAGCTTTTTCTGAGTTTGGAAGTAGCTCGTGGTTATATTGTCGGTATAGGTAATGAATGTCGACCCCAATAAGTAGTGCCTCCAGGCACGAAAGCAATGGACTATGGCAGTAATTTCCTGTTTATGCACTGTATATCGCTGCTCAGCATTGTTCAATTTTCGACTCTCGAAAGCTATTGGGTGACCATTTTGCATTAGTACACCTCCAATTGCAAAATCCAACGCATTTGTATAGACTTCGAATGGTTTTCCTTGGTCCGGTAATTGCAACACTGGTTCCTTGGCCATGGCGTCTTTTAGATCTTCGAAGGCTCGCTGACACTCTTCTATCTACTCCCACTTTTTGTCTTTCTTCAATAATTCAGTTAGAGGCGCAGCGATAGCTGAATATCCTTCGATAAAGCGCCGATAGTAATTTGCCAAACCCAAGAAGGATCGGAGCTCCGGAACCTTGGCTGGACTTCTCCAATCCTGAATAGCTCTTATCTTCTGGCTATCCATCCTTAGGCAACCTTTCCCGATCACGTGACCCAAGAAACTTATCTCATCTTGGCCGAACATACACTTTTTTTTTTACACATAACTCATTATCTTTTAGAATCTTGAACACTATGCGCAGGTGTCGCATGTGTTCTTCCATATCCTGGCTATACACCACAATGTCATCGAGGTATACAACCACAAAATGATCCAAGTGAAGATAGAATATCTGATTCATCAGTGTAGAGAACGTTGCAGAAGCATTCGTTAAGCCAAACAACATCACCAAAAACTCGAAGGCACCATACCTCGTCACACAGGTGGTTTTGGCTTTGTCCTCTTCAGCAATTCTGACTTGCCAATATCCCGAACATAAGTTCAATTTCGAGAACACCCGAGCTTCCCCTAATTGGTCAAACAAATCAGCGATCAGAGGCAAGGGATATTTGTTCTTGACAGTCAGCTTGTTCAGAGCTCGATAGTCCACGCATAGCCTCTTGGACCCATCATGCTTGGTATGGAATAAGACAGGGGCTCCAAAAGGGGCTTTTGAGGGGCGAATGATTCTGACAACCAACATTTCATCTAACTGCCTTCTGAGTTCGACTAGCTCAGGCGGGGCCATTCTGTAGGGCACCATGGCAGAGGGTCGTGCACCTGGCACTAACTCAATCTGATGATCTACTTCTCTTCGCAGTGGCAACTTTCTCGGCAACTTCTGGGGCATTACTCCTTGAAATTCTTCCAATATTGTAGCTGTAGGTGGTGGCACCTCCGCAAGAAGCTTCTCGCTGGTTTCCTCTCGCATTGCCACTATAAATGTTTGATCACCTCGTTGGAGGCCCCTCTTAATCTGCAGGGCAAAAACCAAATGAACATTCAGTGCCTCCAACGTCGAGGCAGGAATCATACAAGGGAATTCTTCACTCATAAAGCTGACAACATCCAAATGAGGCATAGGCACGACCTTGCTTGCTCATAAAAATTCCATCCCCAAAATGACTTTGAAGTCGTCCAACGAAACAATAGAGAAGTCTGTTCTGCCAACCCACTGACCAGCCCCAACTGCCACATTTTGAGAGATTCCCAAAATAGGTTGTGCTGCGGAGTTCACGACCTTCATGCGACTAACTTTTTGTTCCCATTGTAGGCCCAACCTTTGGGCCTCATCTTCGGCCATGAAATTGTGAGTAGCCCCCATATTGACCATTGCCTTCGTAGCTTTTCCGTTGATGGACATCGCCAGGTACATTAGTTCTTTCTTAACCGTGGGGGTTGCAGAGGAAGATCCTCCTAGCGCATTTACCCTTTGTACCGCCCTCATCCTGACATCCTCTTCTATCGGGGCTTCTTCCATCTCAATGGCATTAGCCGCCCTTCTTCCTACATTCCCCGCGTTTTGATTGGGGCAATTTCGAGCAAAGTGATTTCCACTGCAATACCAACATCGAAGATTTGGGTGTATCGACCTGTTCCCTAGAATCCCCTCCTGTCGTGCTTGGGGCTGATTTCTCTGATCTCTAGGAGGAGGTCGATAATGGTTCCCGGCTTGACCTCCGACAACATTGCCTCGATTTGGCTGTCCCTAAGGCCCCCCGCGATTTGGGTTCTCAACTATTTGTTCCGCTATAGTCATTGAACTTATCAAGTTTGTCGGTCTCATCCGAGTCAATTCCTATTGAGTCCAGAACTGTAGGCCCTTTTTGAAGCAATACATGCGATCCATCTCTGACATATCTTCTATATCAAGCATCATTGCAGAGAATGTCACTACGTATTCTGAAATACTTCTTGTATGTCTTAAAGCCATCGGTTTGTCACGAGCAAGTTTCTTGGCATTGTGTGGAAGGAAATACCCTCTGAGTTCCTTTTTAAAGTCATCCTATGATTCAATCGGGACCCTTCCACGTTGCATGCCACTATATTGCGTCCTCCACCATACAACGACACTCTCAATCAAGTACCTGGTTGCCTTGCGTATTCGATCTGCATCGATGTCAATCTCTGCTTGATCAAAGAATTATTCTACATCTCATAGTCAGTTTTCCACAATCCTGGCATCTCTTTTGCTTTTGAATTTTGTCGGTTCTACTGGTTTCAATTTCGGTCGTTCACGATGAAACATCACTGTATTACCCCCTTGCAGATTATTACCGCGATTCTCGACATTGGCCACACCACCAATCCCATTTCCCAATAGTCTTTCTAGGACTCCATATAGTTCCCGAAGTTCCCGCATGTCGGTTTCTTGAGCATCCAATCGATCATACAATTCCTGGACTGTGGCCCTTAGCTCTTTTGACTCAGCCCTCACATTCTCATTTAATTTTTCAAAATCGTAATGTGCACTTTCTAGCGCAAAGGAGCAACCACGAACGTCACTTGTCAAATCCATCATTTTTTTCTCCATCTTGGTCACTCTTTTATCTATAGGACCAACCGTTTCCTCAAGGCGAGACATCTCTGCCAACTCTACGACAGATTTTTCCTTCTCCGCCTTTTTTTCTTTGTGAACTTTTTCCACGAGTTCACCAAACTCCGCATCCATTCTTGAACGTCACGAGGGTTTCAGCAAGTACCCCTTATTTCTTCTCCCAAATTCTCAACTAGGCTCTGATTACTAGTTGTCACGGGCTTATTTTGGAAGTCACGTGCGGCACCTGGCAACCCAACCAGGTCAGTCTTCCGAGTTCAGAAAGCACACCAACACCCCTCACAAGGGTGTCCAATCACATTCGAGCATACACAATCTCAAAGAGAGCAACAAAGAGAGAGAGAGAGAGAGCAACAGAGACAAAGAAAGCAACTCTCATTCATAAGTTGAAAATTACAAAGGGGGGGGGGAGCAACAGAGAGAGAGAGAGAGAGGGGGGAGGGACCCGTTACTTTTGGTTCACAAGGGATCTTAGGCCAAAGGCCATTTGTAATGCACCTGCAGAGGTCCGAAGTGGTATTTACATCAGGGCAAGAAGGAATCAACATGGCAGGGTGGAACACTACGCTAGATTGTATAATACAAAGTCCTATCCATTGACATCCCTAGTGTCCCTCAGAACATAGTTACCAAGAAACTAAATGGATTACAAAAGTAATGCGTGAAGAGGAAGTGGGAAAGCTAGTGTTCAAAAGTTTTCTGCTTATCAAGAAGCATGATACAGTTAAGTGATTATGCAAGTGCATGAAAAATAAAAAGGAAATATATAGAAAACAATATTAAAGACGGACATAAGCAAATAAAAAAATGAGATAAAACACAAGTATAAAAATGATATAAAACCAACAAGCAAACTTGTTATTAAAAAAATATTGTTTTTAAAATGTGAAAAAAACATAGGAAGTGTGATAGGAAGCGAGAGAAAAAAGTTAGAAAAGTGAAAGGGAGTCAATTTAGGAAACGAAGAATCCAACTTCTCACTAAAGAGAATCAAGATTCTCATATTTCAGAAGCGGGTTTTCCAAAGCTTATGCAACCATTGAGAGTGGCTTCTCTCTAATGGTTTCTTCGTGTACCTTTAGCTGTCGAGAAGCGTAAATGATGATTTTTCGGTGTTGCGTCAAGAGATAACCCAAACTGATTCATGAGACATCGTTGTACATTACGAACCCTCCTATCTCAGAAGGCAAGAACAAAACTGGTGTTGAGGTCAACTTCTTTTTCAGCTCGTGAAACCTCTCATCGCACTGAAGTGACCCTACAAACTTCACTCTCTTCGCAGTAGCTTCATCATCCATTGACTTTAGAAAGATGATGAATCGAGTGTGGTTAGATGAGAGGATATTTTTCAAGAGACAACATACTCTGCAAGTTATTTACTTGCACTTTGGTTGATCCTAATACTTTCGAACGAGTCTTGGATCCCATTGTCACTATTGCGAAGAATGATGGTCTTCTTCTTCTTATCTCAGAAGAGAAAACATTTAATGTGGTTTTCAACCTCAACGAGGATAACTCTCGTGGCCCTAATGGATTCCCTGGTAGCTTTTTTACCTTTTTTTTTATATCATTGCTAAGGATGTTTGTGTGGCCATTCAAGGCTTTTTTTTTCAAGGGCAAAATCCTCGCTAGTATCAATTCCACCACACACAGGCCTTGAGGGAGTTCACTCTTTCTCAAAATTTTGACCTATCAGCTTGTATAATTTTTTATTTAAAATAATTATCAAGATAATGGTTATTCGTATGACTCTCATCCTCCAACGCATCATTTCACAAAAATCATAGAGCATTAGAAAAATCTAAAAGTTGAGAATTGACCAACTTACTACCTGAAAAGAAATCAATAGGACGAAGATGAGTCTTGGAAGTTAAAACCAAGAGTAATGAAACATAAAGCCAGACTAATAGCCAAAAGGTACTCAAAGGAATATAAGATGGATTATAATGAAACTTTTGCCGCTGTCGCTAAAATAATTACTTGTAGAACACTTATAGTTGTGGCTGCTATTAGGAAATGACCTATCCACCAAATGGATGTCAAAAATGCATCTCAAAGCTGGTTGTGAAACCCGGTGCCCCATTACAGAGCTCATAGTCCTGTAACAAGCCCTTTGCACAGGGCCAAGTGTTGTGAGCTACCTGGGCAAGGAGTGCGCTTGTTGTAGTGTGTTACAGCATATGATCCAGGGTCAGGTTGCTACTTAGGTACGCAACAATGGCACCATCTTGCTATGGTGCCTCCTGATGGTCTCACATGCTGATTTAGTAGAGAACACTGATGGCTCGGTCCATAATATGCTATCATTTAGATCTGATGGTTGTTCTGCTCCCTTTATCGAAAACTTAGATTCTTCTGTATGTTGCACAATCACGAGAGGGATATCAATATACAAACCAGCATTGGGGTCCAATACCTCAACCACTTTGAGAGGTCGCAAGTATTTAATAAGAGACTTGCTTATCAGGTATCCACCATGTTCGATCAATGGTGAGTGAGAGACCCACAGATCCAACCAGAATGAAGTGTACTACCCACTACCAATGTGCCATTTGATATTCCCTCGTCAATGACATTGGCTTTTCCGTTCACAAGAACCATTCTTACGAATCTTAGGGAACCAAACTGATGTAGATTGGAGGTGCTTACACTGAATGAGACTGACCCGAGGATTTGGAGCCTCCTGCAAAACCGCCACCCCACCTCAAGTTTGCTAAACAAGCGGAGTTGTGCTCCCAAAGGGATTTGATTCCCAAACATCCTTAGTCTGCATACCTTGTCCCAAGCAAGCAAATGGAAATGGTGACTGGATGCTGAGTCATATCCGAGAAATTGGTTCATAATATGTTTCATTCTTGATATCATGGAACTGGGGAGAAGGAAGCAAGACATCCAATATATGGGAAAAGAGGCTAGGATCGATTTAATGAGCACCAACTTGAATGCATAGGAAGAATTTTACTACTACGATTTTCCAACCTGCTACTAAACTTTTTTAACAAGGGATCACAAAGAGATCATAGCTTCAGTTGTCCTTTAAAAATAGGCAAACCCAAGTATTTGATGCCAAGATGGGATCTTTGCCACCTACTGAGGCAACTGACAGAATGCATCCGACTAGAAGGGAGATTGAAAGGAATATAAATTCACTTTTCTGAGCTTAATTGTGAGACTAGATTTTAGCTTCAAATTCATGAATAATGTCCAAAAAATTACTGATAGAGCGTGCCTTGTCCTGCAAAAAAAAAAAAAAAAGCATCATCTGCAGCCATAAGATGGTCATAGGTTTGAACATGACAGAGCGAACCTTGCTATACGCCATAGAATCCATTAATTAGTGAGCAATGAGAATGCTCGCTTGTATGTTGTGTTTCTTAAACCCCAAAGACTCCCACCATTTCCATGCCGAGGAAAGTTTATGGTCTTCAGATCTTGGCTTTCCAATGCAGCCATAAGATGGTCAAACTAGGGATGGCAATGGACCAGGGCGGGGGCGGGGGACAAGGTCCCCACACCTGCCCCGTCTCAAAATCCGAACCTTCATCCCCGCACTGGGATAGATTTTTTAACCTCCACCCCCGCCTCCATCTTCGTTTCATGTCCTCCATCCCCGGTCCAAATGGCGGCGAGGCAGGGCCCGTTTCCCCTCGATCTATTGTCATCCCTTAGAAGGATTGGGGATGGAGCCGGGTGGGGCGGGGGACGGAGCGGGGTGGGGGAAAGCGTAAGTCCATCACAGGGATGGATTTTAACCTTCACCCCCGTTTCATGCCCTTCATCCCCGGTCTAAACGGGGCGAGACGGGGCTCCACTTTCCCCTGGTCCACTGCCATCCCTAGGTCAAACAGCAGTGAAAGTGGATGCAATGCCACCCACCAAGGGCGACATCCATCAAGCTGCTTTTCAACCATGGGGTTCAGAGAGACAAGTGGGATCCAACAAGAATGGAATCATTACAACTGGACGATCCAAATCATATTGCAAATGTTAGATCAACCCCCTTCTCTCCTTAGATTTGCCTCCCACTGTATATAGAGAAGAATGTTTGGCAAACAAAATTAACCACCACCATAGCTTCAACTTCTATTACAGTACCCTTTTTTTGTTTTTTCAAAGTATCATGTTGTAAACACATTAGAAACATGTTCCTATGTTTTATGACAATATTTTTCTAGCCTTTTCTCACTTAATCAGAATTGTTCATACGTTCCCAGCACTCACTTGTTATTTTGCTGCTATATTTTAACTGTAAATTTTTTTAGTCTTCCTCACTATTCATAGTTCTTCATACTTTCCCCAGTAATTGGCTGCTATTGATGTGGAAAACATAAGGGTATTTATGTTTTTTCATAAATCTCACGATATTTTATAAATCTCGCGAGAAATTGCTGTTTTAAACTTTCAGGCAATTTCTCGGGATATTATCGCGATATTTTCATAAATCTCGCGATATTTGTCACACTGGTTGTAACATCCAGTAACTGAAGACTTCCAAAGGCATTAAAAAATCTCATCTTGGCTTAAGGATCTTAAAGCACAAATCTACACTTAAAAAACTTAATTGAAAAAAAGTAAATTGTCTCCTCTTTGTTAAAAGATAACTGATTCAGGTCAGTATCGTATCGATTTTTGGGGAGAAAAACATCAAATTGAATCATGAAAGTTATTTTTATGGTTTATATCATAATATCATCTTTACCCTTTGGTTTGAAAAGTCATATTTTGAATATTTTATTATGCAACAGGGGCAGTTTAGTGATTTCGTTATACAAGCTCGCCGTTAATTTGTTACTCCAACTGATGTCTATTGACAATTTTAGTGAAAAGTGGGCTCCTGAAATGTCTTTTCAAAAAACATTGAGCATTTTTTTTAAATATGAGGCAAAATGTGTGTCTCAAAATGAAAATGACTCTTTTTCTTTTTTCTTTTTTTCTTTTTTTTTAAAATCCAGCTGGGGTTAGGCCATAGTGACAAATAGCGCCAGATTTAAGAAAATCTTGCCAGAAATACCCGAAAGTTAACGACGATAATTTCTCACGAGTTTTTCATCAAAAACATAAATGCGGCTTTTTAAACATGGTGTGTATGTTTTTATCTAGTATTTATCATGAAAAAAATGTAGTTTTTATTTTTGAATATTTTTATTTATATTTTTTAATTTTTAATATTGCCAAGATTTTTCCCAAAAAACATGAGCTTTTTAAAAAAATTAATTCAATTTCTGCATTTTTTTACTTTTGTCAATATGGGATAGGTGGGTTTTGAACCCGCATCATCCCACCATAAGGAGACGTGCACTGGCAGCTCCTACCAACAAGGCAAAGACCCGCGTTGAAAATCTTTTTTTTTTTTTTTGGTGCAATGCAATATCTTGGCCAACCTTTTTTTTTTTTATTAGCAAGCTGGGGTTAGGCAGACTCCCACTGGTTACAACGTTGAATAATAACTTGATCTGAAATGGTCACGACCTCCAGTTTTGCTGGGGACATTGCTTTGCTTAGGCCCATTTAATTTGCATGTTTTAGCTTATTTTCGCTGCTTATGGGCAACTACTAGTCATCCTAATTTTGTATGTCTTTTAATGCATAATTAAAATTTTCCTTCTCAAAACACACACACACACACACAAGATCGAACTTTACAGGACAAAAGGAACCCTGCCAATGGAGGCTTGGCTTCCCTGGTAGGACCAGCTAGTGCACGTCACCTTGTGTTGGGGCGTTTCAGGTTCAAAACCCAATGGTATAGTTGTATAACTGGTAAGGGTCTGCCTAAACCCAGCCTGCCTTTCAAAAAACAAAAAGGAACCACACTGACATGGACAGAGACCATAAGTATGGCAAGCTGAGCCAGCCGCGGTTAGGTCTCTGAACCCGAAGCGGTTTCTTTGAGTAAAAATAATAAAAAATAAAAAACTATTTTAAAAATAAAACTAAAAATACATAAAATATACAAAGCCATCTTTTTCAAGTAGTTTTCATTAAAAGCATAAATTTTGTTAAAAACAATATTTTCATTTGCACAAAAGCATCATGATGTCCTTTATAATGTCATGCTATTTTGGCAATTTAAAATTGGCTGATAAAATATCTGCACATTTGTCACCTTCATTTTGGTCCCCCGTCAAAGCTGGCCGCGAGTTCACACACGTGTCCAATTTTCAAAGGTTAAAAGGTGTATAGAATCACACGTGACAATGACAATCACATGATCAACTTTCTCACGTTTTGTGTTGCCTTGCGAAAGTGTAATCCCATTTCCACAGGGCGTTGCAAACGTGGCTGGAATGAGCAAAAAGATTCCCTTGAAAATGACAGCCATGTTAACCGTCAGCATCTTACGAAGGATTGACAGAATTTGGGTCCAAAATATGTGAAAAGTCACATTTTCATAAGAAAAAAAAAGCAAAATTCAAGTCATTTCATTAACACAGGGTAGAAAAAGGGGACGCCTTGCTTTAAGAGCAAATGAATGCCCTACTTTTGTCACCCTAAAGAAACTTGAATATTTTTCTACTTTTGCATTCTTTTTCAACGGCCATGAACATTCGTGGAAATTTTCGGTAATAATTAAAGCTCTTCTTTTAAGTATGCTTCCGTAAAAGTTGAAAATGAAATATATGCCGACATTCAATAGACAATTTCATAATAAATTCATGACTTTTCCATAAATATTTAAATAAATGAGTTTAATTTTAAATTAATCTAGGTCAACCATCGATTAATGGCAGCTTTGAGTTTGTTCCTCTTTAGGCACAAACCGATTGGAGCAAAGTTGATGTTTAAAAAATATCAGCACTCAAAGTGGTTGGGACAAGTTGATGTTTAACCTACCGCCACCCTAGGGTTTCGAACTTGTGACGTCCCATCAACTTGGTGACATTCACAAGTTGTCCATACCTGATGAACGGAGCCTTTGTGGGCTGGTGGCAGAAGACATACTTGATACTGATCTAGCACCAATTACCAAAGTCTACCTTCTTTGATCATTAAATTTATAATTTTGATATTAATCAAGTAATTGCTTTAGCTGTTAAGTTGTAAAAAGGATTTACGAAACTGATATTAGCATAGTTTTTTTTGTTACGATTGTTGCTTAAATTTACTGTATATTAGCGGAATTTAAAAGCAAGAGAAAATCTCATAGGAAAAGAAAATTTACTTTCTTCAGTCATTAAATTTAGGATTATGATATGATTCATAAAATGACTTACCAAATTGATACTAGCGTGAGTTTTTCAATGATTGTTGCTTAGATTTATCAAAATATATTCAGGCTGTGTTTGGAAGTGAGACAAAGTTTCATAGGAAAAGAAAATTTTACATATAAGAAAGTTTATGAAGGACTTCAATACACTCAATCAGGCTATGTGCAAATTGAATGGTGTTGTACAACTTTGAAACAAACGCAATGCATTGGTGTCTCGGGTTTGGAAGAGAGAGAGAGAGAGAGGCAATGGGGCATGGAAATTTTCTTTACCTTCACGTGAACAATTTTTTTCAATACAAAAAACTAAGAATTTTAGAAAAAAATTCACTTGAAAAAATTTACCTTTTGAAACATGGAGAAAAATTATACCCTTTTTTTTCACCTACATTTTCCCCATCTATCTTGCTCTCACTTCCTAACCTGGCCTAGGTCATCCATTCTCAAGGACAAATGGCTTTGAAAGAAGACTTCTTTTGTCATCAAGGGTATGCCCTCATTGAGAACCAGGTCACTTAATGGGTCTGCCTCCCTGCAACATAAAACTTGAAGTTGAGGACACAACTACCCAGCCTTACGTGCCGCAACCTTGATAAAGCAAAGGCAGATCAAGGGCACCAACGGTAGCTCCGCTTGTCTAGTAGGAGCAGCTAGTGCACTTCACCTTGTGTTGGGACATTGTAGGTTCAAAACCCAATGGTATAGTTGTATAACTGGTAGGGGTCTGCCTAACCCCAGCTTGCCTTTTAAAAAAAAGGCAAATCATGGGCGTGTTTGATTGCCTGAAAAAATTGTCCCGAGATAATTTTTGATGGGGAAAAGTCGTGTGGTCCCCCACACGACTTTTTTCCGACACCTTTTGGGGACATACACTCCCCCAAACAGCAGAAGATGGAGGAGAATTAATTAAGTAATTGATGGCATGCGTGGGCCCCAACAAAAAAGCCGAAAGTTTTTTTTTCTTTGGGAGAATTAATCACGCCATCAAACACACCCTAAATGTAGTATAAGTTTTCTAACACAGCCCACAAGAGCTCATCTCATCTGGTAGAGGCAACTTTGTGAATGTTGCCATTGCCAAGTTGACGGGACATCACAAGTTCCAAACCCATGGGTGGCGATCCTTGCCACAAGGTCGAAGCTGGGTGTACTCACTGGTGGGCAGGGGGGGACCTCCAAGGGTTTTACCAACCGGAGGCTAGCCAATGTGTGGTCAGTGACGGGTTTTTTCTCCTTTGATTATCCAAAAAAAAAAAATTCCTAACGTGGTTAAAGGCATGGGTGGTAATTCCATGGCTGTAAAGAATCAATTTATGCTTTGTGTACCAGATGTAGATCATATGTCATAATAATAACCTCAAAAACATCAAACATTTAAAATTTTAAATAAGCATATATTGAAGATAATTCAGCCATGGATCCCATATGAAGCATGCACGCTGATGTAACTTCATTTGAAGTTATATGAAGAGGATTGACACAAAGTTTTAAATTTCTTACATGTAGGTCATAATTACAAGTTTTATTAGTTTTTATGACTCCTCATAAAAAAAATCATAATAGCATTTTGATAGAGAGAAAAGAAAGAGAGAGTAGAGAGAAATTTGAGGGGAGAGGAGAGAGAAAGTGAAGAAAGAGTAGAGAAAGTAGAGAGAAATGGGATGCCATGTGGTGGCTTTGCAAAATCTAGGCTTAGTAGTTGCCTCTTTGGGCTTTGAGGTCTATGGATCTTTATCCGACCCACTACGAACACGACCCACTTAGTTAAATGAGTTAAGATCAAACAATGAAGAATATGCCCTTTTGGTTTTCTCTTGTTTTTTGGTAGCCAAGGAATCAGGTATCCCCATGGTGTATTCAAACCTGTGCCACCAACGTACTCACTTGCACTATAGAGCACCTTTTGAAGTAGAAGGGGATCATATTTTATGCAAATCTAGTTTGCTTTGTTAAAATGTTAAAAACGAGGAAGAATCACATTTTTTTGGAAAAATTTTATTTTTCTCCCTTGAACTAGTTTATTTTAAGTGTTTTTTAGAAAAATAAAATCATTGGAATAGTGCAATGTAATTAAAGGAGAGATGGATAGACTATTCGAGTTTTCTCCTGTATGGCAAGAAAAAATTAAATGTTGGTTGTGTAAGATATTTTAGGAAACAAAATCAGTACCTCGATAAATATATAGATCAAGATTTATGTGAAACTAGTGGGAACATATTGTACAATCTCCACTAGGTAACATCAATACCTTGAATTTATGTTAATTCAGAAACTATATTAATCCTAAATTAGGTCATTTGAATGCTTAATCATCTTATTCCTTTATATTTGGGAGACCGAGAATAGGGTAAAGAGCTAAGCGAAACATAGTTTGGATGCAGATTATATATAGCATGGTGCTAAATGAATCATTTTAATGGATTTTCGTTATTCTTTTCAAAATTCCAACCGTACAGATGTGTTTAGCATGATTGATTTATTAGAAATCAACACTTGGATTATGCATTTTAGATGGAAAAAATGATATTTTTAGCCTAAAAAAATTATGAAAATTGTAGGCTGTTGATTTTTGAAACTTTATAAAAACCTATCCATGCATCATAATCAAATGTTCCAAGAACTGATTTGTATAAAAACAAGCATATAGATCACATCTGTAAGGTCAGAATTTTGAAAAAAAACCCAAAAATCTAATAACTTGTTTCATTTAGCAGGAATATATACATATATGAGTTAATATTGGCTTACTAATGAAGATACACAATTAATGAGTAGTTTCTTCAAAAATTTACAATTTTTTGTAGATCAAATGTTACGTATGTGATCTACATAGTTTGTTTAGTAGGAAACTTGTTTTGAATCATGCGATTATGACAAGTAATTAGGCTTTTAAAGGGGTTCAAAAATCAATGACTCACAATGTGCCAAAATTTCATAACTCAGAAGATCACATTTTTACATCGAAAAAGCATGATCCAAGGTTTGATCCTTAGCAAATGAATCATGTTGAACACATCTATGTGGTTAGATTGACTCTATACAACTTGCACCTGTGATTTTTAGCTCATTAGTTCCGTACCTTCACTAGTGACCAATATATATATATATATATATATATATATATATATATATATATATATATATATATATATATATATATATATATATATATAGCCCCTGTTTAGCTGATATAGCATCATTAGTGTTTGATCTTGGTTTCACTACCATTAGAGCCTAATTTTTTTAACAAAGGGATGCCAAATTCTAGTCTAACTAACTGCTGTCTCCTAGCTTGCATATCTGGAATAATAACACATGCTTTTGCTCCTAGCAATGTTAAAAACATCATCATAATTGCATTTATTGTGTGCCATCAAGAGTAGCATTTTAACTAATTTGGGCATTAATAAAAAACACACCTAATTTTGATTTTTTTTAAAAATGCACCTAAAATTTTCCACCGTTAATAAAAAAACAAACTTCCAGCCATTTAACATAGGTTATCACTAACCATGAGTTAAGAGAGTTAATTTACTAGTTAACCTTCAAAGATTCCTTCCCTTTTTTCATGTCCATTTTTAAAAAATATGATGTTGGGAATAAAATGGCAATTCCAAATCACATTTAACAGCAAACTTGACGGTAGTAAACTTCTAGGCATTTTTAATTAACCATAATATTTTTTAGGTGTATTTTTTAAATTTTCCAAAACATAGGTGACTTTTTTATTAAAGCCCAAACTTTAGGTGCCTTTTTTAAAATTTCCCTCAAGATTAAAAGACACATCTAGTAATTGTACTTTACAAAGAAAGCAAGAAAAGCCTTTCAATATGCATTTTTTTATAAAATTACCAAAATTAACCTAGAAATATCACACACGCACGTGCGTGCACACACACACATACACACACACACACAGAGAGAGAGAGAGAGAGAGAGAGAGAGAGAGATGCAACCAACTATACATGAAAACATCTATGACATTTAGGTACTGTCATTAGATTAAAACCAATGACATAGGTTTACTTAAGTTTGAACGTTAATCCCATAAATAGTAACCTACTCATATTGTTATTAATCCGTTATTATTATGGTAAACTTAATATTCATTAAGCCTCTGCCACCACATTTATACAACAATGAAAACATCACTTCCTTCCAAAATAAAAAACCAATGAAAACATCATAGCTGCTCAATGGATCGAAAAAGCCTAAAACACTAAGATTAACTATTTTGTATAGATTTCAAGAAAGGTAAGCTATACTTCTTCACAACTGTCTAAAATTCGCTTGCTAATGAAACCCTAACATTGAGAAATTGAGATTGCAATTGTACTTGTGGTTAGAAAAAAATGTTATTTTATCTCAGGATCATGTTGATTATTAGTTTCTGTATGCCGAATTGAACACTACCAAAGTTTTAGAATGGGAAAGCTTTACCCCAAAACGACATAACACCTGCTTTTCTCCAAAACCTACCAAAACTTTTCTAGGAAAGTTTTTTCTCAATACCCAACATTTTTTAGGAAAAAAATCTGACCTCATAAATTAACTGCCTCTACGCACTCTACTCGACATGTCTTTTTCAATTTTACATTAGTCACATCAAAAAGTTTACTAGAGTAAAAAGGTATTGCTGTAAAAAAAATTTATCTCCAAGTAAAACCTTTTCCGGAAAAAAACTTATTTAAAACATCAACCGGCCGGAAAGGGATATTGAGCATGTCCAACAATGAAATAAAGTAGTATAACCTACTAGGGTACAAAACATGCACCCTGTGGAGCATTACATTGAGAAGTGTGAACATCTTTTTTATGTGAGTGACTGTGGCTGGACAGCATGATTGCATTCACAGAGCAAATTGCACTGCAATCTGTTAGGATCCATGTGGGTCTCATCATTTATATGATTTTAACCACTTTCTTAGAATTTCAACATATAGAATGCTAGTCAATAATACATAAATGTATAGAATAATTGAACAATTAAAATATAATTACACGTATATAACACTTATTAATTCTCATTGCATGGACAAGATATTTTTTCTCTAGAGAATGGCTTTGAGAGCAACTTGCCAAGTGACAACTATATGAATAATGTTTTTTTTTTTTTAACTACAGATATAAATAACCACACCCACCAGGGTAGCCCAAGTGCCATGGGCTTGGGGAGAATGTGCTTACCTGTTCATCCTGGGTTTGACTCCCACTGGGTGGGTGTGCCTGTTGGATTTTGGGTTGGATCAGATCCAACCTTGATGTGACCCAAATTGACACGGGCACATCAAGAGTTCAAGTGACTGTTGGCTTTTGGGTTTTAAGGAGCCATATATGCCCATAATGGGTCTATGCACAACCATCATGAGCCTCTCATTATAAATAAGAGACCCATGGTAGCTTGATAAGTACTACCTACATGGTCTTTTTCTTTCTCTGGGTTTAAGGGTCCTGCTTAGCTTTTGACCCGACGGCCTAGACTCAACGTGGGCATCGATTGAGTTTAAGGCATTGTGCCTCAATACACCGTGCATGGTAGTGCTTAGCAGAATGACGTAGCTAAAAGAAAAAACTATACACTTAAAGAAATGGTTTGAGTGATGTTAAATCACTCAAACCTTTTCTTAACTTTGTAGGGTGAAGCGCTTAGGACAACAATGCATATATTAAATAAGGTTCCTACAAAGGTTGTTTAAAATACTTCTTATGAGTTATGAACTTGTAGAAAATGTTCCTTATCGTATATGTGCATATGGCGACATCCAACGAAAGCTAAATTGTATAACCCACATATAAAGCCTTTGATTTTAGGACGATTAGCGAATTTTTCATTGGTTATTCAGAAAGATCAAAGAAATTTTGGTTTTATTATTCATCTCATACACCATAAATAGTGGAAACAAATAAAACAAGATTTCTTGAAAATAGTTCTAATGGGATAGATGCATCTCAAAGTCTTGCATTTGAGGAATTGTAGGATTCAGTTTTCATACATTTGAAAGAAAAGACCTAGTTTTCTTGATCATTATCCATTTGGATAATGTTAGGGAAAATCAAGTTAGTGAACCTTAATCCCAAGTAGAACAAGTTATTGATGGTAATATACAACAATAACATGATGCATATGTTCAATTTGAACCATTTGTATGAAAGTCCACGAGGACAAAAAGATCTGCTATTTACCCTGATTATGTGATGTATTTACAAGAGCCCAATGATTTTATAAATATTAATGATAATCCTTGAACCTTTGTAGATGCCATTGATAGTGATAAGTTGTCTCATTAGATCAATGTCATGAAATAAGAGCTTGTTTATATAGCAAAGAACCAAGTATGAGATTTGATACATCATTATGATGGAGTCAGGCCTATAGATTGTGAATGGGTCTTTAAGACCAAAACAGACTCTAAAGGACGCGTGAAGAAGTATAAGGCTAGTCTTGTTGCGAAGAGATTTACACAGATGGAAAGCATTGATTATAATAAAAAAATTTCTTTTGTCTCAACTAAAGAATCGTTGAGAATAACCATGGTCCTTGTAACTCATTTTGATTTAAAGCTACATCAAATAGATGCAAAAATGACTTTTTTGAATGAAAATCTGGAAGAAGAGGTATATATACAACAACCTCCTGGTTTTAATATAGATGACTCAAACAATTTAGTTTGCAAATTAAAGAAATCAATATATGAACTTAAACAAGCCTCTCGCCAGTGGTATAAAAAATTTAGTTAGGTGATTTTGAATTTTGGATTAACTAAAAACATTGTTAATCAGTGCATATACCTTAAAGCTAGTGTGAGTAAGTTTATCATTCTGGTTTTATATGTTGATGATATTCTTCTTGCAATTAATGATTTGGGTCTACTATATGAAATAAAAGAATTTTTTTCTCTCATTTTGATATGAAGGACATCGGTGAGGTTGCTTATATCCTTGGAATTGAGATGTGCCATGACAGAATTAAGGATATACTTAGTCTCTCTTAGAAATCCTATATTCTTAAAGTTTTTAAAAGATATGGGAAGAAGAATTACTCTCTTGGTTCCACACTCATAGTAAGAGGGGATAAATTGAGCCTAAAGGACAATCCTCAAGATGATAATGAAAAGTCTTAGATGACAAATGTCTTATATATTTTGGTGGTTGGGAGTTTGCAATATGTGCAGACCTGCATGTGGCCAGACATCGCTTTTGCTATTAGGATGCTTGATAGATATTAATCTAATCCAGACATTGCATACTAGAAGGTTGTGAATAAGGTCATGCGTTATTTGCAAAGAACAAATGATTATATGTTGACCTACAAAAAGGTTGACCACTTATAGGATGTTGGATACTCTGATATAGACCTAGGAGGATGCCTCAATAGTAGAAAGTTTATTACTGGATATGTCTTTCTATTGGCAGGTGGTGTCTTCTCATGGAGAAGTAGAAAGCAGTCTACAACTACAACTCACACCATGGAGACAAAATTTATTGCTCTATACAAGACTTCATTATAGGTCTTGGTATTATGGAATCTATTGAGAGGCCACTAAAGATCTTTTATGATAATAAAGTTATTGTATATTTCTCAATTAACAACAAGAGCTCCACTTCATGACATATAAAGTTAAAATATTTTATTATTAATAAATGATCAAGAATTATTTAGTGTGTTTTGATCAGGACGAAAGAGATGATTGTGGATCCTCTTACTAAAGGGCTAGCACTGAGATTATATTCTCAACATGTAATGGGGATGGGTCTATTTGATTCCTTTTATTGTATGGCAATAAATTATGGTGTTATGTGATCACATTTATGAAACTAAATTGATTATCTATAGTTTTATGCATTGTTGATTCTGTATAAAGTAACTCTCATTTGAGAAGAGAGAATAACAATATTAAAAGGACTAATAGAATGAGTTAAAGACCAACCTGTTCATAAATATATTCTTAACATGCTAAATACTTAAAATGAATAATATTTTAGTGCATGAAAATATGACATCTCATGTAGAGATGTTCATCTCCATGACTCATATGATTCATTCTTGTAATACAGAATAACATATAAATCTACATGAAAATTGAATTAAGATAATATTAAAGAACCTTTATAATGTTTTATTCCCTATCAATGGGTCAAGTGGAAGAATGTTGGATTTTGGGTAAGATCGGATCCAACCTTGATGTGACCCAAATTGACTCAGGCACATCAAGGGTCCAAGTGACTGTTGGCTCACTGCAAAATAAAGAGGTAATAGATACCAACTTTTTAACTATGGCTCTTGAAAGTTGTAGTTGAAAGAAGTTATTAACTACTGTTTAATGAGGAACCATACCGAATAATTTATCCTGAGACTTTTAACTACGGCTATTAGACTTTTAGCTACAGCTTTAGAGATACTTAAATAGCCGCACAAGTATACCCTTTTAACTACAGCTGCAAAAAAGCCATAGTTAAAAGTTATTTTTAAGTATTAGCTACAATTTCAGGCCATAGTTAATACTCTCCCGCAAAACATTGTAGGGCAGGTAAAAATACCCTCTCCTCTAAACATCACCCTCAAACCCTACTCTCTCTCTCTCTCTTTCTCTCTCTAGAGCGGCAACAACATTGCCAGAGCATGCAAGCCCTCCTCTCACCTTGCCTCGCCTCTCGCCCCTCACCACCATTGTCGGTATTGTGTGTGTGTGTGTGTGTGTGTGTGTGTGTGTGTGTGTGTGTGTGTGTGTGTGTGTGTGTGTGTGTGTGTATGTCTCCTCCTTCCTCTGCTTACATCAGATTAGGGTGTATAGAAGGTTTTGCCATGCAACTGAACAATCTGCATTCTGTGCAGTATGTATGGGATTTGAGGTTGAAGATTGGGAAAAACTGTAGACAATTGGAAGGATTTATCATCATCATACTGATTTCACCTTATAACATTGAGTTATTATGATATACTAGGCAATGTTTCATATGGTTAAGAGTAATGGATTGGTAGGTGGTAGCAAACACCTGTTCTTGCCAAGAGTAAAGTGGATACCCATTTATTATCAGGGAGTATGTCTAGATGGTATTGAGCTTAGTGTTGGAAAAACCTAGATTGATAGGACAAATGCTCGAATGAACATATATGTAGGTTAGTTCACAAAGAAGAGATTGGTTGAACACTTATACCTTGCATGGAATTTCTCTTGCTAAAAAATGATACTTAATAAAAACAAATGGCAATAACGGCAGTCAATAATTCACAATAGGACACCGATACACAATGAAGGACTATTTGATTTGTTGACTGTATAGATGTTCTATTTGTTAAATACATGCACAAGCTACTAGATGGACATGGATTGATGCATGCTCTGTTATACTATTCATGGTTACATATGTACATGAGAAGATCTTAACTTATTGTGATTGCTCATGTTCATTGTGACTTGTGTGGAGACTGCTATAAATTGGCAGATTCTTCTGTTTGGTGTTCTTGAACAAACAAAAGTTAGCCTTTATAGCCTCCGAGTTGCTTGATCTTGTAGTGTAAGTGAATCCCTACATTAGAGCCTTAACCCAGAATAAGTAACTAGTAAGCACAAAACTGTTTCATTCCAATTTTTCACATAATAGTTCATGTTTGAAAATGATATCATAATGATTCAAAACCGAAGTTAGGAATAATCATGAACAAACAACAAAAAACATGAAAAAAATATTTAACATTTTGGCGTACCTTGAAGCATCCAAGAAATGTGAAATCTTTACGGTGATCACCTAGGAATTGAACTGTGTTGGGATACGCATCTCGCACTTCCTATTATTGTTTAAACATCAAGGGTTACTTTTTAAACTACCCCTGACAAAGCTGAGGAAGCCATCATGCCCCCAATGTGGTCTACTCCAGCTAATCAAATAAGATTTTGGCCTCTGCTACCTACATTATTGTAGCATGCTCTGGCCATGCAAGCATATCATAAATACAAGATGCATATGCAAATGAGAATTGGGGATGGTTGTGAGTTGGAGGTGTATCCATAGAAAATTACCTATGCAAAAGCCCTATCTTTAGTGCTAGTTATTCCCTAAGTCTTCTTACTGGGACATGACAACACATCCATCTAATTTTTTGTTCAGAGCTACGATGAAGCTAAGCTAAGAGTTTTAATTGAGCTTGAACATAGGCTTGAGCTCCGTAATGATGACTCCAAGCCGAGCTTGAATGCCTAAGTTTGGACTTGGAGTGCCTTTTGTGCTGCCTTATTCTTGGTGTGCCATTCACTCATTAGGGCCAGTGGAAACTTGAAACATTTTCGAGCCTACTTTTTTCTTTCTCTTTTGCTCATTTTGTATGTTTTCATTTGCCTATGTATATATGTGAAAAAATATCTGATACTAATGAAGCTAAGAAATTAATGAGTTAGAAATCATATAAATAAGTTGTATATATATGGCAATAAACTAGATTTGATATTATATGCATTGTGTTGGTTATCTGGCAAGTTTTTTGGATTTTATGTGTAATTGTCTCTCTATTTTGGTGAGTCTCTTTGTTTGTTAAGGTCTTTGTGGTCTTGTTTTAATTTCAACTTTTTAGTTAGTACATCTTATAGGAATTATTTGTATACTTCATATCTTTTACTTTACTTGTATGGTGTTGTAGGATTTTGCAAAAAAGTCGCTGATGATGGATAAGAGTTGGGTTAAAAATGATCACATCTAAAGAGTATGACGAAGGATTGGATGGATTCAATAATTACAGCTTAGCTCATGACATGACCATTGATGAAATGTTGATGTGTTCATGTATAAAATATTATAATTCAATGTATCAAAGTAGAGAATTGACTAAAGAGCATTCAATAATATATGAGATAATGAAAAGTTATATTGTATGGTCTGAGCATAGAAAGAATATAGTACCAACATCTTAACATGAGCACATGCTAGAAATTGAAGATGACTAATGAGAGGATAATGTAGAGGACATTCCAGATCATGAAATGGTGGGTCTGTTTCATGCTACACTTAAAAACCAGGCCTCGGTTGAAGAAGCTAATAAAGAGATTCCAGAAGGAAGTGAGCTACCCAATGCCAACACTTTAGACTTTTATAAATATACACATGAATTAGGCAAAGTTTTATTTTTTGGTTATAAAACTCATACAATATTGTCTTTTCTTATTAAACTTTGGCATATCAAAATCCTTGGAGGAAGGCAGGAGGAGTTGTGAATAACCAAACATATAAAATCAATGTAAGAAATTTTTTATTAAGCATGTTTGATAATAAAATTTATGTAAATTAACTTGAATTAAATTTGAATAAATGGAGGTTAGGATAAACGATCAACATGCTCAGTTGTCACAAGAGGAGCTAGAAGACGTTACTAGCCGAAATGATGTGTTGTCTCAAGTCTTGAGTTAAAACACGCGAGGCCGTGTGCAAGGTTTAGGGATAGGCATTTCGTCTATGCACATTCTAGGCCCTTCATCATCTATGTCATCACTAGAATGTAGTTCCTTTAGAGAGGAAAACTGGGAAATGGTTACTAGAGTAAATGTAGTGGAGGGAGAGTTGGCCGAGATCAAGGAGATGCTTACTCAAATCTTGAGGTCTCAAGTATATATTGAATCATATAATTGTATAATATTTTTCTATTTTAAAGGATCTCTAGTTTTTATGGTATATTTACTTAACAATTGTTTAATTTAATTTTATATCATTCAGTATCATCACCCTCACAAAATAGCTGGCGATCATCTGCCACTTTTAGTTTCTTAAAGGTGAACAATCTTCTGCTACTTATATGCAGTAGAACCCCTTGCTTGCTATGTAATTTATGTGTTGATGATATTCAAATAAATTCTATTTTCATCTCTCAAATAACAACATCAAATGTTCTTTTTGCAGACAGTGGTTATGGAGGGCATGGACATGGTGGATTGCCATTGAGCTTCAACATTTATACTAATGTTCTTTTTTTTGTTATAGTTGTGCAGCACCATGGATTTTGGATCATTGTACATGACTATTATTGGTTTTATTTGAATGTTCTGTCATAAACATTAGGTTATTAGTTGTTTGCATTGCGGACATACTTTCTCACATATACTGGGTTGTAGATGCTATTCAAAGCATTTGGTTTAGTGATATTGGTGTACATGTAAAAATAATTCTTCACTCTTTCCATTTTCTTGATGGATACATTAAGTTTCATTTTATGTGGTAACCTACTTATTTTAGTAGTGTAAGTGTATATTTTGTATGAATTGCTTATACTTTTATACATTTGAGTAATTATTGAAGTTTCACTTATATTGTGAAAATTATTCCACCAGAAACAAAAAAAAAGAAGAAGAAAAGCAAAAGCAAGTGAGTGCCTATTCTTGGTAATAGTTCTAGTATATATCTTTCTAAAGCATATATTTTAGCAACCTAATTCTTGAACTAGACACATTGACAAACGTAGATGATCGAGTGAACTGGTTTGGAGTAGAAGAACTCTCGGGGGGAAACGTAGGTAGATTTGGTGCAACAGGTGGTGGGGTGGATTGCAAAAAATAAATAAATGTTGTTGTAGAAATTAGAGCAACGGGGATAGGAGAGGACAAGCTTTTATTTTTGTTAAGCAAGGGAAACACATTTTCATGAAACACATCTCTTGAAATAAAGATCTTCCCTATCTCAAGTGAAAGACAATAATATCCTTTTCTCTGATCCGCATACCCCAAAAAAATGCAGCATTGGGATATGTAGGCAAGTTTGTAAGGCCTATATGCTCGAAAACATGGATAATACAAACACCCATATACATGCAGAAAATTATAATCAGAAACATGCTTAAATAACATTTCAAACAGACTTTTACCTCCCACTGTTCTAGTGGGTAACATGTTGATCAAATAAGTGGCAGCATGGAATGCATATGCCCAATGTTTATTGAAAACATTTTTCTGAGCCATTATTGTCAAACTTGTCTCGACTATATGCCTGTGCTTTTGTTCAACTGTTTCATTCTGCTCTAGAGTATGAGGGCAAGATATTCGATGCCCAATTCCACAAGACTTAAGAAAACTCTTCATGCCAAGGTATTTGCCTCTTCCATCACTAAGGAGATATTTAATTTTGGCATTTAAAATATTTTCAACATGCAACTTAATTTTTTTCAACACATTCAATACATCTGACTTATGCTTAAGAAGATAAATCCAAGAAAAACGTGAATATGCATCAATAAATGTCACATAATATTTATACATGTTTGTGCTCATAACTGGGGCAGGCCCCCACACATAAAAAAAATCAATTCAAGAGGAGTATCAATGTCATGCAGACTCTTTTTAAATGGAAGTTTATGACTTTTCTCTTTATGACAAGTATCACAAACATAAAAGTTTTCAACAAAAAATGGCAGTTCATTCTTATTCAAAATATTTTGAACTACTTTAAAAGTTGGATGTCCCAGCCATAGATGTCAGGTCTCTATGAAAATTCTTTCTCCAATATTGACTTATTTTCCTTCAACAACCTACAAACAGGGAAACTTGTACAACCCATCTTCAGTCGATCCTTGAAGAAGAACTTTCCCCGTTAATGGATCCTTAACACAATAACAAGAGGGTGAGAACTCGAAGTTAACTTTGTTATCCTTAACAAATCATTGAACTGATAACAAATTTTTTGTCATTTTTGGAACATGTAAAATATTCTTCAAAGAAAATCGATGGTTGTCATGTTTCAACACAGACAAACCAATATTAGCAATGGGTAAAGAAAAATCGTTAACTATGTGAACCCCATCATTACCTTGATATGGAGTATGGATTGAAAGATTATTCAAGTTGTTGGTAACGTGATGTGATGCGCCTAAGTCCGGTTACCAGTTCTCTTCAGTTGAGCTTGTCATGGCAGCAGAGAAAGCCTTTGGACTTGATTCTCGATCTTGAAATAGGTGAGAAATTTGTCTACACTGCTTGGCCAAATGGCCTAGTTTGTCACATATTTGACAGACTACTTTGTTACCTTGGTTTGAGAACTTGTTCTGATTCTTGTTGTTCCAATAATTTTTCTTATTTTTTCCTTGGTACCCTCCATTTAAATCCTTTTCTTTGTTGATATTCTGATGAGATGCATTCTTATATGGCTGACTTTGGACAATGTTAGCAGTAGGGAGAAGAGTTTCTTTAATTTTTCCTAAAGCATGTTCCAACTGAGATTCTTGGACTAACAGAAGTCCGTATAATTCATTTAATGTCATGGGTTCCACGCGAGTACTTATAGAGGTTCTAAATGCATGGTACTCATTTGGAAGCCTGTGTAGGATATGCAGAACTAAGTCTTCTTTTATGGATTTGGCTGCCACAGATAATTGGTGTGAAATATGTTTTGTATGTTGAAAATATTCGGCCATGCTCCTATCTCCTTTCTTTAGTTCCTGGAGCTGAGTCTTTAGTTAAAGATTTTTTAATCTAAATTGAGTTGGCCTCTTTCAGTGCCTTCCATACCTCATGAGAGGTTCTTAAGCCAATAACTTGGTTGTGGACAGATTCTGTCAAGAATGATAGGATCCAACTTAGAAGTAGTTGGTCTTGCTGTGTCCAATTTGAGAACTCAGGATTGATCTTTTCAATATTATTCTCCTTGATATATTTTCTAAGGCAAGGTTTTGATCCATCTATGAAGATCATAAGATCATTCAAATATAATATAGGGAGGAATTGGGACTCTCACAATAAGTAGTTTTTGATGTAAGTTTGATTGCAAGAAAATATTGTAGATTTGAAGGAGCGTGAAAGCCTGAAGTGGAGAAGAGAGCACCTGATTCATGTGATGTCTTTGAAGTATCTGCAATGGCAACAACGCAGCTCTAGACCAAAGGAAAAAAAACACAGATCTGAACTGAGGGTTAACTCTCAGCAGATTAATCACAAGATGGATCTGCTAATAGCTTGAAACAAAAGCTCTTCAGAGACAATACAAAAGAGATTTTGCTGATTGCAGGTGATCCAACCTAGCTCTGATACCATGAAAAAGTCAAATAGATTACACATATGCAAGCTTCACTCCTCCCTCTCTCTCTCAGATCACACAAAAACTTTACATGGTTCAGTCTATGAAGAAGACCTACGTCCACAGGCCTGTACAAGCCAAATCTAATCTTTTTCACTAACTGCCATGGCCAGGATTACATGTCGATTTATGCAAGGTCGCAGATGATAGAAAGAGATTTTGATCCTGATTTTGTGGATCTATTTTCAGCTTGTCATTATCTGCAGAATCTTGACATTTTGTGGCTCCTTTATCTGTATTTACAAAATTAAATTTGTTACCGTCTTTATCTGGTTGACAGCTAGTAGCTTGCCTAATAGGTTGCAGGATGCGAACTGATGTAATACACTTCTTATTTATCTGGAAGAACTTGTCAAAGATGGTTTGCTGGAGGAAGAACTCCCAGAGCCAATGAGAGGACTCTTAAGAGCTTTCATCGATATGCAAAGCATTGATTTTTTTGGAGAATGCTAATAATTATTTTTATGCTGTATTTCTTAAATGCAAGGGATAAAGAACCTATTTCTCCTATAATTTACACATGTTGATTCCTAAGATTGGATTTTCTGAGGTCTCGCCCTTCAAAATGAGTATGTTGGTTTATTTTGGTTGTGTTTAGCATCTTTTTTGAACCCCTAACACCCACCATACCATCACCTTTCGGGTCTAACAAGCATTTCTGCTTTGATCACATGGTAATTGGAACAATTTTCATGACACTAGAGATGGCTCCAGTAATAGGAGGGGTGGTGGCCATTTAGATGTTCTATGGATGTCGCTGGATGCAATGCACAACTTTTCAGATTCTTCTGATTTTTCGGCATAAGAGGCATTAGGTATATTTTAACACATTTAGAAGGCTTATATGAGAAAACTTATCTCTTGTTTGGGTGGGTGCACACACACCACACACACATACGGTGATATTTTGAAATTATTGCAATATTATTAGTAATTCAATGTAAGCCTAAATTATCTGTAAAATATGTTGTTGTTTTCAAAATGTTGTCATAATATATCATATCATTATAATATCATAATATTTTTTAAAACAAAATCTTATTTTTTTATATATTTTAAGCCTATTTTATCCGAGCATGAAAAAAAATATTAACTACGACCATGGGCCGTAGTTAATAGTCATCAGTGACTATTGTCATTAGGCCATACTTAATAGTCATCGGTGACTATGACCACTAGCCATAGTTAATAGTTTGTCATTACCTATACTCATTTGTGATGGCTATGGTCATAGTTAATGCTATCATCATTTACTATAGTTATATTTGATATGACTCGGCAGTAGTTAATGGTTATTAGATGCAGTACTATCCACTACAGTTGCTGGTCATAGTTCAATCTTATTTACTATGACTTTTTTAACATTAACTATGGTTAACAGCCATAGTTAATAATACAAAATTTTATAGTGGCTTTTAGGTTTTAGGAGGCTACAGGACAGTTATGAGAAGTATCATAATTGTCCATGCATGCCCATAATGGGTCCATGTACAACCATCATGAGCCTAACATTGTAAATAGGTGACTCATGGTAATTTGATGAGTACTACCTTTGTGGTTCAAGGGTCTTACTCTCCTTTCAACCTAATGGCCTGAGCTCGTCGAGGGCATCAATTGGCAAAAGAGAATGCTGACCACCCACCTCTATCGAAGGTTTGATTGGATCGACTATGGCGGCATCCAGTAAGTACGTTCTTTCATAGTTTACGCTAAGTGCTGCCTTTAACTTGTGGGCGCTGCAAGGGCTTGGGTGTCTGTGAACCCACCTTGGGTTTACCTCGCAGTGAAGCGGGCCTGTTAAGTGACAATGGTTCTCTCTGAGGGTTCCTCATCATTAAAAAAATGCAGATATAAAGAGACATGGCAGATCTAGTGTCCTCTAAGATTAGTTAGATTTTTACTTTGGTAGGTGGTCTGGTTAGTTAAACGTCAACTTATTGATATGTATCAGCAAAGTGACTTTACCTGCTATCTCGCAAGCATGCAGTGAAGCTTCTTGGATCAAGAGGTTGCTTTAATGGGTGAAACTGAAATGAAAATGATGTCAAAACTTATTATGGTGGTGAAAGCGTGACATTAGTAAAGAAATAAAGCTTTTGGATAAAATTAAGCATAATGATGCACTATAACACCTCCATTGCACTATGGAGGATAAAAATGTGCATAACAAAATCATTAACACAAATAGCATTCCAAGTTACTGTATATACGTCCATCAGGTGTGTTTTGTGTAGGAAAGTTTGTAGCTTATAAACAGTTTTATTTCATGTCCTAAACATTCTCTCTCTCTCTCTCTCTCTCTCTCTCTCTCTCTCTCTATATATATATATATATATATATATATATATATATATATATATATATATATATATATATATATTAGGGCAAGCTGGAGTTAGGCAGACCCCTACCAGTTATACAACTATACCATTGGGGTTTGAAGTAGCAATTTCCCAACATAAGGTGATGTGCACTAGCTGCTCCTACCAGACAAGCGGAGTCCCTGTTGGTCAAACATCCTATAGTTGCAGGCAGAGGCAGAACTATAAATCCAAATTAGGGTGGGCAAAATGTGTGTTTGCATGCGCACATGTGTGCTTATATATATATATATATATATATATATATATATATATATATATATATATATATATATATATATATATATATATATAGAGAGAGAGAGAGAGAGAGAGAGAGAGAGAGAGAGAGAGAGAGTAATGGGTTTGTGCTAAACTACATTGGTGCTAAATCGGAGTCAAAGCACGTCAGCGTGCAAAAAACACAAAAATGCATTAAAAACATGTTTTTTGGGCAAAAAAGAGTTTTAGTAGCGCATTAAAAGTACCAGTAAAGGTGCTGCTAAAGGTCTGAGACCTCTATTAATGCTTTTAGTGCGCCACTAAAAATCTTTTTCAAAAATCCACTAAAAGCACCAGTAAAGGTCTCAAACCTTTAACGGGACCTTTACTGGCGTTTTTAGTGTGTGCTGATCGTCTATCAACATGCGATTGACAGTCAACATGCTTTAGCTCCGGCTTAGCACAAAATGGGTTTAGCAGGGACCCATTTCACTATATATATATAGAGAGAGAGGTTGGGGCATGCACAACATTCGGCCCATATGTGGCTCTGCCTATGGTTGCAGGTGTTTTTTTTTTTGTTAAGACCAAACTTATGGTCATGTTAATCATTGCTTATTTACTAAACACCATGCTTTGAGTGAAACTAAATTAATTGAAAGTATTTGACCGTAGGCAGAGTGACTGCAGAGAAGCTCGGCTAATGGTGCACTTTTTTTCCATATAGGAACGGAAAACCACCCCAGAAGGGTGTACCATTAGTAAACCGGCTGGGCCGTTGACCAGGCCATCCTGGTCAAAAACCCGGTCAACGGCCCGGTCCATTAGTGAGCCGGCCCAGCCCGATGCGCACCCCTACTCATGAGAAACAACCAGACAAATAACATTGCTCTAGGTGAATGCCCCTCATCCATAGTGTCCTTGATTAGAGCCAATCGACACCATATTCAAGTCAAGCGAAGTAAGTAGATGCAGTATGTCCTTATTAAGCCCTGAGGCGACATCGTGGTCATTGTTAGATACTTGGATGCATTCCTTAAGCCCTGTTTGGAAGCTAGTAGCTGGAATGGGAAGTGGCAGCTGCCAAATCCATGCTTTTAGTGTAAAGACAATGCCACTTTCCATCCCAAATTAATTAACTCCCATCCCACCTACCAGTTTCCAAACAGCCATCAGGTTGTAGTTTAACCAACTTTTTGCCAAATGCATTAACTCCTATCTCAGTTCCTAGATTCCAAACAAGGCCTTAAAGAAAAATGAAAGCCGTGGCCGATCCCTTCCTTCAAGAGGTACAGTGTTGGCCTTAAAGATCAAATGAATATTCTATTTGCAACTTTCCATGCCAATCTTTAATATCGTCATTATGCTTCTTTCCAAAAGCAATAAAAAATCCGAGAAATTTTAAGCCAATTGTGCTTCTACGAAGCTTCCATTTCAATGGAGCATCAGCATTCAACTCCATGAGTTATTTCTACTCAACAAATTCATTACAATAAATTTTAATCCAAAAGCATTACATTTTACATTATTCAAGTCAACTGTCATGTTTAATGCTCCTTTGTTCTTTGTTTATTGCCCACATTGGCACATCCTTTATGATCACATCAATGCAATCCTAAGGATAAATATGCTAAAGTGAAATTCAGAATAATGATCATTGGATTAAGGGGTAAGCCCACAGAGTTTTACACTGCCTGCTAGAACAGCTACCTGCAAGTAGGGGGTGGCAATCGGGTGGGGTTGGCGGGTCAGCATACCTCAACCCGACCCATTTATTAAACGGGTCGGCTGTGGCAAACACGAACCCGACCCGTTTATTAAACGGGTAACCCGACACGACCCGCCAACCCGCTTAATAAACTGGTTGGGTCGGGTAAACGGGTTGGCAGGTTAGCGGGTCGGGTTGGCAGGTTGGCATACCCCTAACACGAACCCGACTCGTTTAATAAACGGGTTAGGCGGGTCGACCCATTTATTAAACGGGTTCGTTTTTGCCCAACCCGAACCCGCCTAAGAGGCGGGTCGGGTTGGTGGGTCGTGTCAGGTTTTGCCACCCCTACCTGCAAGGCAGGCAGAGCCAGCGCGACTAGGTATCTGATTCTAGGGTAGTTTCTCCGTGTAAATATAAAAAAAAGAATATGTATGAAAGTAGTAAATGATACAAAAGTTTTAAAATTGGAATAGAAGAATTACACAAATGCTCTTTTAGTGGGAATTTCATGAGCACTTCTCTTTATCCAATATGACTTTGAATTTCGGCTCGGAGAAGCTTTGCTCATCTGGTAAGGGCGACTGGTGAATGTCACCAAGTTGAAGAGATGTCAAGAGTTCGAAACTTATTATTGTGCATCCTTTGCCGTGAGGCTGAAGCTGAGTGTACTCCTAGGTGGCAAGGGAGACTCATGACTTATGCAACTTTGTTCTTGGGATTTTCTGGGTGAGAGAATCCCAAGATACATTGAAATGTTTGCTTGGAAAATAGGTGAGATTTTGAAAAACTCACAATATTATTGCTGGCACTCAAGGCCTTGTTTGGGATAATCAATATGATTTCTCTAGAACCATACACTAGCAACTCTAGCATCCTAAGCCAACAACTAGACCATGGTGTCTTGTAAGTTGAGAACCACAATCTTGGTGGCTTCCCATTAGAACTTGGATCTTGTTTGATCAAAACCAATAACCATGTTGTGTGATCCACCCATACCATGACTTATCGGGTAGGATACAGATCCAACCCGAAGCATCTACAGCCCTACTTTTGGGGGACAAAGGCTTCAGTTGGAGTGTCGTGTCCAGGCTGGGAACCCTAGGTGCCAGTGGGAGTGTGAGCCTTCCCCCATGTGGGGGGAGAGGTTTGGGGGGTTGCCTCTGAGACACTGTCCTACGAAAAGTGGTGATTTGACAAGACAATCCCACGCTTGTCGGGTGCGGGGCCCCATTTTCCCACCTTTATAATTTCTGACCCGGGCCCACCCCCATGCAAATTGCTGACCCCCTGGACCCTCTGCTCCTGCTACCCATTTTCACTTCACACAAGCAAACCCCAAATCTCACTTCTTCCTAAAATGCCCCCATTCGCCCATTATTTCTTTTAACTGATCCACTCAATAACAAGCTTAATTAATTACCTCCATTTTTATAATCATACCCACACATAGACAGGACCATAGTGACAAAAGTTAAAAACAGCAAAATATCGGCAGCCAAAAACTCGAGAGAATTTGATTTTTTTTTTTAAATTCTCACATTTTTTTGGCAAAATATTTGCAATAAAAAATAAATTAAAAGTATAAAAAAAGTTTTACAAGGAAATATAAATAAAAAATATTCAAAAAAAAAACATGATAAATAGCTGATAAAAACATAATGTCACATTTAAAATGTGATATTTATGTTTTTGATGAAAAACTTGCTAGAAATTGAAAATATCGAGATAAATAACCATTTTTAAATTTCAGGTAATTTCTCATGATGTTTTTGTGAGATTTTCATAAATCTCGCAAGATTTTTCAGTATAGAAAGGACTGTCAACAGATCGGGCCTGACCCAAAATCAAATTCTCAATTATAGACATGAAAAGTGCGGACCAAATAATATTTGGTTCAATGCTAACTCGACCCGACAAATATGTGGGTCGGCCGGGTATACCTGATCCGAGTGTGTTATATATGTTCTTTCAGTAAAAATAAATTTCTAAAATTATGAGGGTTTGGTATGGATTCCATTTTTGTGGCTCGACAGAACCCGAACCCAAACCTAAACTCAGCAATTTGTTATTTGGGTGGGTTGGGTATACCCTGATGGGTCAGGTACCCGACCCCTTGACAACCCTACATATGAAAGAGTAGGCATTGGCTACAGTCGGCAGTACCATATCATCTAACAGAAGTTCATCGGTTCGAATGCCAGTTTTTATTAACCAGTCTGACCCTTCAGATGAGTTCCACGTGGTTCATTTGTTAAAATTTTTCCTTTGTATAATGTAGTTTCTGTGTAAAAAGTTAGGCTATGTTTGGGATCCTTGAATCGGAAGTTGTGTTGTGCTGCCAAACTCTCATATTCTCTTGTTGTTTGGGAGCAGTGACATTGCTCAAACTATGCGGTGGGACAGGTGTTGGAAGGCTCGACACCACATTTCAACGGCAGATCAGGTCATGCTGAACATGAGCGTTTTTGCTCATGCCGACATCGTGGCCATCCGATTTGCATTTTAAAAAGCTAAAAAGTCAACAAAACCACGTGGCATTCATCCAAAATGCAAATAGACGGCCACGATGTCGGCATGAGAAAAAACGCTCATGTTCTGCATGACCTGATCTGCTTCTCATTTCAACACCTTTTATGGGTGCATGTTTTTGGCAACTCCATCGCTCAACATCACGCATTGGCAAAACTATATTTTGGCAACACTAGTACTGAAACCTGCGTTTCCATCTTATTGCAAGGCTCTCAAACATATTCTTAATCTTTTCAGTAGTAAATTTTTTTTATGTATTGTGAACTATTGATTTTTGAAATTCTTAACAAACCTACTCTGGCAACACAATTAGGAACTCCAAATATGTTTTGAACTACTATTAGAGAGTACGATACAGTCGTATAAAGAGTTGGCAGTAGGTACATACCACCATGGATACAAAGGCACAAACTTGGCATTTCTATCATTTTTTCATAAATCCGACACTGTATACATGTTCAGCATAATCCATTTGCTATGAATTGGCAATAGATCATTTGCTTGAAATGAAAAAACATGAATGTTTGTGCCTTGAATATTTAAGAAAATTCTTTATTGTTGTTTTGGATTTTTTTAGAAAACATGATCACTTGCCATAACTGGATGACATGACTCAAAAGCCAATTCTTATCAAATCAAGCATATATACCACATCTGTAAATAAATAAATAACTAATAAAAATGATTTATGGGTATGTAAGGTTCATTTGCTTACACCCATCACTACAAGAAAAACCTTAATTAGTGGCGGAAATTTGTGATGGGTTATTTTAGTCGCAAATTTACGATGAATTAGCTAGAGAAAACTAGTCGTCCTTAATTGGAATTACCGATAGAAAAATGTTGTTTCAAAATCTGTTGCTAATTAGCGATGGCTTAGCGACAAAAAAAAATCGTCTCAAAATCTGTCGCAACTTCACGATGAAATTTTTTCGTCGATACATCGTCGCTAATTAGCGGCGGATTTTGAGACAGAATGTTTCCGTCGTGAATTCGTCGCTACTTTTCGATTTAAATGGGGGCACTAAATTTTGTTCGTTACTTTCGCACTTTTTTCACTTTCACTGTACGCAGCCGCCCCCAAGCCTTCTCTTCTTCTCCTTTCTCTTCCTCGTCCGCCCCCCAAACTTGCAAGTTACTACGCCAGAACAGGCACGCTGTAAAGTGCACGACAAATGGAGCTGCAGCGCCGCAGGGACGACCGGGTGGTTGGCAATGACGCATGCGGTGCTAACGCGTGCAGGGCTCGTAGCGTGTTAAAGGGAACGATCACGCGTGAAGCACGCCCTTCGAGCTGCAGTGCACGCAGGCATCGACTGTAGTAAGAGAGAAAGGCTGCGCGTTGAGAAGCGCGACGCTAGGGAAATGTCAAATTCTTTGCAGTTTTTGCTTTAGTGTTTTGAGGAAAAGCCATGCCTCTCTCTTATTCTTTTCCCCCCTTCTTCCCACTGAGGTTTTGGTTTTCAGATCGATGCGTCGATGAACGTGGTGAAGGAAGAAGCGCAAGGCCAGAACTGCAGCACCTGCCAGTTCGTCGATGAGTGATGGCTCCACGATGTTTGCCATCGTGGGATCTACCGTCACCTCTGCGCTGCTTGCGTCCTTAGGCTTCACTCAAGCTTTTTTTTGCCCTATCTATCTGGAGATTTATGCTGACAGGTTCCCGCTGGAAAACAGCATCAAATGCCCCAATTGCCCTTGGTCTGTGCATGCTGCTTGCATTGCCCTTAGTGGCGGATAAAAACTACTAAAAAAACCATTCGGCTTTGAAGTTCAGTCTTTTATTATTTATCAGTGGCGGATAAAAACTAAAAGCCTATTGTTGAATATGCAGAAATTTATTCAAACAATGCGTGGAACACAGGGTGCCCTGATAGTCGCATCTACTCTCTATATTATCATTGGCTTTAGTGGACTTTGGCGAAATGTTACAAGGTATGCTTATCAGCTTCTGCAGGAAAATGATGTTTCAAAATCAATGTAATTCATCTAGCAGTACTGAGTTTATGTATTTCTATTCACTCCAGGTTTCTTAGTCCTCTTTCAGTGGTCCCTCTTATAACTCTAGCAGGACTTGGGCTTTTTGAATTTGGTTTTTTTGGGGTAAGTATGTGACTCTTTTGTTTCATCTGTCTTGGTAAAAAAATGAGATTAACATTCATGTGATTCATTTACAGATATCCAAAAATAAAATGAGACCCATCTAGCAATGGGATATGTGCAACTGAGTGTGTCTAAGTTTGTTGTGAGCCTCACCAACGTGAGATGATGATGTAACACTTTTGTAGGTGGTGATGTGCATCAAAATTGAGCTCCCTGCACTTATTGTGCTAGTGATATTTTCATAGGTAATTGATATTGCTTTTCTTTGATGATTCTAAATGTTCTAGTGAGTTTTGCTCCACTTGAGAATGAAACATTACATTCAGAGTTCATTTCTTTTGCTTTTATCTTATGAAGTTGTTCCTTTTTGTTAGTAGAAAGCGAATCCTTAAGGTAGTTGGGAACTTTTGCCATAAGATAAAAGGAACTAAACTCCCTGGCAATGCAAGATGACAACTTTTATGTAAATTCCAATAATATCCTCACCTGCATATTGTCAACACTTTTATGCAGTACATCCCTCACTTAATATGATAAGAAAGGCTAGTTTTTGATAGGTTTGTTGTTATATTTACAGTAGCCATTGTGTAGATTTACGCTCATCTCCTAACAGTTGGCGGGGCTTACGAGCATTCACCACCAAAGACACAATTTCATTGTCGCACTGATCCAGCTGGACTTATTGGTGCTGCTCCATGGTAATTTCACTATTTGATGCCTATATATATGTTGCATTATACATGTTAGAATTCTCAAACAGCTTTTCTCTTTCTTTCTTTCTTTTTTCCCCTTTTTTCTGCTTCAATTATTCTCGTCCCTGCAACCCTTAATAACAAAATTCCTATGCGCCACCTGCTTCATTAAACCATTTATTTGTTCAACCTTGTTGAGTGCTATGGTGGTTGGTGCCATGAGGTTCCCTTTCCTTTCAACTCTTGGGTCAGTTCACTTCTAATATAATTTCCTCTATCCACAATCCCGACAGGATGTTATCCATATGCTTTTGATAAGTAGCCTTAGTTCTCCACTTAATGTTTCTTGTATAGTTGGACCTCACAATCGTTGTCCCCTACTTCCTGAACATGTTTTTGTTCTTTGAGCATCAATACTTTCTTCACTTAAAATTCAAGGTGTGTACGCCTCAACTTGAGGCGTGCCTCACCTCGAGGCATGCACCTCAAGGCGTATGAGGCGCACGCCTTGGGGCTTTTTTTAAATTTTTTTTTTTTTTTAATTTTGCGATGGATAATATCCATCGCTAATATTCAGCGATGTATTTTTGATGATGTTTTATGATAGATTATATTTCGTCGCTAATCCATCGCTAAAATAGCGATGAAATATAATCCATTGCAAAACTAAATTTGTGTTTATTTAGCGACGGACATGATCGGTCACTAATCCATCACAAAATTAGCGATGGAAGTAGCGACAAAACAATTTTGTCACTAATTAGCGATGAGAAATATGCGATGGACGCTATCCATTGCTAAACAGTTTAGCCACGGATAGTGTCCGTCGCTAATCCACGTTTTTCTTGTAGTGCTTCTCTCATACATTTTTTTTAAATTTTTTTTGTAGATCGGATTATGGATGTGATTAACACAATTTGTTTGGCACAAACTTAGTTTTGACTCTCGTGAATGTTACGTGTAAGTTTTTTCAAGCCTTAAAAAATCAATGGTTCACAATGTGTTAAAATTTAAAAATTCAAAAAATCACATTTTTACACCAAAATAACACTGATCCAATGTTTGATTATTAGCAAGTAAATCATGTTGAACACATTTATTAGGTAAGATTGAGTCTTTATAGCTTGAGCCTGTGATTTGCTGCTCAATAGTTTCATACCTTCATTACTACAAATATAAATTATATAACTAGTTCTATTTAGCATTAGATGAATTCAACTTTATTAAAATAACTAAAATATCTTTAAAAATGATATTTTTTAAACTGCATAGTTAATTTTTGAGGTAAAAAAAGTAACTTTTATAGATTCATAAAGTTATATTTTTGAAAAAGGTGTTCGACTTTTCTTTTCCCTCTAAGTTAAAAAAAACTATATACCCAAAAAAGTAACTATGTATAATAAAAAATATTATTATTTTAAAAATATTTTAGTTATTTTAATAAAGTTGAAACCATCTAAGGTTAAATACAACTAGTTTAATGTTAGATTAACCATATATATGGGTAATACATCTGTACTAAATGAAATATGCTAAATAATTTTTTAGTGGTTTCGTTTTATTTTTAAATTTTGACCATACAGATGTGATATATGTACTTGATTTTATAAGGATTAGCTCTTGAAGTATTTGTTTCCAATAAATGAGTGGATTTTTATAAGGTTTGAAAAATAAATAGTACAAAATCTTTGTAAATTTCAAGGCTTCAAATATCATTTTTTAGCAAAAACACATGATTTAGGTGTGGATTTTAGTAAATCGACCATGTCCAACACATTTATGGGGTTGGAATCGCGAAAAAACAACAAAAATGTAATACCTATATATATATATATATATATATATATATATATATATATATATATATATATATATATATATAGAGAGAGAGAGAGAGAGAGAGAGAGAGAGAGAGAGAGAGAGAACTGAACATATTAGGTCCCATTTCTTGTTCTGTCCTATAGTTTTAATATATTTTATGATAGATCTAAACCATTAGATATGTTTAGCATGCTCAATTTAGTAAGAATTGACTCTTGGATCATGTTTTTTAATGAAAAAAATAATTTTCTGAGCCAAGAAAAACTGTTATTTTTGGATCATCTAAAAAACCTGTATACAGGTTAGATTTGGACAATCCAAAAACTGGTTCCCACTAAACAAAACCTATAGATTACATTTACGGTGTTAGACGTGAGAAAAAATGCTTAAAACTATGATTTTTGAAAGGGGCCTAATGAGACCTAACAAAAAAGGGGCCTATGAAACACATTACTCATATATACACACACAATTGGTCATAACAGTGGATACCCAATTGTTGGACGAAAATTGAACACACCCAGCGTGTTTGATTGTATTGTAATAGGACATTTAGCGGCGGTCAGCGAAATGTCTAAGCAGAAAAATGAAATTTAGTGACAGTCGACGCTAAATCCCTTATATCATATGAACGTGTGAACATTGCGCACGTCCGACTTAACGTCGAATTCTTTGTGAGTTTGATATTACGTCCTACTCTATATGGGTGGGTGAAACTCTCACGAGATGTACATAGAGTTTTACTCTTCTTCAGCCTTTGGCAGTTGCCGGGAAAGAGAAGGAGAGGGAGAGAGAAGGAGAAAGAGAAGGGGTGATCGGTGATGATCGAGAAAGAGAGGGAGAGGAAGAGTGAGAGGTGTGGGAGTTGATGTCCAGAACAAAGAGGGAGGGGAGAGAGAGAGAGAGAGTGCGATTGGATCCATTGACAGCTGAGAAAGAGAGAGAGAGAGAGATGGCAACTAAAGAGAGAGGAGAAACTTAGGAAGGTTGAGAGAGAGACGTTTCGGAGACATTTTGTGCAGCTAAAAAGAGAAGAGAAACTTGGGAAGGTTGAGTTGGTAAGTCTTGAAAGAGAGGAAGAGAGTTATAAATGAAAACTAAAATATTTCGATATTGCTATGCACGTAAGTAAGATTTTTTATTTGTTGAGATTTTTTATTTGTTCTAAGATATAAAGAATGTCCAAACACATTTTAATTACAGTATTAACATACATGGCAAGGATGTCATTTAAAAAAAGTAATGAATCCTTTGCACCTGATCGCCTTCCATCATTTCTTGGGCCCTACAACTGACAGGCCTTATCCCCAATATGGAGAGTGATCGGGTGTAGCTGCACACTAAAGTGTACAATCACATTACACCTTATCCTCCCTTCTCCCCCACCCCTCTCTCTCCTCTTATATATATATATATATATATATATATATATGCAATCACATTGCTGCTGATCTGTTTTTTCGCGAGGAAAGGTACATTCATCGAACTTTCAATTTTCAATAAACTTTAGGCATACTTTGCATTCCATGGAGGGTAGATGATGTCATATAATGAATGCAACCCAGCATTGTCGATTATATTCAATTCTCACCCAACATCTCACCTCCAAACCGTACATCTCGGTTAGAAACTGCAAAAGTGGAGTCCACACATCTCCATCAAATGGAATATGCCCTAAAGATTGAATACGCAGCATGAATGGGTTATATTCAACATGACCTGCCCCTTTTGCATGAGGTTAAGATTTGGGTTTGAGTAATTGGACGGTCATGATTCGCCACTTTCTTTTCTTAAACTAACTGATTAGAAACATTTAGGCTTATTACAGTAGCCAAAACGGTGGCTTAGTCAAGTGGTGACTATGCAAAATTATGCTTAGGTTTTGCGACCTATCATTTATGACATTCTTTGCTAAGATGGATCCTTCCCAATGATGGAAGAGTTTTCAATTTGGTCTATTCATCCTATCTGTCTCCGCCCAACACTTCCATGTGTAATTTCATAAAAGTAAAGGGTGTACCAAGAATTTGGTACTCCAATAAGAGAAGTTTCTTTTTTCTTTTTATTTTCTTTTCGGATGAAATGAAATGAGAGACGTTTCTTGTTTCAGTCGTAGAAGAAGGCAGAAAGAATGAGAAGTGAACTCTTTGAACAAGAAATGTCAGAGAGATGATGGTATATATATATATAGAGAGAGAGAGAGAGGTGGTGAAATTGGAGACGTTTCTTGTTTCAGTCGTTGAAGAGGGCAGAAATAATGAGAAGCGGACTCCTTGAACAAGAAATGTCAGAAAGAGATGATTGTAGAGAGAGAGTGTGTGGTAGTGAGAATAAGAACTCTTCTGTTTCTCTCTACCACGATCACTCTCTCACATTAGGGTTAGGGTTAGGGTTAGGGTTAGGGTTAGGGGCTTACACGAAAGAGTTTGTGCCACCACTACCGACAATAGTGTCAGCAAGTGTACGCACACGTGTCAAGAGGGGGTGGCTGCGTGTGCACCTTGGATGTTTACTTGGTGGATTGGCTGATAATTCAAGAATGGTCAAAGCTCTGCTTTGCCCGTCATCATTTTTGGGGGTCAGGGGGGTACTGGTGGGGGTCTTCACATGCTCAACTGTTATGCAGCTTCTGTCACATCAGAATCCAATTCCCACCACCCCCACCCAAACAAAAGTACAAACAATTACTGTCCATAACAGTACCTCTCTCTCTCTCATCGCCTAGTACCATCATCGTATATGAATGTATAAACCAATACTTTTCATATATATGTAGTAACTAATATTAGCTATAGTATAGAGTATCACACTCTCTAACTAAACCTCGTAGATACCGGCTTTATTTCATCAATTTAACTCCAAAATTGGAAATGCAGTTTTGATAAACTGGTTTGGACCTAAAAACATGGTTTTTTCATTCATGAAATTTGTACACATTGTAGACCAATGAATTTTGAAGCCTTTATGAAAAACTACTATGAATTTTGAAGCCTTTATGAAAAACTATTTATACATTGTGATCGAATGTTCTAAACATGTTTTTTACCAAACCAACCATATAGAATATATCTACAGTTTTTTTTTTCTTTTGCAGAAATGCACGTCATAATGTGATTAATCCACTAAACTCTAAGAACATCAAGGACCTCCGAAGAAAGCCCCCAGTCAATCCTGTCATAAGCTTTAATGAGATATGTGTTGAATAAAATCGTCTTCTTCTTGCTGGCCTCTAAAGAATGCATCTTCTCATGTGCAATCAGGATACTCTCTTGAATCGATCTTCCCTTTGAGAAAAACTCGTTGGTTCTCAGATATAATTCTTGGGTGGATGCTCCGCATCAGGGTCACCATGACCTTGGTAATGATAATTGTAAATGACATTGCATAGACTAATGGATCGAAAGTCTTTCGATTTGTAGGCACCATCAATCTTCATCTTCAGGATAAGGGATATGTGAGTAGCATTGATTCTCTGTAAAATCAAAACTGTAACGAAAAGAGACTTAACAACAAGAAAATCATCTAAATTAATAAGATGCCGATATTTTTGGAAAAAATGGATAGTAAAATCGTCTGGCCCCATAGCACCCATCCGCCTTCAATTTGAACATAGCTTGTTTGATTTCCTCTCCTAAAATTGGAGCATCCTGTTGGATTTTGGATCGGATCAGATCCAACTTGAATGTGACCCATATTGATATGGGCACATCAAGGGATGTGCATGGTAGAGGCTTTTGGGTTTTGGGGGGTTACAAGACAGCTATGAGGTCTGTTCATTCATGATCATTAGAGACCTTCACTAGTACTCGTTATAAACACATTATAGACCCATTATGGGCCTCCTTCAGATCTCTTTATAAATAAGAGAGATTCTTGATGAGGACTATACCATGAGGTCATACGTGGTTGTTGAGTGTCACATTCGTGTGCGATCACTCTCTTTGGGTTCAAGGGTCCTGCTCACTTTCGACTTGACGGTCTGGGCTCAACGTGGGTGCAGATAGGTTGAGGAGAATGCCAACCACCCACTTCCATCAAAGCACCATTCAGATCGTCCAAGGCCACGTCTGGTAAGTGGCTCCGCAATCCAATTTATGCTAACACATCCAACATATCATTCTCCAAATCAGTCACAGTGGGATAAGTGATGCCCTCAAAGTCGTCCTCTCCAACCAACTTGGAGAATAGAGACAAAAAAATCTATAGCTTCCTAATCCTTCGCCCAACTCTTCCTACATGACCTCAAAAGCGCCATCCTCACAGAGAATAGCGACACATTCCTCTGCAGATTTTGCTTGAATTTGGGTTGAAAAAATCGAATTATTTAGTTCTCTGTCAAATATATTTTTGTCTCAAAAAACATTCCTCCTGTTTGAGAGACCTCTGGAGCTCCTCCCTCAAGATATTACATGTCTACAGCTGAATCCTCGCCCTCATCCACCAACCACTGGACATCTATCAGATCATCTTCAAGCTTCCTTTTACGCTCTTCCACATCACCCATTTGCCCTGCATTCCAAATTTTAAGTCTCCGTTTAACTTCATCCAGCTTTGCTGTGACAATAAACACAGGAATCCCCCACACTGGGTCTTGCCATGACTGCTCAATAATTTGTGAACGTTCTGGAAGTAGTGCCCATATTTTAAAAAATTTAAAAGAAGATTTACACTTCTGACGAACTGAAGAAGAATTAATACTTAAGCCCAAATAGTCCCAGATCAAACACAGAATGAACTCCATAGACGAATCATGAAAACGAAACATCCACTGTGCATTGACAAAGATGCGATCAATCTTGAATGCCTTGAAAAAACGACCCTGCTAGTTGTTATTCCTGACAGCATCATTATGAAGTTACATCATATGACAATTGATAATAAAATCATTGAATTCCTGCATGGCTAAATAATCCAGGGAAAACCTGATGACATTCCAATCGCCACTAACCACCCATGGCAGATCTCACTGATATTGTCTAATATGGTAAAAAGAAAGTTGTCAGCGAATGTAATAGTTGTGAGTATATACTATAGACACCAAAATCTTATCCCCTCTAAATGTCACTAACATTGATATAGCTTGATCCATTGCACTGACAAATTCAACATCAGCGGGTTTTAGATTCAAAAAACAGAGAACCCAACAAGTATAACAACATTCAAAATTGCTAAGGCATTCACAGTGAGGGAAATTTGTACGAACTTTAGGCAGGGGCTCACTAGTAATCTTCGTCTCCAACAAGATGAAAATGTCAGCTTTACACTTGTTCATTTGAGGAAGGATCTCTCGACGAGCCAAGCCCGTCCCAACCCTCTTATATTCCAAGTTATGAGCTTCATTGCACATCAACAGTTGGTGTTAGGACCGACGACTAGCAACAGTTGCCCCATAAACATCATTGGAATTTACACTCTAACCCATGGCACCCTATGTCATGATATCAACAACCTTCCTTTCTTTAGAAGGCATACCCTCTAAGAAGATGCCCATTGGGACCAACACATGAGTAACCAGGTTAACCATGTTCATTAGGGTCTTGCAAAAGTGGGGATTGACTCCCCACCTTAGACTCTACTTGAAGAGTTGGTGTTACTTTGCTTGTGTGGGACTGCTCGTGAGACCTTTTCTTTTTCATCCTACCCTTTGGCCCAAGGTTGCCAAACTAGGAAGCGGAAGTGGAAAATGATATGAGAAGCGAAAGCGAGAAGCGAGGAATTTTGAAATTTATATGAAGCGGGAAGCTAAGTATCAATTTGAAAGCAAAATATAAATAAAAAATGAAGCAATATGGTAACTGAATAAAAATCAAATAAGAATCAAATAAAACCTAAAATAAAATTGATTATTCTTATATTTCATGATTTTTCAGTAAAAGAGTTAAATTCCATAAGAATCAAACAAGAAGCAATAAAATTGATTATTCTTAAAATCTAACAATGATGGTTACCAATTTAGAGATAGCACATGGAAAGTGAGTGAAAGAGAGATAAAATACATGAAAACATGAAAAGAAACATGATAAAAGCATATAGGAAACATATACCATGTGTGTTAGAAGCATAGAAGAAGTGTGGGAGAATCGAAATTCCCATGAAATTTCGAAAGAGAGGAGTATCGTGCTTCCAAAGCAAGTTTCTGAGAAGCACGCTTCCCACCTACCTAAGAAGCTTTCAGTAACTTTGCTTTGGCCTTAGTGTCTTATTGGATCCCCAACCCAGTCCAAAAATTATTATGGATCCTTCACCCAACCCAAGAACCATATTCAATGGTTCCTCATCCCCTAAGAGATGTGCATGCCCACTAGACTTTCCTTGCATGGGTTCCTTCTTCTACCAGATGCATACTCATGCATCAAAAGCACAAATACAACACACACAGGTCTCCCAGCCTATTCTCGAGGTGATTCACTAGAACTCCAAGCTCAATAGCCCTTACTCGAGCTCAAAACATCAAAATTTGAAACATAAGAGTCAACTTTTCTGAACAAAGGAGTTGACCTTTAAGCCAAACAGTACTTAAACCATATACAAAAGTTGACTCTTGGGTCAACCAGCTCTTAAACAACTCACAGTAGTCGACTCTCCTATTTCAAGAGTCGACTTATAAGGTGCAGAGGTCAACTCTTCTCAAAAGGAGTCAACTCTCCTGCTGTAGGGGTCAACTCTCAATCTACAAGAGTAAACTCTGCAGGGAGTAGGAGTCAACTCTTTTAAAAACATGGCTGACTCTTTTGAAAGGGCTCGACTATTCAAAATAAGAGTCAACCCTTTTCAAAAGCAAGAGTCGACATTGTCTAGATAGAGGAGTCGACCCCAGTAAACAGGAATCGACCCGACCCTCAGGTCTTCCTAACCTCTACCAAGCAGTAGGGGTAGACTCCTGTTCAACAGGGGTTGACTCCTACACTTTATAGATTAGGGTAGCTCCACCAAAAAATCATTTTGAGCTACGATATTTCACCAAATGGTGGCTCTACCACCATCAAACTTCATTCCAACATGCTAGGAGTTAAAATGAACAATCACAACATACATGGTTCATAAAAATGCCAAGTTTATAACAATTTTAGGCAATCATATCATGAATATGAACTTGAACTGCATAAGCTAATATATATATATATATATATATATATATATATATATATATTTTTACAACCCAAGATTCATCTTTTCTAAGCTCTCAACTACAGATTTTGTGCTTAACTTATCAATTCCAACATAGCTCTATCAAATAGCTAGCACATTAACATAGTTGAAAGCATGTAAATTCAAGAAACATGTTAAATCATACATTCTTCACATAGAATCGGTTGTACACACAGTTTCTAAAATATCATCTTTGAAAACCTAATTTTTTCTCAAAAACTAATAGTCTAGATTTAGAAGAAACACACTTGAAAATATCCACATGTTAAATCATAAAATTTCTGGTTTTTAACACACTTTGTAATGTGAAAGAACTACATGATTTTTATTCATATAATAGGTACATAAATCAGTTTTTTAAACACTTTTTTAACAAAGAAGAACTACATAAACTTTGGTTCATTTAACAAGTACAAATATTCGATTTTAAACACTTTTCTAAGGGTAAAGAACTATAAAAGTTTTAGTTTATATAACAGGTACAAAAATTAGATTACAAACATTCTTTGCAATATAAACTAATTCAGATTTGCATATCCATGATTTACCACATCAATAAAGACACATTTTTGTTCTTAAAACTTATCTTGAGCAAAGACACCAGAAAAAGTACATGGTTTAATTGAAAATTCATGAAAAATATGAGTGAAGATCAAAGATACAACAAACATAGGTCCAACCAACATATGCACGACTGTTATAGGCTGGTTCCACCAAATCCTAAGCTAGACAATTCAAAATCGCATACCGTCCATTATATACCTCACATAACCCACTCAGAAGTCAACTCTCCTGAGCATAAGAGATGACACTTGAGCTAAACAAGCATAAACTACAATCAGGATTCGACTCTTGTGTTGTAGTTGTCAACTCTAGAGGTGCAAGAGTCAACTTGCACTGCAAGGGGCAACTCTTGCATTCAAGTGTCATCTCTGCAAAATTGCAGGAGTCGACTCTTGGATCCTAGGAGTCGACTCTTCTGCCTCACACAATACCAAACAGAGAGTTACACTATAGTTGTGTTGTGATCTATAGGAGTTGACCCTTGAGTCAACAATAACCTGAAAATGCACATAAGCCGACCCCATAACTGAAGGAGTCTACCCCTAAGACATTTTAGTTTGGCTCTACACTTTCAAAACTCTGAAATCTCAGGGTTTGAAGCATTTAACTTGAATGAAAATCAACCAAACACATCTAGAGGTGTCTCAAATCGATTCTCCATATCAACAACCACAAACATCACTAACAATCAATTTTTTTCAACATATGAAAACATTTGAAACATGATATTAAACAAACATCACAACACAACTACATGTAGTCCTAGCATACTCACTATCTATGAAATGGAGTATCGAGCACTTACTTTGCAACGCTATATCTGACAGAAATAATACCACAAAAGTGCACAACATGCACCACCAACACTCTATATGCAGCTCCTACACACAATACAAGTTTCCTCCAACTGCAACCTACAAGCTAGGGAAATCGTCCACTCCAAACCGCGCCTTCATGCGAAGTAGGATACCTTTGCACGTCGTTCCAACTACAGCAACACTTCTATGTTGGTGCAGCTCGACCACAAGATGATGGTGAAGCAGGTGGGTCATCCACCAAGGGAGGATGAGGTGATAGTGTAGGGAGAAGAAGAGAGTGAGTGTAAGAGTGAAGTAAGAGAGTTAGCCAAGAGAGAGAAAAGAGAGAGATGCAATGGCCTGAGAGGGGTTCAAATACAATTTTCAACATAAATGGGTATGGATCTGGCACACTGAATCCAGATCCAATTGGGTTCTAACGAGATCCCAACCAGCTAGGAGCATGGACTCCTAATTAGCCCACTAGCTGGGTTAACTAGGTCCCAACCTAGTTGGTCTAAATAAAAAGAAAACAACCAAAATAAGAGTCTGCCACTTGGCATGGGTCTAGCTGACCATGGCAGGTCTAACCTGATGAGGTTGGCTAAGCTGGGCGGCAGCTGCAACTGTTGTCTCATCCGCAAAGATTGAATTGCCCCTAAAAAAAATTCTTTGGCCCAATGAGCCCATTTCTAGCCTTTTTTAAAACTCAAAACTATTGAAATACCAATCTCACTAAATAGAAAAATTTTGGATGTGTCTCCCATGCAGTTGACTGACTTGGTCAACACTAGGTTGGACAACTATGTCTTCCAAGACAAAAATGCTCCTAGAATAACTCAAAATTCACCAAAATTCCTCTAAAACTTGTCAGGCATGCTCCGAACTCATTACAACTTTAATTTTGATGAAATAATGACCATTCTTCTCAAAAAAATCATAATAACACAACTAAACATGTCAATTGCATGAAAAAATTATCTATATTGCAAATTTATCGATATTACAAACATTAAAAAAAATACCAGATATTACATTTCACCTTCCATAAATCCAATCATTTGCATCCACGTAAAGTGTTGCATCATTTTAGAATACCTTGGCCCCGAGAGGAACATTATTTTTTTTCCTTTATCTTCTCTAGTCTCAAGACTCAATTTTTGACTGGCATAACGATATGATCCCCCTCCAACAACATCAGATCAACTTCTAGCCATAGATGATAAACCCTCACTAGGATCCCATTGCTTCAAGCCAATTGAAAATGAACGAGTTTCTCCCACCACATCCGTCATTGGACACCCTTCTCTCCTTTGTTTCAATTTGGAGGCTTAATGAATAAGAAGATTTCAAGGGAAACTAACTTGCTAATCATCTAGGCATACCAAGAAATCAAGATCAGGTTGTATATATATATGGTGCTTTAGAAGGTACCAAATTATATGAAACTATTGAGTTATAAATCATAGGTTCAAGTTTTATCAACCTAATTTGACCACATTGATCCCTTGAAGAAGGTTTTTTGCTAAGGATCAAACCTTGGATCATGTTATTTCGATTCAAAAATATGATTTTTGAAGTCATGAAATTTGAGTGCATTATAGACGGTTCACTTCTTAAGCCCTTAAAAAAACCTACTTATGTGTCACAATCATATGATTGAAAACTCATTTCTCACTAAACAAACATTGCAAATGACATCCATAAGTTTTAATTAAAAAAAAACTAAAAAGTATGACTTTTTGCTCAATAGTTACTTGTAGCCCACACAATCCAATGCATATTATGATTGTAGAGGGATTTGGTATCGGGCCAAGTTAGGTGAATTTTCATGTGGGACGAGTGTTTAAAGTGACCAGCTGGGCTTTGACCTTGTCGAGTACGAGTTTGAGCATTTACAGGTCCCAATTCATTGCCCTTGATTAGGAGTTTTGAAATGGACTTTATGGCAATTATTGTAGACAGTAGGAAAAGGAGAGGAACCTACTTTGAATGGGGTGCATATTTCGTTGAAAGGGTAAGATATGAGAGAGAAATGTGGTTGTATTCACGAGACAAGGGTGTTGGCACAAGCAACATGGGTGGGGCCCAGCGGAATCAAAAAAAAAAGTAAAGGGGAGCCCACATTTGCTTGTGCACCGAGGAGATTGTGCCCCGCAATGGAAAAGGTTAGGGATCAAGGGGGGGTGAGTGCCCACAGGATGGACTCACCCTTGGGCTCTTGTCCCTCATGGGTGGCCAGGGATCACCCCACCCACAAAAAAGTTCTTTGTCCACTTGAGCCCAATTCCTTTCTTGCCTAATAAAATCATTCGCAAAACTTTCCCCTTTCATTTTCCTACACACCACCCTAGGTAGAGTCAAATCAATGGTAGGCCTAAATAGCAAAATTGATCCAATTGGTGCAATCTTCTGGTTGTCAGAGTCGGTTTCTGAATCGAATAAAAAAATCTTGGCAGTCAGTGGAATCAAATAAAAAATTTTGTTTATTTAAGCACATGATATATATATATATATATATATATATATATATATATATATATATATATATATATATATATATATATATATATATACTTGTTGCTGTCTACAGTACGTGCAATCTAGTTGAAAAATCATATCTGCAAAGTTGTATCCTTTCAATTTGATCTCATAGGTGTGTTCAACATGTCTTTTTTGCTAGGAAATGCACCTTGAATCATATTTTTTTGACATAGAAATATGATTTTTTTATTCCTAAAATTTGGACACTTTATAGGCTGTTGATTTTTTAAGCCCTCAAAAAATGTGTTTATTGGTTGCGAATACACGATCCAAGACCTATTTTCTACTAAACAAACCATGTAAGGTTAAATCACAAAAAAATTGCAAAAAAGTAAAAAAGAATGGTTTCTACTTAGATTGAATGTACAAAAGTCTAAATTTGTATATATATATATATATATATACATATATATATATATATATATATATATATATATATATATATATATATTCTATTAAATAAAACATGGAGATCACATCTATGGGTTTTAGATTAAACAAAAAACACATGCAAGTATGTTTTCCAAAGGGTTTTGGGGTGGTCTGCGAGATAAATGGTCTGGAAGATACATATCTGTTTCTCTCTCTATCTATATATATTTGATTAAAGTTTGCCGCAATCATTTGTATGTATAAATGACTTCAAAAACTTTAATTGTTTTATTTTTTGTTGTTTTTTGTGGAACTGACTCCATGGATGTGATCTACACCCTTCTTTTAAAAGGAACTAACTTTTGAATCACAGGAATCCAATGTGTTTACAAACTCATAAAAATATATTTTTTCATCGAAAAAACATGATCCAAAGGTCAATTCCCAATAAATCTACCATGCTGATCGTCTACCAGGTTAAATTAGTTAAAAAAAACACACACACATTGTTCCCAATTGGGGGCTGTTGCCAATTCAACCGGATACAACTGAATCATAACTGAGTCGGCCAATTCAATAGGGAGCCTGAGTCGGCCACATAATCGAATTTAAAAGGGGCTGATTTAGGACAATTCGATTCGATTTGATAATACTGCAAAATACCAAGTAAAAAAGCACATGATTCCCAATCGTTATGAATGCATTACTTAGGCCATATTTATTGTCAACATGTCAAGGATAAACCTACCCTTAAGATGTGTTCCACAACCTAACAGTCCCTACATCAGTAGCAATTAACCTAACACGCCATTCAAGTGAGTTTTGCATCATATTAAGGTTTGGGTAAAAATTGCATAATGGAGTTGCCTCCTTGTTCGCAAATGGCCTAATCAGGTTAAAAATGTGAGTAATAGTTAAAAATAATAATTTGAAGTCCTGCTTTTGTATTTTCTTGGGATAGAATATTAATGTTGCCTGCCTCACCCTCTTCCTCTTTCTTCTTATTATTGGTATCTTGTATTATTGTTTGTCATTATTAGATTGGAATTTTTTTACTTTAAGGGTGAAATGCCCTTTACACAAAAGCATATGCACTCGAAGATCTATCACCAAAGGTGATCAAGGTCTAGTCATATCAACTCCCACCTTTAAGCCAATAAACCTTCATCAATATCTAAGTCTCAGCCTCGAATCCCTTGGATGCCATGCATCCATAAAGTATGGGATGATGTGTTGGAGAGCACCATCATCGAATGTGGTGCATGATGAGCCCCAGACGCCTTGGAGGGTATATTTTCCATTACAAGATAGGTTCGGCCGACCCCTACCGGTTATACAACTATACCATTGGGTTTTGAACCTGCAATGTCCCAACACAAGGCAGCGTGCACTAGCTGCTCCTACCAGACAAGTTTTTCACCAATTTAGCTGTGAGGTAGATCCCAAGGGGTTGCTCATATGATTTCAAGCTCATGGGTGGGAAGCAGAGGCTCCCAAGGAAGAGGTGCACTCATGGAGTTTTATGCCTGGAATGGCAATGATAGGTACAGTAGGCTAAGAACAACGTGGTTAGGTCTTCAATCTTGGATGCAGTTTCTTTGTGTAATAATAAAAAAGAACACCAGCTACGTGACACTTCTTCCTTGTTAATGTCTCCTTGTGGTGGGACGTTGCAGGTTCAAACCCCAGTGGTACGTTGAATAGTAACTGGTGGGGTCTGCCTAACACGCAGCTTGCCTTTCAAAAGAAAAGACATTGAAGTCTTATCAACTTACCTCGCAAGGAGGCAAGCTCATTAAGTGACCCAGTTTTCGGCGAGGGATCATTGTCATAAAAAAAAACATTGAGGTCTTATCAACTTGTGATTTCCATAATTTGGCAAGAATTCATGTCAATGACTAAAACTTCATGTTTTAAGAACAGTGACATGAGAATGGATTGTTACCACTTACCACACTAAAAAGGAAAAAAAATGTTTTTTTTTTTTTGTTAGAGATGAGCCAATCATGAATGTGATATGCCAAGGCAACTCTGCCACTAGAAATGAATGTATTAATTTCAATTTAAGAAACAATTATGCTTTTCAGATTTCAAAGCGTTTCGTGGAAGTACGCAAAAGGTGGTATATTTTATTCCCTTGATATGTCTCCTTAAAGACGATGACTGTCTAAGATTCCCAGCTTAGTGTGTCCTCAATTACGTTCAATCATTTCGTTATAATTGAAAGCTTGGTTCTTAATTTGTAGAAGTATTGCAGAAATATGAATGTATTTCAGACTTTTATGCTCTCTCTCTCTCTCTCTGTGTCTCTCTCTTTTCTGCAAGTGAATTTTTCAATGTCAAATGCAATTTTGCCACCGCAAAAGGGACAGCTTAGTTGGAGCTGGCTTGGGCTGCCACCATCATATTTGAGATTTTTTATTGTTATATGCTTAAACTTGTTTTTTAAAAATGATTCCAAGTGCTTAATTGTGCACAAATTGGAAAAGGTCCCTCTAAAACTGCCTGCTGATGATTAGTGATGCTACACTAAATCAATATCACTGATAAGATGGACACTTTTGATATGATTACTTGGCAAAAGAAAAACAATAAATTGCCAAAAATAACACCATTTTTTTGAAAAACTAGTGATTTTATTTTGTGCAGGGTCCTCAAAAACCGATACAATCCCAAGAAAATTTGTGCGCCATTGATTTTTTTATGTTCTTTATGCCCAATTACCTGTCCTAATTTATGGTCCAAAAGATGATTTTTACTAAAGCAAATTATGTAGATCACATTAGTACGACTAGTTTAAAAAAAAAAAGATAAAAATGAAATAAATCAAAATTAGGAACACACACCCTTCTACCTCTAGGAAGAACCAATTATTTAGCAAAATGTGCATGTACATGGTGTGCATTTGTGTGTGTTTCACGTGTACAAAGAGGTTTTAGGAAGCGTGTGGCAGACTTTTACAGGGCTTGCTTTTCAAACTCAACATAGCAATCATGCAATCCAATTTCCACACGAGAGAGAGAGAGAGAGAGAGAGAGACTGATATTTTGTCCTCTTGAAAAAAAAGGAGGCCTGATATTTTGTGCCTTTTACGGTTTCATTAGTTTTTTTTATCAGAGGCAGTAATATTTGGAAACAAAGTTAGAGACATTTGGCAGCATGGAGGCAATTTGTGAAGCACTGGAGAACAGAACAAACAATCCCACCACTGGTGACCAATAATTGCTTTTAGCAGCAGCACTACCGATGAGTGAAAAGATCAGGTGCAATATGATTGCACAAAAAATTGTGCATTAAGTATCCCATCACCCTCCATGGTCTTGGGTCCCACACCTGACAGGCCCTGTCCTCAAGATTGAGGGTGATGGGGTGCTTAATGCACAATTTTTTGTGCAATCATATTGCACCCTATCCGGACTCCACCGCTGAGTGAAAATGCCTATATTATGTTTCCACGATGATGGAAACGCTGCAAATTCTTCATGGTCGCTTCGAATTCCTCCTTTCAGCTCCTTTACCACTGTCCGCGGCTAGACCGAAAAGCCCCCTTACAAATTTTACCTTTTTAACCCGTTATGGTAAAAAAGAGTTATCTTGGTGCACTATCATTTCTTTGGGTGTCTGCCGTGTAGTCCTTGGCAGATGCACGAATGCTTTTCAGTTCAAACTCTCTAGTGGGCAATTTACACCTTGTTATATATATATATATATATATATATATATATATATATATATATATATATATATATATATATATATATATATATATAGAGAGAGAGAGAGAGAGAGAAGGGTGTATCATCAAACACTCAAAATGTCCAACACAAATCAGACGAAATTGTGCCGCTGAAACAGTACTTTAGCGGCCGTCGACAAGACCACCATTAAAGCCATATTATTTTGGCACACAAGGCACCGCCATGCAACCGAGGGTCATCCGATATCAGAGGCATTCACTGATACTTGTGTATATATATGTGAAAAATATTTGTTACTAGTGAAGGTAAAGAACTAATGAGATAAAAATCATAGGTGAAAGTTGTATTGACTTAATCTAACCATATACTCTCCTAAAGGAAAGAAAATATCTATCCATATAGATGTGTTCAGCATGGATTGTTTACAAAGATTGTATATATGTACTCGATGTTAGATTGAGTTAAAAAGACTAGGATCATGAGATTTCAATTAGACACCAAGTATAATTGTTTAGCATGGTTTGTTTGCTAAGGACCAAGCCTTGGATCGTACTTTTATGATGAAAAATGTGATGATTTGAGTTATGAAATTTTGGCACATTGTGGGCCGTTGATTTTTGGACCCTTTAAAAACTTAATTGCTTATCATAATCACATGATTCAAAACAAGTTTCACACTAAACAAACCAGGTAGATCACATCTGTAACATTCGATCTACAAAAAATTAGAAATCTTTTAAGAAAAGATCTACTCATTATTTTCTTACCTTTATTAATAGCCAATAATTACCTATATATATAAGAGAGAGAGAGAGAGAGAGAGAGAGAGAAAATATATATGTTGCATAGATATAGCCACCAAATGATAAATATAATTGCATAGAAGTGTTTGACATCATGTTTAATACACCATAAGATCCTATTTTTTGACAAGGTGAAAATCAATGGCTTGCAATTCATGAAAATAAAAGTGGTTTACAAATGATAAAAAATCACACTGGAGTCAACTTTAACACATGAAAATAATAAATAGAACATATTAAACATGTTCTGGAGGTTAGATCTATGTAAATCAAGTATGTACCACCATAAATTGTCCAGTACCAATATATATATATATATATATATATATATATATATATATATATATATATATATATATATATATATATATATATATATATATATATATATATATATATATATATATATAGCTTTGACATGCAGCAAGGAGCACCTCCTATGGTTTTTGAACTATCGAAACTTCATGTCAGGTGACAGACTATAGTCGCCGCTAACCAGGAAGGTGGAGCCCTCATGTGCTGTTAAAATTGCAGATATACAGATATATGTAATAAGGTGATTGAGTCCTTAGTCATTTCATGCTTGGCCTAATCACCCATTCCATGAAGTACTGATGGCTTTGCATCACTCAAATTGATTGATCAAGATTGGCACATAAGTGATATTTGTCAACTAAATTAGTAGTTTATTTCCACCCTTTTGGGACATGTTGACTTCACCATCTTTCATACTCTTCAGATGCAACTAGTTCACCTGGGCTGGATCCTGACCCAAGCCTGTGGGTTGACCTGTATCCTCTCCTATTTGGGGCATCTGTTACCAAGTCCATTATCTATGATCTACATATTTGAATCCCTATATATGGATAAAATACCTCACAATCCTATTGATTGGTAGGACTGGGAATGTTCCTAATTGGACCTGCACCCAAGCCTGAGATGTCAGGTCATGAAGTAATTCAGCTAGTCTTTACCAACAAGTCATGAATTAATTAAGCTTATGTGAAACTGATATGTTTACATTTGCTTCATCCCGCCAGTCTTTTTCTCACAGTATTTCTGTTCATATAAGACAACTTGAAACCGGATGGATTTTTGTTTTGGTCCTCTTGGAATAGTTGCAGAAACTATCATGAGAAAACTGTCTCAGTATCCAAAACAACTTCCTAGTACTGCACCTAGTGATCTTCTTTACTGATTGTCATGCAGGTTACCCAAAGAAAAAACGAAAAACCTTTGAAAACAAAACCTTTTGTAGGGTACATAGTACATGCTACAAAAGCTGCCCTAAATTGAAGGACATAGACAGAGTTTTATGGTGCTAGATGAAGGCCTTCAATATAGAACATGTCTTAGATGGATATTACACCTTTGGGGCATGTTTGGAAGTGAGAAACATACTCAAAGGAAGAGAAAATTTTGTCTATGAAAAGTTTTGACATGATAATTTTTCTAAAATGAAAAAATTTCACTTGTTTGTGTGCATGAAGAGGAGGAGAGGGTGGCTGAGAAGAGAACAGGGGGGCGTGGCTGAGAAGAGAAGAGGAGGGAGGAGGAAGGAGTTAGGACTTGATGTTGTGGGAGAGGGCGTTCTGCTGCCTAATGGTGTATCTGCAGTGATCGGACGACAGTGAACTTGAGGAGGCAGTGGTGATGGTGGGTGGTGGGGAGTGGACCTCATGATTTTCTCTTGGTAGGAAACATTCCTCCACCTTCCCCATGGAGAAATATTTCTTATCAAAAGTGTACTTTTTAGAAAAGCTCTCTTAAAGAAAAAGTCTCTCGTTTTGAAGGGTCAAAAAAAACATACGGATTTTTCATCTCGTGTCACTTTTCTACATATTTCTCACTTTCAAATGTGCCCTTAATGACATGTTTTCAAGGATTTTTTTTTTTAAATTATATAAGAAGTAAAATGGCCTAATTCATGGTAAATCCGTTATTACTTTGAAGGAGGTTTTAATTTTTTTTTTTACTCTTGGCTTCTTGAGAGTAGATAACCTCTTAATGTTTAAATTTACTTTGGAAAAGTGAGGGGCTGCCCTTGTTATCTGGGCTTGAGTGTCAATTTATACATTACCCAGTGGTTAAATTTATACCATCCCATTTCCCTCTAAAAAAAAAAATTTATCCCATCCCATTTATGTGGCATGGATAATAACCAACAAGTCTTGCTATAGCTCAGGCACCCACATCAACCATGTTGACTGACTACAGACTCTATTTCCGATAGGTTGGGCTTGGTGCTGACTGTGTTAACATAAGAGGATTACATGGGTCAATGTGAGTTCGATCATGAGGACACGATTGGAACCACTTAACTCACCTCAGCTCGTTCACTTACATGAACTAATCTTGGGCTCCCGACCGAACCAACTTGACCCGTTGTTCCTGTGACTAAGAGTTGACCAAGAAAAAAGACCAACCCACTGCTGAGTCATAGTCCAAGCCAACCAATGCCTGAACAAAAATGGGACAATCCTAGTGCCATTACTGAACTCTCTGAAATAGAATTCCATCTAGAAGTACCCCATGAAAAACCAAAGAGCACCCTGACCCAGGCAGAGTTGAACCTGGTCAAGCCCATTCGTCCTGTGGATAAATGTGTCTAATGCAGCCTTAATCTGTCAACCCGAATCCTGTGGGGCTACCAATATGGTATACTGCACATATATGTACATATTTAACATTATTTGTATGCATACATATAATACAAATAAATGTATATACATACATAACTTGCATACTTTAAATAGTAGAATGGCAGAGGTTGGCAGATACATGCCGAATAGTGGGGCGAAGGATCTGCAAGAATGACTAGTCAAACGTCATATCGTGTGTTTCAAATCATAAGACAGTCAGTGATGTGTCAATCTAATGGATATAGACATGATGACCTTTAACATTTTCTTTGTATTTCATTGCATTATAAATATTGATATTAACAATAATGTTTTATACCAATTACAGTTAATATATTCAGAAGGCAGGGGTTGGGGGGTGCCCCATCCTCTCAGCCACACGTGTGTGGAACCCCTACGTCTGGCTCATCTAAAGGGGCCCCCCTTCCCCTCCATCAGTCCATCACCTCACCCCTGCACGTATCCCCACGATCCAGCCGACAACACGGTACTCTCTGCTGAAGAGAGACCCAAGGTGCAGGACGTACACTATTGGGGGAAAAAAGAGAAAGTTTTCATTGTGCCTTTTGTGGGCAGCATGCAAAAAAAAACCAGAAAAAATACAATCTGGCCTCAACCCTTGCCAAATTTACCACAATACCATCTCTGACTATGCATGCAATAAATGTAGTAGGAAAGAAACAAAATTGTCTTTATGTTTTGTTGGTTGCACTCACAATTAAGTACTATTTCAAATTGATGCGTGATCCTTGCAAATTAATTCTAATTGTATGCTCACTCACTAGAATGTTGTTAAAATCGGTTCATTAACTGAATTAGTTTTCTGAAAAAAAAAAACAGAATAAATCGGTCTTAATTGGATCAAATCAGATAGTTTTCTTCTTTTTTTGGTGAAATCAGTGTTGATGGGGCGCTCAAATTCTTTGCTTGAGCACTCGAGCCAATGACTCCGTGCATCTTTCAAACTTTTTTTTATAAGAGTGGAGGATAGCAGCTGGAAGACTGAGCTGCTCCTCCCAGAGGTAGAGCTGGGTTTGGTGAAGTCATTAAATAAGCAGTAAACAGAAGAAACCCCAAATAAAACAATCTAAACCAACCTTAATGTTTGGAGACAAGGCGGCTCACTTTCCACAGGCCCCAACTAAACAAATCTTGATCACCCATTAAATATACATTAGTGAATCACTCAACAACATAATCATTACACTAGAAAGCAAGTCTTATCACAGGGTATTATCTAAAAAAAATGGTCGCTTTCCTCCCACTGTGCACTTACCCCAATTAGATTACCAGCAGGACAAAGAAGTCATTTCATGCAAGAACCGTGTGCTATCCCATAAATTGCCACCACCAAATCATTCAGTTCCTTGAATTATATAATTCTTTAATACCTTCACCGCCCATTGCAGCAACAAGAGTTTCTAATCTCTTTCCTCTCCCTGACATTAACACAATTGAATAATGACTTATATAAAAAAAAAAGATAATAAAATGAAAAGGCATCCCATCATCCATCCATGAAGGAGTGAATGTCTTGCTTTTCTCTCCGACCCCCAAAGCCCCTCTCACGGTCTCTCAGATGACATCCTAACTGTGAAAAAAATCCAAACCGAAAAGAAAGCCCCCAAAAATAAAGTAAACAACACTGAGAAAACCATCTGTCCATCCATCTATATCTCAATTTACAGAAGTAAAGAAAGGTCGGGGGAAGGACGGAGAGAGAGAGAGATGAGCTTCGAAGAGTCGATGAAGTCCCTGTCACTGGACTACCTGAACCTGCTGATCAACGGGCAGGCGTTCAGCGATGTGACGTTCAGCGTGGAGGGCCGGCTGGTGCACGCGCACCGGTGCATCCTTGCGGCGAGGAGCCTCTTCTTCAGGAAGTTCTTCTGCGCGCCGGAGGCGGAGGTTATGGTGCGGGGGCAGCAGCAGCCGGGGAGGGTGGGTGGTGCTAATCAGGTCATCCCCGTCAACTCCGTCGGCTATGAGGTGTTCCTGCTGCTGCTGCAGTTCCTCTACAGCGGACAGGTGTCCATCGTGCCGCAGAAGCACGAGCCCAGGCCCAATTGCACCGACCGTGGGTGCTGGCACACCCATTGCACCTCCGCCATAGACCTCGCCCTCGACACCCTCTCCGCCTCTCAGTACTTTGGCGTCGAACAGTTGACGATTCTCACTCAGGTTGGTTGGTTGCTTGGGGGCTCCTGTGATGATGGTGGTGCCTGTTTGTATTTTTGGTGTTATATGCTCTTATTGAAGTTTTTAACTTCTTTTGATTTCTTTTTCTTTTTCTTTTTTTTTTTGGTGGGCGTGGTTTTGTATATTTGTTTATTGTAGATGGTGGGGTAATGAAAGGAACGGAAGAAGAATAGTTGGGTTTTTTATACAGTTCTTGGTGTTTCAACATAGAGGGAATTGGAGTTGGGAGGGTGGAGAGGAGAAATTAATGGGTTTCTTTTTTCTTGTTTTGTGATTTTTGTTTCTGAAGAGGAGGGAAGTGTTTTGGTTTGTAGCAAATCTGATGGGTGGGGAGAGAGATGTGTTGTGATCTTTGTGATGGGTATTGTTGGTATCATCTTATGGGCGCACTCATGGCTAGAAAGGCTTTCTGTGATTGCGTATTGAGAGTTGACACTATTGATTTTTTTTTCCTTTGATTTATCGGGTGTGTTTTCTCTTAAGTGTCTTTTGTTTATTTGGCAGTTTTCTTTAACCCTTTGATTATTTGTTTTTCTTTGTTAGTTAAAAGAAATTGTTTCTGGTAGCTGAAACTTGGGTTCGAAGTTATTTTTCTACTACTGAGAAGACGCTTATGGGAATTCGAGACATGGGGTTCTAATTTTAGTCTAGCAGTACCGTCTTTAAGCCTGAAATATTGCATTTTCTATCACAATCTTTTCTTCTTTAGACCATAAGCCTTGCAGTGAAGAAAAGTTTTGCTGTACATTCTCCTTATAACAGAAAAGTACTTTTAATTCTCTCTCTTTACATGCATAATGCTGATGTATTTTTGCTCTCTCCAAATTGGGTTCACTACATGAGAACTCTATTGCATATCTTTAATTTAATGAATGTGGGTAAGGCGTTTTCTTCAAAAACCAACCTCTTCTTTCCAAACCAAGACAAATAGCAGTTGTGGAAAGAAAAAAGAAAAAGCCAATAAATGTTGACTCGTCGTACTCCATATTACTCGCTGTTATCTTCCTTTTTTCTTTCTGCATAGGCATGTTAAATGCTTGAAAAAGAAAAAGCAAACAAGAAAGAGAGAAGCAGAAACTGTTTTCTTGGTTGAATTGCAGAAACAGCTAGCGGCCATGGTTGAAAAGGCCTCCGTCGAGGACGTGATGAAGGTGCTGATGGCGTCGAGGAAGCAGGAGATGCACCACCTTTGGTCCACCTGCTCCCACCTCGTAGCAAACTCAGGCCTACCCTCAGAGATCCTCTCCAAGCACCTTCCCATAGACTTCGTCTCCAAAATTGAGGAGCTCCGCCTCAATGCCACGCTCTCCCGCCGCTCCCTCCTCCATGACATGGGTGGCGCCACCTCCTCCTCCTCCCCCACTGCCACGACCGGCGACGACAAGCCGCAGAAGATCCGGCGGATGCAGCGTGCACTCGACTCCTCCGATGTCGAGCTCGTGAAGCTCATGGTCATGGGAGAAGGCCTGAACCTGGATGAAGCCCTCGCCCTCCACTATGCTGTCGCAAATTGCAGCCGGGAGGTGGTGAAGGCCCTGCTCGAGCTTGGTGCCGCCGATGTCAACCACCGGGCTGAGCCCAGCCGGAAGACGCCGCTCCACGTTGCCGCAGAGATGGTGAACCCGGACATGGTGGCCGTGCTGCTGGACCACCATGCCGATCCGAACGTCCGGGCAGCCGACAGCGCGACACCGATCGACATCCTCCGGTCGCTCACTTCCGACTTCTTGTTCAAGGGTGCGGTCCCTTGCCTCCCCCACATTGAGCCTAACAAACTGCGGCTCTGCTTGGAGCTGGTGCAGTCTGCTGCGTTAGTCCTCTCCCGGGATGAATGCAATAGTGCCGGAGGTGCCGGTGCCGTGCCTGGCATGGAAGGCCAGATGGTCTATCTCCATCTTGGTGGTGCAGATTTGGGCTGTAAATATGATGGTGAATCCGGGAACGATGGTGAGAGGTACTGTAATCAGATTCCGGGGTCTCTCTATTCTCATGAGTTTTAGACAACTTTCTGTAGCTGTTTTTATTGTCAGAATTTAAATCTCTTGTTACCTTTTTGGTTGTGGAATGGGAGTAAACAAACATGAGGACTCACCACATACTGAAAGTACTCCTCTCACGCTTGAACTTAATTTTTAGCAGCCTTAGGAATTCTTCTGAATCATGTCAGGCACCCAAAGAAGGCCTGTAGTGACTACGAGGTTGCTCAAAAACCCCAGACCCAAATCTCCCCAATATATAATTTTTTTTTCTCTATTGAATGATTTTTTTTTGTTTAACAAGTTTTTTTCCTTTACTGTGATTGTAATGTGTTCCACCGACACCCAATTTTCCTTGAGATCATGATTATGCACCGAATTATCAATCTTGGTATCTGCAGTAGAGAGAAGTCTCTCTCTCTCTCTCTCTCTAGAGTATTATATTATTATTGTTATTGTTACGAGGATTGTGATATAGATTCTCCTTATCTCTTTAGTTGGGAATGAGATCATCCACTTTCTATATATGTCCAAGCTAGAGTTAACCCTTCTTTCTCCATTCGATGTTTCCCAGAAATTGAAGATTTTTAAAGGTGAGGCAGTAGCTCTCCATTGTGACTCTCAGCATCCTCTTCTTTGCTAGCTTTTATGATGGTGGGATGGAAAATTATTAGGTGGTAGTTTTTGCGGTAGACCATGGATGTCCTCTTTTGTTACATGATTGGATCTGCTTCTTGTCATTTTTCAACCACGGTTGAAAAGGGTCTTTGTCTTGCATGAATGCAAAAAAAAACCTGTGTGCACGGCACTCTATATTGATAGCTGCATGATTCCTCCTTTCTTTTTATACCATTTTTACTGGTCTGCTCTTTTCTTCTGCTTTCCTTTTTCCTTTTAGGCCTCTTGTTCCCCTTCTGATTTCAATATTCACTAAATGGGCATCTTGTTCCCTCTTGTGTTTCATGGATGTCCATATTCATATTTTATTTAGTTGATATGTGAGTGCTTTTGCTCTCATATATAATGCGATGCCACCACTGACAGGATGTTTTGTGTAATGTAAAATTTCCACTCTTGCTGTGCTTTTCAAGGGTGTATAATTGATATGGTGAACTTTTCTATGATGCGTATAAGTGTCATTATTCCGTTTTACTCCTGGCAGCAAAATGTGTTGGGCATATATTTTTAGTTGATTCTATGGACATACCTACCATCTATCCTACATTTGAAGGGTTCTATGTGGTCATGATTGTTTCATATAAAAAATAAATGTTTCTTGAAATCCTTCCAATTACATTACGTCTTCTTTCCTTCTTATACGATTCGTTTTGTTATCCTGTATGTTGCTTAACTGGAAAACAGCATGCTAGATCGTGCTTGAGTTATGCAACTGCTTTTGCTGTAGAATGTGTAATTTGTAAACTCTACTTGGTTGTTTGAAGCTATGAGGTTGTGAATATCTAATCCTTAGGGACTGAGAAGTTGAGATAAGGTAGTTCGTACGTTTCCACTGTATGGTGTTATCTCGAATGTAATAGAACCCCTGAAGTTGGATATTAAGCAGATACACAATCCTTGTCATTCAAATTTCTAATTGATGACTATAATTAAATGTAAATGATTGCTATTTGAATTGATAAGTGTTGCAAGAATTTATCAGGACCAAGCATAGATCTCATTGTTTGGATTGATGGACATTTGAGTCAAGGTTCCTCTACTTGGGTTGAGAATTAAATCATAATTAGCAGCATAAGGATGCTCGATGATTGATCGATGCATACTGAATATCTTTAGTTTATCAGAAGTTCAGGCAGAGTGCAAGAACACTTGAAAGAAGTTTCTCCTTTAGCTCACCATACTAATCAAGTTTCCTTTGGTTAGGTTGTGATATCCATAAACATTAGACCAGCATTCTTAACTACACTTGCAATTATGGCTTCTAGCATTGTAGTACTATATTAGTATTTTACTACTAAATTATTCTTGCTGTTATATAGGAAACTTTACACTCAATGTACACTTCTTTAACTCCCAAGGCATTCTTAGCTACCCTGCCATATGATTACCAGAATCTTGTTGTAGCTATAAGAGGCTTTCTGTGTAAGTTATTGTCCTAGACAAATTTTGGATAATTCATCATACACGTCCATGTCATATATTTGAGCTCATAGACTTCGAAGCATCTAAATTTGTACATTGTAGGGCACCTTATTATATTGCAATCCTGTAGATCACATATTTGGGCTTCAGTATAGAATAAATGGAGAGCTTATTGAGCAAAATTGTTAACATGATTGGTTACGATTGGATCAAGGGGAAACAAGTTGAAGCAGCACTCGAACTAGAAAATAATGAAACATTTTGTACACCAGAGATTTGGGGATAAAAGAGCAATGCAATTAAGATATGGTACAAATAAGGATTACAAGTTCAGTTGTTATTGAAGTTTTGATACATGTTTGTAGTATTTTGATACAACATAATCTTGCAATTAGATTTAATAAACAGAATTGCTCGATCGGACAAGTTAGAATATATTATATGATAAATTCCATTTCCAAATGAAAGGAGCTTTCTGTTTTTTTCCATGACAGAATGGGCTTAATGATAATATGACTGGTAGGATGCTGAAATGGAGAACATATAATATAGATTATGTGGCTGGTAGTTGTCCAATCGGACTATCATTTTTTAAGGTAATGGTAGCCATTCAGAACTGTTGTATGATGTAAACGCTTTTGCTCTAAAGGATGCTACAAGAAAATAGAGTTCTAGGTTACCATAGGAAGATAATCCCAGACTATATCCAAAATATTACAAGTATTCCAATTTTTACTAAAGAAACTTGAGACCTAACTCAATGTGTCATATATATATATATATATATATATATATATATATATATATATATATATATATATATATATATATATATATATATATATTATATATATATAGTCAAAGTGGTAGTCTAATACAAATTGAAGCAAACTAAAAACACTAGAAGAATGAGTTGATTAATAGACTTAAGGTAGATAATGGGAGATGGCATAAAATCTGTGCGGTGACTTTAAGTTTGGCCTTGGACAAAGGTGAGTGTAGTTGCAAAACAAGGCCTATCATTGTTACCCACTATGCATAGGATAGGTTCGATAATGTTTTTCAATATATAACATCAAAATCAAATGGGTTTTCCCATCAATAGTAGCAAATATTATCATCACATCAAAATCTCTTTAAAAAAAATCATCAAAATCGTCCCTTGAATACAGAATAGTTTCAGGCTGTATGGAAATCAGTCACTAAAAGCGCCTTCCTAGGTGGGAGATCATGGTTCCAAAGCAAGAAGCACCTCACAGAAACTCGCTTCCAAATTGTGGGAAGACTCACGTCTGAAGTCGCTTCCTTCTCTCATACCTTTCATTTGCCATTCATTTCTGGCTCACTTGCCCTTCACCTCCCCTTTGTTTTTTGTATTTTTCATGTTAATATTTATATTTTTCATTTTTCCTTTGTTTGCCCCTTATTTTCTTCATGTTTCTTTTTTCGCTTCTCATATTCTTACACAACTTCCAAAACAAATCCTGCTTCATATACTATTTTTTGGCACGCGCTTCCCAGCCTCTGCTTTGCGCATCACTTCTCTTATCCACCTTGCTTCTTGATAACTGTGGGAAATAGTTATTTTCTGTTAATTTCTCACTTCTATGATGATAACAAATAGAATTAGTAATTGATAAGGACAATGCTGAGCAAGACTCTCTCAAGAAACCAAATACGATAAACTCAAATCCAGCTACAAAGAATCCAGCCCAATCCGGAGTCTCATGAGCCAACCGATCTATAATCTAGAAGAACTCTAGAAAGTGTAACGATAATCTAGAAGAATTCTAGAAAGTGTAAACTGATGTAAATCGTTTTTCTTAAGGACTATCAAAAACGATAATCCATAATTGTACGTTGTATTGTAAACTATGTTATCGTTTTTGACGTTATAAATAAAGTACTCCACCTCTTGGTGGACAAGAGACTAACAATCGACCTTTTCAATATTGTTGACGTTCTTTCAGTAATTTCATACGGAAGCAGCAACATTGATTCTCTAATTTTAACCGACTAAAACAAGAAAAAAATGGCTAAAATTCTTGAGACATAAATCCTTCGATCTAGAGATCATCATAGAAATGTTGTGTCTAAAATGGACTTGTCTATTTTCCACAGTTGTGGAAAAAAATATGCTCGGGTGCAGCAGCTTTGTCTCTTTCTTGAAAGCAAAAATGGACTTCCCTCATAGGCCTTGATGCAATATTGCTTGGAGTAGGGATGACCGCCTTCAATCCCACAGGCATTGATGAGAAATAGGGGATTGGTCATCTTCTCATAGACGCAATTAGGCTTAAGAGGAATAACCATTTATTTTCAGAAAGTTTATTAGCATGCATGATTATTTTGAAGACATGGAATAGGAGCCTTCTATGGATCATTCTAATAAGCTTTTGTACATGTAAGCTAATAGTAATGCTCTGGAATAGGAGCCTTCTATGTAAGCTTATCTCTCTCTCTCTCTCTCTCTCTCTCTCTCTCTCTCTCTCTCTCTAATCTTGTCCATAAAATCTTGGTTGATGTATACGACGATTCTACGTATGCATCTTAGAGACCTCTCCTTCCGTCTGAACAACGTTCACTCATCGGTGGTTCCTTCTTTTCCAGAGGATCCTGGTTGCGCTTGGCTTTGTTGTTTGTTGCTAGCTGGCTGTAGTTTCTTTTCCTTTTGCTTTTGTTTTTCTATATTTTAGTTTTGTTTTCTATTTTGTTGGGTTCAACATTTTGTTGATCTTCATGTGTGATAATGTTGATCCTCTTTCGGCTCTCTCTCTCTCTCTCATTTGGGTTCTTAGGAATAACTGCTGTTTTAGGCTTTATTATTATTGTTAGTATCATTATTATTATTATTGACTAAAACCATGTATAACTTACATCAGTAGCCTACATATATCAGCAATGTATATTATGTTTGTCAGTCATTTATGCCTTTTAATTTTCACTTTAGACTCAAAGAAAGGTTGACATGATACATGTGGAAGGAATTAAGAAAAGAGTAAAAATCATTGAAGACTTGCAAGGAGGCAGAAAAGAGTAAAATCATTGAAGACTTGCAAGGAGGCAGTCAAACGCAATGTGGAGTGTAAAGTGATCGAAAATTGTAGCTCTAGATAGAAAAGAATACATAAAGCTAACCTCACAAGGCATTGTGATTTCTCAAATTTATCATATATACCTAAATGCTTTTTCGATAAGGTTTCCTTCAATTAACACAAAACAATCATGTCGTTCGGAGCAATCTCAATCATCTAAGTCACTTGGTTAATCATTGAAGTGATAATTGTGCACTTGTTTGCTGTTATTAAATCTTTTACGAACAAACCGGGGCTCCGGTTGTCTGGTAGGAGCAGCTAGTGCACGTCACCTTGTGTTGGGACTATGCAGGTTCAAAACCCAGTGGTATAGTTGTATAACTGGTAGGGGTCTGCCTAACCCAGATTGCCTTTCACAAAAAATAAAATCCTTTTACGAGTATTAAGAGAGTATAGATCAACTATGATGTTAGAAATGGTTACTTTTTTAGAGAGAGATTAAAAATGGTTACTAGGTCCCACTTTTATAATTACGTCAAGGAGAATGAGGAAGCAAGCTGGTAAATTTTTTTTTTGAAAGGCAAGCTGGGGTTAGGCAGACCTCTACCAGTTAAGTTATACAACGATACCATTGAGATTTGAACTTGCAACGTCCCAATACAAGGGGACGTGCCCTAGCTGCTCCAACCAGACAAGCGGAGCCCCCGTCCATGAAGCAAGATGGTATTAGTGGCATTCACACACACACACACACACACACATTTATGCACATGAATAAGTATAAGAACATGGATTGTTTGAAAGATCCTCTAGAATTTTACTGTCTTATCTAAAGAATCACATTCAGGTACTATCACTCAGCTTGGCCATCAAAATGTGACAAGTGCTGTCTCTTTGTTAGTTTTTATTTCTTTATTTATTATGCAAAAAGAATATTTTTTTCTTCTTATTTCCATCCAATAATGAAATAGAAAACTTGTAAACTTGAGGGTATCTGAACGGGCAGCTGATACCATAAGAAATTAATGGGTAATCAACCAATTCCACTTGTCACAAGTTCGAAACCCACCGGTGGCTTCCCATGCCGCAAGGCTGAAGCTGGGTGATTCTCTGGTGGGCGGGAAGAGTTTTACCAATCGGAGGTCAGCCAATGTGCGGTCGATGATGGGGTTGGATTATAAAAAAAAACACTTATTCCACTTTCCTAGCTAGCAAATTCATCATTAGGCTATTGCTCATATGCTTTGATTGGTTTGCCTGAACCAACTGATCAAATTGAGTGGTGGAAACACAATCCTTGGCCTTGATGTTACATAGCATTTGTGTTTAAATTCCTATTAGCATTTGGGCGCTATTCATGCTTAGACCTATGCTATAGTCTAACCTAGAGCATTTTCAGGTGCATAAAGGCCATATAATATAACTACTAAAGGTGGATATAACATCTATTCCCGTTAGCTTAACGCAACTATTTCTTTAATTTAGATATAAGTACATTATGTAAATTTTAACAAAAGAAAACATCTAGTATCTACTCCACACAATCAATTGCCACCATTTTGCTCACAAGAGTTCTGCACACCTGGTTAGGTGGATTTACTCAAGACATTCAAGGTGAAGGATGTCTCCAGTTCGATATTAGGCATGTGCATCCCTTGTCGCAAGGCTGAAAGCAGCAGGCTTCTTGGTGAGCGAGGGGGTTGCCTTAGGGTTTTAAGTCTTCGGTCATGAGAACCATGTCTAGATGGACTTTCCAGCCTGACAGGTTTCTCAGTCAAATGCCAAATTTTTATGGTAATAAACAAAAAAAAATTAAATCATGCCTAACTTTTGACCTATTTACAAACACACGAAAATTGGTAGCTGCTCACTCCTTAGGTGCTCAAACGTAGAGAGGGTGTTGCGTGTTTCGGGGTCCCGACTGAACGTCGTGTGGCACTCAGTCGGGTGTATGGGCACACCGCACACCCACCTGCGGGATGTACAGGGGTGTACGGCGTGCCCGTACACCCAGATGAGCGTCACGCGGCGCTCAGTCGGGACCCCGGAACATGCACTGTAGCTACAGTGTGTGTTGTGGGGGGGGCATATAACCTGCCCGCTCAAACGTAGGTCACTCACGCTAAGCGTCCATCGCACAGTGTTATTTTGCACAAAAAAACCATTATTGGTGCTAAAATGGTGCAACTAAAAGTCTTAACTGACACTTTTAGTCTTTTACTAGCGCTAAAATAATGCCAGTAAAAGTTTTTTAGTACAAAAAGGATGCTGAGCATCCATCACACTGCACTATGAACGCTCAACATGAGTGACCTAACGAGTGAGCACCTATGCATCACTCATAAATACATGTCAAAAGTGAAGAGTGTTTTTTGTAATTTTTCAATAAACAATTCAACCATGTTTGCTTGATGGATGATGCCAAATTGCTTTTGCCTCCCTTTGTTTAGGGTCAACTCAATCATTTCGCATTTTTTTCCTTTGATAAGAAAGTTGGGGTTAGGCAGACCCCTACCAGTTACAAGCCAAAAAATAATTACAAATCTGATAACAAGGAAAACCATGTCCTTCCAAATCCTATCTACACCTGATTCCTAATTTGACCAACCTTCTAGCAAGAAGAGATTGCTTATTTTAGGAATCCAAACACAGTTACAACTTGCAAACTTTTGTAAAGCTTCGAACCACAAGATGAACCAGAATGGATGGTTTTGTGCCTATTACCAGTTCTTCCTCCCGAGTTGAGACTGAGGTCCTGTAAGGACTTGTTAATGGCATATACATCTTTCCATGAAAATTTATACAACCAGCCCACTATCTAAGATAGGCTTTCTTGTTACCAACTATCCATCCAATTATATGAAATCAGCCAGCATGGTTCCGAACTGTAATTCCCATGATCCATCTTTGAATACATGTGCTGAAAATGAAAACTTTGATCCAACCTATAGCTGGTGGCTTCCAACAGCCTGTGTATAACCATTTGAGCTTAATATTATCATGGGGTGGATAACACGAGAAGAACTTGCTCTTACTGAAATCATAACTAATGAGATCACTTTATTTTGCTGAATTCTAGCATTATGTGCCATGATCATGTTTCTTATTTAGTAAATAGAAAACTTTTAAGTATATGCTATTAGGACCCTCTGTTTTATACCATTATTGTATGAAATTAAATTTTAGTATTATTTGTACTTTTTCACTATTGGGTAGCTTTCTTAGCATACAAAAGTGGGGGGACAAAAAGAAAAAGGGTGAGAAGATACCAAAAGGACAAAAAAAATTATTTTATAGGATTTTTAATGTAATGCAAGATTTCCATACAAATCAAGAATATTTTCTGTAATTAGATAATTGATTGCAATAATCATGACAGAGAGGTTGTAGGCCTCGTAGAATTAATAAAATATTGGGCATCATTTTCTTTTGGAGATGGGAATTGCTGAACCACGTTGACACTTTATTCTTTTCTTCGCCTCTGACGTGCAAAGCGTATCACCGTTTAATCACTGCTTCTGTTCATAGTGATTTAATCGTAATCTTTGAAGTTAGATAGAGAAACTAAAGCAACTACAGTGGTAAAGGCATTAAAAGTGAAAATAGATTGTTTTTTTAAGAGAAAGCAATCAAAAAATGAAAATAGATTTTCATGAAATTAATTATAAATGCATCAATTAAATTTTTCACTGATCTGCAGCTTTTGACCCTTCTAGGACAAAGGAGGATCAGGTGCAATGTGATTGCATATTCTTAGTGTGCTGCCGCACTTGATCACCCACCATCTTAGGGATACAACCTATCAGCTGTGGGGCCCAACAGCAGATGTTGGGTGATGAGGTGCAGCAGCACGTTTAAAGTGTGCAATCACATTGCACCTGATATCAGCTCTTCTAGACTAAGAGCTGCAGTGTTCAATCTTTAAGGCAAAATGCATACTAAAAACTAGTAAGAGCTATGGCTGGTAAATAAGCGGAACGAACCAAATGTGAAGTGTTCAAGCCTGGTTAGGTTTTCTAGCAAGTCAATCCAAGCCATACTGACAAATATCGTGAGATTTATGAAAATTTCGTGAGAAATTGCCTGAAAGTTTAAAACGGCAATTTCTCGTGAGATTTTCAAAATATCATGAGATTTATGAAAAATCATAAATACTGCAATTTAAATGCAATCTTTACATTTTAAACGGTTATTTATGGTAAAAAACCATGTATTTTTATTTTTAAATAGTTTTTATTAATATTTTCTTATAAAAATATTTATTATAATTTTTAAATTTTTTTATTGCCGAGATTTTGCCAAAAAATGCTATAATTATGAAAAAATTCAATTTCTCGCAAGTTTTAGAAAAACAAGATTTTGCAGAAAAAAACATCTGTCACTATGATCCAAGCCCGAGTTAAAATAGATTAATTCGAGCTGGCTCGTTTAAAAAAAAATACGGTGTGCAAAAGTAGTAACTAATAGGATTTCAGCTCTAGATCAATTAAGCCAAGTTCAAGCAGTGTTGTTTACAAAAATATGTACATTGTTTCAAAACTGGAAAGCAAAAGGATTTGAACTTTAAACCTACTACATGCAAGCCAAACACTTTGATTACTTATTTTTCACTATATTATACGAATAAAATATCTTAAAATACATTTATTGATACTTAAAAGGCCTGTACAAGCAAAAGGAATGCTTGTTCATATTCAGCTTCCAAACTTATTTTATGAGTTTGAAAGTTCTTTACAAACTGAGCACTAATCGAACCATGAGCAGCTCATCTCGTTTTCCAGCCCTAGCCTGAGCTAAGATGGGGAATAATTATACCAAGAGACTGCATAACATGATTTCAAGGACTTCAATAGACTTACAAGTCTGATTTTCTAAGCAATTATATGAGTAGCTAAAAGGAAGCATTAAACCCAACCAAAATAACGAGGAAGAGGAGAGGTAATGAAAGATGATATTAAGACGAGCATTTTAGCTAGCTTATATTTGGCTCCATACTTATTACAAGTTGGGAATAATATTTATGACTTTTCTTTTTATAGGCAAGCTGGGTTTAGGCAGACCCCACCAATTATACATCATACCATTGGGATTTGAACTCGCAACGTCCCAACACAAGGTGACATGCACTAACAGCTTCTACCAAACAAGCGGAGCCCCCCGTTGGTGATATTTGTAGACTCCTGCCTAGTCGCTAAATGAGAATTAAACATTTTAATCTACTAACTAAGTATAATTTTCAGTATATTGGCATTTTTTTTCTCTTTTTCTTTTTATCAAGGAGATGCCCGAGTTATGGTCATAAGCCAACCCACTTAGCCAAGTGTCCGGCGCTCTTGTGGGCATATAGGCTTTCCCTTTTACTCTATTATTATCAACTTCCATTACTTAATTTCTAGGAAAATCCCACGACTAACATGCATAGAAACCAAAGTAAGCTAGATCCTTAGCCCATACATGAAAAGTCATTGCACCACATGTATTGATGTAAGGTACTGTACATGATTTACCTTGGGGTTTTCTTTCATTTGTAGACACCTCATTTTTTACCTATTTTTCATACCCAAAATTCATATCTTTCAACCTACTCCAAAACAAGGTTAATTTCAATTCAAATTTTCTTTCTTAAAACAACTTTTTAGGTTTTTTGACTAAAGAAAAATTAAAAAAAAAGGATATTTTCAGCTTTCCAACAAACCAAAAATCAAGTCAATCTAACATCATAACAGTTATAGGCAAAACAAGTTTTCAGCTGCTAATGCCAATTATTATAGTCAGCAATTTCATTAATTCTCATCAGTATCCTTGAATTGTTGTTTGGACAACACATTTATTTATCATCAGGACTAGGTCACTCAATCAATTGTCATCAGCACCTGCCGCTAGCAACAAATCACATTTGTCATTAGCAACAAATTATCGTCAACAACAATTGTCGTCAGCATTTCTCATTGGTTTCAGAAAAAGTATTGCTGATATGATCCTATCCTACCTTCCTAAACTTGGAACATAATATTTCGTATTCAAAACCTCTTTACAAAAATCCATCATTATATCTATTGCCTTAGACGAATCTCAACCCTTCATCTGCTTATTAAGAATCGGCCATTATGATTTGAACCCTAGTCCGGAATGACATATCCCGAATACACAAGAAACATATCAAAATTTACTAAAAAAACTATAAATAGGGAGTCACCCCCTTATTTTTATATTTGAAATCCATGTCTTAGCTCTAACCTTACTCTGCCAAAGTTTTTACATATCTAGCCTAACCGACCTAACCTAGTCGAGCCCACCTTGCCTAACCTCGAATCCAAATCTATTATCTCACCCTCTTTTCGGAGCCTGCACATAGCCAAAGTGTTACCCATACTCCCATGTGCTTGTCAACAATGTTGGAATGACTACCTAAGATCGCAGGTGAGATTCAATTCCCTTTATTGCTCATTTCATTTATTTATTGTGTTTTTATAAGTGTTGAAAGCTCTAAGGCTCGTATATTTTTTTTGTTTTCATGTTTTTTTAGCCTTTGTGGCTCTCGACACCGAGCTCACTTTTCTTAAAGGATTCACATATGAGGTAAGAACACTTGCAAGCCACCGTCCCAAAACAAAGATCTAGAGCTCCTGATTCGATTGATCCATGCTCAACAAAGAAAAAAAGGGGTGCAACCTTGAAGAACAAACCACACAAACTCTCAAATTCAGATCCTATTTCTATAACCCATTTTCTAATTTTTTTCATGTAAAAATCCTTCTTTTGTTTTCAAAACTATGGGGATCCGTACATTTGTATGATGACTTGCAAATAGGTATGTCAATGGGTCGGGTTTGACCCAGACATGACATATACCAAACCCTATAGGGTCCCGGTTTGTGATAAATAACAAGGTTCAAATAGTATATGAATTGGACCTGAAGGGTCTGATTAATATATGGAGCCGGGTATGGTTTGTGAACTTTCAGACCAGACCTGAGCCCAACCCAAAGATATGTAATTTTTCAATGTAAAAAGTTTAAAAAATGTGAATTTACCAGGTATGGTCCGGGTCTGGTTCATTTAATAATTATAAGATCCTGGTATTGTTTCTCTTATGGTGGGTCCAAATGGATCAAGATTCGGTCTCAAATCAAGTTTGGGTCTAGTTTCATCTGGGTCCCAACCAAACCCGACCCGTTGACACCCTCTACTTGCAAAGTTGTCTTCTCCGTCTTTTTGGGTTCCATTTTATTGTCTAAGGAACAAATTTTATGATTTCAAGCACTCCTTTCTTGTTTTTTTAGGTTGTGTTTGGATGGCTGAAAATTCGTCCTGTGGAATATTGAATGTGCATACCATGGTTACTTACCTTATGGAAGATTTTGGATAAAATATTACAGTGTTGACTTGGTCTTTTACCTTGGATTTCATTTGTACTTTTTCCAACTATAAAATTACTATGCATATTTAGAACTATGAATTTCATAAAAAGAAGTGCTAGGTGCTCTTTGAAATGATGATTTCAACTCTTACTAACACTTTCACTATGAAAAGCTGCCAGCTTTTTGCCTTGAAGGGTCCGTTTGGTTTTAGGTCGGGAAAAAGAATTCACATTACTCGTGCTTGTTGGCCATGTCAGATTCTCGTATTTGTGTCCTGTTTTATGTTTGGGAAAAGAAATTCTAATTTACCTAAATTCTCTGTTAGAATTCCCACCTCCCTAGGTGAGAACCCTAATTCCTTCTCCCACATGCAATATGGAGAAACCCTCGAATTCCTTGGCGCGTGACTTGCCTCTGCATCACCACAACGTAGAGGAAATCATGTTCAGACCTGAAACTGGATCCAAGTTCGGTCCAATATGGATACTCTATTACTGATTCAACTAATTTAGTGCATTCATCAAGACACCGAATCCAATCAAATGAAGATGTAGATCCAAATCCTGATCTGAATTCAATATAATGCAAACACTCTGAACCATGCATGTCTCCTTAAAGTTGGGTCCATAATATTCAAATCCAATTATAGATCCGTGTACTGTCATAAAATGCAATTTCTTAATTTACTATTTATTTGTGAAGACACCATGTTAAAACTTTAAAAAGTTGCAAATGTTTAACCAAAAGTTAGATCCAACTCTCAGTCTGGATTCTATCCTATATGCACACTCCATATCATGTCACATCAGATTTGGGTCCATTATATTTCGAGCCAATTAAATATCGGCATAAGATACTCATGTAGGATTCTTAAATGTTACACAAGCCGAAGAACAAGAACTCTTACACAAATCTTATGTTGTAGCCAAAAATGAACATGAGAGTTCTCTAGAAAATCAATGAACACAAACAAGGGAAATTTAGACATTGGGAATTCATCTTTCCATGAGAATTGTCCTCCAAGGTATCCAAACACACCCAATGTCTTCTTTGAGAATGTGAATTTCTTTTTATTTTTGAGGTTACAAAATTGGGTAAGAACTTGGCTTAAAGTAAATATTGAGGGGGATGCAAACTAGGGGTAGAGCTAAGAATTTAAGCTAGGGTGGGCACAAATGCACAGTGACTCGGGAATCAGCTCATCCACTAGTGACTCGTGACTCAGGCGGTCAACTCGATGACTCGTCCGGGTTTTGTTAACTTTTGATTTTGTATAAAAATTATGTATTATTAATTAACTAAATACAAAAAAGCTAAAAAATGACATGATTTTTTTTAAAATCACTAAATAAATCAAGTAACGTCATGCTAAGTTACGACTAAGCTACATCTAGTCATTTATTAACAAAAAATTGAAGTACCGAACAACTAAACTAGTATCTCAAACTATAGATTATATAACATAGTTCAAGTAAGCGTACCAACATCCAAAGAACCCATTCTAACTTAAGGTCTTTATTTCAACATTCATAAATTCATTCAAACACATTTTAACTTGCCCATCAATTCATTAAAAAATATAAATTTATTCATTGGTTATAAATTTCTTTAAACATTCAAAGTTAAAACACAAATACATTTTTTTTTACTTTTAAACACAAATGTAAATTCATTCAAAACACGTTCTAATATGCACATCAAGCATTCAAACATATAACTTTATAACTTGCCCATCAATTTATTCAAAAATATAAATTTATTTTTTTCTAATAAATTCTTTCAAACACAAACATATATCATTCAAAGACAAACAACTCAATTATTCAAAGAAAGTATCTTTCATTAATAATGTTGTGATTAATCTCAAGCTTCGGTCTTGAAATGCATTCAGCAAGACGTGATAAAGAAACACAAACCTACAAATAAATAGTCAATTAATTAGTTAATATTTCAAAAAATCTATAAAGGACATCATTAACCAATCAAAGTTTTTCAAATAACTTCTAAAAAAATTATATACTAATGATTACTAACAAGTAAAAAATATTTAATAAGTGAATAAGAACTGAATAATTCAAATAAATAAATACTAATTGAAAAAAACAAAAAATTTCATCTATGCTAATTGAAAAAAAAAAAGAACCTGAAATTCTAAGTTCTAACCAAAGACAAGTATTAAAAAGAAAAAATACATAACACCCTAAAAGCATAATCCAAAATTCATGTCATTTAAATAAATACAAAATCAAAACCCTAATTCTTATATCATCAATTATGCATTTATGTTACTCAAGCATGTAGAATTATTTATAATGTTAATTAAAAATATAAAAATACATAAATTAAATATTCATCTTATTTAAAAAATAAAATAAAAATTTAAATGTTATTCAGAAAAAATACAAAAAAGTTTTAAAATATAATTAAATATTTATGCTATTTAAAAAAACTAAATGAAATCCTCAATCCTAACAAACATCATTCATAGTTTTCATACATAAAATAATTGAAAAAAATAATAATAAAACCCTCAAATTTCTAACTAAAATCAAGTGAATCATGTATAATGTTGATTAAAATATTAAAAAATAACTAATTAATATCCATCTCATCAAAAACCTAAATGTTAATTGAAAAAAAAATACAAAAAACCCCAAATCTAATTGCTAATCCAAACCCTAATCAATTATGCATTTATGCCGTAATCACAATAAAGAAAGTATGCCTTGTCCTGTGCGTGTTGCGGCAGTGGCATAAGGGATGCACCAAATGGATGTGCCGTTGTAGGGTCTGGCCTTCGAGGCAGGGTGGAGCAACATATAGAGAGAGGGTGGGGGGTCGGTTGCAGGCAGAGGCAAAACCACAAAGAGGGGGCCATAGGTGGGGTCACGGGGAGGGTGGAGCCGCAGAGGGCGAAAGTAAATCGAGAGAGAAAGAGAGAGAAAGTGGAGTGGGGGTGACTATGGGGTCATGGGCAGGGGCGGAGCTGCGAAAAGGGAGCACAACCCACATGCCCACAGGTGGGGTCATAGGGAGGGCAGAGATATCGAGGCCAGTGTGAATTGGGAGAGTGTGGGAGCCCGACTATGGGGTCACTGGCAACGGCAGAGCTGCAGAGAGGGTGCCATAGTGGGGTTGCAGGGGTGGCAGAGTGGGGGCCAAGGTGGGATCGTAGGGAGGGCAGAGAGGGGGCCATGGTGGGGTTGCAGGGAGGAGAGAGAGAGAGAGAGAGAGAGAGATGGGGATGAGGGGAGATGGGGATCAATTTAGGAAAGGGGAGGGTCGGGCCCATCGACTCCCTTTGGGTCAGTAACCATAGCCCACCCTAACCCGATCAGGGTGGGCACTACCCATGTTTCCTATGGCTTAGCATTGGCACCACCCACCCTGACCCATACCCCTTTGTGGGGTTTCTGTGGGTCAGGGTGGACACGTGCCCACCCTCCCCTTAACGTGGCTTGGCCCCTGATGCACATCCTAGGTTCTAGACATTCTTCAGCTTGAACACCATAAGTCAATCCACTTATTCAGGTGTATGAAGCTCCGGTGAGAAAGATTAAAGTGGACTTGCTTTCTTAGACGTAGAAACTCTCAGTTCTTGGTCTAGGTTTGCTTATTTAAGGAACAGAGAACTCCACAAAGTTTGTCGTTTTAGGGCTTAATTGGATCATCTCCTTGTAGGCCAACAAATTATGCAATTGTTGATCTATAATCTGTCCTTTTGTGGCGCTCCACAACCAGGGTCCATGATCGAAACTCTCACAAGCTTCCGTCACTACACCATAACTCAGCAATAGTGACGGCCCTAAGTCATAAAAGAAAATGGCATCACTGTTAGTTCCGTCACAAAATAGTGACGGCCCTAAGTCATAAAAGAAAATGGCATCACTGTTAGTTCCGTCACAAAACTATAAACAGTAATGGCCATGGCCGTCACTGAAAATATTGGTAAGTAAAAAAAAATAAAAAATTGGTGACGGCTAAGGCTGTCACCACTACTCATCAAGAAAAAATATATAAAAATGCATTTTCACCAAATGTACACCAAGGAGCATTGGTGCCACATGGATGGAAACTGTTCAGCATTCCAAATAAGTCGTATAAAAACATGAGAACACTTATTGAACAATTAACAACGTGGTAGATCCCCTTGATGAGACAGCGAAAACAATCAAATACAAAGAAAAATACCAACCATGGTAGAACCCCTTGAGCATTTCAATGAAATCATATAAAAACTAAAAACACTTGGCATGATAACAATATGACAACCAACAACATAGACAGACAAACAAAAATAAAAAATCCAACATTGAAGAACTTGAGCATTTCGAAATAATCGCATATACATAAAACACATGGAAAGATAGTACAAGCTCTGTTTACACACCCAAATATGTTTCTCAATATTTGAGCTCTAAAGTTGCTAGAAATTCTAAATACTTTGTTGCACACAAATTTACTTCCTTCAAGGCCCCCATAACCCATTACAGAAATGATCTCTAAAAGCTTGCCACACCCTGTTCTGCTCTCACGTCATCTATCATCAACAGACACCACAAACAAAAAATAACTCTCTCAAGGCTTTCTCCGACTAGAACTGTAAATGAGAAACCTGAAAGACGATTAAAAAATTTTAGCTAAGACAATGATCAAGCTGCCAGGTTCTCCACACACAACACCAGTAGCAACCAAATTTGATGTTAACCACATCGAAGGCCAAGTCCTGTTACTAGAGTTGGTTCTGCAACTCCTCACTATTGTTTAACAACATTAACACCTAAGAAACATGCAGAAACCTAGACAATGTTATACAGGTAAGGATAGTTCCCTTATGGACGGTTTGAAAGCAAAGAGAATGTGCTAATACCTAAAGACAAAAAAAAGTCCAGTTTTTTCTAAATGTAAAATTGTAAACCAAATACATAAATATTTAATGTTTCATTGTAATTACCTTCAGACTCTTTCAGCTGATTTCAACAGCGCACACACTAACTAGCCAATGCTACTAAAATGACGCAGTTATCGGACATGGGCTTTGGGGCAATATGCATGTTTGCAAAACGATGATAAAGAACTGAGACATAATATATAGTAAACTTGCAAAGATTAACAATATACCATGTTCTCAACTGCATGTTCTGAATGTGGGCAACATCCTTCCAACAATTCACACATTGTATGATGCAAACTGAAACAACCATCACCTACAAAAAAATAATTTTGCCAGTTCAGATGTACATTAACATGCTCATGTGGGACAAGGCTTAGATACTTCACACACGCTTTGGGTTCAAATCGATGTCAGTGAACTCATGGACCTCATACAACTCAGTCCAAGTTAACGGAAAACAAGCCTGAATTTTTCTCAGAATTGTGTTCTAACTTCTAAGCATGAAAAAAACCACAAATAGTGTAGAAATGCATATAATCTCAAAGAAACATGATAAGAAGGATTGCCACAGAAAAGTCCCTTGATTAGTCTATATTAATCTACACTAAAAAGTCCCTAGATTCTACAGTTTTCCCTCAGCTCCATAAAAGATATAAGAAGCATAATATTCTAAAAGTTTTATCATTAGCTAAACAAAGCAACTATGACACTACAGATATAAATTTTTTCAAAATAGCTATTATATAAAAAAGTTAAAGATTTGACAAAACTGTTGTATATTGGTTGCGCTTATGATGGGAATTAGGCATCATACACTATAGATATAAAGCACAATGTTGGGCTAGCATCAAGACCCCACAAAACAATTATAGATATACTTCCACAACCAGAAAATTGGAGAAAATCCTAAGTGTGGTTTAATCCAACTCAATAATAGCAAGATATCACTTGTGCTTCCCACAAGATCACCACAAGAGATACCAAAATGCAATTTGTGAATTGGAGAACCAGGCAAACATGATCAATAGTGAAATAATTCCAGTGTGAGCACCTCCTGGCCACTTTATTGTATTTGATTCCAATCAAAGTTGTTATTTTAATCAAGTCTTTTTCTCAGCAGTTGTGTAATCCAATGAAATTGATCAACTTCTTAGGTGTTCCCTGTCTAGAAACCTACTCCAAATGAGATAAGTTATTCAATTGATCCAAGTGCCTACTGCAGATGAGATAAGTCATTCAATTGCCAAAATATGTGCATGGATAAATTGAGATTATCCAAGTGCCATTGAGTATAAGAAATTCTAAGTAACCAAAGAGAAATCCCATTTAAAAAAGTACACATCAATCAGTCAAACAAGATGGCTAGTTTTACCTCTTCTACCATTCACTAGTGGTGCCCTTATATGGGAGTAGCTTGGCCTTGCCCATATAAACCATTTTAAGTCAAAATGTGTATATCCCCATGTCAGTATCAGTGTGTATCGTATGGGCAGAAAATCGATATCCTTCACCCCTGAATCGGACATTTTTTAATAAATATAAAAAATACTTAAAATTATTTCTTTAATATTATTTTAATGGCTTTAACAGGTGTCAGATTATGATTGACACATAATATTTGTAAATTATGTTTTGGCCGATTCAAAATGATTCACTTGAGTATCACTATCGGCTGATTCACCGGAATCATTGGCCAAATGGTACAGGGCCACTACCGATACTGACAACATTGGTATATCCCGTCCAGTATTGTGAAAAGTGTTGAGGCGTAGCGAGGCGCTACACCAAAATCTGAGGCGAGGCGTAAGCCTCGAGGCGCAAAGCGTAGGCCTCAAAAAAAAATTAACTTAAAAAAAATATAAAAATTATCTAAAATTATAAATAAATATTTATTGATGAAGCAACAACCAACAAGAAATAAAAAATCTCAAATAAATATGGAAAAAATATGAGATTAACATGTAAAAGTAACATTAATGCAACAACTTGATCTATGTAAGTATCTAAGAAATAAAATATGAGCATTTATTCAATAAAAAATTAACATTAACAACAAAATGCATATTAAAAAATGTAAGTATCTCTCTATACGAGCATTCATCAAATGAAAATAGTTCATCACTCTATAGTCAATGCTATATGCTCCATTGGATAACAGATAGATAAGTAGTCTACATCCAGAAATGCTGTCTAAGAACATTCCTCTTTTAACAGTACTCATAGTATGAGTAATACAGAAAAAATAATAGCTCACATTGCCCAATTGTATTTGCTAACCTGCTCTTTACTGAATATCCAAGTGGCATGCATTGCCTCATTTTATCCGGATCCATGCCACCACCATCATCTGCACAGAAAGGAATATCAGGAAACTATTGTAAAATGAGAATATCAAACAGTTTAGTCACGCTATATTTGAAATGGTGCAAGTCAGTGGCATAAAGCCAGCCCCCTACACATCTATAAGCTTCTTTATTGAGTAAAAGCTACACACTACACAAAATTTGATGCATTTTCTGCTCTTACAAGTCACATCCATTATAAGTAACCAAATATATGAGATCAAAAGAATGTATCAACAAAAATAACATAGTTGCACTTAAAAACAAACAGCCAAAAAATAAGAGTGTCTACAATCAAAGCATAACAAAGCAATGTCAACCACAGCCAAGTATTCAGATTGCATCTAACGCCCATCTGCTCTTCTAGATAGACAGCAGCAGCAGCATACAAAAAAATCATCAATACAGAACTGTAAGAGGACATGTACAAAAATGACAAAAAAAAATGATTCCCTAGAAACTTGATTGCATATAAGGTAACAGTCAGAAACAGCTTTAATCCTTGATACCTGCCGTATGGAGAGATTGAAGAGAGGGAGGCAGACACGAAGGAAAAAGAATGAAGGGGGGCGGGGTTACCTGGGGTCTGGCAAGGGCTGCCGGCGTAGCGGCTGCTTCCGGCGAGAAGGAGGAGGCCAAGAAGGGAGAGACTTATAACTGCAATGCAGAACATGACAAATAAGTGCATCAGTCAACAAGGAAAAGTAGCACTTCAAAAGAAAAGTAAAAACCCGAAAACTAACATTGGTAGGCCCATGAAATTCAATACCGAAGACTTAGCAGTATTTACCAATAAAGCTTGCAAGTCCTGGGAATAAGAACTAACAACTGTACAGAAAAAAAAGGTGTTCACAGTGACTTTCAGGACCATAAAACAAATTGTTATCCTTCATACCTGTGCTTTGCTGCAGCAGAGAAAATGAAAAGAACTAAACAGTAAAGAAAAGAAAAAATAAGGAAAAAAAACAGTGAGGGAAACACCAACATTTCCACTGTTTTCTCCTGCTTCAAGCTCAAGCCATCTCCAGGCACCCCAAAATTGCTTTACTCTGTTAGAAGAAAGAAACCAGACACCAAAATCCGAGCTCCCCAGGTCTGGACCGATTCATATTCAGTAGATTTGTGCACCAGAAACACTGTAAAAACTCAAGCAGATGGATCATGAATTAGAAACACGGCATTGTCAGTCGCAGCATCGACTCTGAGCAGCTTTGCAGCTGCAGGAACCACATCGATCATACTGTATAGAGCATCAAGACCAGCTTCTTCCAGTGGCGCCACCTCATTAAGGTTGAAACCCGGCAAGATCGGAATTCTCTTCTGTTCAGTACTGATGGTGGCCATGGACGAGCAGTGGGCAGCCTCCAACATGATGGCTGCGGCAGCCCTGTCTTCGTTCCAATGGCACCTCTTGTGCCCACCGAGCTCCTGTCCAGATGAGAAGGACTTGTGACAATCTTACACTGGTGGGCCGGCAGCTCGTCGGCGTCGAATCCGGCGAGGGAAGCTCATAGAGAGGTTCAACGACCTCCTTCTCTGCAGCTTCTGCGTTGAGGAGCTCTTCTTTGGTCTTCCTGTGGCTGGCTCTGTGGCCCTCAAGAGCTTGGTGGGAAGAGAACACCTTGTGGCAAGGATTGCATCGGTACTTCTTGGATCGATCCATGAGAGCCCTGATCTTCTTCTTCCTCCTCTTCTTCTTTGAAGGCCTGGAATCCGGCCCATTTTCTTCCTGGAGCTCTGCTGCTCACCTTCGCCTCGCCGGAAAATCCATGGCAGCCGGATTCTTGGTGTCCTAGAGCATCATCAGGTCATAAGCGGCATAAAAAATGGGATTGTGGGCTCCACCGTGGGAGACACCGAGACGAGAAGTGGGAGACGAGTGAGGGACTGTGAGAGAGGCGAGTGAGGGACTACGAGAGACGAGTGAGGGACTGCATGTGAGAGAGAGATGAGCGAGAGACGAGAGAGAAACGGCAAGAGACGAGAGAGAAATGGCAAAACAAAATGAGAAATTAGGAGCCCCGGTCGGGCCCTGATTTAATAGCATCTAATTTTTGGTCAAATGGGGGCTTTGACCCCTATTTGACCAACAAAAAGAGGCGCATATGCCTCACATTGAGGCGCATTTCGCCCTGAGGCGTACGCCTCAAGGCGTGTGAGGCGTACGCCTCAAGGCGTGTGAGGCGTACGCCTCAAGGCGTGTGAGGCGTACGCCTCAAGGCGTGTGAGGCGTACGCCTCAAGGCGTGTGAGGCGTACGCCTCAAGGCGTGTGAGGCGTACGCCTCAAGGCGTGTGAGGCGTACGCCTCAAGGCGTGTGAGGCGTACGCCTCAAGGCGTGTGAGGCGTACGCCTCAAGGCGTGTGAGGCGTACGCCTCAAGGCGTGTGAGGCGTACGCCTCAAGGCGTGTGAGGCGTACGCCTCAAGGCGTGTGAGGCGTACGCCTCAAGGCGTGTGAGGCGTACGCCTCAAGGCTTTTACGCTTTATACCAGCGCCTCAAGGCACAAAGGCCCTCGCCTTGAGGCGAGGCGCGCTTTTTGCGCCTTGAGGCGCGTTTTTAATAACATTGATCCCGTCAAATAATTACAGGATGTGGAAAGCTAAACATATAGCCACACATCAAATACATTGGAAACATTCACCTTTTCCACAACATGTTGGATTTCATTGGACATGCTGCCACCACCCACTCTCTCTATACTCTTATGTGAAAAAGAGTGATAAAACTTGATTAGGCAATGGGTGATAGAGTGACAAACCTTGATCTAGACAAGCATTGTAAAATAACAATAAACTAGAAAATGGAAAAAATCAACATTAGCAAAGGTCCAAAAAAGTAAATAAGCCAAAGAAAAGCAATATCACCTTAATGGATTCACATATGGCACAAGGAGGTTTCCTCCCCAACTAATGGCAACTAAAGATAAGTGACAACAAAAATCAATACTCGAGATGAAAAAAAAAATTAAGCAGCATGAGGTTGACTATGTCTAAAGTATGTTTAAGCTTTTTGAACATGAGGTTCTTGCTTACAAGTTACCAAGTTGAGAAAAAGGAAATATTGAAGCATAAACAACACAAAAGAAAATTGTTAAGCAGGATCAACGCTTATACAAAAAGAAAAGGCAAAAGCAGAAAATTAAGTATGTTAATAACAAAGTAATGATATGGAAAACACTGCACAATGAGAAGGTGTGAAAGAGAACAATATTTGCTTCTTGAACTAGGAATACAATAGTATAGAAGTTCTTATTGTAAAATAGAAGATGGGAAGTTGGTGATATGTCTAAAATAAAACACATGATAAATCAGGAAAAACAAAGATCTTGTTCAACATATAACTCAAAACACAATCCTGGCAAAATATCCATCACAAATTTTCAGTCTTGAATTTTAAATATATTTCAATTTTTAAGGAGGCAATGGAAAAGGACAAGGGGCAAAAGAACCTCAACACGAGTTATTAGAATAAGTTTGTGCCTTAAATTTAGCCAAAAACAAATTAAAAAAGTGAAGACTTTTCATTTCAACTCACTACATTTACTGAATGAATAGGTAGAACAGAGAAGCATTTTCATCTCTCTTAAATCTTCCACAAGCTCATTTCTTTTTGCAGTTGCAGCATTTCTAACATCTCATTTTTTTTATATTATATGTTTCTTGAATACTTAAAATCTGTGATAAAAAATAAATGAAATCAAATCTAAACTTCAGTTCCATAAGAGCACAAAGTAGGAACAAAATTTATTCAGGTTGCAGTCACAAAAACATTAGTTGATGTTTCAAAGAAAACCACAAAACGTAGGGAAAAAGGCATAACAATAGAACATTTTGCACCCAGCCTGCCCCTCTGGTTTTGCCCCTATTCATGGGTAACAAGCCTAATGAGATTTGTCATAGCTCTGAACTCTTTCAAGTCACCGGCTTGTGTGGAAGTGGCATGTGCATTTATGTAGATTACATCTTCCATGCAAAGAGAAATGCATTTGCCTGTTACAACAAGCAGTTGAGTTTAAACCTCAAAATCTGTTCACAAAATTTGAGATGAAAATTTTGGTATGGGAACCAACTATCTACTGTTCTTTTTTCATACCTTCAGGATGTGGCCCTGTCATGTGATATGCAACACAAGTGAAAGCTCCACCAAGAAATTCAACATAGATATTAGCTCCTCTTTGCTGTATGTTCCAAAAATTAACTGAAAAGTCAAGTAGGAAAAGAATAAGCAAAGATATAAACAAGCATAAATGAGTTTACTTCAACAAAGATACAAAGTTTAAGAGAAGATATCAGAATGATAAAGAAGTATGATATAAGAGAAGATACAAAGTTTACTTCAACTTTTTCTATCATTCCTAGAAATGAAAACAATTCACTATATGGGATAGGTGGGGAAGTTCCGCATTGAAAATCAAGTCCAGTAATAATAATATGTGTAATATCCAACAACTTTTCTTGACTTTTGTAGTTTTTGGAAATGACAATATAGATGGATTTTTCATGCAATTGTCATGTCTAATTACATTCTTATGATTTTTTCAAGAAGAACGGTCTTTGTTTCGTTGAAATCATAGTTAAAATGAGTTTGGAGAATGATCGACAATTTTTGGGGGTATTTTGGTCATTTTCTGGTTGTTTTAAAGGCATTTTCATCTCAAAAAACATAGTTGTCCAACTTTGAGTTGACTGGGCTAGTCAACTGCATGAGATATATTCAGTATTATTTTAATTGGTTCAATGACATTCTTGTGATTTGTTTTGAAGAAAGGGTTATATTTGGGCTAAATGAGCACTTCTTCCTTTTTTAGGGCATTTTGGTCTTTTTCGATAGGGCAGCAGATGCAGTTGCCGCCCAGCTCAGCCAACCCCAGCAGGTCAAACCTGTGAGGGTTAGCTGGACCTTGCCACTTGGGTGTTTTGCTTTTTGGGTTGTTTACCTTTTGGTTTGGTCAACTAGGTGGGGGCCTAGTTAACCCAACTAGTGGGCTAACTAGGAGCCCATGCCCCTTTGTGGTTGGGACCAGATCTAGACCACTTAGATTCAGCTTTGCCCAAACCCATACCCTGGTTTTTGTGGGAGCTTATTTAAGCTCAAGGAGACGAGTTTTCCTTTTTTCTCTCTTGTTCTCTCTCTCTCTCTCTCCCTACACACTCACACCTTATCCCTCTTTTGGTGGACGATCCATCAGCTTCACCACTACCCTGTGGTTGAGCTGAACCATTGTTGGAGTTGATGCAGCTAGAGTAGTGTTCGAAGGTACCTCAATCCATCTATGGGGTTGTGTTTCGATGTGGACAGCTCTCTTGTTCGTGTGTGTGGTAGTCGGGAGTCCGTGTTGGTGTGTGTGAGTTGCGCACAGTGCATTTAGTGGACCTATACCTGTCGGATATAGCGATTCAATGTAGGTACTCAATTTCTCGTTTGTAGGTAGTGAGCATGCTAGGACTGCAAGTAGTTTTGTAGTAATTTTTGTGAAAAAACATGCTTTGAATGTTTGGAAGTATTTTTGTGGAATAACATGTTTAGGATCATTCTTAGAATCCTTTTAAATTATTGAAAAATAGTTGCTAATGTGTTTAGCGTTTTGATACACCCCTAGATGTGTTGGGGTTGAGTTTCAAGCGAATTGGGTGCTTCCAACCCCAAGTTTTTGAAGTTGCAGAAGTGTGGAACCAAACTGAAAATACCTTAGGGGTTGACTTTTGCGTTTCTGGGGTCGATTGCTGTGCATTTTCATGTTCTGGTTAGCTTGAGAGTTTACTCTTTTGTGAAAGAGTCGACTCCTTCACAAAATGATTGACTCCTTTGTGTAAGTTTATTCCTGTAAAAGAGTCAACTCTTGCACCAAAAGAGTGGACTCCTTTATGCAGTGAGTTGACTCCTGTAGTGGAGAGTCGTCTCCTTTATGTTATTTATAATGCAATTAGCCTGAAGGTCGACTTCTGAGTCAAGAGAGTCGACTCCTGAGAATTGTTTATGCGCAGTTTAGCAAAAAGTCTACTCTTGTGCTGGGGACAGTTGACTCTTGAGTGAATTTTGCGATAAATATGTGAAATATGTGTGATTTTTGGACAATTATGCTTGGGTTTTGGTTAAACCAGCACAAAGCATTTGTGCATTGGTTGGTTGGACCAATGTTAGTGTATCTTTGATTTGCAGTCATGTTTTTCATGGATTTTCAACTTAACTATGTGTTTTGACAAGTTTTTCCTCGAGTTATGTTTTCAGAACAAAGATATATGTTTTTGTAGCTATTGAGAAAAGTGTATATGCAAATCTGTATTAGTTGTATTGCATAAAGTGTTCACAAACTGACTTTCTGTAACAGTTTTATGGATTGAAATTTTTGCAGCTCTCTTATTTCCAAAGTGTTTATAAATATGATTTTGTACATGTTAGATAAATAAAAATTTATGCAGCCTGTTTCCTATTGCAACGTATGTTTGAAAATCTAATTTTGTACCCAATATATGAATTAAAACTTTGTTTTAACTTGACGGTTGTTTTCAAGAGTGTTTTATCTAAAATCAAGACTGTTGTTTTTAAAGAAAACCCACGTTTTAAAGATTTTTAGAAACTAAATGTGCAGCAGATTTCATGTGAGAATGAATATTTGAGCATGTTTCTTGGTTTTACATGCTTCTAGTGGTGTTGATGTTTAGGTTTTTTGGTAAAAGCTATGCTGAAAATTGGTTTCAAATATATATGCTTTAGCTTATGCAGCCCAAGTTCGTATTTATGTTATGAATGTTTAAGAATCTATTTTATGCCTGAGATTTTATGAACGATATGTGTTGGATCCTTTGTTCTAATCCCCTACATGTTGGGTTGGAGTTGTTGGGGGTGGAATCACCTTTTTAGTTGTGTTTCTTAGCTCATAAATAGATTTTTAGGAGCTACCAAATTCTGCAAAGGGTAGGAGTCGACCCCTGTTGAACAGGAAAGTCGACCCTTGCTGTTTACAGAAGGTTGGGCAGACGCGAGGGTCGACCCCTACTTTTGGGTGTCGACTGCTCTTTCTAGACAGGATCGACCCATGTTTTTAAAACAAGAGTCGACCCATTTTCAAACAAGTCAACTCTTGTTTAGAGGAGTTGACTCTTGTTTTAGAAGAGTCGACTCTCTTCAAAAGGAGAGCCAACACATGTTTCTATTTGAGCTGACTCTTTTCAAAAGAGTCAACTCTTGCTTCCTGTAGACTCGACCCTTGCAAACCAAGAGTCGACCTCCTGCAATAGGAAAGTCGACTCTTTTTAAAGAGAGTTGACTCCTGCACCGTGTGAGTCAACTCCTAAACCAGGAGAGTTGACTCACGGGAATTGTATTTGATATGTTTGGTCTATGAGTAGACTTCTATGCTCAGAAGAGTCAACTCATGTGTTGCAGAATCCAATATATTGATGTTTTGAGATCAGGTAAAGGTTGTTAAGCTTGTGAATCATCCCAAGAATAGGTAGGTACACCTGTGTTTGCTGTATTTTTAGCTTTATGCACTGATATGTGTCGAATGGTCCAAGGAGAGACCTAATTTATATTGAAATGCACAAGTGTGTTAGCATACATGCTATGTGGGTGTGGGTGTGGGTGTGGGTGCAGGGATGCGGCACTTCCAAAAAACCCGGGTGCGGGGGTGCGGCAAATATATATATATACACACACACACGAGCCTATACCAGTCAAGCTGAACCCAGCTTGTTCCCAGCCCTACGTGAACCCCATTGAGTGTTATTTGCGCGAGAATGGGTAAACCCTGATCCCACACAAACCTGACCCGTTGACAGCCAGTCCATGGACCACGACCAACCCGATATTGTCCAAGTTGGATTTCCCTTCAACACGAAAGATACTTATCAGATCCTACTCCTTTTCTGATACGCCCTCATGACCACACGATTTGTACCTTCGAATCATGGCCGTCAAATGAAGAGATGGCGGAAAGGGCATCACTCCCCTGGCGGATTCGCTCGAAAATTCAAATCCCGTTTATTTTTTCCCTTACCAGACGCGCCCTATAAAAGGGGGAAGGGGGCCACTATTTTTCCTCCTTTTTATTGCCTCTCTCGTTTACTTCATCGTCGTCCCTCACTCGTCTTCTTCTTCGAAATCTTTCTTTATGCTTCAGAGGGAAGGGAAGGAAGGAAGGAGGAGCAGTCTAGGGTTTTTAGCCATGTCTGGAGTTGTCGTGACTCAGGAGGAAGACAAGAAGTCGATGGATCAATCGGCCCATATCAATCTCAAAGTGAAGGGTCAGGTTCGCCGTCGATCTTCCTTCCCTCGGTCTTGTAGCCTCTTTCTTTATGAATCGATCTATCATCTTGCCAAATATCTGATAAGATGGTGGACATTTTTGGGACGATCCTTTCCTTTCTCTTTTGTGGTTGATGCTAACGTAACCTGATTGCTTGAATGATAGTTGTTTGCTATGATGGTGCTTTAGAAAAGAAGGAATCCTCTTCTCCATGTTGATGCGTTAGGAAAAAGGGAATCTCGTAGGATTTTTTGTTTATTTTGGTGTAGCTTCGGTCTTGTTGTGTTTGTAGTTTGATCTTGGCAATTTTTTTTAAGTCCGAAAAAATGGACCAAAATGACCCTAGGTGCGTTGACCGTACCCAGGGTCGGGTTAAACGCACCCGTAGCCGCGTCGCGTCGACGTGGGTGCGGCACCCTGCTAGCCAAATCCCTATGACATAGCATACATGCATAGAAGGGTTACACATATATAAGTTCATGCAGTTTAACTGATAAGAGTGGTTGTAAGTACATGACAACATGACATTGTTTGGTTTAGGCATGCATGGTCTTGTTTGGCTCATATTTGCAAGGTTGCAATACAAAGTGGTGGTACTGATAATGGGCACTACATAGTTGTATACATGACATGATGTACATTTGGGTACAACAGTAACCTCATACGTGCAAGGGTATTTGCACAAAAAGAATGCATATTGCATAATAATATTATGTATAGCTGGTTGGGCAAAGGCTCAGGGTACTGGTGTAGGTACCTAAAAACCTAGCATTAATGCACATGAACTAAATTTTAAACAAGTTAGGCTACGCCGTGAAAAATGGGGTGACCTATAAATGAACTTGCTCGTTGAACGAGTTAGCACCAACCCCATGGGATGCTGAGTTATCGATGGAGTCCTCTCAGCAATAACAGGTTTGTACCACGTCTTGGTCCCTAAGTGTGGACCAATCCCCAACCATGGTGGCTTAGGAACAAGGATTCCTTATGAAAGAGGTTGAGCTACGTACGCTAGCGGTAGTGCACTACAACTTTTTCAAAGAAAGGAATCCTTAATGAAGGGTTTTGGACTTTTGGTGCCGGTGTAACCGTGTGCTCTTGGGGTTAATAAAATACTGAAATTACCTATGTTTGAAAATACACCCCCATGCAAACTAATGAGCATATAGCATCCCAAGCAGTGGTTTCCCTTGGATACAAGTAATTAATATCGGAACGAGTAATTGCAATTTCATTGTGTAGAAAGCGAAAGAAAAACCAAAATGGAGAAAGTAATTAAAATATGTGCATGTCTTAGTCATTGTGACCTATTGTTGGTATTTTTTTCTAGAGTTAGAGGATGTGTTTGTGTGTTGAGTTTTTCCACAGAGAGATGTTTGTACCACTTATAGTTGTACCTTGAACCTTTGGTAGGTCTTATGTGCTTTTAGACCTTGCCGTGTTCGCTATGGTGCAACAGGAGGTCGAGTTATTTACTAAAACAGTGGTTGGTCTCACCCCTGCTTACTTTCCTTTTTCAGATACCCACGGGTAGTTGTGCTTGGTAGCGATGGATGCGAGGATCGAGTATCTCTGGAGCTGGATCATGAACCCTTCTAGTTTTGGAACCGTTGTGTGTTTTGGAACTTTCACATGTTTTGAATTTTGGCATTTTTTATATGCATATTTATAGTTCATTAGATTTTGTAAACGGACTCTTTATGGATGAACTTTCTTTTGAATGATAAAGAAAAGATAGTTGGTTTTGATTCTTGAGTTCAGTTCAATGTTGAGAACGTTTTCTCTTGGTTCGATTTACACAAACCAAGTTTCCTTCCACTGATTTTCGATATTATTTAAAATATCATTTCAAAAATAAAAACTTATCAAAATTTTCATAGATTTTAGAGTGTTGCAATTAGTAATATCAAAGCAAAAGTTCCTAGAATTGTCCAATATCCGATCTAGAAGCTCAAGATCCACATCCTACCGACCGTCTGACCCTGTATTGGTAATAGTACTTTATAATGATGCTTTATGATTTATGTTAGTATGATAGATGCATAAGCAAATTTTTATTTATATGCATGTGAGTAGCTCGATAATCTTTGTAGTAATTAGATTTATTTATGCATTTTTAGATGCCGAGATATCCGAGTGACTGGATGAGTCAGAGGGATTTCGTTATGGAGGCCGTCTCGATCCTTACAGACGCAGATGTCATAGGAGATGACGTATAAGAAGTTCATGGACATGGATCCTGCATCGTTTTCGGGTACTTTTGATAGAGAACGAGTTGAGTTCTAGATCTAGGATCTCAGTATGCCTGAGGAGAAGAACACCTTGTTTGGGTCTTATCGTTTGATCGATGATGCCACGAAATGGTGGAAGACTACCAAGGAGATTCACTTAATTGGAGTCACCATTATCCCCTGATAGGAGTTCAGAGCAGCTTTCCTAGAGACCTACTTTCCCGATTTTGCTTGGAATAAGAAGGCGCAAGAGTTTTTGGAGCTGAAGCAAGGTAGCTCTACTTTGCTAGAGTACACGAGTCATTTTCATCACCTAGAGCACAATTGTTCGAATATGTTTCAGATAGTTAAGGCTCGAGTACTAAAGTTTGCTCGAGGGCTTTGTGATGGGCTCCATAGCAAGGTTCTTGTTGGATGGCCTCAGACTTTACCAGAGGCGATTGAGGCAATAAACATCCTGGACGAGGATGGGAGGTCCTCAAAGAAGAGTCAGACTAGAGCAAATTCACCACCATCAGCATCAGGAACAAAGAAGGATTCCGAAAAATCCTTCAAGAAGCATTTTTAGAAGAACCAGCAAAAGAAGGACCAGAGGCCAGCCCCGTATCAAAGGCAGTGGAGGTCTAGGGGAAAATAGGAGCAGCAACAGAGGCAGCCTCCTAGAAGATGTTGAAGGTGTCAGCAAGACCACGAGGGATAACCTTGTCCCCATGTGATTGGAGTATGCTTGTTGATAAGAGTAGTTGTAAGTACATGACAACATGACATTGTATGGTTTAAGTATGCATGGTCTTGTTTGGCTCATATTCACAATGGTTGCAATACGAAGTGGTGGTACTTATATGAGCACTACATAGTTGTATGCATGACATGATATATATTGGGGTACAAGAGTGACCTCATACGTGCAAGGGTATTTGCACAAAAAGAATACATATTGCATAATAATATTATGTATAGCTAATTGGGCAAAGGCTCAGAGTATTAGCGTGGGTACCTAAAAAACTTGCATTAATGCACATGAACTAAATTTTAAACAAGTTACACAAAGATTAAAGGTTAGGCCCTGAAAGACAGGGTGACCTATAAATGGACTTGTTCATTGAGCGAGTTAGCAACAACCCTATAGGACGTTGAGTTGTTGTTGAAGTGCTCTCAGCAACGGCAGGTTTATACCCCATCTTGATCACTGAGGGTGGACCAGTTTCCAACCACGGCGACTTAGGGGACAAGGACTCCTTATAGAGGTCAAGCTACGTATGATAGCAGTAACGCACTGCCCCTTGGACACAAGTAATTGCATTTGCATTGTATAAAAAGCAAAAGAAAAAACAAAATGGAGAAAGCAATTAAAATATGTGCATGCATTTAGGATTGTGTATATCTTGGTCTCTGTGACCTATCTCTGGTGTTTTTCTCTAGAGTTAAAGGATAAGTTTATATGTTGAGTTGTCTTACAGAAAGATGTTTGTAACACTTATAATTGTACCTTAAACCTTTGGTAGGTCTTGTGTGCTTGTAGACCTTGCTATGTTCGTTATTGTGAGACAAGAGGTCGAGTTACTTACTAAGACAGTGGTTGGTCTCTCTTACTTTACCTTTTTCAGATACCCAATGGGTAGGTGTGCTTAGTAGCGATGATTGAGTATCTCTGGAGCTGGATCATGGACCCTTCTAGTCTTGGGACCGTTGTGTGTTTTGGGACTTTCACATGTTTTGAATTTTGACATTTTGTATATACATATTTGTAGTTCATCAGATTTTGTAAATGGACCATATATGGATAACTTTTTTTTGAATGATAAAGAAAATATAATTTTGAATCTTGAGTTCAGTTAAATGTTGAGGATGTTTTCTTTTGATTCGATTAACACAAACCAAGTTTCCTTCCGCTGATTTTCGATATTATTTAAAATATCATTTAAAAAAAAGTTTGGTCGAAATTTTCATAGATTTTAGAGCATCGCAATATAAGATACTTATGCGGACTCAATACATCAACAACAAAATAACATGTATTGGTTCTACTGATGAAAAAGCTTAAAGTGAGAGCTAGGATTGTACAGTGTCTCATGGACAAGATGCTCTTACAGGGTCACCATTCCTCTGAGATGACGTTATGCATGCAATGAAACCTCCAACCCCTACTCCAAGAAACAGAAACATGCTGAGGTAAGCAATAGCATTACATCTAGATCAAAATATGGGGAAAAAATATAATGGAGGAAAAATAAACAAAGTCATGCAGAAGTTAGGGGGCATCTTTTATAGGAGGAATGGATACCAATGGGGGTATATTCCCCTTACTGCCACCAGCTATCATAACATCCTGAAAATCATTATAAATGTTCTTGAATGAGATATATCTATTTTGTACTTCTGATTCCTGACTGACCATAAAGAATGCCAAACTTGTTCAGATGGGTAAAGAGAGGGGGAAGGGATTGTGAAGCCTGAAACTTACAGCTTCACCTCGTATAATGTGGTTAGCTGCACTCAGTATGCAAAAGTTGTTTGTGGCACAGGTAGTTGAAATTGAATAAGGCCCCATCCAACCCTGAAGTTGAAAACAAGCAGACCATCTCAATTGCATAGATTACACCCAAAATTGAGAAATTAGCTGGTCCTTGTTGAAGGTACACAGAGCAGACTCATCCTTTTATAGGAAACCATGAGAGCGCCCACAGAATCATGAATGACCTGTTCCAGTCAACATGATATAATGTGAGGCAGGTTATGGGTAGAAAAGACAATAGAAAAACATATTTATTGGACAAATTTATCAAGTATAACTTCAATAAGGGTTATGACCATTGACATTGGTAGCCGGGAATCCGTGACACTGCTAGAATGAAAACCCAAGAAAAGATTGATAACCTGATCATCAAATTTTCAAAGATAAAATAATTATAATAACCCAAAATTCATCAAACTTTATGCCAAAGAAAGACATATAGACACACTTAACCGAAGAAGAAGAAGAAATGCAAATCAATCTAAAACAAAAAATCTAAGCATACAAAAAAAAAATAAGGATTAAAATATAAAATCTCTAAAATCTAAGCATAAAAAAAAGAAGCATTTAGCATGCATTCACCCAATAAACTACAAAAACATGGATTAAAATACAAAACCTCTAAAATCTAAGTATATTTGAAAACCATTCGGATTTAGCATGCATTCATCTCAAAAATTGCAAAAAATAGAGATTAAAATACAAAACCACTAAAGACTAAGCATACCTGGAAAAAAAATGGATTTAGCATGCATTCATCCAAAAAATTGCAAAAATAGGGATTAAAATACAAAATCCCTAAAGTGTAAGCATACACTAAAAAAATAGATTTAGTATGGATTCATCCAAAAAATTGAAAAAATAAGGATTAAAATATAAAACCTCTAAAATCTAAGCACACAAAAAAAAAGATTTAGCATACATTCACCGAATAAACTACAAAAACATGGATTTAAAAACAAAACTCCTAAAATCTAAGTATACTTGAAAAAAAAATCGAATTTAGCAAGCATTCATCTCAAAATTTGCAAAAATAGGGATTAAAATACAACACCCCTAAAGTCTAAGCATATCTCAAAAAAAAATGGGGCCGCTCCGATGCTGTGTAGGAGCAGCTCAGGTGGTCGGTCTCCGGCACGGGTAGAGGTAGCTATGGTGAATGGCTTCATCCAGCAAGCAGAGTAGCAGCGTGAGAGAGGGAGAGGGCAGAGATTTCTGGGTGAAAATGGAAAAATGATAGGAAGATAAAATGATTTCACGTCCCGCAAAATTTTAGGACTACAATATTTGGTGCAACTCGAAATCGCACCAGTAAAAAAACTTTTCAGCAAACCTACACCAGTGAAACCACACCCTTTCTGGCGTCATGCTATCAGCGCGCCAGTGAAAGTATTCTTTAGACCCGTATCTGCCTTGTCAGATCACATCGAGCCAGGGCCCATAATCATGTCCATATCACCTATATGGATCCAATCTTGTGTCTGACTCATTTATGTTTTTCTCAAGGGAGAAACTTACTTGGCCATGAACCAAGTCGTACAACAAAATTTGTTATGACGAGCTTTCTGTATTGCATTGTTGTGATCAAACTTGGATCCAAACTTATATTTCTGGATCCAGTTTGAATTGAGATGCATAAGCAAACACATTTTCTTCATAGCTTGGATATGTGCCCTTGTTGACCAAGGCCCATCCATGTTTGTGTGTGCATGTGCATGCACGTCATGAGTGTGCTCGTCGGTCTCTAGTTAGAATGTACAGGGGTGAGCAGCATATAGATTTTCAACTAGACAAGATTATCTGGACAGAATTTTCGTGATTCATTTTGTACTAGTCATGACTCATAAATCCATATTTTTACATCGAAGAAACATGATTCATTTTTTAATCTTAGCACCAACTATGTTAAACACATTTATGCAGTTAATTGACTTGATATATATATAGGAAAATGTATAGGTACTCGACGAATAGGTGCTTAACCCATGCTTAATCATGCTGACCGTCCATCGCACGCCCGTGATGGAACGGTCAGCACGAAAAAAGGTAAAAAATGTTTAATAAAAATGACTTTTTGCACCAAATAAGGCTTTAGCGGCGCATAAAAACACTACTAAATGGTCTACAGGGATACAATATTTTGAAAAAGGTTTTAGCGGCACTGTAAATGTGCTGCTAATGCCCTTTTTCATCCATTTTTGCACATTTTTGCGTAAAAAAGACCGAGCGCCCATGCACTCGATGGACACTCTGCAACATCAAGTAGGTATTTAAGCATCTACATATCACTCATATATATATATATAGAGAGAGAGAGAGAGAGTGAACATATGATTTCAAGATCAATAGTTGTGTACTTTCATTAGTACCAAATATAAACACTCCCATAAATGGCATTACCTCTGCTATTCATGTCTTTTGTTACCCTTACATCTTGCCCATTCTCACTAACATAAAAAATGCAATGGGCTTTTTATGTTCTTCATGTCCATTGTGGCACTTGGTAAGTTTGAGCTATCAATCAATTCATCAATATTGAAAGAGCCCAAGCTGACTATGTGACTAAAGCCTAAGAGGTTTTTAGGTAACAACATTTTATTGTACTTAATTATTTTAAAATTGATTTTTCAAACTTGACCATATAAGAAGAAAACAAATGAAACTAGATATTGTAAGATGTTCAGGTTGTACTAGTAGGTATCATGTGTGATATATATGTATCTATACTTATATAATTGTATATCATATACATTTATATATGTAATTACCTATTTCAATTCACTCAGTATATTTAAAAGTTAACATGGCCAGATCGAGTCACCAAGTTGGTCCGCTGAGCCATCAGTCGGGCATTGTCAAGTCACTGGGTTCTAAAACATTGGCTTATATAGAGTATATGCGACTTTAAAGGCATTGCCCTCCGTTTGGTTTGACTTTGATTATTGACTTTCTTTTTAGCATTTTAACCTTAAAGAGAGCCCTTATAGCCTAATGTCCAGCTCATTTTAGGAGAGCAGATCACCTGGCTCTCCTCAAAATAGGTCTAAAAGTGCGAGAGCAGATTAAAAAAGAAAGAGAAGACAAAAGAAGAGTAGCTGCAGTACATGAAGAAAAATATTATCCAATTAGGGCATATATTGTAACACCTCAGGACCTCTGGAGTCTGGGTTTGTAGGTATTAGTTCTTAGAGGAAAATACCGTAGTGCAGAAAAACATGGCACCAACTTTTTTAAAATAAATATTATTATTTAAATTTAAAATAACAAATCCACATAAACCACAAAGGCTACATCATTTAAATGAAGTTTCGCCTTTCAAGATTAATAAATAAAAAAAGAAAAGACTGCTTTGCCTGAAGATGAGGACACCTACGTCTTGCAGAAGGCTGACAACATCATACACAAAGTCATGTCTCACAAGTTACCCAGATAATTAAAAAGGGGTGAGCGTAAAACTCAGTAAGGATTAAATTACAAGCAAAATAAGCTCAAATTACAACTGTAGTGGGATCTAAGCCCCTAGTCTTATTTTAGTTCTCGATCACACATCACACACAGGTTTGTGTCTTTTAATTTTTTCTAGTTTCTCACTCGATTCTCACAAGTTAACATACTCTTGATGCCAACCACCATCTATATTGGGTATACTGGTAATAACCTACTGTAGGCGTAGCAACTCATGTATAATACCTCAATTTTATGGTGTTGGCCAGACTATAAACCACTCCCTCTGTTCATTGTAGTGCAGGACTCCTAGTAGCCAACCGACAAGTCAGTAATCTAAAGTCATACATGCCCTAAGATTTTTTATGGTTCATGCTACATCTTAATCTAACTCTACAATCCCAAATCTCTCAGTGAAATCTCTATGATTCCTTAGGACATATGCATCTCATGCATTCACATGAACTCTCACTCGAGTTCTTTTCCACTGTCTCCTGACAAGTGTACTGAAGGGATATTCTTATTCAATTATTCTCAAAGGACAATCCTAAAGTTCTAAGATTCACCAATTCTCTAAGCATGCAAAGATGTAGTCTCTTTACATTTATAAATTCTGAGGACCCCAACAATGGTGGCTCTCACACTGACGACCATCAAGTGGCCATTTCCACCATCTTCCTCAATAATTTATGGGGTTTTCAGCATGCAAGGTATTTCAAGTCATGGTAACACATCTATAAGTACTATGGGACACAAAACTCATCTCAAGAATTCTATTATCGTGCATGTATTTTTAAGTTCTTCAAAACTCAAGTATGCATTTCATTCAACATACAATGATTTAATACATGCAACTCATGTTGAAGTGTCACACATACATGAAATCATTTATGGCATTTCGGACTAATTAACATGCAGTCATTCTCTAATCACTAGGAAAGTGTATTTCTAGCATGTAGTTGCAAACTCTTTAGGATACAACTATAATCTCAAGCAAACATGATTTCATGTAGTTTAATTCATAAATATGTCTGCATATAATGTTTTATTAACTAAAATGCTTATAATTTCTCTTACCTCAAATGCAAACGCTGCACTCTAGTCGTAGTCGAGTTTGATGTAACTCTAATAGTAGAATTTAATCATCACACAAGTATGTATATATTAACAAACATATATTTTTTATATATGTTTGTTAAAATTACAAAAATACCCTTCTTAAGTTGGTTTGTCATACCTCGAACTTTGTGTCTTTAGTTTGGTCAAAACTATAAGACAAACATATTCCTTTCTACGATACTAACCCAACACACAAAACCTCACTCAATTTTGAGTTTTGGGTGCAGATTTATGCATATTTTACTATATTGATATTGAGTCACACACAAGGATAAAGTGTTCTAAAATGATTCCTATACTTTTATGATGCAGGTATATTTGCATGTTCTTTGCTTCATTAATGACCATCACAGACTATGATCACGATAATTATGATGACGATGATGATTCTTTGTACAATTTGTAGTATGAATCGTCTAGTGGTGTTGGAAGGACAATGCAAGAAAGGGCAAGAGGTCTTCTGATTGTCCATATCAATTTGAGGACAGAAATGAAAATTTTTTGATGAGAAAGATAAAGAAGAATATGAACTGGATGACTACAACTCTGAAGATGACCAAGATCATGAACCACCAAGCATGCATAAAACAACAGTGCTATGACGCCATGTATTGAAACAAAAGAAGAGTGGGCAAGAAAAGCAAGGGAAAACTCAGGTTTTTATTTGCAGGCACTGCAAAAATATTTATCATGGGTTATATACTCGAGTTTTTGCACATCACAAGGGATCTCCAAAGGGACAAAGTGTTGGGATTGCCTTTGGCCCTGTAGTTGCAAAAAATGCAGAATTGGCAATAAAAATTAAGAGGCAAGTTCGCCGAGTGGAGGTTTCAACAAGTGCATTTGAGTTGAGGAGATCAAGAATTGATAATCTGAAGAAGCCTATTAATATGACTACATCATCTAGTGGAAGCCGAAAAACAGTTGATATTCGTGATACCTTTAAAAAGGTAGAAAGAGATGATATAGATCACAAAATTATCAGATTTTTGTGTGCAAATGGCATACCTTTCAATGTGCTTCAATCACCATATTGGGAAGAGATGATATCTGCGGTTAGTAAAGTGCCTGGATATAAACCCCCATTATATGAAAAAGTGCGAACAACGTTGTTTGACAATGAGAAAGAGTGTTCACAGAGAGTTAAAAGAATTTCGCGAAAAGTTTGAGGAGTTTGGAGTTTCCATTGACTCCGACGGTTGGACAAATATCAAGAACAAACACTTGATAAATATACTTGCATCAAACTGTTTTAGCTCGATGTTCTTATATGCAAGCGATTTTTCTAATGTGCAACAGTCAGCTGCAAACATTGTCGAGTTTTTGAAAACTGGATATAAACTTGTGTGGCCTTCTAACGTAGTGCAGGTGATTACAGACAATGCAGCAAATTGCAAGTTAGCAGGTGAAGAATTAAAACAAACGTATAAGTATATTTTTTTGTCACCTTGTATTGTGCACACACTTAATTAGATCTTTAAGGATTTGGCAAATGAGTTTCATTGGTTGGGAGAAACATATTTGCAGGGTAAAGAAATTGTAAAATATATCACAAATCATTCAAAAGCACTAGTAATCTTTAGAAGCAATGAAAAATTAGAGCAAATAAAGATTGCAAAAACAAGGTTTGTTTCACATTATACTACTTTGAAGCGCTTGCTTGATGTGAGGGAGAACTTGATGTTCACAGTAATTTCAGCTAGATGGAGCGAGTGAAAACAATCATGCACGGATGAAACTATGAAAAAAAGGGTTGTTACAACATAAACAACTATTCTTGATGAAGAATATTGGGATTTTGTATGTTTAGCATTATTTATTACAAAACTCATATATAAGATCATTAAATTTTGTGATCAAGAAGGCCCTATAATTGGTGAAGTGTATGAAGGCATGGACAACATGTCGAGGGAAATCAAAGACAATTTAAAAGAACAAGCAGATTTATATGAAAAGATTCATCAGATTGTCTCAAATAGATGAGATAGAATGAATATGCCTCTGCATAGTCTAGCCCACATGCTTACTCCAAAATATTACGAGTCGAAGTATCTCAAGATCCCAGCAGCAGCAGGAGTCAAACGAGTTTCTCTTAGTAAAAATTTTATTTTATCTATTTAATAAAGTTTAAAGTTTAATGATTTAATTATTTTATTATTTCATTTGCATTTTTTTGTTATAGTTATTAAACATTTTTTTTTAGAAAATGATAATGATATCTTAGACGGTGCAATGCTCGCGCTTGAAGTATATCTACTGGAAATGAAGAGCTATCTACACTTTATAGGTCATAACTTGTGGCTTTTGCATCAAGAAGTGAAAGATTCAGCCGAAATGCAGCAAGAATAGATGCATTGAATCCTACAATGTCGGTGCTTAATCGATGGCATTTTTATGGTGGTGATACACCTGAGTTGAGAGCATTAACCATTAAAGTTTTATCTCAACCTATTAACACATCTTCTGCAAAAAGAGTGAAGCACCTATAGTTATATTCACAATGTTAAAAGAAATAGGCTCAATGAAGATCGTGTTGATACCTTGGTGTATATTCATTACAATCTTCGATTGATTGACAAGTATAATTAAACTGTGTTGTACTTTTGTTTTGGTATTTTTTCTCTCTTTTTCTATTGATTGTTTGATTGACAAGTATACCTTGGTGTATATTCATTACAATCTTCGATTGATTGTTTATTAGCATTCATATTTTATGTTCTAGTTATAAAATGTGCAACAATCGCTACAAAGATGGACCGAGTCAAAAATTGGATATCAATCCAGAACTTCCTATTGTAGAAGAAAATACATTAAGATTAGAGGACATGCGATGGAGAGATTTGGATGATAGTGCACAACAATCAAGCACTATTTTCAAATTTAAATCCAAAGATGCACAGCCAAGAGCTCAATTACCTCCAATAACCATACGTACAAATGAAGTTAAAGATGATACAAATCAATCCAACAGAGCTAGTAGAACTGCAGATATACAAGAGCATTCATCAGTTCCTCAAGGTCGGATTGATCATTTCTTTAGCAGGAGACCTAGGCAAGGTATGTTGATTTTGTGTTTTTTATTTTTACTTTCTTCTATATATGTATTTTTTATATTTTAGATTAAGGTTTTTGAACATTTTTATTTTTTAACATATTCATTATAGGAAATGAAGGAAGGAGCAGAAGGCATGGTCGTGGAGGACAAGAAGCACGTGATGATGCAGAAAGTTCTCGATACATTGTTGACTTGAAGGTTAAGAGAAAGATGACAGATGAATGAACTCTTAAATTTTTAATTAAGCTTTTGATGATGTAGTTGGAGTAGTCCAACTTATAAACTCTTATGTTACTTTTTTTGTCATGGTCTTGTAATATTTTGTTGATTTGATATGTACTTTTATTTTGAACTTTGCATAATGAAGTGAAGTAGTGGATTGTGTTAATTTTAAGTTTATAGTTTAGAACTTTATAGCTTATAATTTACAGTTTAGAACTTTATAGCTTAAAAATTTAACCATATTTTTATGTAATCTTTGAGTTTATTGATTTCTCATTTTCTATGTTGCAGAGATCACAAGATTTACAACAATCAAGTCATTTAATTCTTTTATTGAAAAATGTATGTTTTTTAATCAAATTTATTAGTTTTTTTAATGCATTATTTAGTGCTTGCATGCATTTGTTAAATAGTTGCAACAGAAATGTGAATTATGATCTTCTCTTGATGTATTTTTTTTAAAATCCTTGAAAGTTGCAAATGATGCATTTGTTAGATAATTGCAACTTATATTATTTATTGTCTTAGATACATGTTTTATTTTGTCAATGATGAGATAAATCTTATTTTTTGATAAAATAAAAATATATAATTACATTTTCGCTTCCCTTTCGATTCTTATTCGCTTCTCATTCGAATCCTATGTCACTTCCTTCTTCGCTTCTTAGGTCGCTTCCGATTCGCTTCTTAGGTTGCTTCTTAGGTCGCTTCCGAGATGCTTCCCAGTTCGCTCCTAAGTCGTCTCGCGCTTCCCGCTTCCTAAAATTTTAAAAGTCTCGCTTCCCGTTTCCTAAAATTTTAAAAGTGCTTCGCTTCCCGCTTCCTGCACCCGCTTCCTCGACTGGCAACTCTGGGCTCGACCCTTATGCATTGGAACAACTTACTAAGCCTCTCATGGTGCTTGTAAACTAATATTACGGATTAAGAGAGGATCTCTTGAGAAAGAGGGCGATCGAAGGTTTACAGGGCAACCGGAGTAAGGAAGGCCTACCAGTCTTCCAAGGTTGAGCTGTGTTCGAGCTTGCTCAGGTGGACCAGGGTGCCCCTTGCTCCTGCTCCATCACCGGAGAGGGAAGGGAGGAAGGAAAGGCCAATGCCATGCCACGCTCGAATGCTTTATCCGATCTACGTCCAGTTGTTGTCTCGTCGGGAGAACCACGCCCAACAAAGGGGGTTGTCAGAAGGAACCACATCCGACGAAAGTTGTAGAGAAAAAGGAAGAAGCCCGAGGTTGGTGGGAGAAGAGAGGAAAGGGGGAGAGAAGAGAGAGAGAGAGAGAGAGAAAGCGCAAATGCATCTTAATCCCAAGGTTTATTCATTCATGTTAGACTGTCAAATCAGTCTGACTTAAGTACTCGAGTGCCTGGATAAACGGGTTGCGCAAAGCCCGGGGCACTGTCGCACGCGTTCAGATCCCGAACTCTGGAACCTTCGCAGGGTTGTACAATTACAAGTTTTGCTTTAAAAAAAACGAAAATGACAAAAAACACTTTTTACAAAAGGGGGGCTCTCTTTAGCAAGTCAAAGGCGCACCATTCGCTTGGTCAGCTCCTTGGGTGCGTAACAACTGTGTTGTCGACGGTAAGGACACAGGGGCGATCTCGTCTATGCCTCCCCATTGAGGGTGGCAAGGACAGGGTCGATCCCTGTACCTGCCCTTGTCCCCTTGACAGGGCTCTTCCATTGGTGTCGGCTACCACTGTTGCTGCCAGCTTTGTTTTGTTTTTAAAAAGGGAGAGAAAAGTTGACTTACCTAGCGGTGACGCTCTCCTTACTGCTGCTTCTTCTCTCCTGCCTCTTCCTTCTTTCTCTCAATCTCTCTCTCTTTCTCTGTCCCCTCTGTCTCTCACGGCAAAATGGACAAAGAGAGAAAGTGATTTCCCCTCTCTCTCCCACTACCAAAAATTGAGGAAGAGAAGGGGTTTCTCCTCTTAATTGGAGAGAGGAGGTGGAGTCCCTCCCTCTCCCCACTACCCATTTAAAGGGAGAGGGGGTGGGTCCCACCTCTTTACACTCATCAAACCAGGTGGGTTTGAACCCACCTGGTTGGGTATTACACTTCCTTTGTCTAGCATTGTCGATGAGAATATCAGATAGCATTTTCCGTAAAGTTGTCTCATCATTGACTATTGAATCATCACCATTCATTTGAAAGCTGCTTGAAGATTCATTACCCTGGCTTCTACTTGAAGCACCGACAGAACCATCATCCTCTTGGCTAATAGTTGTGCCTGCAAAATGCAAAAATTCAGAATGAAAATGTACCGAAGGAGAATCCCTAACAAAGGATGATTCCAGACCCTCTAAATCAACAGAGAAAACTACAATTAGATGTTGAAATCAGAGTTGTCAGTCAAGGAAGCAGGAACGGAAAGCAATACGAAAAGCGAAAGCGGGAAGTGAGGCACTTCTAAAATTTTAGGAAGCGAAAAGCACGAGATGGCGTAGGAGCGAACCAAGAAGTGTCTCCGAAGCGACCTAGGAAGCGAAGAAGGAGGCGACCTAGGATTCGAGTGGGAAGCGAAAGGGAAGCGAATAAGAATCGAAAGAGAAGCGAAAATATAATTATATATTTTTTTATCAAAAAATAAGATTTATGTCATCATTAACAAAATTAAACATGTATCTAAGACAATAAATAATATAAGTTGCAATTATCTAACAAATGCATCATATTGCAACTTTCAGGCATTTAAAAAATAATACATCAAGAGAAGATCATAATTCACATTCACGTTACAACCATTTAAGAAATGCATGCAAGCACTAAATAATGCATTAAGAAAACTAATAAATTTGATTAAAAAGCGTACATTTTACAACGAATGAATCAAATGACTTGATTATTGTAAATCTTGTAAACTCTATAATATAGAAAATAAAAAATCAATAAACTCAAAGATTATATAGAGATATGGTTAAATTTTTAAACTATAAAGTCTTACACTATAAACTATAAAGTTCAAAATTGTAAAGTGTAAACTTAAAATTAACATAATTCACTACTTCACTTCATCATGCAAGCTTCAAAATAAAAAGTACATATCAAACCAACAAAATATTACAAGAACATGACAAAAAAAATAACATAAAAGTTTCTAAGTTTGACTACTCCAACTACATTATCAAAAGAATAATTAAGAATTCAATAGTTTATTTCATTGTCAACAATCAATAATCTGTCATATTTCTCTTTCCCTTCAGGTCAGCAATAGATCAAGAACTTTATGCATCATCACGTCCTTCTTGTCCTCCACGACCATGTATTCTTCTTCTTCCTTCGTTTCCTATAATGAATATGTTAAAAAACTAAAATGTTCAAAAAACTTAATTTAAAATATAAAAAATACATATATAGAAAAAAGTAAAAATAAAAAACACAAGATCAACATACCTTGCCTAGGTCTCCTGCTAAAGAAACGATCAATCCGGCCTTGAGAAACTGATCGTCGTTTTTATATACATACACTAGTTCTACTAGCTCTGTTGGATTGATTTGTATCCTCTTCAACCTCATTTGTACGTATGATTATTTAAGGCAATGGAGCTCTTGGTTGCGTATCTTTGGGTTTGGATTTGAAAATAGTGCTTGATTGTTGTGCACTATCATCCAAATCTCTCCAATGCATGTCTTTTAAATTTTAATCTCAACGTATTTTCTTCTACAATAGAAAGTTTCGGATTGATATCTCATTTTCGACTAGGTCCTTCTTTGTAGCGATTGTTGCATTTTTTTATAACAAGAATATAAAATATGAATGCTAATAAATAACCAATGATAGAAAAAGAAAAAAAGAAAATACCAAAACAAAAGTATAACACTTTAATTATACATGTCAATCAATCGAAGATTGGAATGAATATACATCAAGGTATCACCACGATCTCCATTGAGCCTATTTCTTTTAACATTGTGAATATAACTATAGGTGTTCCACACTCTTTCTGCAGAAAGATGTGCTAATAGGTTGAGATAAAACCTTAATGGCTAATGATCTCAACTCAAGTGTATCACCACCATAAAAATGTCATCAATTAAGGACTGTCATTGTAGGATTTAATGCATCTATTCTTGCTGCATTTCGGCTAAATCTTTTACTTCTTGATGCAAAAGCTACAAGTTGTGACATATAAAGTGTAGAGAGCTCTTCATTTCCAACAGATATGACTTCAAGCGCGAGCATTGCACCATCTAAGATATCATTATCCTTTTCTACAGAAAAAAAATGTTTAACAACTATAACAAGAAAATGCAAATGAAATAATTAAATAATTAAATCATTAAACTTTAAATTTTATTAAATAGATAGAATAAAATTTTTACCAGGAGAAACATGTTTGACCCCTCCTGCTGTTGGGATCTTGAAATACTCTGACTCGTAATATTTTGGAGTAAGCATGTGGGCTAAACTATGGAAAGGCACATTCATTCTATCATATCTATTTAAGACAATCTTATGAATATTTTCTTACAAATCTGGTTGTCCTTTTAGATTATCTTTGATTTCCCCCAACATATTGTCCATGCCTTTATACACTTCACCAATTATAGGGCCTTCCTGATCACAAAATTTAATCATCTTATATATGGGTTTGTAATAAATAATGCTAAACATACAGAATCCCAATATTTTTCATCAAGAATAGTTGTTTATGTTGTAACAGCCCTTTTTTATAGTTTCATTCATGCATGATTGCTTTCACACGCTCCATCTAGCTGAAATTACTATGAGCATCAAACTCTCTCTCACATCAAGCAAGCGCTTCAAAGTAGTATAATGTGAAGCAAACCTTGTTTTTGCAATCTTTATTTGCTTTAATTTTTCATTGCTTCTAAAGATTACTAGTGCTTTTGAATGATTTGTGATATATTTCACAATTTCTTTACCCTACAAATATGTTTCTCCCAACCAATGAAACTCATGTGCCAAATCCTTAAAGATCTAATTAAGTGTGTGCACAATACAAGGTGACAAAAAAATATACTTATACGTTTGTTTTAATTCTTCATCTGCTAACTTGCAATTTGCTGCATTGTCTGTAATCACCTGCACTACATTAGAAGGTCACACAAGTTTATATCCTGTCTTCAAAAACTCGACAATGTTTGCAGCTGACTGTTGCACATTAGAAAAACCGCTTGCATATAAGAACATCGAGCTAAAACAGTTTGATGCAAGTATATTTATCAAGTGTTTGTTCTTGATATTTGTCCAACCGTCGGAGTCAATGGAAACTCCAAACTCCTCAAACTTTTCGCGAAATTCATTTAACTCTCTGTGAACACTCTTTCTCACTGTCATACAACGTTGTTCGCACTTTTTCATATAATGGGGGTTTATATCCAGACACTTTACTAACTGCAGATATCATCTCTTCCCAATATGGTGATCGAAGCACATTGAAAGGTATGCCATTTGCACACAAAAATCTGATAATTTTGTGATCTATATCATCTCTTTCTACCTTTTTAAAGGTATCACGAATATCAACTGTTTTTCGGCTTCCACTAGATGATGTAGTCATAGTAATAGGCTTCTTCGGATTATCAATTCTTGATCTCCTAAACTCAAATGCACTTGATGAAACCTCCACTCGGCGAACTTGCCTCTTAATTTTTCTTGCCAATTCTGCATTTTTTGCAACTATAGGGCAAAAGGCAATCCCAATACTTTGTCCCTTTGGAGATCCCATGAGATGTGCAAAAACTCGAGTATATGACCCATGATAAATATTTTTGCAGTGCCTGCACATAAAAACCTGAGTTTCACATTGTTTTTCTTGCCCACTCTTCTTTTGTTTCAATACATGGCGTCATAGCACTGTTGTTTTATTCATGCTGGGTGGTTCATCATCTTGGTTATCTTCAAAATAGTAGTCATCCAAGTCATATTCTTCTTCATCTTACTCATCAAAACAATTTTGTTTTCTGTCCTCAAACTGATATGAACAATCAAAAGACCCCTTGGCCCTTTCTTGCATTGTCTTTCCCAACACCACTAGACGATTCATGCTCCAAATTGCAAAAAAAATCATCATCGTCATCATAATTGTCGTGATCGTAGTTTGTGATGGTCATTAACGAAGCAAAGAACAAACAAATATACCTGCATCATAAAAGTATAGGAATCAGCCTAAAACACTTTAAATAAGCATCATGCAAGGAGGTGAAAGATCTATCATCTATGATTCTATAATATACTATGATGAAGCAGACAATATAAAAAAAAAAGGAAGTTCTTTCAAAAGTTTGCATTTATGAAAAATGTTAAAGAAAGGCAACATAACAATGAAGAAAGACAAAATTCATATTGGCCAACTGTTTCTAGCAATAATGATATTTATTTAAAATTTTAAACAACTAGCTGCAACATACTATTTGCCCCCACTCTTCTCATAAAGTAAATGAGGATTTAATAAATACCACCTACTCCTGCAGGTGCTTAGGAATCCTGTTTTGTGCGAAGAAAACGGTGTTTGGAATGGATATCTGCCAATTTCAACTACATCCTCATAAGGATGTTGAGAAATCCAATCTCATCTCCCATTTTCTTCTTGGCTCCCATCACCCCTCTCATCTCCTCCCCCAACACCAGCTCCCAAACAGAGCCTAACTGTTCCAAAGACTTGAAACTTTCACAGAATCACAAACAAAAAAAGATAGGATGCAGAAACCAGAACTCCCAATAGCCTCTTAAATAAAGTGGCTCAGACATGCACAAATAGGTCGTCATCTGTAGATATGAATGTAAAGAATTGTTTCATATCCACAAGCATTTCAGATCAGTATAAAATGAAATCTATCATCACAGCCACATCCAAAGTTATAGAAGCATCGCAAAAAAATTTGAACAAGCAGGGAGAAGGATTTTTTCATATTAATGTACAGTAGTACGTTTCTATCTGATTGGCATCCTCCCCATGTACAGTAGAAATGATAGACAAGAATCAAATCCCCAGGCCTACAAGGGCCCCACTCATCTGCTAAGGGCGACTTGTGAATGTCACAAGTTGGAAACCCTCAGGTGGCAATCGGTGATGGGGAAGGTGGGTTTCTCTTGGATTATCCAAGAAAAGAACCAAACCCCAGAAAGAAATACAGGCATTCATGAAAGCCAGACTGACCAAATAAACGTAAGATGAACATTGATTAAGTAGCCAATGTGCCGCAATTTTTTACAGGGAGATTACTTATATGCATGTTGGGGCTTGCGTAACCTGAACATTATTTCAAATAATCATATTCAGGCTTTAAAATCCCCAATTTCATTTTAGGAGTAGAACAGAAAGGTTCCAACCACTGCAAGGTGGTCCATTATAAGAAGTATCTACTCCCTACACAGCAAAAAAATTGAAAAACAGGTGAGTTCACACGTTTAGTATGTGCAGCAGTCATCGAGAAGGAGACTGGTGGGGGATTTAGCTGGTACGAAAAGGTTGGAGTTGTAGGTAATGGCAGTAGTCATCGGGGCGTGACTGGGAGAGAAGATGCACGCTCACAATCGTGAACGGTGAATTTGCATCTCGTGGGCGAGATGGAGAGAAGAGAGGAGAGAAGAGATGGAGGGAAAAGAGATACGAGTACCTGAATATTCTCATCTCCGGTCGGTGGAGGTCGCCGGACGTCGAAAAAGGTCGCCGGAAGATCTGAAGGTCGCCGGTCGGTGGCCAAAATCCTGAGAGAGAGGGAGGAAGAGAGACTCGGAAGAGGCATGAAAAAAACCCTAACGCCCTCTTTTGAGTTTTGTTTTCATGAGTTTTTTAAAATTCTTATTTTACCCTTAATAAAAAAACTCTTTTTTTTTCAAAAGGGCCAAATAGTAAAATAGGTTACGCGTACCCCCTTTAAAGAGGTACGTGCTTCCTGATATAAGCGTTCGCTTCCCCGTGCATTTTGAAAGCACCGCATTTTGTGCTTCCAAAGTGCGTATCAGGGAAGCGAGTATCAGGGAAGCGTGCTTCCCCTAAGGCATAAGCGCTTCATGTAACTCTGGTTGAAATGCACAACCACCAACATGATAAATATCTTCTAGAGATATCTATGGTAGAAAGAGCATTTTTATGATGGCCAAAGGATGATAAGAAAGATAAGCATATAAAAGACATACTTCTGCAAGTAAGAGGCCAATTCGATTACCTGACATTGACAAAAAGATCTACACTATCAGAGAGTGAAGAAGAATCCACAGTGAATTTATCTTCCTCTTCTGCAAGAAAATTAACACTACATTCTTTGAGCTAGTTGCGAAGATTTTTTTTATGATGTGGAACCCTTTGCCTCCCCTAGAAAATCTACTTAATGAGGCACTTGTACAATGTGATTGCAGCTGATCCCAACACTACTAAGCATGAAATTGCATTTCAACTGCTTGTCTCAGAATGCATTTTTCAAATAATCTCAACGCACTATTAGTACCTATCGTCTGTATAAACATGTCATAACATATCACATTCAAGTGAGAATGACTTCACATGCTTTACTTGGTTTTAAATTAAAATACGACAGTTGTTACATGCAATTGAGCATGACCACATTCTTTACTTTTTTTATTATTTTATGTTGATGTATGCTATATAACTAAACGATAAGAAAGTGAAGAAAATATAGGAACATTTTATTATTCTTATGAAATTTGAATATAATAAAATCAAACCCAACATGTCTCTGTGCACCTCCTTCAACTAAAGACACTCCTAACGTGCAATGCTTGTTTTGTGGAAAAATGATAGTACCGTGAGGCAAAAATGGCATGTTTTCTAAAATGCTCCGCAATTTATCAAATTTGTCGAATGGACAATATCGCAGGTTACCAATTTTTTTATTGTCAGTTTTACCTCTCACGGGTGCAAATTTTTTATTTTTGCATGTCATGATGCTAAAATAATAATACATTGATGAAACTCATCAACAAAATCACATCAAAAGTTGCGATATTACAAATAAATTTGCGAAGTTCTAAATAATTTGCGATACTCGTGATGAGTTTCTTGCGATCACCAACGAAAATCATAAAAATTGTGGAAGTTTGATCATTATGAAATTGTTGATGATTATCGCATGAAGTATTAAGAAATTATGAAAAATTACAAAAGTTTGATATTGTGAAATTACTTCTTCTTGCAAAATTTTGTCTTATATAAATGATCGTTTGTTTCTCAACCCCTTTTTTCTTCTGAATGTCCTGTTTTTGCAATACTTAGTATTCTTGTGGTGCCCAACCAATGGTCCACAATCCTTTCGGTGACATTCCGACAATATTTAGTTGACTATTTTGTGAGGCAGCAACTATGCAAAAATCCATCATCGGTTGCAGCTCATCGACAATGATTCACCAGCATCGAAAATCCTCAAATTTTGGCCCACCTCCAGCAAGTTTTTCAGTGAATCTTCTGTGAATATTTGGTTAAAATCATAGACAATGACTTCATCAGTGTCCCTTAACTGAGATTTTTTCTGATAATGTTAACAAAGACTAGGTTTTCGGTGAAATAGTTTTTCACTATTGTTTTTCTGATAAAAACATATTTTTCTTATTGTTATCATTTTTTATTATGAGATGGAAACAAAGTTTGTTGCATGTATATTATCTTGTTATCATCGGTAAGGCCAACCAAGTTTTTTTTTGGTTTTTGCATGTATATTATCCAGTTTATTATTATTATCATAGGAATTAAGTTTTTTATTATGATGACACTGAAGAAGAGAAAACATGCAAGTTACACATGTTAGCACAAAGAAGAAAAATAACACTAAGCAGAATTGGCCTAACAGGCAGAATCATCATGAAGGACTTGTAGCATTTGACTATTATGTAGTGTTTAATAAACATATCTTGACACATACAATAGGCTTGCCACTCCGATAGCGAGGAATCCTGCTTTAGCACAAACAAATTGGTTATCAGATCTTCTTTACCAAAAATATTGATCTGCAATGTAGAAATCTGTGCTCATCCTTGCAGGCATATGCAGTTCTAACTAATAAACTGCTAAAATTTTTAGACTAGCCCACAAGTACTGCGAAAGGGATAGAGAGACTCATTGGTAAAGCAATTTAAGTCATTGTCTCACCGTGAGGTTTGCTAACCTCGATACCCAACTTAAACAAGATAAAGACATTACCACTTTTAGCGGTAGCGGTGAGATGGAGATGGACTCAGTTCTTCAGAATGTCTCCAATTTGGAGAGTAGTTGCCTAGACGTGAACGACGGTGAAGCTGGGGTTGGGGCAATTATAGAGAGTCCTCAAGCAGAAGATGTGATTATGGCCTGAAGGTATAGCATAGTGAGGGTCTGGAGGTAGAGGAGAGCAACGTGATGCCAAATAGTGCACAAAAAGTTCTTTATCTCCCTTCTTCAGCGAGAGTGCATGTTTTGAGTAGGAGGTCACAACAACAGTATGGTGTCGAGGGACAAGTATTTGTCTACATTCATGAACATAATGTCTAAAACATCTTCGAGTCATCTTTCAAAAACATAAACAAAAAAAGTATTTTTGTGTTTATATATATATATATATAGTCATCTCTTTATTTGTGTGTTTATGTACTTGCATTTCAAATAGTGAAAATGTTATAATTATTGAGTATATGCATGTGTAATTGCAGTCGTATCAGCCTCTCTAAATCCACATGCACTAATTCTTCTGAGACAAAGCACACTCGCGGTTTTTAGCACTGATGGAGTCCCATAAGGATTTGTCGGATCGGATGCATTTTCAAAAATTCTTGAAAATTACCCCATGAAACATCCACCACAGTCTCGTAGATTCTATTGTATAGTTTTGGGGTCCGTCTTTAAATACATTAAGATGACAATTATGTTGGAGGACATAACATGGATTATCGAATTGAAATTCTATAGAAAGTCAGTGATTGGACGTCGTTTGGGGTCATTTAAGGGTTTGGGTTGTGTCCTCATAGATGCAGATGATGAGGCACAGGATGGTGTTGGGTCAAGTTATCATGGTTGAGGAACCACTTGTTATCATCGCAAATTTTTTTTACTTTTGCGAGTCAAACTAACATTTGAAAAAGATTTTGAAAATAACTCGCCTCCGTTTTAAAATGCGGGAAAATTCCGAAGAATGGGACTCGCCTGTCGGTACGAGGTTCAACCGTTCCTGGCACCTTTACCAAGGGTAATTGAACCAAGGATCAATTGTATGATTAACTTTGCTCAACTTGTCTAAATCATGTTCTATTTCCTAAATGCATAAAGAATCAGGCATGTGCTATCAATTTTTGAAAATGCATATTTGAAAACATGATGTTTGATTTGAATATTGGAAAATATTTGGAGAATTATTGGAAAAGATGTCACTTGAAAAATCGTGAATCATGGAGAAACAACATTTCTGAGGAAAATGAAAATCGATTTCTAAAGAATCTAGAGGTTTTGTAAAAATCGATTTTGAGAAAAGTGAAATAACTTTGGAATTCTTTGATTTTTTTAATTCAAACTTTGAAATTGAATATATAACTGGGAAAATCAGGATTTTGAACTCAGTAAATGCTTGAAATATCATTGGAAAATCAATGTTTTGAGAAAATCGATTTTTTAATAAGACTTAGAAAATTTTTGAGAAAATTGATTTTCTGATTTGGAATTTGAACTTGCAAATTGAATGAAATGAATGAATATGGATTTGAAAGACTTGATTTTAAAGAATTGAGAAAATCTTTTTGTATTTTTAAGAAATGCAGTGCATTTTGAAGTTAGCCTAAGAGTGTAGGTTGAATGTGGCTAATACGAAGATTACAAATCTGGGACTCATTCGTATTCTGACTATGACCATAAATACAAATTCCACCAAATTTGTCAACTCCATAAGAGTTAGTGCACGTGTCATTCGTGTAGACCATAGTGAATTGGTAAAAATATGCATGAATTGGCATTCATAGCAGTTATATATCAAAGCTTAAAACTATATGCAATGCATCCTATTCTATGCAGGAATTGAAATTCTTATTCTAAAATTAATTACAATTTACATCACTAATCAAATTTAAATATAGAAAATAAAGGAAAATAAAGTCTTCAATGTTCCTGCAAAACTTGAAAAACTGGTTAGTGAAAATATGTTGGCTTTTCTAGATTTATCCAATAATATCTAGAAATTACTGGATTTTGCTAGACATAAGCCATTTTCCATGATTCCCTGATATAAACTTAATAAAATATGAAATATAATAGAAGAAATATGAAAATGATGTTTGAAATTTCGAAATTAGGGTCAAAATGACCAAAATACCCCTGATAGCAAGACTATGGCCTTGAAATCAAGGTTTTCAGAAAGATATTTTGTAAAATGCAAATTTTAAAATTAAAATGAAGATAAATTAAACCAAATATGATGTGACATGATTAAAAGTATGAAAATTAGGGTTTAGAATTTCGAAATTTAGGTCAAATAACCAAAATGCCCCTGATAGCAAGACTATGGCCTTGAAATTAGGGTTTTCCGAAATTGATTTTGGTAAAAACTTAGGATTTATGATTGAAATAAACACAAAATCAAACATGAAACACCCTAACATGATTATAAACATGAACAAACCCTAAAAACATACACTTATGCACGAAAATCCAGAAATATCACAAAAATTGTGATTTTGGCAGTGTTTCGGGATCCTGCGGGTGCCCTGTTTTGCCATTTGATTATATCAGGCATCAAACGGATTCCAAAATTCATAAAAAATGGTACCTGCACTTGTTATGACCTTAAAATCAGATTGAAATTATAAAAATATTTTTTTGACATTATTTTAATCCAAAAATTGCATTAACAACCTAAAATAAGCTATTTTTAACCTAGGTCGCAAACCAGTTTCAGAGTTAGACCCGAATCAGGAGTCAATCCTCCATAAAAACTTATGAATTTTTACATAGGTAAACTAGACATAAAAACAAAGGTTTTCATTTTTACAGATCAGAAAAAGCATCTCTGGTTAGGGAGAAACTTTTTCGGCAATCTGAACTAAAATATAACAAATCTAACACGGGTTAAAACAGCTGCTTCGGATTGAAAATACAGAAATAAATATCAAACTTAATAAAAAATTTCTGGAATTTTAGAAGTGAATAGTGGACAGAAAAATAATGAAACTCCTTTTTGACATATCATGAATCGGATCTGTGGTTTGAGATCTATGGTCATTACAAGTCTGATTAGTGTTTTGGTAAACCCTAACGAGTTTTAAATTTAAAACCAAACTTTATGTCAGAGGAAAAATACTAAACAGAGGCAAAAAATTACCAAAATTTTACAGTAAAGAAATCATCTCAACACAAATCCACAACACTTTACGGATCTCAAATCGGATATCGGATGAGAAAAATAACATAACAGCAAGTTACCTTTTTGATTTTAACAACGATTTTAAAGCTTGAAAAACCCGATTTGATGTCTGATGTTTATGGCAGGGTTCCCGAATCCCAAAACCTCTTATTTTTTTACAGTAGTTCATTTACACATCCATGTATCATATATAAAAAAATCAAAAATTAAAAGTGAGTATTTCAATCCAAAATAGCATGCTCTTTACTGTTCTAAACTAAAAACACACAGAAATCCAATAAAATCTAATAAAGCATGCATTGACTAATGAAAACAATAATAAAAAATAGTAAACAGTAAAACGAAATTAATTTCTATGCTAAAACACATATAATAAACATAAATAAGTAAAAAAATAAATAAACACAGGGAATCCATGGCTAAAATTTGATTTTACCTTAAAAAGCATGGATTTTACTCATTTAACAGGTAAATCACATGTTTTAATGGTTAAGAACATGAAAAACCCCACTATAATCGATTCTAATGGATTAGAATCCCTGAAAAAACATCAAAATAGAGTTAGATCATCTTCTTGAACCTCTTTTGAGGTTCTTGGATGAAATCCATGGTTAAATTCATGAACACAAGAGTTTCCATAGTGAAATCTATTGAAAAATCATTAAAAAAATAATAAAAATAATAAAATAATATTAAACAACTCACCTTGGGGCTGCATCTGCAATGGAGGAAGGTGGAGGTGCTGGAGAGGAGAGAGAAGCCACGAAAATTTGAGAGAGAAAAGAGCTCTTTGACCCCCTTTAGGTCCCCTATTTATAGATTTTTTTTTTGGATTTGTTTAGGAAGAGTTTTGATTTTTTGGACTCTTTTTAATTGTTTTTGATAAACCACATGGGAGGAAATTTTTTTTGGAGAATTCTAACCAGAATGGACTCTAATTAATCCCTACTTAACACCTAATTAAACCCTAGAAAGTCCAAATGTGGCACCACCTAGTATGGACCCACATTTAGTTTTTAAAACTTGAATTTAAAACCTTTATAAACCAATGGTTTAAAACTTAAATAAAATCGATTTTTAAAATTGCTTTTGACTCCTCTAAACCCCTAGCCTAACTAGGACAATGATTAACCCTAGTCTAACCTCAACTTCTTCAAATGTGGTGCCACCCCGAGTGGGCCCCACTTGAATTTTCAAAAACGATTTTAAAACTTGAAAATGAGAGGTTTTTCAAAAGAGATTCAAAAGTAGACTTTGAGATTGAAAGGTTTGAAATGGTACAGAGTCCTGACTGAGTCAGAACTCCTCTGAATATGGCACGAACTAAGGGGGCCCCGCATCAAAGTTTTGAAAAACTTGAAATAAATACTAAAAATGACTTTAAAAAAGGGTTCAAATCAACAGTTGAAATTTAAAGTTTTGAAAATAGAGTTCTAAGCAAACTGGAACTCTGGGCTAGAGTCATGAATTCTTAGGACTATGAGATTTTGGATTTTAAAAGCCAAATGAAGGAGTTCTTGAAAGATTTTATCAAAAAAATGGTAAAATAAGGCAGAAAATGCAGTCAAGGTTAGAGTTCTAATTCAACCAAAACTCTGAAATAGAGTTTTGAATAAACTAGGATTCTACAAAATGACCTAATTTTTGAAAACAAATGGAAATGAATGAAACTAGAGGTGAAAACAAACTCCAGAAAAGACTCCTGACTGGATTAGGACTCTGGGACAGAGTCCTGATCAGACTGAAACTCTAGATTTTTTTTTGGTATTTTCTGAAAAACAGATAAAAGAATTTTGAAAAACAGTTAAAAACAGGATAAAATTAAAGTTTTAGTTCAGAGTCCTGATTTGATTAGGACTCTGAGAAAGAGTCCTGGTTCGATCAAAACTCTAAGAAATTTTGGTTTTCTGATAAGTAAATGATAAAATTTAAGCAAAGCTTTTGAAAACCAGTGAAAATGAAGTATGAAAACCAATTTTGGATAGAGTCTTGATTCGATTAGGACTCTAGGGTAGAGTCCTGATTTGATCATGGCTTTGGGATAAAACCTCAGAATTTTGAAATTCTTTGATAAAAGTATAACAATTTTGATATATGGAAAGATTTTTAAAAGATTCTTTCAAAATTGAAATCAAGATCAGAGTCTTGATCCAACTAGGACTCTCTGAACAGAGTCCTATTTTGACTAAAACTCTGAGTTTCTGACTCATTTTGAAAGATTTGATTAAAAATAGATAAAATAGTTGTAAAAGATTAGAGTCCCAATCCAATTGAAACTCTGAAGAAGAGTCCTGATCCGACTGGACTCTTGAAGAAGAGTCCTGATCCAACTAGAACTCTGAAATTTTGTCCAAAACATAAGATTTTAAAAGGTTTTCTCCGAAAACAGGTAAAAAGGTAGTGAAAAGTAGAGTTCTGATTCGATTGGACTCTGGAAAAAGAGTCCTAATCCAACTAGGACTCTAAGATTTTGGCCAAAATGGAGGAAATGGACAAGGGATATGACCATAACTGGTTTAAAATCAAAATGGAGTTTTGAAAATGTTTAAAAAAATTCAAACAGATGAAAATACAGAGTCCTGATCCAACTAGGACTCTAAAGTTTTTTTGAGATTTTTGATAAATGAAGGAATCCAGAAGCGACATCACCTAAATGGGTCTCATCTGAGAATTAAAACCAGTTGAAAATTGAGTTTAAAATGAATCCAGATTGTTTTATGAGAAAAATACTTCAAAATATAAGGTTCTGGGGGTTGGCAGACGACAGAATGTTGATTAAAAACCCAGGTTTTAAAATTGTTTTTGAAAGAAAAGTTTTAAAACCAGAATCTGGATTAAATATTTTGAAAACAGGAGTGCTGGATCTCGAAAATGAGATGTAATGCCATGCAATGCAATGAAATGGTATGCCGAATGCATGTAATGATATGCAATGACACATGAAATGCAAGTACTGGATGAGGGTGAAAATTTGGGGTGTTTACATCACTATGACCTCACATTAACAAAGAGTTCTAGTGAAAAAAGGTTCTGGTAGAAAACTGGTACCGAATTTTGGAGGGAAGCGTGAAAAGAATCTACATAATAACATTAGAACATTATTGCTCTACTTTTTTAGTGTATGATTATTCATCGACTTAGGTAAAAAAATGATCTATGGATCATACTTGAAATTATTGCAACCATTAACTTTCATTGATGAATATGCATGGGTAGTTGTCGTTCTTACACACATGTATACAGGTTTGTCTGAGTGCAAGATTAGCAAAAAAAATATTATAGGCATTTTGGTTTTGTTAGAGGTATTCATTCTTTCATGTTTCCTATTTGAAATTTCTTTAAATTTGTTATCTATAAATTATTGATATGATATTAATTATTGTATTGATCCTTACGGGTTTGGCTATAGATAAATATATTTATTGGAAGACTCTTGAGACATAACTTTTTTCTTGAATTTTTATGTGCTGAATGTGGAGACAAGCACATAACAATGAGGATAAAAATAATCAAAGAGGGAGGGTTGGATCCTAATATTAATAGGGTGTATTGCATAACACAATTACACAACATCATCAAAGCGCATGTAAGTTTTTTTCAAATAAATTATTAGAGGTATTCATTCTGTTGTTGGAGGTATGCATTCTTTTGTTGGAGGTATTCATTCTTTTGTTGGTGTTGTTTATGATGTTTATTACTTTTTAGGTAATAAGATGCTTCTACATAGACGTATTAGATGAGGATCATGAAGATGTGGTTGCGCACTTGAGAGACATCGCAAGGAGTGATCTTTGAACAAACTAATGACTAAGTTTGCCAATTAGCCATCTAGTTTTGGCAGATGATTTAGTGTCCCATGTGACTCTTAGTAGAGCTTATTAGAAAAATCCACTTAAATGGATGAGTCTAACGACCACAACCAAAAGCAAAAGATAATCTAATCAGAAAAAAAATTAACTGCATAATAGATGGTATCATTATGTGATTCAACTAATTCATGTTACATTTTTGCATGTATGATAATTTTATTTCTAAATTACAAACAAACTAACAAACTCAAAATCAAATATCCAACTACAAAAACATAAAAAAGATGGTAATTGGCTCATTGCTTCGTTATATCACTCATGACTACCCAGAGCTATTATAAACTCTTATCGTCATCCGACATCTCATTATACGATGTCGTCTCTATATCCTCAAGGGCTAGGGATCCTCTAACTTATATTCTTCATCATCTTTTATTGCCTCAAACTCAACCCTCATTTTCTTTTATTCCTTACAGACGATCTTTCTTTCAAGTTTATAGAGTTTTATCATTTGATGCCTAATTGTAGTTAAATTAGCCTGAAAAATGGTCACTCAATAAGTGTGTGACAAATATTACAAAAAAACAAAACAAAACATGAACACAACATGGTGTACCTATGTGAAATTTAATGATTCACCTAATCCTATCCTAAGTATTGCATATACAAAAGGACATACATTATACAATTATAGATGTAATGTTCATATACCACGTGAACAAACATGTACAAACTGAGTTAACAAACATATACAAAATTAATTACTAGTTTAATTGCTTAGGAGTGTCTTGCACAACAGTAGCAGACCATTCTATATAAATATCATAACCAATCCATCCATAAAAAAAATGAACCTACAACACAATATTTAACTGAATGAGTGCTTGAAGAAAATAAGCACAATATTGGATGGGTAATAACATTACACATCATCTCTATGGCATTACTGTCAGCAAGATCTATAGTTTCAATCAAATTATACTACTTTAACTCCTTCACTTCCATATTCATCTCCCAAAGAACCCAATGATAATTGCCACAGTTGACAAGAATCAAGATTTGCAATATAAATTGATTTTAAGGTTATTGTGTAGTTTGAATTTTATGTTATGTAAGTGTATACCTTGCCATATTCATAGAACAGATACGACACATAGTTGGGCTTCAAGCATAAGCATGAGTTTCGAGCATTTGTTATGAATTTTAATGTTTATCAATTAATTTCTATTATAAAGAAGAAAATAACAAAAATATTGCTTTATAGACTCACATAGAGGTACGAGGTCATGTAAATGGTCTTCGGCAAAGTGTATCCTTCTACCATTCTTTTATTGTAAAAACAACTAAGTCTAAGTATGAATATTTCTAGGTGCTACATCAAATAGGTAAATATACTCATGTTATTTTTAAAAGAATTCACATACGATCAAAATATACTCACTTCACTGACAAAAAAGTTTTTTTGAAAACTAGTAGCACTTCATTATATTTTGGCTGGTCCGCTTTAGTCTCAACCACCATAATTGTGTTGGGTGACTGGTCATTGACTCATTTGCCTGCTCTGCATTTTGACATTGCTAGCTACCTATGATTTAAAAATAAAATTCAGTAAGTGCATTAAAAAATCTCAAAAGATCATAAACCTTAAATAATGAAACATAATAAGTCCACAACAACAACCAAACAAAAAGAAGAAGAAACTATATTACATGCAAAAATCTCTAAAGATCGTAAACCCTAAATGGTAAATCTGGTGACGAAAATTACATGTATACATAGGGTAACATCTACGATAATGAAATATAGATAATAAGTCCACATTAACAATCAAACAAAAAGAAGAGAAAACTACCTTGTAAATAAAAACAATATATATATATATATATAGTATGGAACTCACCTTAATAGCTAATCCGAGAACTGAAGGAAAATGATACCGCAACCTTGCACGATGTGGACCAAACAACTTTCACGAGAATGGTTAGAAGGGTTAGGGTTCTAGAGGCAGGAGGATTGGGGTTATCACTCTTTCCAGATGCAAACAAGAAAATGAAAAAAAAACTAAATGTGTCATTTATATGGAACTAAATTTTATGATATTGGTGATATTTGAATAAGAAATTTTGCAATATCAGACTTTTACCTTTTTTTTGTGATGTGATTTTGTTGACGAGTTCCATTAGTATATTATTTCAGCATCATACCATGCGAAAATTGAAAATTCTCACTTGTGAGGGGTAAAATCAACAAGAAAAATTGATAACCTGCAACAATTTTTACCTTACAATACAGTCATTTTTCGATTATTTGTTGGGTAATCTCAATACAACACCATGTTATCCTGAGCACATGAATGGATATGGTGTCTCTCATAGGAAGAGATCCAACCAAATAAAAACAGTTCTTTTTTTTAAAGGTAAGCTAAGGTTGAGCAGACTGCCACCAGATATCTCCTTAATCCGCATGTGGCAGAGGGATTCGAACCTGGGCCTTCAGCTTGACACAAGACCCCGCTTACCACATGGAAAACAACCTCGGGGGATCATTCAACAGAGATCATTTATTTGAGCAAGGTAATGATAAATTTTATCTTTTCAAAAGTTTCTTCCGGTAGATTTTTTTAATTAGAAGGGAAAAGAGGTTCAATTGTCAAAATCAGAGACGTTCGCGTGACTTCTTTCATCCCCAGTTGTCCAGTTATATATCAAGAAACGATACCACAGAAGAAAGAAAGCGTTTCAAAGTAAGACCTGCTTCATTTCTTCAGTTTAGAGACGCTCCATCCTCCTCCTCCGCCAATTGATTGAAGGTTTTCGATGGCCACCGAAGGCGAGACTGTTGCTAAGGATGCCTACCCCTCTGCTAGAAGGTACGGTTCTCTCTCTTTAAACCCATTAATTATTAGTATCATTCTCAATTATATGGGTTTTGCTGAGTTACCCACCTGCGTCGTTCCCTCATTGTGCAGGTTGGAAGGGAAGGTGGCGATCGTGACGGGAGGGGCAAGCGGGTTAGGGTTGAGCACAGCGGAGCTCCTCCACCGGCACGGTGCTAAGGTGGTGGTCGTGGACGTGCAGGACGAGCTGGGGCGGTCGATCTGCGAGGCGCAGGGCGACCCGGACGGCTTCCTCTACGCCCACTGCGACGTCACCGTGGAGGCCGACGTCGCCGCCGCCGTCGACCTCGCCCTCGCCCGCTTCGGCCGCCTCGACGTCATGGTCAACAACGCCGGCATCAGCGGCCCGCTCGGACCCCAGGACATCCGCCGCTCTGACCTCGACAGCTTCCGGCGGGTCTTCGCCGTGAACGTCGACGGCGTCTTCCTGGGGACGAAGCACGCGGCGCGCGCCATGGTCCCCCGCCGGAACGGCAGCATCGTGTCTATCGCCAGCGTCGCCTCGACCCTCGCCGGGGTCGCCCCACACCCCTACATCGCGTCCAAGCACGCCGTGCTGGGGCTCACTCGCAGCGCGGCCGGCGATCTCGGCCGCCACGGCGTCCGCGTGAACTGCGTCTCTCCCTACTTCGTGGGCACACCGATGGCCCTCCCCTTGTCGGAGGGCGGGGAGGGCTCCCCACTCGACGACTTCCACCGCTACGTGGGGCAGTTCGCCAACCTGCAGGGGGTGGACCTGACCGTCGACGACGTCGCCCAGGCCGTGCTCTACCTCGCCAGCGACGAGTCCAAGTACGTGAGCGGTCTCAACCTCAACGTGGACGGTGGCTTCTCCTGCGTCAATCATTCCTTCGGCTTCTGCAGGCCTTGACTAACACGACCACGATGATGTGTTTTTCATTTGTATTTACTTTGTAGAGTTGTATCAAGCGTCTGTTTTGCTTTGGCCAAGTCTTTATGTCAAGTGTCGAATTACTTGTAATTTTCTTTGGATCACTTTTGTACTTTGGTTCAGGTTGATAAATATCCTGAAGGGTTAGTCTATAGATCTGAAGTGTAATGTGTTTGTAGGCAAAATTGTGAATAAATAGGTTGAGCTTTCTTTTGTTCACCTTCATTGTGATTGATTTCAAGTGATTATAATTTTTCTTCCTCTCTATTCTATCTCTTTCTTGCACTTTCAACTATCAAAGCTTCTACAACGACAGACAAACGATCGATCGAAAGGCTTGCGACAGTAAAGAAGGACTGTCGCGCTACACTGGCCTATTGAAAAAATAAGCACGTTACAAGCGGTATTAGAGCATGTTCTCAAGTTGAGGAAGAGACTCAGGAGTCAATGCCGAGAGACACACCGACATGCCGCGATTTGTGAGAAAGACATCATAGCGCCCCGATATAATTTATGTAGCACCAAAAGAAAAGCAATTGTCGAGACCGAGAATATGAGTTCACCTCAGGGTGATGAGCAGATGGATGAGTCTGTCAACAAACTGGTGATGAATGTGACTTCGCATAAGGAAGCAATTTCATGCACAGTTGAGTCATTCAGATGACTGAACAACAAGGTGACGAGCCTGCGAAAGCAGGTAAACTTGTTGATGGGACATGTTACTTCGCTGACTACGATAGTGACCACCCTGCAGACTGAAGTAAGGAAGCTTCAGTTGAAGAACCACACTCTACAACAGACAGTGACCCTAAATGACAAAAATGACGATAGGCCATCAAAGATAAATGTACCAAGGTCAACCAAATTTAATGGTTTTAGGGATAGCAAGGCCATAGAAAACTTTCTGTTTCAGGTGGAAGACTACTTGGACGTTCAGAATGTATTGGACGAGGACCTCAGGGTGAAGGCAATAGCAACTCTACTTGACAGAGATGTCATAGTCCGGTAGAGAAAAAAATGTAGCGACATGAAAAGAGGGCACTGCGTAATTGATACCTTTGAAGCCTTCAAAACTGAGCTATAAAGCTACTTTATATCGCAGAATGTACACCGACAAGCTTATTGGATGGTGTTAGAGTTGAAGCACACTAGAGCCTTGATAAACTACATCAAAATGTTCCAGAAGCTCATGCTAAACATACCCAATATGCCGGATGAAGACAGACTCAACTGGTTTATTGCGGGACTAAACCTTGGGCACAATTTGAAGTAGAAATGAGCAATCCTGAGACTTTGGAAAATGCGTATGTGACGGCCGAGCGACTAGTGGATACACAACACAAGTCCTTCACTCCATCGACTAAGGTTGGAAAGAAGCTGAACTACGGAGGCAAGAAGGAAGATCAGCGTGACAATAAGGGTGAGGCATCAACCCAACACTATTTTGACAAGAGGCAGAATTATAAAAAGCACAATAATAATGGCAATAAAGGGCCGGTTGTGACTCGTTAGTTCTATGACAATGGGCACATCGTTAGGCAATGTCCAAAGTGTCTCGTGAGGCATAACAAGCAAACCAATATAGTGCAGGCATATAGTAGTGATGTTGAGGTCGTGCAGCCCAAGGTGAGAGCCATGCAGACCATCAACGCAGTTAGAAGCTATGCAGCTGAGAGCATGCCGGTTAGCAAAGAACTCATGTATCTCGAAGTCATTATGAATGTGAAGTCTATTATGGCAATAGTAGACTCCGGGGCCACACATAACTTCGTCTCATGGAAAGAGGCAGAGCGGTTGGGCTTGAAGCTCGAGCTAAAGCAGAGGACTCTCAAGACGGTGAACTCTGAGACCAAGCTCATCCTTGGTTAAGCAAGAGACGTAGCTATCCAAATTGAGAGTTGGCCTGGCAAAGTCAACATTTCAGTGGTGTCCTTGGATGACTTTCAAATAATTTTAGGCATGGAGTTTTTTTGTAGTCAGAATGTGATGCTGCTGCCGAAGGTTAACTCGTTGACAATCATGGGGCCAAACTCTTCACACACGGTGCAATGCCTTACTCTTGGAGGCAAGTCTTCAATGTCATCAGCTATGCAATTGAAGAAGGGTGTCAAGCGGGGAGAGTAGACATTCCTAGTTGTCGTTCACACCAAAGAAGAGAAAGTGAAAGCAGTAGTGCCGCCGACCCTTACCCCACTATTGGTTGAATTTCGAAAAGTGATGCCCCTAGAACTGCCAAAGCGTCTGCCACCGAGACACGGGGTCGACCACAAGATGGAGTTGACCCTTGGAGCATAGCTCCCTACCATGGTTGCTTATCGCATAGGGCCGACTGAATTAAAGGAGTTGTGTAGGCAGCTAGACAAGATGTTGGTAGTAGACATTATTCATTCTTCTAAAGCACCTTTTGGCGCCCTTGTGCTCTTTTAGATGAAGCATGATGGTTCCAAACGGTTATGTATGGATTACCATGCATTAAACAAGGGCACAGTGAAGAACAAGTATCTGTTGCTACTGATAGTGAACTTGTTCGACCAGCTAGGCAGAGCCTGTGTCTTTTCAAAGCTAGATCTGTGATCAGGTAACTAGCAAGTGAGGATTGTTGACGGTGATGAGCCTAAGATGACTTGCATTACTCGCTATGGTACCTATGAATTTCTAGTGATGCCATTCGGGTTATGAATGCTCTAGCCACATTCACGATATTGATGAATAAGATCTTCTACCCTTACTTAGACAAGTTTGTGGTAGTCTATCTCGACGACATTGTGATCTACAACAGCAACATGGAGGAACATGTCAGGCACTTACGAATAATGTTTCAAGTGTAGAATGAAAATGACCTCTATGTCAAGCGAGAGAAGTGTCTCTTTGGCCAGTAGGAGATCAACTTCCTTGACCACGTTATGAGGCGTGGTTTACTGCGCATGGACGGGTAGAAGATAAGAGCCATCTAGGAATAGAATCTGCCGACCATGGTGCCAAAGTTACGGTCATTCCTTGGCTTGGCCAATTATTATTGGCGATTCATCAAAGGTTACTCCCTCATTGCTGCACCCCTCACGAATTTGCTAAAGAAGAATCGGGTATGGCTCTGGACTGGAGCCTACCAAGATGCCTTCGATGGCTTAAAAAAGACCCTGGTGAGGGAACCAGTGTTGCAATTTCCAGACCACTCAAGACCCTTTAAAGTCCACATAGACGCTTCATACTTCTTCATCGGTGGAGTTATTATGCAAGAGGGTTATTTGATTGTTTACAAGAGTCAGAAACTAAAGGATGTGGAGAGGCACTACACTGTGCATGAGCGTGAGATGACGGCCATCATGCACTACCTCAGAAGCTGGCGGCACTATCTTCTGGGTGCCTAGTTCGTCATCAAGACGAACAACATTGCCATGAACTATTTCCAGATGCAGAAGAAGTTGACACCCAAGCAAGCTCGATGGCAAATGTTTCTAGCTGAGTTTGACTTTGCTTTAGAGTATAAGGTGGGAAAGAATAATGTTATTGCTGACGCCCTGAGTCGCAAAACAGAACCGGTAGCTATGCGGGCAAAACCTTTTGAAGTTTGCTTAGAAGGCGCATTGTTGGACCACATCCGCGAAGAAATGCAAGAGGACATGACAGTGCAACACCTTGTCTCTCTGGTGCAAGCGGAAAAGACTTGACAATTCTAGCTATGGGATGTCCTCCTCATGACTAAAGGGAGATGTGTCTTCGTGTCACGATGGGGAAACCTTCACCACGAATTGCTTAAGAAGTGCTATGATACTTTATGGGCTAATCATCCAGGTCAGGAGCGGACCTTAGCACTCCTTGAGTGCGGTTACGATTGGTCGTAGATGAAAGACAATATGGAGGAGTATATGCAAACGTGTCTCATCTGCCGGCAAGACAAGGGTCCAACCAAAAGACTCCTGGCCTCCTTGAGCCTCTACCTATTTCAAAATGTCCTTGGGAAAGCATTTTCATGAACTTCATTATTAGCTTACTAAAGGTAGATGACTTCAGCTCCATCCTAGTGGTGGTGGTGGTGGTGGATCGTTTCTCTAAATACGCCACCTTCATTGCAGCTTCCACAGTGTGCCCTGCAGAGAAGACTGCGAAGCTGTTCATCAAGCATGTTGTGAAGCACTTAGTTGTACCAAGAAGCATTGTGAGCGACCATGATGCTCGCTTCACGGGCAAATTCTGGTGTGAAGTATTTCGGCTACTCGACTTCGATCTATTATTTTTAACAAGTTTCCACCCATAGACTGATGGGTAGACAAAGCACATCAACGCTCTATTGGAGTAGTACCTCATACACTTTGTTAATGCCAATCAGAAGGACTGAGTGAAGCTCCTAGACGTGGCCCAATTCTGCTATAATATTCAGAAGAGTGAGTCTTCAGGCTACAGCTCGTTTGAGATAGCTACAAAACAACAACTGCTGACCCTGCACACTTTAGCTGCACAGAAAAAGGGAAGGCCATCCTTTGCCTATTAGTTTATTCAAGATTGGCATGAGCAGATCGAGCTAGCGAAGGTGTTTCTACACAAAGGGTCTAAGAAGATGAAGAAGTGGGTGAACAAGCATCGTTGACCTACTGGGTTCCCTGTTAAGGACCTGGTGTTGGTGAAACTTTACTTGGATCACACAACCATCTTCTGTGGACGGCATAGCAGACTGATTAGGAAGTACGAGGGACCATTCACCATCACCAAGAAAGTGAGCAACCTAGCGTACAAGCTGGACCTGCCCCCAGACTTCAAGGTACAACTGGCGTTTCACGTGTGCAACCTGAAACCTTTTTATGAGGACGAGGGGGATCTGGAATGTAGCGTGTCATAACACACTCCTATCCTACAGAGGGCCCCAACAACACAACAGACCGAGAAGCATCTCAGCAAGATCCTTTACACAAGGTCAACTACTTTGGGTGAAGCGAAGAAGTATTTGGTGTAGTGGGAGGAGACAACGGAGCCGACGTGGGAGCTAACATTCTGGATGAAGAACTGCTATCTGACCAAAGTTAGGGCCTACCACGAAGCAGATGGTGCCGAGGGCAACACATAATTTGAAGGGGGGAGCCTGTTTTCCTATGACCTACTTTGTACAATTGTGTTTAGAGTCTATTTTGCTTTGGTTGAGTCTTGATGTCAAGTGTCGAGTCACTTGTAACTTTTTCTGAGACACCCTTGTACTTTGGTTTAGGTTGATCAATACCCTAAAGGGTTAGCGCATAGATCTGATGTGCCTGCGGGCAAAATTGTGAATGAATGCATATGCGTTGAAATTTCTTTTGTTCACTCTCGTTGTGATTGCTTCTGAGTGATTGCAATTTTTCTCTCTCTCTCTCTCTATTCTATCGCTTTCTTGCACTCTTAACTATCAAAGTTTCTGCAACGACAAGCAAGTGACTGAAAGGCTTGCGACGGTAAGGAAGGACCGTCACACCGCACTGACCTATTGAATAAATATACATGCGATAGTTGTATTTAATTGAATAATTCACCAAGTTGATCAGACATCAACCTTCATTTTAAAGTGAAAGCTGGGTGTACCTCTTGGTGGGTAAGAGAACTCTGAATGGGTTCCACTCATCCCTAGTTTCATCTCTATCTTCTATCTTCGTACCTTCATGGGGATTTCATTAATACAATTTTGATCAAATCGGATGCTATAGATGTGATCTACATCATTCATTTTGTGAAGATTGACATTCAAATCACCGAAATCCAAATTGTGTGCTGGAACTTTTGATAATTAAAAAATCAACAATTGACAAAATGCAAAATTTAAAAATTTAAAAATTAAAAAAAACATATTTTTATTAAAAAAAAAATATAAAATAGTAAATTCTTATTAAATATGCCAAATCCATTTATAAGGTCAGATTTGAACAAAGCAACTTGCATCATAAGATTTAAGAGGGGTATGAAGATGTGGTAGTTTGACACCATGAGAGAGAACTTTATCCGAAGGTGGGGGTTGGTGGCACACAGAAACCAGAAATCTTTTTTTCAAGAGAAAAACTTTCCTGTGCAATCAGACGCCCCTTAAATAACCAAGCATGGGATTGAAACTCAGACCGCTTGGTTGAATAGGAGGATTTTGTTCACTTGGGTGGCGACCATCTTTGTTGTTTTGGTTCCAAAAGATTTTGTTAGCTTAGAGTAGCTTTCACAAGTAGTTGGAAAAAAGATTGTGACTTCCTGTACTCTTTTTTGGTGGTCATTGTAGGCAAAGAGTTTCGAGTCTTGTTGATGGTATTACTTAGATAATGGCAATCAACCTGAAATAACTATCTTTTTGACACAACATTTGAGAAGTGTAACTGATTGGTTTTTGATTAATCTGCTCGATGTGTAAAATATTCCACTCAGGCCACAAGTCGGGTTGGGTCTCGAGTTGCAGAGGTATCCCCCTAAGTCAACTCGAGTATTGATTCTCCACATTTCACTTGCCTCTGGCTTTGCAAGATTTTGTCAAGACACCAAGCTCTTAGATCCTCGAGTTGGACTGGTTGCCTGTAAATCCTGTGTGGGATTGTTTGGTCTTTTGCAGACAGTGACTTATCTTTCACTTTAGAGGCCTTTGTTGACATACTTTATGTTCGATACAGGAGCAACACATTCTTTTGTTGCTACATGTTTTGCTTTCTTGTTAAATTTATCGTCTATTACTCTAGGCTATGTTTTAGAGATAGTTACACCTTCGAGCGGTAGGACCAGAGTTACCGAAAGATTCTTAGGTAGGTGGAAAGCTTGCTTCCTGAAAACTCACTTCGGAAGCGCGATACTCTTCACTTCTGAAACTTCATGGGAATCTCGATTCCTCCACGCTTTCTTCTATGCTTTCCACACACATGGTCTATTCTTCCTATATGCTTTTCTCACGTTTCTTTTCATGTTTTTCATGTATTTTCTCTCACGCTTTCACTCACTTTTCATGTACTTTCTTTAAATTAGTAACCATCATTGTTAGATTTTAACAAAAATTTAACTCTTTTACCGAAAAAATCATGAAGTATAAGAATAAACAAATTTATTTTATTTTTTGTTTTTTTCTTGTTTGATTCCTATTCAATTACTATATTGCTTCATTTTTTTTAATATTTTTCTTTTAAATTTATACTTCGCTTCTCGCCTCCTATAAAATTTAAAATGCTTCGCTTCTCGCTTTCGCTTCCCGTATCGTTTCCTGTTTTCGCTTCCTAGTTTGGCAACCTTGGGTAGGACCATCGCTCATGAGTACTTATCTGATGTAGAAGTATTGATTGTGGGGGCATAACCTATGTCAACCTGATCATTATGGATATGATCTGATGTGATTTTGGAGATAGATTGGTTGCACGAGCATTACACATGTATGGAGTGTCGTAGGAGATAGATATGTAATTTGTTCGTGCGGACTAACCCGTTTTCGAATACAAAGCGAGTAAACCTTCATACAAATTCAGATTGAATTTGGAAGATCTGAAAATATGTTTCATGAATTATGGAACGAGATGGTTGCATATTATTATGATCACTGGATTCTTTCTTTATGACTGTCAGTTCAGGGCAGGGAGTTGAGATGTTTGTTGATAAGAAACCTTCTGTCTTTGCAGCCTTACCTAACATTAGTATTTTCCTGGCAGATGACCACAGCAATTGCCATAGAGGATGTAAGGAGGGAGGTGAAAATTCTAGGTGCTTTGACAGGACATACGAATCTTGTGCAATTTTATGAAGCCTTTGAAGACAGAAAATGTGTACATAGTGATGGAGTAAGTTTTGATCAACTAACTGGTTCTGTAGATTATGTGTAATGGTGTGATTTGTTTGAATAGTAATACCTTGAACCCAAATGAAATCTATAAATCAAGCTCACAATGAATCGCTGCCACATATGTATAGTGAAGTGGTAAGTTACTGCAAGATTACATGCCAGCAAAGATCTTTGTACCACCTATTAGTGTGATGTTACATCATTGGGGGCCTTGATTTCGCATTCAACAGAGTGGCCATTGCTTCATTTTGGTTCGTGATATTTGTTCACCAATGATTTAAAGTTTAGAATAATATCAGTACCAAAACAAGCCAATCTTGGCTTCTATAGTTTGTCCCCCCTACATGTTTGTCCAGCTCATAATTTTTTTGTCCACGAGTCAATCTCTCTCTCTCATTAAATAATTGATATTAGCACTACCTTGAAAGTGACATGTGTACATGTCCTTCACGCCCAATGACCTTTGGAAGCAAAGTGATATGTGTACATCATTGGGGGCCTTGATTTTACATTCGGCAGAGTGGTCATTGCTTCATTTTCATTCATGATATTTGTTCAGAATGATTTAAAGTTTAGGATAATATCGGTACAAAAACAAAGCCAATGTTGGCTTCTATATTCAAGTTTGTCCAGCTCATAACTTTTTTGTCCATGAGTCGGTATCTCTCACATTAAATAATTGACATTAGCACTACCTTGAAAGTTAGGTGTGCATGTCCTTCATGCCCAATGACCTTTGGAAGCAAATAATGTAGGATAACATCTTGTTAATCTATGGTACTGCATCATGATCATCTTGCTGATCTGTCGTAGTGTAGCATCATCGATCATCACCATAAGAATGTACATCACATTTTTGCATATATTTATCCTTGAATAGAACAAACCCACCTAATATTAATTGAATTATTGATATTGAAATGCAACCAATTCCATGCCCTATAGTGTATTTTATGAACAAGAAAGTTGCATTGCACCATAGTTAGCAACACTCTGTGTAAAACACGTTATTTAAATCTTTGACCCCTGAGGGTTTTATTGCTTCAGTTGTCATCTAAAAAAACAATAAAAATAAAAAATTAAGTTCATGATTGTTGTATTTAATTGAATAATTCACCGAGTTGATCAGACATCAGTCTTCGTTTTAAAGTGGAAGCTGGGTGTACTTCTTGGTGGGTGAGAGAACTCCGAATGGGTTCCACTCATCCCTTGTTTAATCTCTATCTTCTATCTTAGTGCCTTCATGGGGATTTCATTAATGCAGGTTGTTTTGATCGAATGGGATGCCATAGATGTGATCTACATCATTCATTTAGTGAAGATTGATATTCCAATCGCCAAAATCCTAATTGTGTGCTGGTACTTTTGGCGATTAAAAAATCAATGATTGTCAAAACACAAAATTTTAAAATTTTAAAAATCATATTTTTATTGAAAAAATAAATATAATTCAAATGTCAATTCTTATTAAATAGGCAAAATTCATTTATAAGGTCAGATTTGATCAAAGCAACTTGCATCATTAAGATTCTATAAGGTCAGATTTTATCAAAGCAACTTGCATCATAAGATTCAAAAGGGTAGGAAGATGGGGATATGAATGAGTGGAAGAACTCGAGAGAAGTATGAGTTTTAGGTCCATAAGCTAGGCGGGGCAAGATAGGTTTTTCTTTGAGGGGGGCATTTGACTCCAATCCAAGGGAGAGAACTTTATCCGAGGGTGGGGGTTGGTGGCACATAGAAACCAGAAGTCTTTTATCAAACGCCACGTTATTGTTCAAGAAAAAAATAATTGATTATTGGTGCACTAGTGACTATTGTTGATGTTTATCTATTATAGTATGTTACGTGTAAATTTTAACATACTATAAAAAATAATTCATTGTTCAAGAAAAATGTAAGGTAGGGTGGTCATGGCCCCCACCCAGGGTTTTCCCTCTCTCGGGCAAGGATTCCTCATTATCCAAAAGATTATATCTACATGGTTGGCATTTTTTCATCTGCAGTATGTTACATATGTAAAGTCCTTTCACGGTAAACTTTTGTGATCTCATAATTCTTGTGTTTTCACATGGGTTTGAACCTTTGTTGCGAATTGGCCTGAAACAACCAATTCATACCAAATCAACTCAAATTTGATTTTTTAGAAGGATGATCTTGTTTAATGGTTTTAAATTTTTTTCATGTTTTTATGAGGGTTTAAATTTTTTTTTGATATTTTTATTTTTTATTATTTACGTGTTATCTTCGTGACGATGGTCTGAACCTATAGTGGATAGGGTTAGAACACGCAGCATACACAATGTTGATCGTAACATGATCAATGCTAAAAATAGTCATACGTCGATTGTAATGTCGACTACACAACAAATTGGTAGCACAGGACAGGATGGAGTCTGACGAGGGGTTCTGCAGCGAACTAGCTCTGGTATAGATCAGTCACGATACACGCGCAAACATTATAGCACTTGAGGGTGAGGACATTTTGGTATAGGTTTAAGTGTACAATTCATAGACTCTCTCTCTCTCTCTCTCTCTCTCTCTCTCTACTTCTTCAAAAAAGATTCTCTCTCTATCTTTAGCATATCTCACAAGGAACACAAAGATAAAAAGACTTCTAAAAAATATTTGATTTCATTTATAAGTTTTATACTACTTAGTAGGTTACATGTATTGTTTAAATAGAAAAGAGGCAAAGACATACCCAACATCCAACCATTTAACTATCTATTTTTTTACTTTTCTAATAATGCCTAACCAACTAACACTTAATGTATTATACAAAACTAACCTAAGCTAACCCTACTCACCACCTACTTCTTTTAACAACAATAGAAAGAAGCCAGACAATGTCGCTCTCCCCTTGAATATACAAGCTGTCACACAAAGACCCAATGGGTGGGTGCTTGGTCCCAACTGGTGGAGGATCCAAAGGGAGACAAGCTGAATCCAAACCTGCCCTAGGGGGAGGGGAGGGTCCAGCTGAGCCTAGATCCAAAAGACATTAAAAAAAAAATTAAAATATACCAAAAACTCGCATACACCCGCCAATAGCTAAAAACATATTCTAATGAGCCATTTAAACCAATTCTAAAAATATTACAAAAAGAATCCAAAATTGATTTTAACAGATCCGGCTCTGACACATGAACCAAGAGATAAACAACGAAAACTCGCTGAATCGCATCTGCTCGCTAAAAATTGAATGATTCAAGTTCGATTTTGAATTAGCCGATTCTCATAATCATTTTCAAAGAAACCGTATCAGGTCAGAGCCATCTCTAACAATTTTATTGTTAGAAGTGCCTTGGATCACGTTCATCCATGAGATGAACCGCACCCAAACACCTATCATGTTTTTTGTTTTTCTGCCATTCATTTTTTTGCTTGACGCTCATCTAGAACAAGAATGGCACTGAAAATTTTTGTGGAATCCATCTGAGAAGTAAACTATCCAACCATGGTTAACAGTATCTAAGGCACTCCCTGATCCTGTCTCGTTATCAAAATGACAGTGGATCAGGTCAGAGGAACCTCTTACATTAGCATGAGATGAACAGCAACCCAAACACTGCAATTTTTGCTTGTTTTTCAGCCATTTTTTGTGCTCTAGATGCTGTTTATCTAAAACATGAACGGCTCTGGGAATTTCTGTAGGACCCATGTGAGATATAAGCTGGTTTGAAAAGCTTTAAGTCACCACAATCATGGGCTCATGGCTTGGTGCTCACAATTGATGAGAGACCAAGTGATGTAGACGATTCCTTGGAGAAAAAGTGAAGCCACCACTCAAAGGCTGTATGACGTGATTGATTAGATCACCACAATATCACTTTCTTGATCTCCTGCTCAGGTATTTTGTGATACCCTTTTTCAGCAATGGCACGCTCTTCACCACAATGACATTGAGTTGGGTATTGACTCGAGGACTGGTTGATACTTTTTCAGGTCAAACTGACATCCTATTTCGTAGAAGCCACGATAATTTTTAATATATTTCTTATTGTTCTATAAATCAAAGCTAATAAGATATTAAAACTACTAAGAAGAAGAGAGAAAATAAGACACTATATACAAGGAATAACGTGGTTCGACTCTTAGAAGAGTCATTTACTGCTCACAATATCTCTCTCTCTCTCTTTCTGATTATGAAGAGAGGTTGCTTTACTTATATTCAATGTGTTACACACTTAATTACATCCTTTTTTTATTTTCCTTAAATATAGGAATCTTATCCTCACCTCCTTCTTCAATTTCCATTTGCTTCTCCTTAGATGCAAGGATATTCATAACAACTTTTATTTTTTTGTTCCTTAGGTGTAGGGTCATTTAGTTGAGAATCTGCATAGCTGGAACTATGTTGGCCAATCTCTATCCCTTTAGAGTTGATATACAGGATTGTGGATCTCTCCCAGCGCTGTCCACCCTATCCGAACACACTCTAACAGCCCGCCCCCCTCAAGCTTAAGGAACGTGTGCGGACTTTCAACTTGTCACTAAGAACATCAAACCTTGTAGTGAAGAGTGGTTTTTGTCATCAGATCTACAATCCGGCCCACAATGGAAATATAGTGCACTTGTATATGCTTCTTGGAGATATGATCTCGAATAAAATGAACATCAATTTCTATGTGCTTGGTCTGATTATGATGAACTGGATTAGTCGATAGATAAGCAATACCAATATTATAACACCATAGGGTTGGTGTGGAGGAGGATGAGATGTGCAGCTCCCTAAGTAAATAAATGATCCATAGAATTTTAGCAGCAGCATTGGCCAAGGAGTGGTACTTAGCTTCAGTTTTGGACTGAGAGATTGTGCTTTGCTTACGAGCAGACCAGGAAATTAAGGAGTGGCCTAGGTAGACTATGAAACCACCAGTGAATTTTCGGTCATCAATATTTCCTACTCAATCTGCATCTGAAAACACAAAAATCTAAAAATGCCAACACAAATGAATATCCATGCAATGATGGATGCAGTGTATGTTTGATGTAGTGGAGGATCCATTTAACCATGACCCAATGTATGGTTTTGGGGCAATACATGTACCGACAAGCCTTGTTGACAACAAAGGCAAGATCACTCCTAGTAAGTGTGAGATATTGGAGGGCTCCAACAACCTGACGAAGTAGGATCAGATAAAGGTGGTCCATCGGTTTTGGAAATATTGGAGGCGACAGGTAGAGGAGTCATGACTAGCTTAATACCTAGCATATTGGTCTGCTGGAGTAGGTCAATCATATAAGCCCTTTCGAGTGAAGGTGGCCTCAATACCCAAAAAATAATAGAGAGGACCGAGGTCTTTAAGTAAAAACTTATCACCCACTGCACACTGTTCATTTGAGAGGCAGAATCCCCATAATGATTATATCATCAACATAAATGAGCATATAAATGATATTATTAGAGGTGTGACACAGAAAAAGGAAAGTATCAACCATAGAGCCAATAATCCCAATGCTCAGAAGAAATTTGATCAATTGCTGAAACTAGGCACGTGGAGCTTGTTTTAGCCCATACATGGCTTTTTAAAAATTTACAGATATGATGTGAAAACCATAAATTGGTAAATCCTTAGGGCACAATCATACAAACATCTTCAGAGAGTACCCCATGCAAGAATTTATTATGGACATCCAGTTGTCTAATAGTCCATCCAAGGGAAATTGCAGTGGAGAGAACAATGTGGGCAGTGGAGAGGTTTTATAACGAAACTAAATGTGTCAAAGTAGTCAATCCCTTCCTCTTGTGTATAGCCTTTAGTTACCAACCGAGCCTTGTATCGCTCAAGGGTATCATCAGATCGACACTTGATTTTGAAGATCTACTTAAATCCAACCACATTGTACTTAGTGGAGGGAGGAACTAAACTCCAAGTGTGGTTGCGAAGTAAGGCATGAAACTTGTCTTCCATAACACGTCTTCAATGAATGGATTTATGGAAACGGGAGTAACAAGTAGGTTCAATATCAATATGGAGTTTAGTAAGAAAAACCATGGGGATCGGGTATCATGTAGACAAGAATATTTTTGGTTTGAGAGAGCTCGTTTGGGATCTTGTGACCATTTGATGGGAGTGAGTAGATGGCAGGGGAGGTAATGGTGTTGTGGGAGAAGCTGGGGAAGTATCGAGGTAAGGCTCCAAAGATGAAGGTTGTGAACCCAATGTATTGGAGGGCATGACAAGGTCAGGTATGGGTGGATTAGTCGGTGAGGTAGGCTGGGTACTACTAAGAAAAACAATTAAGGGAATGGGTATGGGATTGACATCGGTCAAGGCCTTGAGTTTATCATCAATGTTCAGTATATGTTTGAATGAAAAATCACTTTCGTCAAACACATCATTGTGACTCACAATCATTTTTTTCATTTTCAAAGTTCCAACAAAGATAGCCTTTATGTTGGTAACTATAACCCATAAACACATTCAGACTACTTCAGAATTGGAGCTTGTGACTGCTAAAAGGGCAAAGACATGGGTAACATGTACAGCCAAAGCTTTTTTAAATTTTGTAATCCAAAAGTGTCTTATTTAAAATTTGAAATGGAGACTTCATCTGGGTGACAAAAGAATTAAGACGATTTATCAAATACACAGTTGCCAGGAAAGCATAACCCCAATATTGTTGCAGTAACACAGATTGAGAAAGTAAAGTGAGACCAGTCTCGACTATGTATTGGTGTTTACGCTTTACACACCCATTTTATTCGTGTGTGTATGGGCAAGTAATTTGATGATCAATACCACACGACTTCAAATAAGTAGATAGAGGCCTATATTCACCTCCCCCAACAATTTGGAGTGACTTGATTTTTGTTCCAAATTGGTTTTTAACCAACTTTCAGAAGCTTTAAAAAACATCAAGTGCTGGAGATTTACAAGAAATAATAAAAATCCAAGTGTATTTGGAAAACACATCCACAAAATTAACATAATAATGTTGTTCCTTTATGCTAAGAACAGGGGTTGGTCTCCAAACATCCGAAAAAATGAGATGAAGCGGTCTACCAACTACCAACTTTGTGAGATGATGATTCAAAGGGCAAAGAATGACTCTTGCCCATCTTACATGCCTCACAAATTTTATTCACTCATAGCTAGGAAGGCCATATTTATTAAGAATATGGAGAACAAATTTGAACAAGAGGTGCCCCAACCTTCTATGCCATAGATCAATCGAAGGTTTTTCTCTAACATATGATGCTGCCTCATGAACTTTGCTAGTGTGAGTCACCTTATTAATGTTAAGATGATAGAGACCTCTATTATTTGTACTATGAAAGACTGTTTTCCTCGTTTGGGAGTCCTTCACATAACATAAGTCATTCTGAAATTCAAGAAACATATTATTATCTTTTGTGAATCTATGAACTAAAAGAAGGTTACATGTAATTGATGAAACATGTAATATTTTATTTAATGCAAAATTGGAATTAGAAGCATTGAAAACTGAACCGCCAATATTTGCAATTTGTAAACTTGAGCCATTATCGATTTTGACGTGGTCAGTAGGTTGCAATGAGAGATTATTGAGATCTGTTGTGACATGGTGAGTGGCTCCCGAATCAAGATACCACCCACTATTGTCCACCTGATTGGGTGACACTGATTCTTTGGAGCTTAAAGGACTTGCATTAAAGAGCATCATGACTAGATTCCTTGCAAGCTTAACACGGTATGACAATGTGCATCAATATGAGCAGCGTTTCTACATGAATGGCATCACCAAATTCGATGAGTTTTCGGTTCCTCTACCACCACACTTTTTCTCTTATTCTTGAACTTTCCTTGATTACCGCATGACCCTTGGGTTTGAATGTAATTAGGTTGTTTGTAGGTAAGATTGGCCATGGATATAGATTCAATTTCATCATCTTCTTGCAAATCAACTTCTTGTATCAATAACATGCCTGATAGTTCTTCGACAGAAACATATTCTTGTTGAGTATTGATCACCATTTTTTTGAGTATTGTCTGCTATCTTTTTCAAGTTCTATAATTAAGCTTTTAATTGTTAAATGTGTGCCCTTGAATGGGCAACATACATGGTCTTTAGAGCTTTCTAGACATAGTAAGAGGAAGACAAGCCAACTATTTGGTTGTGGACACTGTTCGAGAGGGAAGAAAGGATCCAACTTAATAAAAGTTTATCCATCCTTTGTTATTTTATGAAATCAAAAATTTTTTGAGGTGTCTTTCCAATTTCAGTTGGAAGAAATTCATCTAGGCACAAGTTTGACCTGTCAATGTACCCTATTAAATTATAACTCTTTAGTAATGGAGTCAGTTGAGACTTTCATCACAATAAATTATCTGCGAACAACTTTACGGACAAAAAATAGTGTAGGCTAGTTGGGGCAGGTAGAATAGGGAAGGATATATATGGATACACAACAAGGGAGGATATGGATACGCTATTTGAACACTCAACACGGATTCGAGAAAATTTTCAAAAATAAGACATCGGGTGAGGGGGGGATGAAGTATAGTGGTTTTGTACCATGATACCTTATGGTGGCACACACTTTTGTTCATATGGATCTAGCCACCAAATGGTAAACTCGGGTTTGAAGAGCCGCCCATGACAAGTCACCATTCATTTGAAAGCTGCTTTGAGATTCATTACCCGGGCTTCTACTTGGAGCACCGACAGAACCATCATCCTCTTGGGCTAATAACTGTGCCTGCAAAATGCAAAAAATCAGAATGAAAATGTACAGAAGGAGAATTCCTAACGAGACAACATCTTGATTCAAGAAAGAAAGACCACATTCTTTACTCTTTTGACAGCTTTAGGTTGATGTATGCCATATAACTAAACGATAAGAAAGTGAAGAAAATATAGGAACATTTTATTATTCTTATGAAGTTTGAATATAATAAAATCAAACCCAACCTGACTTTGTGCACCTCCTTCAGCTGGAGACACTCCTAACGTGCAATGCTTGTTTGTCGGAAAATGATCGTACCGTAAGGTAACAATGGCATGTTTTCTAAGATGCTCCACAATTTACCAAATTTGCCGAATGAACAATATCGCATGTTACCAATTTTTTTTTATTGTCAGTTTTACCGCTCACGGGTACGAATTTTCGATTTTTGCATGTCATGATGCTAAAATAATACACTGATGAAACTCGTCAACAAAATCAAATCAGAAGTCACGATATTACAAAAGAATTTGCAAAGTTCTAAACAATTTTCGAGATCCGCTGATGAGTTTCTCGTGATCACCAATGAAATCATAAAATTTGTAAAAGTCTGATAATTATGATTTTTTTTATGATTATCGCATTAAGTATGAACAAATTATGAAAAAGTACAAAAGTTCAGTATTGTGAAATTACTTTTCTTGCAGAACTTTGTCTTATATAAATGATCTTTTTTTCTCAACCCCTTTTTCCATCTAAATGTCATATTTTTGCAATACCTAGTGTTCTTGTGGTGCGCAACTGTTGGTCCTTAATCCTTTCGACGACATTATGACAATATGCAGGCGAATATTTTGTCGGGCAGCAACTTTGCAAAAATCCCTCATCAACGATAGTTCATTGGCAGCGATTCACCAGCATTGAAAATCCTCAAATTTTGGCCCTCCTTCAGCAAGTTTTTCGATGAATCTCCTGTGAATATTCTGTTAAAACCATCGACATCAACTTCATCTACATCCCTTAATTGAGATTTTTTCTGATAAGCTTAACAATGACTAGGTTTTTGGTGAAATAGTTTTCCACTGCTATTTTTCTGATAAAAACATATTTTTCTTATTGTTATCATTTTTTATTATGACATTGCAACAAAGTTTGTTGTATGTATATTATCCGATTGTTATCAGTAAGGCCAGCCAAGTTTTTTCTTTTGTTTTTGCATGTATAGGTATCTATTTTTCATGTATATTATCAAGTTTACTGTTATTATCATAGAAATTAAGTTTTTTATTACGAGATGACACTAAAGAAGAGAAAACATGCAAGTTACACCTGTGAGCACAAAGAAAACAAATAACATTAAGCAGAATCAGCCTGAAGGACCAGTAGTATTTGACTATTGTGTGGTGTTTAATACGACATATCTTGACACATACAATAGGCTTGCCACTCCCATAGCGAGGAATCCTGCTTTAGCGCAAAAAAATGGTTATTAGATCTTCTCCACCAAAAATACAGCCTCAATGATCTGCAGTGTAGAATTATTAACTTTCCAGTTCTTCACTTTAAGTGGGGATATACAAAAATCCAGAAATTATTCGATTTTTTGAGGCATTAAAACATACTACTGTATAATTATAAAAAAATAAACTACCGTATGAAAAATCAAAGATCTCTTGGATTTTGAAGTTTCGAGGAACTTGGAAGTCCTGGAATTTAACTTGAAGGAATCCAAATGGATCACAAATATGTCTTCATGAACCTCTTGGTGACCAATGCACTGAGATGAAAATTCAAAGAAACATAAAGCTACAGAAAATAGAAGAACTGGGTGACTTTTGGGTCACATAGGCCTAAGTTTGGATCACTTTCAAGTCACAAGCACGAAAGCTGCACGTTGTCTCTCTCTAGAATATTCTCTTCCTTTCCTTTTTTTTAATTGAGGAAGAAACATGGAGCCTAGGAAATATCAATTGGTTTTGAGAGTTTCTGTGGATCCATTATAGACCAATCAAACTTCTCGGATCCAACCAGATCATGTGAGTCAGATAAGCGCTGGACAGGTAAGATCTAGTAGGATCCAGGTCTCGGTAATAGTCATACCTGACCATGATGCATATCTAATAAATTTTATACCTAAAAAGGTTAATTAGATCCTGCATCATTTTGAATGAATCAAGTCCTTAGGTTCTCATTCAAATCACAATTTGATTAGGTTAGATTTGGATCTAATGCCCACGAAGGTAACTTAAGTTGGGTCTGGACTTGGAGCCAACCTTTTACTAGGGATAACAAGCTTGGAGAATAGTATAATTTACACCACCAATCATGCGAATAGGTCTGCAAGATGGTGAGAAAAATGCTAGGCCCATAAGAAGTTTCTCATCTCTTTGGGTTTTTTGCTTTTAGAAAAGGACTTTGAATGTTATCTTGACTAAAGGGTCTGGGAAAACGACCCTGTTGGGGTTGCCCAGCTCACCTATAAGAAGTTTTCTGTCTCTTAGATGGTATTTTTTTTTCAACCTTAAAATGTACTTTTTTGAGGTTTGAAAATTTGGTACATTGTAAGCCATTCGTTTGAAAGCTGTCTCATCATTGTCTATTAAATCATCACCATTCATTTGAAAGCTGCTTTGAGATTCATTACCCGGGCTTCTGCTTGGAGCACCGACAGAACCATCATCCTCTTTGGCTAATAACTGTGCCTGCAAAATGCAAAAAATCAGAATGAAAATGTACAGAAGGAGAATTCCTAACGAGACAACATCTTGATTCAAGAAAGAAAGACCACATTCTTTACTCTTTTGACAACTTTAGGTTGATGTATGCCATATAACTAAACGATAAGAAAGTCAAGAAAATATAGGAACATTTTATTATTCTTATGAAGTTTGAATATAATAAAATCAAACCCAACCTGACTTTGTGCACCTCCTTCAGCTGAAGACACTCCTAACGTGCAATGCTTGTTTGCCGGAAAATGATCATACCGTAAGGTAACAATGGAATGTTTTCTAAGATGCTCCACAATTTACCAAATTTGCCGAATAAACAATATCGCAGCTTACCAATTTTTTTTATTGTCAGTTTTGGGTACGAATTTTCGATTTTTGCATGTCATGATGCTAAAATAACACACTGACGAAACTCGTCAACAAAATCAAATCAGAAGTCACGATATTACAAAAGAATTTGCAAAGTTCTAAACAATTTGTCATAAAATTTGTAAAAGTCTGATAATTATGTTTTTTTTTATGATTATCGCATTAAGTATGAACAAATTATGAAAAAGTACAAAAGTTCGATATTGTGAAATTACTTTTCTTGCAGAATTTTGTCTTATATAAATGATCTTTTTTTTTTCAACCCCTTTTTCCATCTAAATGTCATATTTTTGCAATACCTAGTGTTCTTGTGGTGCACAACTGGTGGTCCTCAATCCTTTCGACGACATTATGACAATATCCAGGCGAATATATATTTTATCGGGCAGCAACTTTGCAAAAATCCCTCATCAACAACAGTTCATTGGCAGCGATTCACCAGCATTGAAAATCCTCAAATTTTGGCCCTCCTCCAGCAAGTTTTTCGATGAATCTCATGTGAATATTCTGTTAAAACCATCGACATCAACTTCATCTACATCCCTTAAATGAAATTTTTTCTGATAAGCTTAACAATGACTAGGTTTTTGGTGAAATAGTTTTCCAATGCTATTTTTTCTGATAAAAACATATTTTTCTTATTGTTATCATTTTTTATTATGACATTGCAACAAAGTTTGTTGTATGTATATTATCCAATTGTTATCAGTAAGGCCAACCAAATTTTTTCTTTTGTTTTTGCATGTATAGGTATCTATTTTTCATGTATATTATCAAGTTTATTGTTATTATCATAGAAATTAAGTTTTTTATTACGAGATGCCACTAAAGAAGAGAAAACATGCAAGTTACACCTGTGAGCACAAATAAAACAAATAACATTAAGCAGAACCAGCCTGAAGGACTAGTAGTATTTGACTATTGTGTGGTGTTTAATACGACATATCTTGACACATACAATAGGCTTGCCACTCCCATAGCAAGGAATCCTGCTTTAGCACAAAAAATTGGTTATTAGATCTTCTCTACCAAAAATACAGCCTCAATGATCTGCAATGTAGAAATCTACGCTCATCCAAGCATACATATGCAGTTCTAACTAATAAGCTGCTAAATTTTTTAGAATGGCCCACAAGTACTGCTAAATCTACAAAAAAAAAGTTAATGATATTGCGACCAAATATGTGTCTCACATCCCAGAAGCATCGAATGATGGATAAGGAGATTCATTGGTAAAACAATTTAAGTCATTGTCTCATTGTGAGGTTATTGCCAACCTCGATACCCAGCTTGAACAAGATGGAGACATTACCATTTTTAGTGGTAGCGGTGAGACGGAAACGGTTCTTTAGGATGTCTCCGATTTGGAGAGTAGTCACCCAGATGTGGAGGACAATGAAGCTAGGGTTCGGGCAATTATAGAGGGTTCTCAAGCAAAATATGTAATTATAAGCCCAAAGGTATAGCATAGTGAGGGTCTGGAGGTAGAGGAGAGCAATGTGATGCTACATAGTGCACAAAAAGTTCTTTATCTTCCTTCTTCTGTGAGAGTGCATGTTTCGAGTAGGAGGTCGCAACAACAGCCTGGTGTTGAGGGACAGGTATTTTTCCACATTCATGAACATAAGGTTTAAAACATCTTCTAGTCAACTTTCAAAAGCATAAACAAAATTTTTTGTGTTTATATATATATATATATATATATATATATATATATATATATATATATATATATATATATGCAGCCATATCTTTATTTTTGTGTTTATATACTTGCATTTCAATTATTGAAAATGTTATAATTACTGATATGTGCATATGTACTTGTAGCCACATCAGCCTTTATAAATCTGCAAGCACTGATTCTTATAGGAAAAAGCACACTCATGGTTTCTAGCACTGACGGAGTCCCAGGTGGATTTGCTAGATCAGATGCATTTTAAAATATTCTTGAAGATTACCCCATGGAACATCAACCACAGTCTCATAGATTCTATTGTACAATTTAGGGTTTTGTCTTCAAACACATTTATTTTTAAATACATTGAGATGACAGTTATGTTGAAGGACATAACATGAATTATCAGATTGAAGTTCCATGGAAAGTCAGTGATTGGACATTGTTTGGGGTCATTTAAGGATTTGGGCCGTGTCCTCATAGATGTAGATGATGAGGCACATGATAGTGTTGCGGTCAAGTTATCATGGTTAAGAAACCACTATGACCTCACATTGACAAAGAGTTCTAGTGAAAAAGAGTTCTGGTGGAAAGTTGGTACCGAATTTTGGAGGGAAGGGTGAAAAGAATCCACAGAATGACATTAGAACATTCTTGCTCTACTTTTTTAGTGCATGCTTATTCATCGATTCGGGTGAGAAGACGATCCATAGATCGTACTTGGAATTGTTGCAACTATTAACTTTTATCGATGAATATGCACGAGGAGCTGTCGTTCTTACACACATGTATGCAGGTTTGTCTGAATGCAAGATTAGCAGAAAAAATATTGTAGGCATTTTGGTTTTCTTAGAGGTATTCATTCTTTCATGTTTCTGATTTAAAATTTATTCAAATTTTTTATCTATAAATTATTGATATGATATTAATTCTTGTATTGATCATTGCAGGTTTGGATATAGAAAAATATATTTATTGGAAGACCCTTGAAACATAATCCTTTTTCTTAATTTTTACATGCTACAATGTAGAGACAAGCATATAACAATGATGATAGAAATGATCGAAGATGGGGGGTTGGGTCCTAATATTAATAGGGTATCTTGCATAGCATAATTACACATCACCGAAGCACATGTAAGTTTTCTTCAAATAAATTATTGTAGGTGATTCATTCTGTTGTTGGAGGTATGCATTCTTTTGTTGGAGTCATTCATGATGTTTGGTACATTTTAGGTAATAAGATGCCCCTACATAGATGTAGTAGATGAGGATCGTGAGGATGTGGTTGTGCACTTGAGAGACCTCGCAAGGAGTGACCTTTGGACAAACTAATGACTAAGTTTGTCAATTAGCCATCTAGTTTTGGCAGATGATTTAGTATCCCATGTGACTCTTAGTAGAGCATATTAGAAAAATCCACTTAAATGGATGAGTATGACGACCACGGCCAAAAGCAAAAGATAATCTAATCAGAAAAAAATTAACTGCTGAATATATAGTATCATTATGTGATTCAACTAATTCATGTTACATTTTTGTATGTATGACAATTTTATTTCTAATTACCAACCGACTAACAAACTCAAAATCAAATTGGAGATACCCTAACCAACTACAAAAACATAAAAAAGATGGCCATTGGCTCATTGCTTTGTTATGTCACCCATGACTGCCCTAAGCTCTTGTATACTCTCATCGTCAATCAGCATCTCATTATCTGATGTCGTTTTTATATCCTCATGGGCATCCTCAAACTTAGATTCTTCATCAGTTTTTATTGCCTCAAGCTCAGCCCTCTTTTTTTTTCATTCCTCACAAACGATCCTTTTTTTCACGTTTATAGAGCTTTATCATTTGATGCCTAACTATAGTTACATTAGCCTGAAAAAATGTCACTTAGTAAATGTGTGACAAATTTTACAAAAAAAAACAAAATAAAATATGAACACATAGTATGGTGTACCTATGTAAAATTTAATGGTTCACCTAATCCTAAGTATTGCATATACAAAAGGACATATATTCTACAATTATACGTGAACCTTCGTATACCAAATAAATAAACATGTACAAACTGAGTTAACAAACATATACAAAATTAATTACTAATTTGATTGCTTAGGAATGTCTTGCACAACAGTGGCAAACCATTCTATGTAAATATGGTAACCAATCCATCCATAAAACAAATGAACTTGCAACAAAATATTAAACTAAATGAGTACTTGTTGAACAAAAGAAACACAAATATTGGATAAATAATAACATTGCATACCATCTTTATGACATTACTATAAGCAAGATTTGTAGTCTCCATCAAATTGTACAACTTTAACATTTTCGCTTTCATATTATCTCCCAAAGAACCCATTGATAATTGCCATAGTTGTCAGGAATCAAGATCTGCAACATAAATTGATTTTAAGGTATAGTGTAGTTTGAATTTTATGTTATGTAAGTGTATGCCTTGTCATATTCATAGAACAGATATGACATGCGGTTGGGGTTTAAGCATAAGCATGAGTTTCAAGCATTTGTTATGAATTTTAATGTTTATCGATTAATATCTATTACAAATAAGAAAATAATAGAAATATTTCTTTATAGACTTACATAGAAGTACAGGGTCATGTAAATAGTCTTCAACAAAGCGTATCCTTCTACCATTTTTTTATTGTAAAATCAACTAAGTCTAAGTATGAATATTTCTAGGTGTTGCATCAAATAGATAAATACACTCATGCTATTTTTAAAAGAATTCACATACAATCAAAACAATTAAAACACATCTAAAAAAACTTGTAATATACTTCATTGACAAAAAATGTTTCTTTGAAAACTAGTAGCACTTTATTATATTTTGACTGGTCCTCTTTAATCTCAACCACCATAATTATATTAGGTGACTGGTCATTGACTTATTTGCTTGTCTGCATTTAGACATCACTAGCTACGTATGATTTAAAAATAAAATTAAATAAGTGCATTAAAAAATCTCTAAAGATCATAAACCTTAAATAATGAAACATACATAAACATAATAAGCCCACAACAACAACCAAACAAAAAGAAGAAGAAACTATATTACATGCAAAAATCTCTAAAGATTGTAAACCATAAATGGTAAATTCGGTGACAAAAAATTACATATTTACATAAGGTAACATCCACAACAATGAAACATAGATAATAAGTCCACAAAAACATCCAAACAAAAAGAAGAGAAAACTACCTTGTAAAGAAAAAGAAAAACAACAAAATATACATAGTATGAAAATCACCTTAAGAGCTAACACGAGAAGTAGAGAAGAAGGATACCACAACCTTGCATGAGGTAGACCAAACAACTTTCACGAGAATGGCCAAAAGGGTTAGTGTTTTAGAGGCAGAAAGATTGGGGTTATCACTCTTTTCATATACAAGAAAAAGAAAAGAAACCTAAATGTGTCATTTATATGAAACAAAATTTTATGATACATGTGATATTCAAATAAGAAAATTTGCAATATCAGACTTTTACATTTTTTCATAATTTCACAATACTTTATGCGATACTCGCCAGCAATTTTGTAATTATCGAACTTTTGCAAATTTTATGACTTTCGCTGGTAATCATGCAAAACTCGTCATGAGTTTCGCAAATTGTTTGAAATTTTGCAATTTTTTTTGTATTATCACAACCTTCGATGCGATTTTGTTGACGAGTTCTATGAGTGTATTAATTTTGCATCATGCCCTGCGAAAATTAAAAATTTGCACTTGCGAGGGCTAAAACCCACAAGAAAAAATGATAACTTGTGATATTGTTTATTCAACGAATTTTAGTAAATTGTTTCAAAACTTACAATTTTTGCCTTAAGTACTGTCATTTTTCAATTGTTTGTTTGGTAATCTCAATACGGCACCATGTTGTTATGGGCACATGAATGGATATTGTGTCTCTCATAAAATGAGATCCCACCAAATAAAGACGGTTCTTTTTTTTTTTAAAGGCAAGCTAAGGTTAGGCAAACGGCTAACAGATATCTCTTAGAGCCCCGTGTGGCAGAGGGATTCGAACCAGGCCTTCAGGTTCACCGGGGAACCGGCTTACCACATGGGATACCACCTCGGTAGATGATAAACAGAGATCATTTATTTGAGCTAGGTAATGATAGATTTTATCTTTTTAAAAGTTTGTTCAAGTAAATTGTTTTAATTAGAAGGAAAAGAGATTTAATTGTCAAATCAAAGTCTTTCCAGTCACTTCTTTCATCCTCCAGTGGTCGAGTTATATATATCAAGCAACGATACCACAGAAGAAAGAAAGCGTTTCAGAGTAAGACCTGCCTCATTTCTTCAGTTTAGAGACCCCCCATCCTCCTCCTCCGCCTATTGATTTAAGGTTTTCGATGGCCACCGAAGGCGAGAGTGTTGCTAAGGATGCCTACCCCTCTGCTAGAAGGTACGGTTCTCTCTCTCTTTAAACCCATTAATTATAGAATCAATTATATGGGTTTTGCTGAGTTACCCACCTCATTCGTTCCCTCATTGTGCAGGTTGGAAGGGAAGGTGGCGATCGTGACTGGAGGGGCAAGCGGGTTAGGGCTGAGCACGGCGGAGCTCCTCCACCGGCACGGTGCTAAGGTGGTGGTCGTGGACGTGCAGGACGAGCTGGGGCGGTCGATCTGCGAGGCGCGGGGCGACCCGGACGGCTTCCTCTACACCCACTGCGACGTCGCCGTGGAGGCCGACGTCGCCGCCGCCGTCGACCTCGCCCTCGCCCGCTTCGGCCTCCTCGACGTCATGGTCAACAACGCCGGCATCAGCGGCCCACTCGGACCCCAGGACATCCGCCGCTCTGACCTCGACACCTTCCGGCGGGTCTTCGCCGTGAACGTCGACGGCGTCTTCCTGGGGACGAAGCACGCGGCGCGCGCCATGGTCCCCCGCCGGAACGGCAGCATCGTGTCTATCGCCAGCGTCGCCTCGACCCTCGCCGGGGTCGCCCCACACGCCTACATCGCGTCCAAGCACGCCGTGCTGGGGCTCACTCGCAGCGCGGCCGGCGATCTCGGCCGCCACGGCGTCCGCGTGAACTGCGTCTCTCCCTACGCCGTGGGCACACCGATGACCCTCCCCTTGTCGGAGAGCGGGGAGGGCTCCCCACTCGACGACTTCCACCGCTACGTGGGGCAGTTCGCCAACCTGCAGGGGGTGGACCTGACCGTCGACGACGTCGCCCAGGCCGTGCTCTACCTCGCCAGCGACGAGTCCAAGTACGTGAGCGGTCTCAACCTCAACGTGGACGGTGGCTTCTCCTGCGTCAATCATTCCTTCGGCATCTACAGGCCTTGACTCACATGCAACCACGCTGTAGGTTGTTGATGATGATGATGATGATGTGTTTTTCATTTGTGTCTAACAAAGAATTAAGTTGATGATTGTGAAGGTGCTGAGATGAAGGCACCGAATCCAACACCACCGTAGCTTTCAGATGCGAGCCATTCAAGGCAGGGTAAGGGTTTTCTTGCTTCATCAGTTGTCGTCTAAAATAATAATAAAAACAAAAAATTAAGTTCATGATTGTTGTATTTAATTGAATAATTCACCGGGTTGATCAGACATCAGCCTTCGTTTTAAAGTGGAAGCTGGGTGTACTTCATGGTGGGTGAGAGAACTCCAAATGGTTTCCACTCATCCCCTGTTTCATCTCTATCGTCTATCTTCGTACCTTCATGGGGATTTCATTAATGCAGGTTGTTTTGATCTAATCGGATGCCATAGAAGATTGACATTCAAATCGCCAAAATCCCAATTCGAAACTTTTGACGATTAAAAAAAATCAGTGATCGACAAAACATAAAATTTAAAAAATTATATTTTTATTGCAAAAATAAATATAATTCAAGTATCAATTCTTATTAAATAGGCCAAATGTTTAAAGTCAGATTTGATCAAAGCAACTTGCATCATTAAAATTCTATAATGTCAGATTTGATCAAAGCAACTTGCATTATAAGATTCTAAGAGGTCAGATTTGATCAAAGCAACTTGCATCATAAGATTCAAAAGGGATAGTACGGTAGGGGGTATGAATGAGTGGAACCGAACTCGAGAGAACTATGAGTTTTAGGTCAATAAGCTCGGTGGGGGCAAGATAGGTTTTTCTTTGAGTGGGCGTTTGACTCCATGAGAGAGAACTTTATCCGGCGGTGGGGGTTGGTGGCACACAGAACCAGAAGTCTTTTTTTAGGAGAAAAACTTTACTGTGCTATCAAACGCCACTTTATTGTTCAAGAAAAAAATAATTGATTATTGGTGCACTAGTCACTATTGTTGATGTTTTATCTTTTATAGTATGTTACGTGTAAATTTCTTTCATGGTGAACTTTTGCAGTGTCGTATTGGGTGACTATCCATATCTATATGGTTACCACCACAGGGTAAGGTGGTTGTGAAGGTATTGAGTTGAAGACCCCGGATCAAACCCAATCAGCACACGCTTTCGGAGGTGAGAAATGTAAGGTAGGGTGGTCATGGACCCCACCCAGAGTTTTTCCTCTCTTTGGGAAGGGTTTCTCATTATTGAAAAGACTATCTACATGGCTTGGTGCTCACAATTTATGGGAGACCAAGTGATGTGAGAGGGTGTTGCGTGTGCACCCCCCAAACACGCACTGTAGCTACAATGCATGTTTCAGGGTCTCCACTAAGCACTGCGTGATGCTCAGTGGGGTGTACGGGGGAGCCGTACATTCTGCGTGATGAAAGCATGCTTGTATGTGTTCTAAGGTTGTCAAAAAACTTTTATAGTTATTAAATCATGCATATATGTGTTATAAAGCACTAAGAAAAATTTATAGTGATGAAATCATGCATATATGTGTTGTAAGGTTGTAAAAAAACTTTCATAGTAATTCAATCATGCGTATATGTGTTATAAGGGTGTCATAAAAATTATATAGGGAATCAATTATGCATATATGTGTTATAAGGCGTCAAAAAAATTCATAGTGAGGCAATCATGTATATATGTATTCAATCATGCATATACTAGATTGAAATCTAACGACATGAAACAAATGACATGAATCTTTATACCTGACGAGCACCAAAGCTCATATTGAATGCAAACTAAGTTCTCCAGTCCTGAAAAAAGTTACACAACTCATTACGGATAATGTTGGGAATGAATTCATTTAAAAAGTACTACATTTTGTCCTTAAGACGCTGACAGACACCATCCCAAGATATAGCAGGGTCAATCGGACGTTGAGAGTTGATGCTGGCGAAAGAACTCTGAGAGCCATGGCATCAAGAGGCAATGACTACTGTGGTGTTCATGTTACTCCCAAACCCGAACACACGACCCTTTTTGGGTTAACCGGTTGCAGTCACCTATGCTGCAGGATCAAAAGGCAGATGCTGAGTGGAGTCATCGCCATATCGTTGTACCATTTGCTGCTCGTATGACTCCTACAAAGTAATGATTAGAATTTGAATTAATAATTAAAAATTACAATGTTTATGATAACGTAATTCACAGTAACTTGCATATTACAATATTTATTAATACAATAAATATATACTGATGTCGCTCTCGCCTTCTCTGATACAAAATCTCTTATGCTCTTACGTTTATGTGTTTCAATAAACACATCCTTGTAAGGCACAATGTCTCCTTTTTTTGCTTCCTGCAATGTTAAATGATAAAAAAATGATAAATAAGTATGCAAAAATACTTACAAATTTGACAATATATATATATATATATATATATATATATATATATATATATATATATATATATATATATATTGATGAGTTACCATTTTCTTCTGGTGGCTCCCAAAAGTCCTAGATTCACCTGTGTGTAGATGGGCATCGGGCATCTTCGCTAGATTTTGTGCAGCCTTTGCTGAGCGATTTTGAAATTCATTGCTCGCCCACTTGTCGCACATGCCCTCCCAATAATCTCTCTTGATAGTAGAAGGCCCATGGCCCTTCCACTGCAGTTGATCATCTATCCCACCAGTTGCTTTTTTTGTACAGTCTTCATATTATGCAGCATGTCGGCAAATCGATCGGCAGCCATCTTCTGCCACACTACCCTCGCGTTTTTCTCCTCGTTCACAGTCGCAAAGCGATGAGAAGCATACAAATACTTTCAGAAAGTTTGTAGACATGAGTATAACAAAAAATTAAATATGAAATACATTATTTATGATAAACAATTACATACCACGAATGAGGACATTAATCTGTCCAACATCTCCGTCGGGTACTCTTTTCATTGAGCGACCGATCCTGAAAGATGCTGCAGTAGTGACTTCCTAATTTCTCGTATTACTTCTTGCTGCTTGAACCTAACACTGCACATGAATTGATACACATTAATAATGAACTATCAATATACATTATTTATAAGATAAATATTGGATAAGTGACAATGAAATACTTACGATCGACTATCGATATACACTATTTGAATGAGTCATCGTGTGTCACACTGAGAAGACCCTCATCCGGCGTTGTCTCGTGATGTGTATGAGTAGCTGGTGTAAGTGAGTCATGTGTAGGCAAAACATCACCTACAGAACAATCTTTAACATCATCATGGCGGACCTACAAGCATAAACATCGGTCAAGGCCTTGGGTTTATCATGAGTGTTCAATATATGTTTGAATAAAAAATCACTTTCGCCAAACACGACATTGTGACTCACAATCATGTTTTCATTTTCAAGGTTCCAACAAAGATAGCCTTTATGTTGGTCACTATAACCCATAAACAGATTCTGACTACTTTAGAATTGGAGCTTGCGACTGTTAAAAGGGCGAAGATATGGGTAACATGCACCGCCAAAGCTTTTAAAAATTGTAATCCGGAGGTGTCTTATTTAAAATTTGAAATGGAGACTTCATCTGGGTGATAGAAGGAAGATGGTATATCAAATACACAGTTGCCAGAAAAGCATCGTCTCAATATTGTTACAGTAACCGAGATTGAGCAAGTAAAGTAAGACTAGTCTCAACTATGTGTTGTTATTTACGCTCTACACACCCATTTTGTTCGTGTGTGTGTGGGAAAGTAATCTTATGATCAATACGGCTTCAAATAAATAAATAGTGGCCTATATTCACCTCCTCAATCACTTTGGAGTGACTTGATTTTTGTTCTAAATTGGTTTTCAACTAACTTTTGAAAGCTTCGAAAAACATCAAGTACTTGAGATTTAAGAGAAATAATAAAAATCCAAGTGTATCTGGAAAGCACATTCACAAAATTAACATAATAATGGTGTCTCTTTATGCTAAGAACCGGGGTTGGTCCCCAAAGATCAGAAAAAATGAGATCAAGTGGTCTATCAACTTTGTGAGACAATGATTAAAAGAGCAAAGAATGACTCATTCCCTTCTGGCATGGCTCACAAATTTTATTCAAGCCTTTTTCATAGCTAGGAAGGCCATATTTATTAAGAATAGAGAGAACTAATTTGAACAAGGAGTGCCCCAACCTTCTGTGCCATTGATCCATCGAAGGTTTTTCTCCAACATATGTTATTGCCTCATTAATTTCGCTGGTGTGAGTCACCTTATTAATGTCAAGACGATAGAGACCTCTATCATTTGTACTCTATAGTATTGTTTTCCTCATTTTTGAGTCCTTAACATTACATTGCTCATTATGAAATTCAAGAAACACATTATTATTGATGATGCATGAAATGCATATAAGTTTTATTAATAATTCATGTATTTATATACATTTTCAAGGATAAAAACTCATGTTTATGAGGAATTAGGTGCAAGGGAGCCATGGTTCAAATTTCATTCGTATCCAAATTAAAATAAGAAAGATGGAGCATTTTTAAGTTTCTCGAGCAGTTTTTGAGGCAAGGGGGATTCAGATCCGACCAAAGTGACTACTTTTGAATCATGGATCGGTTCTTAAACTAAGTTAATCCAATCCACACATGATCCAAAGTCCAAAATAGAAAAAATTGCAAGAAACTCCCTCAAAAAGTGGCACCTAGCAAATATTTTTATTTTAAACCTCTTTTTGAAATATCAAAACTTTGTAATAGGTTTAAATATTTTGAAAAAACCCTAGCAGAGGGTCCTTTGGTTGTAGAGCTGATTCTCCTCCCCTCCCTTCCTCTCTCTCTTTCTATTGTCCATTTTTAACTCCTTTCTTTCTCCCTAATTTCATACTCTATCCTTCACTTTGTAGCCATTTCTCATTCCCAATGCCCACCTTGTTTTTCTTTTCTTTTCTTGGCTTCATTTTCATTATTCTTTAACATTTTTTACCTTGATATTGTTGTTGTATTTTTTTGCAAGTTGCAGCCATACAAGTTATCACCTTCAACTCAAATTCGGTGCACTGTCTACCACACATGAAGATCGATTGTGTTCTCTCTTCAATCGGTCTTCCGCCTTTGCTTTCACCATGCGTATTCCTCTTCGTACCTCAGGTCCTACTTCGTAGCAGCAGCCATTAGAGGTGCAGCAACAATACCAAGGTTGTGTGAGGTGTTGGTTTGCATCAAAAAGCACTCGTGTTCTCGCCCAATTCATCGGACTAGCCGAGCGATAAGTCTTTCTTCCCTTTTTTTTTTAGTTAAAAGTGTGTCAAGGGTCGTGTCTTAAGTCCAGTCGTGGGTCTGTGTGAGTCAGTCTATGTGAGTCAAAATCTAATTGTGATTATTATTTTAAATCATTATGACATCTTGTTCTTACGTGAGCAAGAACTGATTTCATCATTTTTAAATTAGTCGATTGAACCAAGCATACTGATTTCAACCTTTAAAAGATGCTGCCGACTGAATCATGTACATAGGATTATCTTTCAAAATTGTAATTTTGTTTTCAAATTAATCAAATCAGGATTTTTGTAAAATGGTTGAGGTCTGGTCGTGATCTAGCTGCAACTAGATCCGACTATTAACCATCAGTTTTATAGCATTATCCGGCTAGGGTTAATCTAACTAGGTTAATCATTAGGTGAGTCTTGATTCAATTCCATTTAACATTAAGTTGTATAGTTGTAATTTTGATATTTTTTTTGTGTGTAGTGTTTTAACAGTAAATTAACGGTAGGTACTTAGATTTATTTGATTATTATATAATTAGATTAAATATAGTTAGTATGTTAGCATATAGTCGGTATTTTTTATTAGTCTGGTATAGTTGTTTTAATTTTTTTTTTGTTGTGGCATTAATTTAGACTTAGGTCAACAGTTTTTTTTAGCAATTACGTCATTAAATTAATTTTTTTTGTCAAGTCATTGAGTCATTGATTAGTATGGTGGGTATACGAATTTTTCATTTTGTCTTTAGTAAGCATTGACTTTGAAATAGGGTGTAAAAATCGGCTAGTACTACTTTAGGTAAGTAATTGGTATTTCTTTCATAGGTCTTAGTGTAATTTCCATTTTAATTCTTAGGTCAGATTTTCATTTTGCGTTGATTAGCATAATTTCTATATTTTACTTGATGTGTTTTAATTAGGGTCTAGTGATTAGATTCTTAGTCAAAATCGTGTGGTGCACTAATTAGGTAAATAGTTGATTTCCTTCTTCAAGTCTTAAGGGATTTCTTATTTTAGAGTCTTAGGTCAATTTCCCAACTTCATTCCATTGTTTTGATTTTGGTAAGTGTTAAGTTTGCTAGGCTTAAATTGGAAATTAGGGTTATCTTTGCATTTCATTTTTTAGCAAGAATTGACTTTGCATTAGGATTTTCAAAATCGTGTAGTGGGGTAAATTAAGTAAGTTAGATGTTTCTTCCCTTAAGTTTTGGATTAAATTCTTAAGATAGTTTCCAATTTTTTGAATTGCTTTGTCTAATTAGACTAGGTCATTCTCTTTGGTAAGTAAATTAAGAATAGCTTTAATTAGTTACATGTTTCTCAAATCTTGTTTTTAAATGCTTCCCTTTCTTGTTGCTTGAATTTATTTATAGTAATTAAGTTTTACTCAATATAATTTATTAACTTTCTTTACTTACTTAGTTAAGCATTTTTTTTATTTTTGTCAAGTGTATTTAGTTCTCAGTGGGGTCCACTAAGGGGCGAGAGAAATTAAATCAAATCAATTCAAAAATTGCCCCTGGTGCCCTAATTAAGGTTAGTGAACTTAATTTAGCTTTAAGTTGTTTTAAGTAGGTTAGCTTATTTTTAAAATCTTTTTTGAATTTCAAGTTAAAGTAGCTGTAGTTTCGATTAAGTGTATTAGGTTAGCTACTTTCATTGTTTCAATATAATGCATAGCTTAATGTTAGTTAGATAATACATGTTTAGTAATTAATTAGTTAGTTAATTAGAGTTAGTTGAGTAGCAATCCTTCTATTTATTTAAGTTCTTTTAATTGCATGTATGGTAATTAGATTTCAATTAGGTCATTTACATTTCTTTCATGATTAGTTCAGTAGTAGTAGTCAACTCTTGTTAGTTTAATTTGTTTTAGTTTAGCTCTATGGTTAGTTTATTCATATTAAATAGATTGTTAATTAGCATTAGTCTCCTTGTAGTTAGCACAATTAGTGAAGTAATTGATTATTGTTTTTATTGTTTAATTAATTTATGCAATTCTTGTTGTGAGTTAGACTTTAATTTAGTCATTCTTTATTTTAGTTGTAATTAATTATTTTGTTTCTATTAATTAGTTAATTAGCTAGTAAAACTAGTGAAAATTGAATTTCTGGAGAAGCTGAATTTTAGTCAACTTAAGGTCATCATTTCATGATATTTTCAAAGAGTTTTGACCTGAAATTTTTACACTGAGTTCATCAACATGTCTATTGTGTCTTTGCCAAATTTCAGATTTTTTCATGCTGATTTGGTCAGGTAATTAAATTGATTTCAAAAACTGGTTTTGTAGAAATTACTGTTTTTGCTTGATTGCGGTCAATGAGCAATTCTATACAACGACAACAACAACAACAACGCCTTCATCCCAAAACAATTGGGGTCAACGATATGAACCAAAAAAGAAAATCAATCTGGGTCTTCCACATGAATCCTTCTCCTCCAATCATTTCTATCCAATGCCATGTCCTCGGTGAGGTTCAAAGCATTCATATCCTTTCCTATCATCTTCATCCAAGTCTTCTTAGGCCTGCTCCGACCTCTTTTAACTAATATATTTTCCCATTTCTCCATCCTTCTAACTGGAGCATCATTAAGCCTTCACCAAATATGTCCAAACCATCATAAATGATTCTCTCTCATCTTATTTTCAATGGATGCAATGCCTACCTTCTTACGTATCTCCTTATTTCGAATCTTATCTTTTATTGTATTTCCACACATCCATCTAAGCATACACATCTCAACTACACTTATTTTTTTAATATGATGTCTCTTGGCAGCCCAACATTCCGTACCATATAGTAAAGCAGGCCTAATTGTCATCCTATAAAACTTTTCCTTCAACCGCAATGGCATTCTACGATCGCACAACACTCCAGTTGCACTTTTCCATTTCATCCACCCAACCTTTATCCTATGATTTACATATCCATCAATTTCTCCATACTTTTGAATGATAGATCCCAAATATTTGAAACAGTCATCCACCGGTATTTCTTGCTCACCAAGCTTCACTACATTCCCATCACTACTTTGTTGATTACTAAACCGACATTCCATATATTATGTCTTACTCTTACTCAACTTAAAACCTATTGCTTCCAACGTCTGTCTCAATAATTCTAACTTAGCATTAACCCCAACTCTAGACTCATCAATCAAAACAATATCATCAACAAACAACATATACCACAACACATTTTCTTGAATTGACCTCGTAAGTTCATCCATCACTATAGCAAATAGGAAAGGGCTTAATGTAGATCCTTGATGTAACTCAACCGTTATAGGAAAATTGGTTGTCACCCCTCCACAAGTGCGGATATTGGTTACTACTTCTTCGTACATATCTTTAATTATACTAATGTACTTGAGAGAAACACCTTTCTTCATCATTGTTCACCAGAGAGCATCTCTAGGTACTCTATCGTATGCCTTCTCCAAATAAAAAAAAACCATATGCAAATCTTTGTTCCCCTCTCTATATCTCACAATAAGTTGTCTAAGAAGATGTATAGCTTCCATAGTTGATCTTCCAGGCATAAAACCAAATTGATTCTCCGATATCATGACAACCTTCCTCAACCTATACTCAATCACCCTCTCTCAAAGTTTCATAGTATGACTCATGAGTTTTATACCACGATAGTTTGTGCAATCTTGTATATCACCCTTATTCTTATATAGAGGCACCAAAGTACTCTTTCTCCACTCATTAGGCATCTTATTTGTCCGCCAAATCTTGTTAAAAAGATTTGTCAACCATTCTAAACCTTTCTCACCCAAGCATTTCTAAGCCTCGATAGGTATACCATCTGGGCCAACCGCCCTTCTTTATTTCATTTTCTTCAAAGCCTCTGCAATTTCTTTGTTTTGAATCTTGCGCATGAAGTCATGATTCATCTCATGAAAAGGAATGGAGAAGTCTCCAAGATTCTGAGCATGACTTTCATTAAATAGCTTATCAAAATAATCTTTCCGTCTCTCCTTAATCTCCTCATCTTTGACTAAAACCCATTGCGTTTCATCTTTGATAGATCTAACCATACCCAGATCCCTCGATTTCCTATCTCTCATCTTTGCAAGCCTATAAATATCCTTCTTGCCCTCTTTGGTATCCAACTTATCATAAACCTTCTTATATACCTTATCCCTCACGTTTCAAACTACTTTTTTAGCTTCCTTCTTTGCTATCATATACTTCTCTAAATTCTCATTATCACGACTCTTACTTAGATTTCTATAACACTCTCTTTTAACCTTGATAGCTAATTTGACATCCTCGTTCCATCATGATGTATCCTTACCTAGCGGTGCACCGCCTTTAGACTCACCCAATACCTTCTTAGCCACCTTTCTTATGTCACCTTCTATCTTATTCCACATTGATTCTGAATCCTCCTTGAGACACCAATCAACTTTTTTAACTACCTGCTCTACAAACATTCCTTGTTTAGTTAATTTCAGTTCCCACCACTTAATTCTAGGATCTATCCTATGTCTATCTCTTTTGCGACATTTTCTAATTCTAAGATCTAAAATTAAGACTCTATGTTGTGTAGCTACACTTTCTCCCATTATAACCATACAATCGATGCAACAACCTCTATCTCTCTTTTTAAGTAGGAAAAAATCTATCTGACTCGTATTAACCCCATTTTTAAATGTTATTAGGTGAGACTCCCTCTTTTTAAACCAAGTGTTTGCTAAGATCATATCATAGGACAAACCAAAATCTAAAATCCTTTCTCCACTTTCATTTATTTCTCCTATACCATAGCCTCCATGTATACTCTCAAATCCATCCCTACTAATGCTTACATGTCTATTAATGTCACTGCCGATGAAAAGCTTTTCTCCATAAGATATCCCTTGTACTACTCCATTTAAATCTTCCCAAAATTGACGCTTAATGAAATCATCTAAACCTACTTGAGGTGCATGAACACTAATAATATTAATAATATTCGTACCTAATACTAATTTAATAAATAAAATCCTATCACCCTTCTTGCGGACCTCAACTACATTATCTATAAACTCACGACTAATAACAATCTCTACTCCATTCCTATTCCTATTTATTCCTGTATACCAAATCTTATATCCCCAAGGTTCTATCACTTTTGCTTTCTCACCTACCCATCTGGTCTCTTGTAGACATAAAATATCCATATTTCTCCTACACATAACATCTACTAACTCTACCAACTTACCAGTTAAAGACCCTATGTTCCAAGTGGCTAACCTAATTTTATGGTCTTGAACTATCTTATTTACCCTCACCCGTCCAACAAAGTGAGGGAACCCTTGCCTATTTGACACCACACTCGGGCACCGCTGTGACGCGTCGCTTCTGGGCGACGATCTAGCAACCCTCGCTCATTTATCATTGCCTCCGGGCCTATAGAGTACAACGCGTCGCTTAGTAGAGAACACCCCAATGAAATTCTCATATTGGTTCATATTCATAGGGTGCGACTAAGTTTTTATGCTGGTTGTCGCTGGCCTACCGCAACTCTATAAATTGGGTATGTTTCCTAAGTGTTTCTAGAATATCTCTATAAAATTTCATGGCCATCTAACCCCGTTTACATTTTCAAAGCTTCGATTTTCCAAAAGCTGTTCTGAAGTGTCGTGCTTGACTAGTAGTTAGGGTAGTTTAGTAATTTATATTTGAATTTGGTTTTATTTTAATAATTTTGTTATTTTTCTGATTATTTATATTTAGATTAGATTCTATTGTTTTGACAGAAGTTAGAAAATTAGTTTAGATTAATTTAGTTAATTATTCAAGTATTTGTTTAATTGTTTGATTCATTAGCTTTTATTGTGTAGTTGTATTTTTATTAGTATTAGAATTAGTTTAATTATATTTTATTAATTGCATTTTTACTGTTTTAGTTAGTTAGATATTTAGTTATTTGTTATTTTATTAAATTTTTCTTTATTTAATTTCTTTCTTTCTTTAGTGTTTATATAAATTAGGTACTAACATTATTTTGCAGGTTCGAATGCATACTGAGGTGGGCGAGTAGTGAAGATCGATCCTTTGGCTTCTTCAGTTGACATCAGAGTCTCAGAGTTTAGATTAGGATTTTAGTATTTGTATTTGTGTTCATGTAAGCATTGTAGTTCTGTTATTTTTGATATATTAATAAAGTGAATGATTCAAGTGAATTGTGCATTGCCTATTTTCGTTCCTTCAGTTCGACCTGGTCTTACCACTAGTGTAAGCTGATTTATTTTTATTATTTGGTGTACAGTTTACACGCGAGTTTTATTGAAAAATTGCTTTTAGAAAAGATACACCAATTATCTTTGGTGAATCTATGAATTGAAAGAAGGTTACATGGAATTGATGAAACATGTAATATTTCATTCAATGCAAAATTTGAATTAGAAGCATTGGAAACTGAACTGCCAATATTTGCAATTTGTAAACTTGAGCCATTATCGATTTTGACGTAGTCAATCCCTTGATATTAAGATTGCAATGAGCGATTATTGAGATCTACTGTGACATGTTGAGTGCCTCCCAAATCAGGGTACCACCCACTATTGTCCTCTGATTGGGTGACACCAATTCTTTTTAGATCTTAAAAAACTTGCATTGAAGAGCACCATAACTAGATTTTCTGTAAGCTTAACACACGGTACGACAATGTGCATCAATACGATCAACGTTTTCACATGAATGACATCATCAAATTAGATGAGTTTCTGGTTCCTCTACTACCTCTGGATCTATTTTGATATTTGCCCCCACTTTTTCTCTTATTGTTGAACTTTTCTTGATTACTGTGTGACCCTTGGATTTGATTGTAGTAAGGTTGTTTGTAGGTAAGATTGGCCATGGGTATAGATTAAGTTTCATCTTCTTGGATCAATAACATGCCTAATAGTTCTTCGACAAAAACAAGTTGTTTTTAAGTATTGATCACTTTTTTTAAAGAATCATATTCACTCATTGGTAGCCCAACTAAGATATGCATAAGTAAGTCATCATCATCGATAGGTTTAGATGCCATGGCGAGTTGATGAGCAATACCCCTAGCTTTATGAAAATATTTGGAGATATTGTTCGCTCTCTTTTTCAAGTTTTGTAATTGAGCTTTCAATTGTTAAGTGTGTACCCTTGCATGTGCAGCATACATGGTCTTTAGAGCTTTCTAGACATCGTAAGCGAAAGACAAGCCAACTATTTGACTGTGGACAGTGTTTGAGAGGCTACAAATGATCCAACTTAATAAAAGTTGATCCATCCTTTGTCATTCTATAAAAGCAGGACTTTTTTGAGGTGCCTTTCCAATTTCAGTGTAAAGAAATTCATTTGAGCACGAGTTTGACCTATCTATGTACCCCATTAAATTGTAACTCTTTAATAATGGAGTCAATTGAGACTTCCATAGCAAAAAGTTGCCTGCAGACAACTTTACAAACAGAAAATATTGTGTGCTGGTTGGAGCAGGTAGAATAGGGAAGGATATGGATATGCGACATGAGAGGATATGCATAGGTGATTCAGACACTCGACATGGATTCAAGAAAATTTTCTAAAATAAGTCATGGGGGTGTATGAAGTATAGTGGTTTTGTACCATGATACCTTATGGTGGTACACACTTTTGTTTGTATAGATCGAGCCATCAAATGGTAAATTTAACCATAAGCATGTGTTTGGTATGGTGTATTTAATATGTTAGAAGATTTTATCATGTCTAATACACCATAAGATTCATTTTTGAGATGGTGAAAAATCAACTGCTCACAATTCATGAAAATAGGAGTGGTTTAGAAATGGTATAAAAATCATATTTGAATCAACTTTAATACATGAAAATAGTAAATAGAAAATATTAAACATCATTCAATGGTTAGATTTCACATTTGGAGCATAGTTCTATGTAAATCAAGTGTACCATGGTAAGTTATGGTGGTACAACACCACCATATATATATATACATAAGTTTTACAAACTATGCAAAAAAAAAGTTCTAAATTTCTAACTTATCATGCATTAATCTTACAAACACAATGAATAGATATTTGAAAAGCCCTATCATAACATCACCATTTACAACCCCAAATAAACTTTGAAAACACCCAAAACCTAGCAAATAGTAGGGGTTTTTCTGATTTTTGAAGCATATTAAAAGATCAGAATATCCCATTTAGATTCTACACTAGATAATAAAAAATCCCATTAAAACTTACCCAAAACTAGGGTTATTTTTTTACTTTTAAAAGACCTAACCCACCTCCTCAGTCCTCACCCCTTCTCTGTGCTCCAAAAGAGAGAGGGAGAGGGTAAGAGAGATTGATAAAGAAAGGGAAAGAGACTCAAGAAAGCCTCCTCCCTTTTTTCGTGTTCAGAGAGAGAGAGAGAGAGAGAGAGAGAGAGAGAGAGAGAGAGAAAATAGGATTTCAACATAGCCACAAAAAGGGTCAACAAAGTTGAACCCAAAGAGAACAAAAGCAGAAAAACAAAAATAAAATAGAAACAAGCAGGAGCAAAACAAACGAAAAACAAGCGGCTCACGCAGGAGCCGTAAAACCAATAAGGTTCGGAGGGAGCAAAGCGACATCAGGAGGATACGTTTGATCAAGAAGATGAATATGCAGAATCGCGTAAACATCCACTAAATTTTTTTGCGCAAGATGATTAATGCTGATCAAAAATTCCCGAAAAAGGGCATTGTTGCACGCCATCTGAACGAACCACCAAGTGGTAAACAACCACGAACTCCAGATTAACCACCACTGCTTACTGCACCGAAGACAGACCAGACCCAAGATGAGGTCTAGCGCAAAGGACTTTTCCACAACCAGGACCTCTGGGTGCCTCCAAGTCCTACAAAAGATCTCCACAAAGGTAGAACAAGATCAGAGGAGGTTGAACTAGGATTCTTCAGCAGCATGACAAAGCACACACCAGATCGAAAGCTGGAAGCCTCACCTCTTTAAGGTAAAGTGAGCTTGGACCTTGTCATGCAAGATTAACCAAGCCAGTACCCGAGAACGAGGTGAAAGGCCCTTCGCTCAGAGCGCAAATTCGGGCAACCAGACCATCCCGGAGGAAGCAACGATCTATAGACTTTGATGTTCAGGAACCTCCTGATATAAATAAGGGCATGAGCATGAAAGTCCTGGACCAGTAAGAGATCAATGAAACTGCAGGCAGCGGTCCGCTTAAGGAAGCAGAGAGAGAGAGAGAGAGACCCACCTCTATCGTTGTAATGCCACGGCCAGCTAGAGGGCTAGAGATCTCCTTTACTGCCTTGTTGTAGTAGTGAGCAAAGGGAACTCCGAAGATTTGTAAGAGAGGCAGGAGGGGGACAAGGGTGAAGCAATTTTAGTCGAAAGAGAAAGGTGTGAAAGAGAGCAAGAAGATGTAGTTAAGAGAAACAAATAAAATCTTTTGTGTGGGATGATTTCTATGAAATTATAATAAAAGGTGTGGAAAAGGTTAAATGCTAACAATGTGATGTTGCTTTAAAATATTTCAAGGATGGTTGTGTGACTAAATGATTAGGTATTAAGGAAAAGTTGAGTTTATGAAGGATTAGATCATCCAAACAATATCGTTATTTCGAAGGGGATTCAGTCGAAATCCTCATTTCTTTCTTTTTTTTTTCAATTTTTTTAAGCTACAAAAGCATGTCAAAATTGACCCTAGCAAGCCCAACCTATGGTTGACCGAATCTGAATTGGTCAACCCCATGTCATCTTGTTCTATGTATTACTCATAAGATAAATTGTAGATTGAGAAGTTAAATTGAGATATACAAGAGAAATTTATGAGAAACATGTTTATTATGGTCACTAGAAACATTATGCATATATATATATATATATATATATATATATATATATATATATATATATATATATGTTTGCTACTACCCTACCTATATTATGAAGCTTTTAGTGAAAAAAAGTAATATTTTTATTTTTTAAGTTTTTTTCACATTTGAACCTTCAGATATGCTCTACTTGTTAAGTTTCATGTTTTCCTGACGTATGTGTTAGATTTTACGAGGGTCAAAAAATCAACGGCCTACAATATACCAATATTTTAAATCCAAAAAAACATATTTTTACATCAAAAACTATGATCCAAGGGTCAATTCCTGCCATTGTGTCTATGTTGAACACATCTATGCGGTCAGATTTGGTCAAAACAACTTCCCCTTATGAGTTCCAACTAGGGGGTTTCTTACTTTTTTCCCTCAAAAACTATGATCCAAGCGTCAATTCCAGCCATTGTGTCTATGCTGAACACATCTATGCGGTAAGGAACCCCTTAATGAAAAAATGCAATACTTTTATTTTTTTTTCAGTTGTTTTGCACATCTGACCCTTCAGATATGATGTACATGTTAAGTTTAGTAAAAATTAAACTTTGGATCATGTTTTCCTGAGTCTATGTCAAATTTTAGGAGGCTTGAAAAATCAATGGTTTACAATGCACCAAATTTTCAAACTTCAAAAAAGCATATTTTTACGTTTAAAAAAATACGATCTAAGAGATAGGAAACTTCTTATAGGTGAGCTGGGCAACCCCAATAAGGTCGTTTTCCCAGACCCTTTAGTCAAGATAACATTCAAAGTCTTTAATAATGGAGTCTTAGAACTAGTACCTCTAGGGTACGTTTGGCTGCTTTTTTTTTAATATGAAAATGAATCACATGAGAATTGGAATCTCATGAGATTCAAAATCACTTGATTTGGAATCTCAAGTGATAACAATTCTCATGTTTGTTTAACGTGAGGAATGGAAACTCAAAAAAAAAAAAAAAAATGAAACAAGTGCTCTCTGGTGTGAGGCAAACTGAAATAGGTTCTCTCTGGTGTGAGGCCCTATTTCGGTCATGGAAGATGCATCGTGGCTCGCCGGAGACAATACTCCGGTGAGCTCCATCCACGCTGCCATTCATTCGGATGGCAGCAAAACAACAACAACAAAAAAAAAATCATAAAAAAAAACTAAAGGAGCTCTATGGTATGGCCCCCTCTTCCATCACAGGGAGGGCACGGAGGTGTGGTGGAGATCGCTTGAGGGTTGAACGGAGGGTAGTGGAGCTTGCCTCCGGCGTGCCCTCTACTTCTCCGTCGTTTCCGGCAATTCTCCGGCACGCCCGATGCAGGTGGAGTGGTGGGCTGCAGCTTTGCCCCCAAACAAAAAAACAATACTCTATCAGGGTTAAACGGAGGGTAGTGGAGCTTGCTTCCGGCCCTCCAGCTGTGGCGTGCCCTTCACTTCTCCGACGTGTCCTTACCTCTGGTGTGCCCTCCACTTCTCCGGCGAGCTGGATGCAGGTGGAGTAGTGGGCTGTTGCTTTACCCCCAACCCACGCTCACCTTGAGGCAAAAAAGAAAAGAACGTTGAGGTAATTCACCTTTTTGCAGAGTGGAGCCCGTGGGATGTGAGTTAGAATCATTTGATTCGAAAATACACCCTAACTCATGAGATTCGAAATAATCTCACAGGTGGAATGAGTTCACTGTTCAAATCTCAAGGTCGGTTGAACATTAGATTTGACGCTAAAGATAATCATTTGAATGAGAGTCGAGACCTCCTTAACCTCCTTTTGTGGACACTACAAAAAAAACTTTAATTAGCGACGAAAAGTTGCAATTAATTATTTTTGTCATAAATTTGCAATGGATTAGCTAAAGAAAATTATTCATTCTTAAAAACCAGAATTAGCGATGGAAAATTCCGTCACAAAATTCGTCACTAATTAGTGACGAATTTTTTTCGTCACGACTTCGCGACGAATCAGCAATAGAAAATTTTCATCACAAATTAGCGACGAAATTTTTTGTCGTTAATTCTACAACTATTCGATATAAAACTGCCCATCTAGGGCGCAAAAGTCTCTCTCTCTCGGGCGCACGCCTTGTTTCTCGTTTCACGTCTCTTCTGCATTTCTGGCAAACCCCCGAAGGCAGCGGCTCGTGTGCGGTTATGACCTCAGTGCCATCCCCCTCTCCTCCCGATCACCGGCTATGCCCTGCATCCCTCAGGTAACCCTTCTGGCTCCTCTCATTTCTTGTCCCCCTCTCCTCTGTTTTGTTGTCGGAAGGCCGACAGAAGGCCAATGACCTCTATCGTGCCTCTTTCTGGATTGTCGTAGGGTTGGCAGCCCCTGCTAGACCCTCCCTCAGATTCCCGGTTTTCACCTTTTTCCCACCTCATGGACGGGGCAAAACCACTCTTCTTTTTCGTAAAGAGTGGTTTTGCAATGTCTCTTTAGTGTCTCTGGCTGCCACATATTTGCCATTCATAAATGAGGGGGCGTCATTTTGATCGACAGAAAATATTCACGTTCCTGCTTTGGGCCTCAAACTTTCGGGGGAGAAGACTCACTGTCCAAGTTGGTTGGTCTCTTGTGTGTGTTTATTTTTCTTTTTGTCTTTTGATTTGGGGATCAATTTTTACTTGCTGGTTCAGTGTGTGTTGAAGATTTTAGTTCTTTCTGGTGTTTTTTGAGGTGATTATTGCTAGTGGGAAGTGAGTTGTCGATTTTTTTGGGTTTTGAAAATCTCTCTCTCTCTCTCTCTCTCTTGGATGCTTAGTTATTGGTTTTCTTGAACTGGGTTGTGGGGTTTTGTTGGTTTTAAGCTTTTCTTTGTTGGTTCTTCCTTTTTATTTTCTTTTTGGTTCATAGGCATATGGTGATGCTGGAACAACTGATGGGATATCGTGTGGCTTCTTGAGGTTTAAAATTTTGTTCTGGGTGTTATAGATTCAGTGGATACTCTGATGGCTAAAACTGATGAATTGAAAAGTTCAACAATTGTTGTCGATCGGGCCACACCAAAGGCAACTCACTTTCCCTCTATGCTTCCTGAACAATGTTTCCCTGCAAGCATATCTTTTTCTAGAGTTGCATTTATTTGTTGCATATCACATAGCGGCTTCGTTACTATGATAACAATCCGTATTTAGATAAAAATGATAGAATTTCCATTGAGATGTGCACATCTATGGGTCATGTTCTTAATGAGGTAAAAAATTGACTTTTTGTTTGTTCCTATGAAATATTGAATTCCTTAGTAATCTACTCTATTATAGTTCAAGTTATATACCAAATATCCATCTTTGCCAATTTATAGATTTTCTTTGTCTAGGTGTTTGAGACAATTGTAGAACCAACACTCATGCAACCAACATTTGTGCTGGACTATCAAATTGAGGTATCACCTCTTGCAAAGCTGCATAGAAGGTATTGTTCAATTCAAAATCCAAGATGGTTGCTCAACTAGTCAAATGGCTTACTGTTACTTCTGCTGAATTTTCCTGCATGCTTCCAAATTTTTGCTTTCCATGTGTTTGATATTGTCACCAATCACATATACCATATTAACAAGTTCCTTTTTATTTTTTTGTGGCTATGAATTTGGGTTGATCCAGGGGAACAACCTTTGTCATTGTAATTTGATGGATACAAGAACGTGTTTGGTCCACTTGAAGTTTAATGGACCATTTAGCAAAAAAAAAAAACCACTCTTTCAGTTCAAACATGTGAGGTACTAGTATGCTGATTTGGAGTCTATTAATGCTTCGACGTTGAAAACTTTCTTTTGCTTGTGTGCTTTATTAATCACAAAAGTTATGCACTTAAAATTGTTGTGCTTGTGCATGCATGTGTATGAAGATGAATGGTTTGGTGGATCAGAAAAGGACTGTGTGTGTATGGGATATGGATGGGATTCTTATATGTAGAGGCTATTAATGGTTCAAAAGACATTAAAAAAGGAAGAGAACTTGGTAAATGTTGGGCAAAGCACATTCTGCAAGTATGTGATAGTCTTTTCCTTTATCAAAAGGTAAATTGTTTTTTATGTAATTATTTTTGATGTACAAAGATCATTTGGCAAACCTAAACAAGTACAAAGATTAAAGGGATAGACCTGATTTGTCAGCTCCCGAGAGCTTACTGCTTTATCAAGACACTAGGTTTGAGCAATTAAAAGTTTCCACTAAACTTCAACTTCTTTTGCTGCAATGCCCAACGAGACTTTTCCGTTCCTAGATCTACTGTGATTATGTGTGTTACAGAAGAATCAATCTCAATGGAACATGTTTCACCAAGATACTTCATCATTCTCCAAAGGGGGTGAGTGTCCGCGCCATTGCTTTCAATACCCGTTGCTCAAACCATTGCAACACAATCAGTTGATCAACACTTCTTTTTCGAACTTTTACTGTGAACTGCTATGCTTTGAATTTACCTTTTTAACATCTCTGTCATTGTAGTCAGGACCCAGATTTTGCAACAAAAGGCTGATAAAAAAAAATATTTAAAAAGAGAATGTAGGGGACTGAAAAACATATGGTATGTCGACTAACCAGATCAAAAATTTCCTGTCTTGTGTGAAAGATGGTTATATTACAGATCTTGATAACCTTCATTCAATCTGTCCAATTCATTTTGATACAAAGTTTCTTTTGCTTTTCAAAATGAAAAAGTGAAGAAGAGAGAGATAATCAAGAAATGTTGCCTGAGATGGTTTGTGCAGGTCACTTTTAGACCTTAAACAATAATAATAAAAAAAAGGGGACATAGTACATGTTGGAGGAAGTATGAAAATGAGACTAGTAAAGACTTTTTTTCTTTATATTAATTGTTATTATTGATTTGGGGTTGCTGCCCTCCTTTCGTCGTGCTTTTGCATTTGCTTATTTCCTTAAGCATACATTTTTACCATCAGATTGTTTGACAGATGAGTTGTGGAGCATGATTTAGAGTTTTTGGCATTGCAATAAGGAGGGTTTGGGGGCTCTCCCCCAGCAGCGTCCCCGAAATTTTTTTTGGCTTATGTTTGAGACCCTGTGCCTTATAGATCAGACTTGATTTTTTACAAGCAGCTTAGTTAAAACTACGTAAAAAAACCTTAATTTTTGGTCAAATAAGGACTTTGACCCCACATTTGACTAAAAAATTCAAGACGTATATGCCTCAGCATGAGGCGCACCTCGGCTCGAGGCGTGCGCCTCAAGGCGTATGAGGCGCACGCCTATATGCATTTTTTTTTAAATTTTATGACAAAATTAGCGATAGATATAATCCGTCGTTAATATTCAGCGATGAATTTTCGATGTTTTACGATAGATTATATTCCATGACTAATTCTGTCGCTATTATAGGGCAAAATTAATGACAGAATATAATCCACCGCAAAACCAAATCAATACTTATTTAGAGACGGACTCGCGATGGAATATGACAATATTTGCTAATCCGACCTAAATTAGCAATGAAAGTAGCGACAAATAAGTTTTGTCGCTCATTAGCGAACAAAAAATTGCGACAGACAATATATGACGCTAAACCGTTGTCAATCTGTCGCTAAACATTTTAGTGATAGATTAGCGTCGAATATCGTCCGTCGCCAATCCACGTTTTTCTTGTACTTGAAAGTCTTTAAATTCTCAATATACTTGCAATCACATTGCACAAATGCAATGTGCCACTTAGGATGCACACGAGACGGGTTTGAGCCAAGCTTAGGCAGGCTTGGCTTGGCTCAACCAGAAAATCTGGTTATTCAAGCTCTGCTAGTGCTAGAGCTTGATCTGAGCTTGAACAATCATGTCCCAAGATCAGCTCAATTCCGGTTCAAGCAAAGCTTGCTTGGCTTGGCTGGGTTAGGTTCGGTTCAAGCTGAACACTTTTAATTTAAAAAGGTTTTTAAAGTTTTTGAAATTTGTGCCAAAAGTTCTTTTGAAATGAGAGAAGATGGTGAGATTACGAGTCAAGCTTGAACTGCTTGGAATTGGCGGGAGCTGAACACTTTAAAAAGTTTTTGAAATCCGTGTCAAAAGTTTATTCTAAAAGAGAAGAAGATAATGAGATTTGAACTCACACAACTTTCAAAGAAAATCAAGAATTATCCATTAAAGTAAAAACCCTGTGTGATCATGTTATGAACAAAATAGATACGCATATAACTATACTAGTCGAGCTTTATCAGGCTTAACAAGCTTATTCGAGTTTAACTGTTTGTTCAAGCTCAGCTAGTTTACATGTACCTTGAACCGTTGTTCAAACTGGACTCATTTATTTTTTTGAACGAGGTCAAGCCGAGCTTAAACAAGTTCGTTGTGCATCCCTAATGTCGCGTTGTACAGTATATTAGAGTGACAACGACACATTGCATTTGTACAATGTGATTGCAGCTGATCCCAACACTACTAAGGATGAATATAAGTCATAACAGATCACATGCTTTGCTTGGTTTTTACATCTTTTGGTTGAAACAGATAACCTCTAAAGGACATTGGGCTATAGTAAAAACCCAACAAAAGGACATCATAAAGTTGAACAGTTGCCACATGCAATTGAGTTGCATGATCACATTTTTACTTTTTTTGACAATTTTAGGTTGATGTATGCTGTATAACTAAAAGTCAAGAAAATATATGAACATTTTAATAATCTTATAAATTTGAATATAATAAAATCAGGCCCAACCTGACTTTGTGCACCTCCTTCAATAGAAGACACTCCTAACATGCAATGCTTGTTTGTTTGGGGCCCTCAATGCAGCACCATGTTGTCCTGGGCACATGAATGGAAATCTTGTCTCCCATCTAGATGGATCCAACCGAATACAGTTCCTGACCCGAGCCTTTTATATATTGGATCATTCAACAGAAATCATGTATTTGAGCTACAGGGATAGGAAGTCGTATCCCTAACTCCTGGTACCGGGGCTATCCAGGAATCCAAAGACCTTCAAATATTTTGAAACCGCTAGCTTTCCAGCAAAATTAACAAGTGCATTAAAAAATAAAAGTTAACAAATACATTCAAAAATTCTTAAAGATCATAAATCTTAAATAATGAAACATACATAAGCATAATAAGCTGAGAGCAACAAGCAAAAATCTCTAAAGATTGTAAATCCTAAATGGTAAATACTGTAACTAAAATTACATATTTATATAAGGTAACATCCCTAACAATGAAACATAGATAATAAGTCTACAACAACAACCAAACAAAAAGAAGAGAAAACTACTTTGTAAAAAAAAAGTTAAAACAACAAAATATACATAGTACGAAACTCACCTTAATAGCTAACCCGAGAAGTGGAGAAGAAGGATACCACAACTTTGCACGAGGTAGATCGAACAACTTTCATGAGAATGGCCTGAAGGATTAGTGTTCTAAAGACAGGCGGATTGGGGTTATTGCTCTTTTCAGATACAAGAAAAAGAAAAAAAAAACTAAATGTGTCATTTTATATAAAACAAAAATTTTACAGGTGATATTCAAATAAGAAATTTTGCAATATCAGACTTTCACATTTTTCCATAATTTCACAATACTTCATGTGATACTCGCCAACAATTTTGTAATTATCTGACTTTTGCAAATTTTATGAGTTTCGCTGGTGATCGCGCGAGTTTTGCAAATAGTTTGAAATTTTGTGAACCTTTTTGTATTATTACAACCTTCTATGCGATTTTGTTGACATCAGTGTATTATTTTAGCATCATGTTGCGCTAAAATTTAAAATTTGCACATGCAAAGCGTAAAACCCGCAATAAAAAAATGATAACCACGATATTGTTTATTCTATGAATTTGGTAAATTGTAGACCATTTTCAAAACATACAATTTTTGCCTTACAGTAGTCATTTTTCGATTGTTTGTTTGGTAATCTCAATACAGCACCTTGTTGTCCTGGGCACATGAATGGATATCGTGTCTCTCATGAGAAGATATCCAACCAAATAAAATAGTTTTTTTTTCTTGAAAGACAAGCTAAGGTTAGGCAGACGGCTACCAGATATCTCTTAAAGCCCCATGTGTTAGAGGGATTCGAACCAGGGCCTTCAGCTTGACACCGGACCCGCTTACCACATGGGATACCACTTCGGTAGATCATTTTATCTTTTTAAAAGTTTGTTCAAGTAGATTGTTTTAATTAGAAGGAAAAGAGATTGAATTGTCAAATCAAAGTCTTTCCTGTCACTTCTTTCATCCTCCAGTGGTCGAGTTATATATATCAAGCAACGATACCACAGAAGAAAGAAAGCGTTTCAGAGTAAGACCTGCCTCATTTCTTCAGTTTAGAGACCCCCCATCCTCCTCCTCCGCCTATCGATTTAAGGTTTTCGATGGCCACCGAAGGCGAGAGTGTTGCTAAGGATGCCTACCCCTCTGCTAGAAGGTACGGTTCTCTCTCTCTTTAAACCCATTAATTATAGAATCAATTATATGGGTTTTGCTGAGTTACCCACCTCATTCGTTCCCTCATTGTGCAGGTTGGAAGGGAAGGTGGCCATCGTGACGGGAGGGGCAAGCGGGTTAGGGCTGAGCACAGCGGAGCTCCTCCACGGGCACGGTGCTAAGGTGGTGGTCGTGGACGTGCAGGACGAGCTGGGGCGGTCGATCTGCGAGGCGCGGGGCGACCCGGACGGCTTCCTCTACGCCCACTGCGACGTCACCGTGGAGGCCGACGTCGCCGCCGCCGTCGACCTCGCCCTGGCCCGCTTTGGCCGCCTCGACGTCATGGTCAACAACGCCGGCATCAGCGGCCCGCTCGGACCCCAGGACATCCGACGCTCTGACCTCGACACCTTCCGGCAGGTCTTTGCCGTGAACGTCGACGGCGTATTCCTGGGGACGAAGTACGCGGCGCGCGCCATGGTCCCCCGCCGGAGCGGCAGCATCGTGTCGATCGCCAGCGTCGCCTCGACCCTCGCTGGGGGCACCTCGCACGCCTACATCGCGTCCAAGCACGCCGTGCTGGGGCTCACTCGCAGCGCGGCTGGCGATCTCGGCCGCCACGGCGTCCGAGTGAACTGCGTCTCTCCCTACTTCGTGGGCACACCGATGACCCTCCCCTTGTCGGGGGGCGGGGAGGGCTCCCCACTCGACGACTTCCACCGCTACGTGGGGCAGTTCGCCAACCTGCAGGGGGTGGACCTGACCGTCGACGACGTCGCCCAGGCCGTGCTCTACCTCGCCAGCGACGAGTCCAAGTACGTGAGCGGTCTCAACCTCAACGTGGACGGTGGCTTCTCCTGTGTCAATCATTCCTTCGGCATCTACAGGCCTTGACTCACATGCAACCACGCTGTTGGTTGATGATGATGTTGTTGACGACCAAGATGATGATGATGATGTGTTTTTCATTTGTGTCTAATAAAGAATTAAGTTGATGATTGTGAAGGTGCTGAGATGAAGGCACCGAACCCAACACCACCGTAGCTTTCAGATGTGAGCCACTCAAGGCAGTGGTTTTCTTGCTTCATTAGTTGTCGTCTAAAATAATAATAAAAACAAAAAAATAAGTTCATGATGGTTGTTGTTTTCTTACCTATAGAATTTGTTTTGCTTTTGTTGAGTCTGATGTAAGTTGCCCGGTTCAGGTGAATCAATACCTCGAAAAGATAGCTCAAAAATTGTGAATGAAGTAAATGCGTTGAGCTTTTTTTTGTTCACCTTCGTTGTAATTGTTTCTTGTTATTGCAATTTCTGTCCTTCTATTCTCTCTTGCTCTCTTGCACTCTAATTACAAGCTTTCGCGATCGGCAAACGAGCTGACGAGTAGGCTTGCGGCGGTGAGTAAGAACCGTCGCACCGCGCTGGCCCATTGAAAAAAATAGGCTTGTGACAAGTGGTACCAGAGTCCGTTCTCATACTGGGGAAGGGATTCCGGAGTCGGTATCGACAGACACGCCGACAGACTGCGATTTGTGAGTAAGACATCATGGTGCCTTATTAAAACTTGCGCAACACCAAAGGCAAGGCAGTTGTTGAAGCTGAGGAGATGGGTTCACCTCGGGCCCAAGAAGAGTTGGCTGCAACTGTTAACAAGTTGGTGGAAGAGGTGACTTCGCATGATGAAGTGATTTCACGCGCATGTGAATCATTCATTGGACTGAATGATGTGGTGGCGAGCTTGCAGGAGCAAGTAAACTTATTAAAGGGGTAGGTCACTTCGTTGACGATTACAGTGTCCGACATGCAGACTGAAGTAGGGGAGCTTCAGTTGAAGAATCATACGTTGCAGCGGACGGTGACCCTAAATGGCAGAAATGGTGAGAGACCATCAAAGATTGATGTACCAAGACCCACAAAATTCAATGGTTATCGTGACAACAAGGCCATTGAGAACTTCTTGTTCCAAGTAGAAGACTACTTGGATATCCAGAATGTGACCCTCGAAGATCTAAGGATAAAGGTTGCAGTGGCCTTACTTGATGAGGATGCTATCGCTTGGTGGAGGCGGAAGCGCAATGACATGGAGAGGGGTCAATGTGTAATAGACACTTTTGATGACTTCAAAATGGAGTTGTGCAACTACTTCGTGCCAAGAAATGCGCACAGACAGGCTTATCGGATGGTTCGTAAGCTCAAACATACTGGTTTGTTGCAAGACTATGTCAGAACGTTTCAGAAGCTTATGCTGGAGATACCTAACATGTCAGAAGACGACATGCTCAGCTGGTTCATTGTGGGACTTCAGACATGGGCATAGTCTGAAGTGGAAAGGAGCAACCCTCGTATTTTGGAAGATGCATATGTGGCGGCTGAGCACTTAGTTGACACTCAGCACAAGCCTTTCACCCTATTAACCAAAGTTGGGAAGAAGCCTGACCACGGAGGCAAGAAGGATGAGCAGCGCAATGATAAAGGTGAGACGTCGACACGCCATCAATCCGAAAAGCAACAGAACTTCACAAAGCATAACAACAACAAGGGTGCGGTTGTGACATGTTGGTTCTGTGGCGATAGACATATCGCCAGGCAGTGCCCAAAGTGCCTTGTAAAGGACGACGGGCAAGCCAATGCTGCACGAGAAAAAATGCAGCGATACTGAATGTAGTGACACTAAGACCATGCAACCAAGGATGGGGGTCATGCGATCGATTAACGCAGCTAGGAGTTGCGCAGCTAAGAACGTGCAGGTCAGTAAGGAACTTATGTACGTAAAAATCATTATGAATGGAAAGTCTACTTCAACATTGGTAGACTCGGGGACCACACACAACTTTGTCTCGCGGGAAGAGGTAGAGCGGTTGGGCTTGAAAACTGGGCCAAAGTAGAGGACTATCAAAACAGTAAACTCTGAGACCAAGCCCATCCTTCGTGAAACAAGAGATGTGGCTACTCAAGTGGGGAGTTGGGTCGGCAAAGCCAACTTCTCTGTGGTGCCCCTGAACGATTTCAAGGTGATTCTAGGTATGGAGTTTAGGCAAAGCCAGAATGTTATGATGCTGCCAAAGTTTAACACGTTGACGATCATGGGGTCAGACCTGTCACACACAGTGCAATGTCTTACGCAGAAAGGAAAGTCTTCCGTGTTATTGGCAATGCAACTGAAGAAGGGTGTCAAGCATGGGGAGCAGACATTCTTAGTTGCAGTGCGTGCAGATGAAGGGAAGGTAGAAGCAGCAGTGCCGCCGACCCTAGCCTCACTATTGGAGGAGTTTTGGGGGGTGATGCCCCCGGAATTGCCAAAGCGTCTTCCGCCAAGACGCGAGGTCGACCACAAGATTGAGTTGACCCCGGGAGTGAAGCCCTCTGCAATGATTCCATACCGTATGGGGACAGCTGAGCTGAAGGAGCTGCGCAGGCAGCTAGACGAGATGTTGGACGCAGGCATTGTTCGTTCATCAAAAGCCCCATTTGGTGCCTCGATCCTTTTCCAGATGAAACATGATGGCTCTAAACGATTGTGTGTGGATTACCGTGTCTTGAACAAAGTCACGGTGAAGAACAAGTACCCATTGCCATTGATAACGGACTTGTTCGATCAGCTAAACAGTGCCCGTATCTTTTCCAAACTAGATCTGCGATCGGGTTATTGGCAGGTGAGGATTGCCGAAGGTGATGAGCCGAAAACAACTTGCGTCACACGCTATGATGCTTATAAATTTCTAGTAATGCCACACGGGTTGACAAATGCTCCAGCCATGATAGCGACTTTAATGAACCAGATCTTCTACCCTTACTAAGACAAGTTTGTGGTAGTCTACCTGAATGATATCATGATCTACAGCAGCAATATGGAGGAACATGTCGAGCACTTGCGAACGATGTTTCAGGTGTTGAAGGAGAATGACCTCTGTGTCAAGCGAGAAAAGTGTCTCTTCGGGCAGGAGGAGATCAACTTCCTTGGCCACGTTGTGGGGCATGGTGTGCTGCGTATGGATGGGCAGAATATAAGGGCCATCAAAGAATGGGTTCCGCCAAGCAAAGTGCCAGAATTACGATCATTCCTCGGTTTGGCAAACTATTATCGGCATTTCATCGAAAGTTATTCCCTCATTGTTGCGCCCCTCACAGATTTGTTAAAGAAGAATCAGGTATGGCTCTGGACAGGAGCGTGCTAAGATGCCTTCGATGGCTTGAAGAAAGCCTTAGTGAGAGAGCCAATGCTGCGACTGCCTGATCATTCGAGACCCTTTGAAGTCCACATTGATGCCTCAGACTTTGTCATTGGCGGAGTTATTATGCAAGATGGTCATCCGATCGCATATGAGAGTCGCAAGCTGAAGGATACAGAGAGGTGTTACACAGTGCACGAACGTGAGATGACCGCCATTGTGTATTGCCTCAGGACCTGGTGGCACTACCTTTTGGGTGTCGAGATCGTCGTCAAGACGGACATTGTGGCCACGAGCTATTTTCAGACACAAAAAAAGTTGACGCCTAAACAAGCTCGATGGTAGATGTTTTTGGCTGAGTTCGACTTTGCCTTGGAGTACAAGGTTGGAAAGACCAATGTTGTGGTGGATGCCCCGAGCCGTATGGCTGAACCGGCAGTTGCGCGCGCGGAGTCTTCTGAAGTTCATTTGGAGGGTGCATTGCTGAGCCGCATCCGCGAGGGTACACAGCAGGATCCGACCGCACAACACCTTGTTTTTCTGGCGCATGCAGGGAAGACTCGACGATTTTGGCTACAGGATGGCCTCCTCGTAACAAAAGGGGGACGCATCTTTGTACCACGATGGGAAAGCCTTCGTCGAGAGCTACTCAAGGAGTGCCATTATACACTATGGGCCGACCATCCTGGTCAGGAGCGGACCTTAGCACTCCTTGAGCGTGGCTATTATTGGCCACTAACCCCGGATAAAATCTTTTGTGTGGGATGATTTCGATGAAATTATAATAAAATGTGTGGAAAAGGTTAAATGCTAACAATGTGATGTTGCTTTACAATATTTCAAGGATGGTTGTGTGACTAAATGATTAGGTATTAAGGAAAAGCTGAGTTTATGAAGGATTAGATCATCCAAACAATATGGTTATTTCGAAGGGGATTCAGTCGAAACCCTCTTTTCTCTCTTTTTTTCAAATTTTTTAAGCTACAAAAGCATGGCAAACTTGACCCTAGCAAGCCCAACCTATGGTTGACCGAATCTGAATTGGTCAACCCCATGTCATCTTGTTCTATGTATTACTCATAAGATAAATTGTAGATTCAGAAGTTAAATTGAGATATACAAGAGAAATTTATGAGAAACATGTTTATCATGGTCACGAGAAATATATATATATATATATATATATATATATATATATATATATATATATATATATATATATATATATATATATATATATATATATATATATATATATATATATATATAATGTTTGCTACTACCCTACCTATATTACCTTTAGTGAAAAAAAAAGTAATATTTTTATTTTTTAAGTTGTTTTCACATTTGAACCTTCAGATATGCTCTACTTGTTAAGTTTCATGTTTTCCCGACATATGTGTTAGATTTCACGGGGGTCAAAAAATCAACGGCCTACAATATACCAATATTTTAAAGCCAAAAAAACATATTTTTACATCAAAAACTATGATCCAAGTGTCAATTCCTGCCATTGTGTCTATGTTGAACACATCTATGCGGTCAGATTTGGTCAAAACAACTACCCATGTGAGTTCCAACTAGGGGGTTTCTTACTTTTTTCCCTCAAAAACTATGATCCAAGCGTCAATTCCAGCCATTGTGTCTATGCTGAACACATCTATGCGGTAAGGAACCCCTTAATGAAAAAATGCAATACTTTTATTTTTTTTTCAGTTGTTTTGCACATCTGACCCTTCAGATATGATGTACATGTTAAGTGTAGTAAAAATTAATCTTTGGATCATGTTTTCCTGAGTATATGTCAAATTTTAGGAGGCTTGAAAAATCAATGGTTTACAATGTACCAAATTTTCAAACTTCAAAAAAGCATATTTTTACGTTTAAAAAAATACGATCTAAGAGATAGGAAACTTCTTATAGGTGAGCTGGGCAACCCCAATAAGGTCGTTTTCCCAGACCCTTTTAGTCAAGATAACATTCAAAGTCTTTTTCTAAAAGCAAAAAACCCAAAGAGATTAGCATTTTTCTCACCATCTTGGCTGACCTATTCCCATGATTGGTGGTGTAAAGTATTCTATTCTCCAACCTTGTTATCCCTAGTAAAAGGTTGGCTCCAAGTCCAGACCCAACTTAAGTTACCTTTATGGGCATTAGATCCAAATCTAACCTAATCAAATTGTGATTTGAATGAGAACCCAAGGGCTTGATTCTTCCAAAATGATGCAGGATCTAATTAACCATTTTAGGTATAAAATTTATTAGATATGCATCATGGTCATGTATGACTATTACCCAGAACTGGGTTCTACTAGATCTTATCTGTCCAGCTCTTATCTGACTCACATGATCGGGTTGGATCCGAGAAGTTTGATTGGTCTATAATGGATCCACAGAAACTCTCAAAACCAGTTGATATTTCTTAGGCCCCATGTTTCTTCTTCAATTAAAAAAAAAGAAAAAAGAAAGGAAGAGAATATTCTAGAGAGACGCAACGTGCAGCTTTCGTGATTGTGACTTGAAAGTCATCCAAACTTTGGCCTATGTGACCCAAAAAGTCACCCAGTTCTTCTATTTGCTTCTTCTTTACGTTTCTTTGAATTTTCATTTCAGTGCATTGGTCACCAAGAGGCCTATGAAGACATATTAGTGATCCATTTGGATTCCTTTAAGTTAAATTCCAGGACTTCCAAGTTCCTCGAAACTTCAAAATCCAAGAGATCTTTGATTTTTCATACAGTAGTATACTTTTTTTATTATTATACAGTAGTATGTTTTAATGCCACAAAAAATCGAATAATTTCTGGATTTTTGTTTATCCCCACTTAAAGCGAAGAACTGGAAAAGCTAATATTTTTTTTTTTATGTTTGAGGTATATTATGTCACCTTTCCCACATAATCTGCCTACTATGTAAACTTATCCTAATGAGCTATACCACAGCAATACGTGGAATGGTTTAAAGAATGAAATGCAAGATTAAAAATGTTTGAATTAAAAATTTCAGATAAATAAAAAAGTAAAGAACACGAGCTAAAATCGGGAAAATAATATAAATGAGTTTAATTGGATTTTTATTATATTAGAAATAGGTAACAAAAAGAAACGCACAGATGTTTGTCTTTCTTGAAGATCAAGTCAGGGTGTAGGAGCCCACAAGGGCTCCGGCGCCTGGCTAACTGAGTCTACTTAATTAAGGCTTTTAAGTTGAATGGGATCAAGAGTTCGATACCTGAGGTATGTGTCTTTGCACAAGGCCATAGCCAAATGGGAAACTATTTCCCTTTGGGCAGGGGGGGGGGAGCTGCACTCATGGATAAATTTGTAAATTGGGATCCATAATAGAGTTTCTTTTCTTTTTTATTTGGGGTGGTGTTGAAAACTATTCTTTCTAACTTTAAATTTTTTGTGTTTTGAAAGTTAATAGAAAAAAGATGGAGCTTTTTTATTTTGGAATTCAAAGTTTTACTGAACATGTTTTAGACTGAGTTTTGCTGACTATGAGCGATACGGCATTATCAGGCAGCTTTAACGATAATTTTCCAAACAAATGAAGCAACTCTTCATTGTGGATTTTTGTTCACGGAGAAATAAAGTAAAATTAAAAATAACCATTTTTTATCACTGCGGTTCAGTTAAATTAAAAGCAATCCCCAAATAAAATAAAAGATAGCCTAGAGAAGAAATTCTTATCCCTTAATAATATGGTGTGGATACTTAGAAAATGCAATGAACTTGGAGGTGCTTCAGAAAACACAAATGAACCAGATTTCATTAGGATTCTGCCTTGTTGAACATGATTGTTAAAACGGTGACTTTTTTTTTCTTATTAAATTTTTCTATGGTTTATCTATATTGTCTAACTTGGTTACAATTATCGATTCACACCTTTGGGAATATATGTATTATAAATTTTAGATCTTCATGTGAACTAATCTTATTTTCTGCGGAGAAGGCTGCGGCAGACATATACCAGCAATTAAAAAATTTAAAATCTTACCCAACATTTTGCCTCGATTTGCCCATAAATCAAAGAGACCAATCATTGTTAATCACAGATGCTTGATCACCAGATTAATAAAAAAAAGAAGATTACTGAAGGCAGAATAGTTCAAATATTAAGAACTTCATCAGCACGTTCATTACCAACCATCACATGCGGCTTGTGGTCTATGCATTTGTTTTATCACGGTTTCTCTTTCATCCTTGTCATCTTCTAGTTATAATTTCATTATTATTCTTGTCTTAATTTGACTGATATATACATAAAAAAAGAATTTGCTGAACGAAATTTTCTCTCTGAACAATTGATTTTTTTCTATCAATCTCTGAACACTACAAGAAAAACTTTAATTAGCAATGGACGTTTGTGACGAAAATAATCCATCGCCAATTTGCGACGGATTAGCTAGAGAAAATTATCCGTCGCTAACATTTGTATAATTAGCGACGGAAAACTTCCGTCGCTACTTAGCGACGGAAAATTTTTATCTCATGTTCCATCGCACTTAAGCGATGGATCATCGGCAGAAATTTTTCGTCGCTACTCCGTCACCAAGTAGCGACAAAATTATTTTGTCGCTAATTTTCCCCGTAAATCCCTAATGCGAGCTCCTTTTCTTTTTCTCTTTCATCTGTCGACCAATTGATGCCCGTCGATCTCTCGTTGCCCATCGATCTCTCGTTGCCCACCTGACCTCTCGTCGCTCGCCCGACCGCAGCTCGTCGACCTTCTGTCACCCACCCACTGCCCGATGACCTTCTCTCTCTTTCCCCTCCCATTCTCTCTCTCTTTGCTCCCCCTCTGTGTTTTTCGATGAGCCTCGTTCGACAACCTCCTCTTTTGTTTCCCTCTCTCGTTCTCGCTCTCGTTGCTCCCCCTTTGGTTGCCGGAGGGCCGATGACCCCAGCCCACGACGACCCCAGCCCGCCCGTAGGTAACCCTCCCCCTTTCCCCTATGTTGGAGTCTCTCCCTTCCCCCTATGGTTGTCGGAGGACCAGTAGAGGCCCGACAGCCTCTGTTGGGCCCTCCCCATCCCTCTGTAGTCGGCAGGGCCTGGCAGAGGCCCTGATTGCCTCTGCCAGGCCCTTCCCTTGCTCTGATCTCTGGCAGAACAGGGGGCTTCACCCCTATTCTTTTGAATGTCGATAGGGCTCCCCATATCCTCTTGACTTCTTCTGCAGTGGGGCTCTGTCTCCCTGTCGGAGAATGATCGGCAGAGGGAGAAGCCCCCTACATTTTTGTTTTCCCTTACAGGGGGTGGCTTAGCCTTCCCTGTCCTCGATAATTTCGACAGAGGGCGAAGCCCCCATGCCCCTTGTCTATTTTCTCGACAGGGGGAGAATCCCCCTGTTGGAAAATTTTGCCTCGGCTGGGGGCGAGACCCCCTACCTCAATGATTGATTCCCGACAGAGGGCTCAGTCCCTGCTTTCTGATGCTTCCCTTCGAGGGGGCCACCTCCTGCCTCCTGTGAATGTTTTGGCAGAGGGTTTCGCTCTCTGCCTTGACCTTACTGCTGGCAGGGGCAACGCCCCTGCCTGTCTCACTTTCAGCAGAGGGCTGTGTCTCCCTGTCCGGGCTCATTTTCGATAGGGGGCGTCACCCTCCTTGTCATCGGTAATAAACTTTATTTTAACACAGTGTCTTCTGCAGATTCTGCAATGAGTCTCGCTTGTGCCCTGCGACCCGTGGTAAGTAAGTGACAAAAGCAATGCAAATTGGGTAAATACCCGTGGTGAGTAAGTGATGCATGTGCATCACAAGTTATTTAATTTCTTAGATGCAACATTTTTCTGTTCACACACTCACTTAGTTGTGGATATCTAAGACTGCTTTGATGGAGTCCGGAGATCATGCTGAGCATGATTTTAATGTATGAAAATAGAAGTGTTCTTATTTTTGGAGTTCGGATTCCATGCTAGTTATGGTAGTAGTTAGCAGGATATTGGAGTGTGTTTGCAGCAGGTACATGTTTGACATTATTTTGATATGAATGATTTGAATGTATTGTAATGTTTGATGTGATTGTATCCATGCTTGCATGAAGTTACTTTCAATTTGATTATGACTTCTATGTGAAATTGTATCATGAAAACATGCTTCAAATGAATATATCGTGTTATGAATGAGTTTGCACATGAAAATGAATGATAAGTTATCAATGCTTCAAACATGCTTCAAATGAATGGTTTTGCACATGAAAATATTAAGTTATCAATGCATGCATCATAGTTCTTGTGATTGAATGACATTATATATATATATATATATGTGCATGTGTGTGTGTGAGATATATCAAATCATTACATCTACCACGAATGCATGATAAATTTGATATTTTCTTCATCATAGCATTCTGATGAATCTCTTTTAACTGGTTAGGATAATATCCATAACATTATAGGACAAAATGGTTGCAAATCGTGAATGAATGTACCGTAGGATAGTTGACAATAAGGTATCGTTTGAATATATGGATGGTGTTGATAATTTTATTGAATTTGCAACGGTAAGTGTCAGTACAGTGGATCCCATAGGTCGGATTAGGTGCTCCTGCACGATGTGTAAGAACAATCGATTTGTAGAACCTCATGGTATTAGACATCACCTATACAGGAAGGGTTTTATGAGTGATTATGAGAATTGGATGTTTCATGGTGAAGAATTTAAGAACAATTTTGATGCACGGGTGGATGTGGTGCACGATAATCCATATATGGATTTGATATTTGATGTCGCAGGACCATAACTGGGTTCTGCTATGGGTCCTAGTGATGTACCAACTGGGGTAGAGGAAGAAGCAGCAAATGATGAAACTAGTAGATTTTATGATTTACTTAAAAATGATGATGAGCCACTTTGGAATGGTTGGGAGAGTCGCACTATCTTGTTTGCAGTTCTTCAATTACTGAATCTGAAGTCCAAGTTTAATTTGAGTCAATCATGTTTTGACCGTCTGTGTTCTATTGTGAAGAGTATATTTCCCAAAGATGAGAAATTGTCATAAAATTTATATTGTGTGAAGGTTATAGTCAACGCTCTAGGTATGGGGTGCCAAAAGATAGATGCTTATCCAAATCACTGCATGTTGTATTTCAATTATCAGGAAAATAGCAGATCATGCGCGTCATGTGGGCATCCTCGGTTCGAGGCAAAGACAAGAGGCAATGGTAGCACGAGGTCAAAAGAAGTGGCATACAAGTCGCTTCGCTACTTCCCTCTAGATTGCAACGATTGTATATGTTTTCGAGAACAGCTAAACACATGAGATGACATGCAAATAAAGTTTGACATAATGAAGAAAGGATCACGCATCTTGTTGACGCGGAAGCTTGGAAGCACTTTGATCATACTCATCAGACCTTTGCAATGGAAGTGAGAAATGTTAGGCTCGGTTTATGTACAGATAGATTTAATCCATTGGGGGGTCGATCAACTCCATACTCGTGTTAGGCAGTATTTGTCATCTCATATAACCTTCCTCCAAGCTTATGTATGAAGCGTCAAAATCTTTTCTTATCTCTATTGATCCCTAGTCCGACCTCTCCGGGCCAAAATCTTGATGTATATTTAAGACCCTTGATTGATGAACTAAAAATATTATGGGATGACGGTGTTCTCACGTACGATGCCTACAAAAAATAAAACTTTAATATGAAGGTGGTTGTTCTATGGACAATCAGTGACTTTCCTGCATATGGTATGTTATCTGGTTGAAGCACACATGGGAGGTTGACATGTCTGTACTGCATGGAGGATATAAAATCTTTTATATTAAATCATGGAAGGAAGTCGTGTTGGTTTGATTGTCACAGTCGATTTCTACCTAACGACCATCCGTTCCGACGATAAAGGAATGTGTTTCGAGCATGCACAACTAAAATGAAAGGTCCACCTACAACGTTGTCTGACATAGAGATTTTAAGAAGATTGCGATACTTCCCATATGAATTGACAGATGCTCATAGTCTGATGCCCTTCCTTGGATTTGGAAAGGATCACAATTGAACAAAAAAATCTATATTTTGGGAACTACCATATTGACCGACCTTATTGATACGACATAATTTGGATGCAATGCATGTGGAGAAAAATGTGTTTGATAATGTGTTCAATACGGTAATGAATGTCAAAGAGAAAACTAAGGATAATCCGAAGGCCCGTATGATATTAAAAGTAATATATAAAAGACCAGAATTTGAACTCAAAGAGTAAAATGGCAAAATACTGAAATCAAAGGTAAGGTACGTGCTTGGACCAGATCAAATAAAGCAGGTATGTCAATCGTTGAGACAATTGAGATTTTCAGATGGATACGTCTCTAATATTGTTCGAGCTGTGAAGATAGACGATGAATAATTATATGGGTTGAAGAGCCATGATTGTCATGTCATTATGCAACGGTTGATACCTCTAGCATTTCATGATATGTTAGACAAACTTATATGGGGGGTATTATCCGAGTTGAGTAGATTTATCAATGATTAGCAAGTAATGTCATATTTTATATTTAATGTATTGCAATATTTGATGTGAATGATTTGAATTATTTGAATGTATTGAAATGTATTGCAATGATTTGAAGGTATTGCAATGTTTGATTGTATTGCATGACGTTTTTTATTCTTTGATTATGTATCTTTGATACGTATAGAGTTATGATTTGAATGTATTGTAACGTGTTTGAATGATTTGAATGCCTTGCAATATTTGAATGTCTTGCATGAAGTTATTTTTTATTTGATTATGTATCCATGAAGATATAGAGTTGTGTAACTAATCCAATTATATTGCAAGTTAAGGATAAGTTATCCATGATTAGCAAGTAATGTCATATCTTATATTTTACAGTCAACATGGCACATCTGTAATGAGACATTCAAACCAAAGCCATGATTTTTTTTAATTATTTAAGAAAAAACTTCAACTCTTAGGACATGTTTGAATCGCGGGACACCTACTGCCGCGGGGACAAAGTAGCCCTTACGACACACGTCCTATGTCTGATACGTGGTGTGGGGTGCATATCACAGATGGGACAAACAACATTCTGCCTATTTGTTTTCAATGGGACATGGTGGAACTCATAAATCTCACCTCGACAGGTCCTGGACAAATGCCTTCTGGCATGTAGTGTTTGTCCAGTGAATCAAACACGCCCTTAAGTCACATGAAAAAATAGGAAATGTAAAAAGACCTACACGCACATGAAACAACTAAAAAGGTTGGAGCATTTTGGAGTCTTAGAACTAGTACCTTTAGGGTACATTTGGCTGCTTTTTTTTAATATGAAAATGAATCACATGAGAATTGGAATCTCATGAGACTCAAAATCACTTGATTTGGAATCTCAAGTGATAACAATTCTCATGTTTGTTTAACGTGAGGAATGGAATCTCAAAAAAAAAAAAACTGAAACAAGTGCTCTCTGGTGTGAGGCCCTATTTCGGTCATGGAAGATGCATGGTGGCTCGCTGGAGACAATACTCTGGTGAGCTCTATCCATGTTGCCATTCATTCGGATGGCTGCAAAACAACAAAAAAAAAAACTAAAGGGGCTTTATGGTATGGGCCCCTCTTCCATCACAGGGAGGGCACAGAGGTGTGGTGGAGATCTCTTGAGGGTTGAACGGAGGGTAGTGGAGCTTGCCTCCGGCGTGCCCTCTACTTCTCCGTCGTTCCCCCCACTTCTCTGGCATGCCCGATGCAGGTGGAGTGGTGGGCTACAGCTTTGCCCCCAAACAAAAAAAATATATACTGAATCAGGGTTAACCGGAGGGTAGTGGAGCTTGCTTCCGGCCCTCCAGCTGTGGCGTGCTCTCCACTTCTCCGACGTGTCCTTACCTCTGGTGTGCCCTCCACTTCTCCGGCGAGCTGGATGCAGGTGGAGTAGTGGGTTGTTGCTTTATCCCCAACCCACGCTCACCTTGAGGCAAAGAAGAAAAGAACGTTGAGGTAATTCACCTTTTTACAGAGTGGAGCCCGTGGGATGTGAGTTCGAATCATTTGACAAATCTCATGATCGGTTGAACATGAGATTTGAAGCTAACGAGAATCTCTCGTTTGAACGAGAGAGTGATGAGCAAGGTTGTTAAATGCGCAAAGAGAGACGTTAGCCTGTTATGAAGCCATGCCTAAGCCTCAAGGCGTCGAAGCGTAACCTTCGTGATCAAAATAATAAAATATATAATATTAATAAAAATAAAAACTACTGATAAACCATAATTAAGTTAGACTCTTAGTGCAAGATAAAACAAGTTATATCTATAATCATGAAATCATATTGAATACAGGTGGAGCCATCTTCAAATTGACCTGTTCTAAAAATACCTTATATCCACAAAATTTTTATTGTAATAATAGAGTTCAAATACACAATTAATATAAAATAAGTTAAGTGCTCAACTATTGTACAAAATTAGACTATGATAGAAATCAGTGTTTGAATCTTGTTATTCCAACATTTACGTAAGTTTTTACAAAGGTTAAAGCAACATCTTATAATGTAACAAAGTTTCAACCCTTATAAAATCGTATTTTACTTTGAAAAATCACAATTCAATAGTCAATTAGTTGATTCTTACTATTTTGACCATGCTATGGGTTGGGTATGACCTGATTTGGACCCGTACTGAATTTGATAAGGTCAAGGTTTGGTAACAAAGAAAGGAGTCTGATTAACTATTCGGGTCAGACCCATGAAGTCCAATATAGTTTATAATATTTTATACCAAAATTAGATCCATCTCGAGTTTCATCCATAATTTTCAATATAAAAAAATATTTTTTTATCTGGTTTGGTTTATGTAATCTTTATCAGATCCAAGTATGGTCTTTCTGAAGAAATATCAGATCAGATCCGAATTTGAATTTGATATCGACACTTCCTACTCGGATTTGAGTACGGACTCACATGTAGAATATGCATATTTTAAGTATTATATTTGCTGGAAGTAGCTTCTGTAGGATCTGACCCACTTACACCCCACTTGAGAAAGCGATCGGGCGAGGCAGTGTTGCCCAACAGTACAAAGGAAAACTTAACGGTAATGAGGGATAGCGCAAGAAAATGAAAGAATGGCATGCCCGCTGCTCTCTCTCTCTCTCTCTCTCTCTCTCTCCAGGCCGAAGCCACCATCGCCTGAGAAAGACCTCTGCCAGAGATCATCTCTCGTCGGAGAGAGAGATCTACTGTCGGAGGCTCATGCCAGACTTCCTCCACGAACCACCATTATCGGAGACACCCGCCAGAGAGACAGAGAGAGAGAGAGAGAGAGAGAGAGAGAGAGAGAGAGAGAGAGAGAGAGAGAGAGAGAGAGACCCATTTTTTCCAAGTTTCTCGTTGCACCCTCTCTGCCCACTATTGATCCTTCATCACCATACCACCGTCACCCTTATCAAACCTAGTTGCATGTGAACCATCTTTCTCAAATCCCTCTTACCTTCCCCTATATCCACCTGATATTTTTACCACATTTCTCAAAACCCTCAATCACGGATAAGGACGACTCCCATACCTGAAGGAAGATCGTCAGGCCGTAGGATAACATAGGTTTTGGCCGCCAAGGGTTTGAGCGATGGGGTTTGATCGACGGGTTTCGATAGTTCTTGATCGTTGATCGACAGGAGTTTGAGCAACAAGGGTTTGAGCGCGTATGCCTTAGAAGCGAAGCGCGCCTCGACGTGAGGCGTGTGCTTCACCCATGTGAAGTATGTGCTTTGAGCCTGCAAACGCCTCCCTACAATGCCTCAGTTTTTTGCGCTTGCATTTCGCCTTTGAGGCGTACGCTTCAGGTACTGAGGCGTTCGCCTCTCACAATACTTGTGATAAGAATCACTCTCTTATCGTGTGATTGCTCCTTAATCTTCTTATGGGTAAGCCTTTAAATTCTCAATATACTTGCAATCACATTACACAAATGCAATCTGCTCAACCAGAAAATCTGGTTGTTCAAGCTCTGCTCGTGCTAGAGCTTGAGCTGAGCTTGAACAATCATTGCCCAGGATGGCTCAATTAGAGTTCAAGCAAAGCTTGGCTCGGCTCGGCTCGGTTTTTTAAAGTTTTTGAAATTTGTGTCAAAAGTTTTTTGAAATGGAATAAGATGGTGAGATTAGGAGCCTAGCTTGACCAACCATTGTTTGGTATTGGCTCGAGCTGAACACTTTTAATTTAAAATGATTTTAAAAGTTTTTGAAATCTGTGTCAAAAGTTTCTTTAAAAGAAAAGAAGCTAATGAGTTAAAACCCCTCTTTGTGACCATGTTATGAACAAAATGGATACATATATAACTATATGAGTCGAGCTTAATCAGGCTTACCAAGCTTATTCGAGTTGAACTGTTTGTTCAAGCTCAGTTCGTTTACATGTACCGAGCCTGAACCGCTGTTAAAGCTCAACTCATTTATTTTTTTGAACGAGGTCAAGCCGAGCTTAAACAAGTCGAGCCCAAGGTAACTCTGCTCGTTGTGCATCCCTAATATCGCTGCACCTGACCACCCTCTATCATCTGTTGTACAGGCTATCAGAGTGAGGCCCAACAATAAATGGATGGTGATCAGGTGACAACGACACATTGCATTTCTTCAATGTCATTGCACTTGATCCCAACACTACTAAGCATGAAATTGCATTTCAACTTCTTGTCTTTGCATGATTTTTTTTCAAATAATCGTAACGCACTATAGGTACCTATCAGCCGTATAAACATAAGTCATAACAGTCACATGCTTTGCTTGTTTTTTACATCTTTTGGTTGAAACATATAACCTCTAAAGGACATTGGGCTATGGTAAAAACCCAACAAAAAGGACATTGTCACATGCAATTGAGAATGACCACATTTTTACTTTTTTGACAACTTTAGGTTGATGTATGCTGTATAACTAAAAGGATAAGAAAGTCAGGAAAATATATGAACATTTTTAATATTCTTATAAATTTGAATATAATAAAATCAGGCCCAACCTGACTTTGTGCACCTCCTTTAATAGAAGACACTCCTAACGTGCAATGCTTGTTTGTTTGGGCCCCCTCAATGCAGCACCATGTTGTCCTGGGTACATGAATGGGCATCTTGTCTCCCATCAGATAGATCCAACCAAATAAAGACAGTTCCTGACCCGAGCCCTTTATATATTGGATCATTCAACTAGAGATCATTTATTTGAGCTTCCAAGATAGGAAGTCATAGCCCTAACTCCTGGTACCGGGGCTATCCAGGAATCCAAAGACCTTCAAATATTTTGAAACCACTAGCTTTCCTGCAAGATTACTAACAATATGATTACTTAAAAATTGGTTGACATTCAATCATTAATTTCTCTGTGATACCTATGGGATGCAAATGGATTGTGTTGAGTCAGACCTCCAACCTCAATCCCAATATCTTATTTTCGAATACGGATTTTAAATTAAGATTCAAATGTGTATTGCTCGCATCAGATCTAGACTTTTGTGTGCCTTTTACTTTTTTGGATTTGGATCAATAGATATATGTTCTGATTCAGGTCAAATCCAATACATTTGTACTTTTAGCTTATAAGACCTATACATGTCTCCAATAAGATTTGATATTACCATACAACATTTTATTTCAGATTCAACTCTATTTCATTCAATTTAGTTTGAATCCATATCTGAATCTGGGCCTATTGCTTGAACTTTAATTGAAGATAACGTGATCCAGCCTGCATTCAACCTGTTTGCATCTCTAGATGCAAACTAAAAGACAAACACTATAAGAACATGATGCAGGAGCCAAGACCCATGTCTATAAGAGTTCATTTGTATTTATTTATATTTTGAAACTTTATTTGTTATTTTAGATATTTTTGTATTTGGATCATTAATTATATGAGATCCACACATTTTAGATTAGATTTTATCTTTTTAGAAGGTAGTTTGTTTTCATTAGATTTGAGAAATTTTCTGCTTTAAAAGGAGAAGAGATCTAGTTGTCAAATCAGAATTTGAGATGAGATAAATCCAGTTTATTTAAATCTTCCTTTATTTTTAGTTTTTTCATTGCTTTTCTAGATGAAGTTAAACATTTTTAGATAACTGTAGCAGTAGGGTGTCAACGGGTTGGATTTACCAGGACCAAACCCTATATATAGGGTCCGGGTATGGTGAAAAATAAAAAGACCTGATTAAGACCCGGGTATAGTTTGTGAAATTTTATACCAGACCCAGGCCTGACCCGAGTTCCGATTAAGACCCACAATTTTTCAATGTAAAAATGATAAAAAATATTCTTTTACCAAGTATGGTCCGGGTCTGTAGCAGTAGGGTGTCAGTAGGGTGTCAACGGGTTGGATTTACCAGGACCAAACCCTATATATAGGGTCCGGGTATGGTGAAAATTAAAAAGACCTGATTAAGACCCGGGTATAGTTTGTGAAATTTTATACCAGACCCAGGCCTGACCGGAGTTCCGATCAAGACCCACAATTTTTCAATGTAAAAGTGATAAAAAATATTATTTTACCAAGTATGGTCCGGGTCTGGTTCATGTAGTTCTTATCATGTTCGGGTATGATTTCTCTTATAGTAGACCCTATTAGACTCGGTCCGGACCGGATACCATACCCAAAAATCTGGTACAAGTCTGGTTCTACCTGGGTCCAAACCAAACCCGATTAGTTGACACCGCTATGTAGCAGATAGTTTGATAGATTTCTTCATAAATCCGGTGATGGGTTTATGTCATGACCATTGTCATGCATAGGGATAAAAATGGCTCCAACTTGGTTCGGATCTAGGCATTAGCAAGTCCATCCTAATTGTAACTAGCATAATCAGATCTGGATTCAAATTAATTCATAGTCAAATGGTGATCTTCTAAAACTAAATCCAGATCCAACTAACAAGTTTTGGACTTAGATTCAAATGCAAAACTCAATACCAAGTCCAAATCTAATTATTAATCAGGATCCAACTTTGGCTACCAAATCCATTTACATCCTTGGCTATACACAAACAATTGTTTGTACTCGTATTGCATGCATACATAGGGCTGACAAACAAGTTGTTGGAGCTCGTTCAAACTCATAAAAGAGGCTCCACAAGCTGAATATGAACAATAGATGCTCGGCTCTGATCCGCTTGACTTGTAAAAGCTTGGTTGTAAGAAATATATTTTAGATCTATTTTATACAAATTTTTCAACAAAGGCATCCTCAACATATGTTGCAACGTCTCCAATATCATGCTCTTACTTTGTCTTTGTCTTATTATCAAATTTGGTGCTTTTCGATCTTCAGTTGCTATAGTTTTAAAAGGACGAAATACCATCGATCGATTCCTCCGCCATGTATTTTTTGTAATCCTATTTCTTCCAGCCCTAAAACAATATATTTTTTTTACATGAACAAGCAAAGCAAGCTTGAACTCTTCTCATTTAACTTAACTCATTATAAGCTTGAACTCGGCTGGGCTCACCACAAGAATGAGCTGAGCTTGAACACTTCAATCATTCATTTTTTTTTTTAATTTACAATCCCAGAAAACAGCAGCAGGGATGAAGACCTAGTTGCACTGCTTGCTTCAGTCTCTCATACACACACTCATCATGCTGACAACCTAAAACTCTGAAGCTAAGACCTCTGCCTCTGAGGCCTATGCTACACATTGGCTTGCACAGAGAGCTGAAGCTCATGAGAATCGAACCTTGATGAACCTAGGCCCCCACTCCACTACGCCAACCCCTCTTCGGGCCGGTTCGTTCAGCTTATTTAACAGCCCTATACACTACACTACAGACACTATTATGTAAATATTCTAAAACCAGCAGTTCATAAGTAAATCTCTCAAGAAAGCCAGTTGAATGCAATTTTCTAAAAAAGTCAAGAAGAAACTGTCAAAACCGAATACGGGGAAACAACAAAAGCGAGAGTGGGGGGGGGCGCCCTACCTTCCAGGAAGCTCCCCTACAGAAAGAGACCTTCACGTCACCCACTATTCTTTTTATACTAATATAGGAAGAAACAAACCATGGAATAATTTAAGGTAAACGAACCTAAGTTAAGAACGTTTTAGCAGAGTAGGGAAGCTTCCTGGAACCTTCACTCCACTCTCCTACTTGGGAAACTGCACCCACCACCATTTATTTGGCCCCTCCCCTGACCTGATCTTAAACCCCCTCCGCTCCCTCCTTCTTCCCACCTTCCTTTGCTCTCTCTCTCTGTAACATTCTCTCATTGGCTTCCCCACATGCTGTAAGAGGGAAGTGAAGATGAAGCTCACAAAGAAGATACCTTCTCTCTTTCGATCGACGTCGAAATCCCGGTCTCCCTCCGTCTCCCGCTCGAACCCATCGTCGTTTAGCTCGTCTTCCTCTTCCGTGGAGCTCAAGGAAACTCCCAAGAGCGTTATACCGGGGTTCTCGAGGTACCCATCTCGCGAATCCGAAGGGTGGTCGGAATACCCGTCGGAGGAGGTCCACTGCGACTTCGCGGAGGTGTTCCGGATCCTCGACAAGGACGGGGACGGGAAGATCGCCACGGCGGAGCTCGAGGACGTCCTCCGCCGGCTAGGATCCTCGCCGCCGGAGGATGTGGCGCTCATGGCCAGCCTCGCCGACGCCGATGGCGACGGATGCATCACGGTGGAGGAGTTCGGCGAGCTCGGCCGGGTCGCCGCCGGACCGGCCGAGGGGTCCGAGCTCATGGACGCCTTCCGGATCTTCGACGTCGATGGCGACGGCCGGATCTCCGCCGAGGAGCTCCGATGCGTGCTGGTGGCTCTCGGCGACGAGTGCACCCTTGAGGACTGCCGGAGGATCATCAGGAGCGTGGACTCCGACGGCGACGGCTTCGTCGGCTTCGAAGACTTCGAGAGGATGATGAAGCAGCAGAGATGGTGATGAGTTCGAGCAGAGTTTCTGTGTGAATTCGGTTGGTGGTGATGAAGAAGAAGAAGAAAAAGAAGAAGAAGAATCTGTTCCATAGTTTGGTTGAGATCCGGCCCGTTCTTTTTTTGCCTTTGGTTTATTTGTTTTTTTCTGTTTTTTGGTTGGTAGGGATATGGATGAACGACGGAGATAATCAAATCAACGGTGGTTATGAATGGTGCAAGGTTTCAGAGTTAAATCTTAAAGGCAAATTTGGTCTGTACCAATTTATTCCTTTATATTTCCGAGTGTAGAGCAAATGAAAAGATCTATATATCAATGAAAATTGTGAATGACCTCTTTGTCATTTTTAAATTGATGTCATTTATACAAAATCTGTTTGCTTGACATGTTATTGATAATTAAAAGTGAAAACAAATGGTTCACTCCATAGTGGTCTTATCGTGTTGAATAAAAGATCAATCTGAGTTTATGTTTTGATTTCAAGGAGGCTGCACTCTAAAAAGAGTGATTCTTAAGGAGGTTTTTTTTAGGGTGGTTGGTTGTATGTGGGAGCCATTGATTCATAGCTAAATGAAGCAGTTGGCATTAGTGTGATATAAGGCATGACACAGAAGTATAGGAAGAAAAAAAAATCATACTAAAAGATTAATTGTATATCTTGTATAGAAAACATAAACTTTCTTTGTATCAATGATGATGATATAATGTATATTAGTTTGGAATTGAGTTTATTAGATGCTTATTATTCTTTGATTTAGTGTTTAAATTTAAGTTTCGTGTGATATGGAACCCAACTTTGGGACCGTGAGGGAGATGGCATGAACCATTATGTTGATGGTTCTCAAAGGCCATTTGGAACTTGTAATATTCAACTATTTAGTCATAACATCTTATTGCTTCTAGCTAAAACAATGCATCTTTTGGTAATTCTATTTCTCTAGGCTCTAAAACAATGTATTTTTTTTTATAAAAAGTCAGTTTGAACTTGGCTTGTTTAACTTGGACTCATTATGAGCTCGAACACAGCTTGTCTCACCAGTCACCACGAGAATGAACCAAGCTTAAACACTTCTTGACCGGTTAGGCTCATTTACCAGCCCTATATGTAGCTCTCTATAAGTAGCTATGTTAAGTCAAACTTGTGATTCGTAAGATCAAGCTTCAGTAAATCATATGGGGTCCTTAGTCGATGATGCATTAGTTGAGTCATGGCTCACTCTTGGAACATCTTTTAATCGTGCAGCCCACTGCTTTTCTGCAATATATTTTCCATGTATCCACTTTTAGCCAACTCAATTACCTATGGTATTTCCTTAAACAACTCCACCATGGACCACCATATAGTTGAATCTTATGTTTCACACGCGCATATGATGTACAAATATGTCTAAAATATATTTTTTAGTACTTGAGCACCCTGCATGATTCGAGCCGAGTACTTATTGTTCATATTCAGCCTGCCAAACCTATTTTATGAGTTTGAACAAGCACATTACGAATCGAACATGAGTCGAGCCATGAGCAGCTCAGCTTTTTTTTCAGCCCTAGCTGCATACGAAAGAAGTCCACAACCATTCTTTTTTTGTTTTTCCTTTTTCCTTTCTAGAAATGCTAAGGTGGAGAATCGAATGAGTGTGGCCTGCCCAACCAATGGTCGAATGGCTTGCCTGCAGGTAGGTGACCTTTGCAGGGTAGGATGAAGATATACTGATGTAGGAGTCAAGAAGAATGTAATTCTAGGAAACTTACAGAGTTTTTTTTTAGAGAAAAAGCTTACAGATTTGATATCCAAACGCAGCTAGAAGCTAAGTTATCAAGAAAAATGCAAGAAAACTAGAATTTAACTGAAAAACAGTAAAACTTGAAATTATCTCATATCCTACTTTGATTGGACATCTAAATCTCTCGTCCTTCAAAAAATGAAGATTTTTTCTAATTCTAATCAAACAAAACTACTTATTATGATAACCTTCTAAAAAGATGAAACCTATTTGAAAATGTAAATCAGATACAATCATCTGAACATCTATTACAAATATCCAAACTAAAAAATAGATAGATCCAAATGATCCAATGAACCCAGCTGGGCGCCACTCTGCTCCTGCATCGGATGCCCACCGGGGTTTATTATCTAGGAGGGCACATCGCCACTCTACCTGATCACCATCCATCTGTTGCTGGGCCTCACTCTGACAAGCTGTACAACAGAACGACTGATGTTGAGGTGAGACTGAAAGCTCTGTCATTCTTATTAAACTTTGTCTTTTGACAAAGATGAACATGCATCACCAAGCCTTTGCAAGTCATTCATATGTTCTTTATAAAGTTGCTGGGGCTGTGTAACTGTGTTGGCCACACAAAGTTGCTAGCCTTTGTGACTCGTTGAACGTTTTTGGTTTGCAACCAGAAAAAAGATATCATGTAATTACTTGTAAATTTGATCTAAGTGGGACTTTAAAGTTGAGTTTGCACTTTGTACGGATCAGGTCAGAGACGCCTCTCACATATTTCCTCAGAGATGCTTAGGATGCCGATCATCACATTGATGAACGGCAACCCAAAGACTATGGTTGGATAGTTTGCCTCTCAGATGGGTCCCACAAAAATTTTCAGTCATTCATCTTCTAAATGAACTGCATCTAAAGTACAAAAAAAGAACAGCTGCAAAACAAGGAAAAATGGCTGTGTTTGGGTTGCCGTTCATCTCATGGATAAATGGCATCTAAGGTTTTGGGAGTCAAATTTGGATAAATACATTTTTGGAATGAATTTAGATAAGGTTTAATTTTATCTTGCTTGAAAATTAAATACAGTTGGCGAGCTACTCTGGCCACTGAAGATCTCTAGTTTGGGTGTGGAGGCTGTGTTGTGCCATGCTGTATTCTACTACCTTTTCTCTTACTCTGTTTTCTAGTCTTATTGCAGAATCATCAGTCCCTGCGTTTCGGTTGGGGGTACACGACTACTTTCTGCTGAGCGTTTCTTCTACCTGAGTGTGTTTACAGATGAGTTTTATCTGTAATTTTTATGTGTTCCTTCTGCTCTTCTTCTATGGTTCCTGCAGATTTATTCTTCTGCAGCAGCTACTCTCTTGTTGTGTTACCATGTAGTGTTTTGGCATCCAAATGATACCTCATCATGAGTTGATTATTGATAAGATTCTATTTCCTTATCAGGAATTAAGGATATAATGCATGTTGGCGCAATTGATGCGAGCCCGTACTAGGGAAACTAACGAGACACTTTTGAGTGTGGTTGGACTGGTGATCGACAAGTGGCAGATCAGATCTATCCCAGAGAGGGACTGTTTCAGTTAGTTAGGATTTCTCCTCTTGATTCTTTTTCATCTTGCTAACTGTTAGCGTCTCCTCCATATATCTAGCTGTAGAAATGGAATCTCCTTCCTTATTTCTATCGTATTCGGCTCTATCCATGGAAGAGATAGAACCCTTTTTGAAAAAACAGTTGAGAAAAAATTCTACCAAAGATAAGTTTTACTAGTGAGATGAGACCTAGGCTGCTAGGCAGGTGGTATAAGTTCAAATCTCATGGGTGTTCCTCCTTATCCAAGCTCTGAAGCATGGCATGGGATGCGTTGGCCTAGGAGATATGTTCTAAAATCTCTGTAGAATAAGAATCAATTTCGTATAGACTACTAGGAGTTGGAGTTCTCTTGATCACGAATCGCTCCAGTGAAAAACTTTGATGGAAGTTTGCATGTTCTAAATTACAAGGATAACAGACATTTCATTGACTTGGTTGAATCAAAGGCAAAGTTAGCGCGGCTAGGTCTCCAACCCTATAGGTGGTTTCTCCATATAAATATATAAAAAAAAAATAACTCTTAAACAGGAGGGACATAAGTCCCACAAACATGACTCAGTGGCCACAACTGCGTGCATGTGCCATAGCCCACACTCATGCCAACAATGCATCCCTCGGGGAAATGGGTAGGATCTCATTAATATTTGGTGGTGTACCCAAAATATAGCACCAATTGAAAAGGGTCAATCAAAGTCAAAATTATTTATTTATTTCAGTAAATTTATCAAAAAGTAGCCAAAGGAAAATATGGTTCGATCATCAACTAAAAACGCATATTGGACAATTGGTGCCGATCTGATTGAATGGTCCATATTCAACTAAATAAGGCCTACGATACATCTAAGTTTGTGACATAACTTATAGACTTGTAGCTTTTTGAAAACGTAAAAGAGGAGCAGGCATCGTTTGGGCTCAGCTGGACTTGGTTTCAAACTCCAATGGTATATGAAGTTGGTTGGCCCGGCTAGGTCTTGAAAGGCCAAGTTGGCTCAGTCCTTTTGCCTGGATTTTGCTAACGAACAAGAAGATTTGGAAAAACTTGTGGCCAGTCAACTTTGTAGTCTGAACCAATGTTGTCAGTATAGGTGCATATCGTCCGATGCATATATTATAGGCAGAAAATCGATACGATACTAACCAGAATCGGCTATTTTTTAATAAATGTAAAAAACATTTAAAATTATTTTTTAATATTATTTTAATGTCTTTAACACGTCATGTTTTGATTGACATGAAATATTTTTTAATTATTTTTTAGTTCAGATTCAGAACGATTCACTTATTAGCCGATTCACCTGAATTGTTGGCCACCGATACTGACAACATTCATCTCAACCAAGTTGGATTAAATCTTAAAATTGGAAATTGTCTTAGCCAACTTTTTTTTATAGGCAAGCTGGGGTTAGTCCGACCCCCACCAGTTATACAATCATACCGTTGGGTTTTAAACTTGCAACCTCCCAACACAAGGTGACAAACACTAACTGCTCATACCAGACAAGCGAAGCCCCGTTGGACTTAGCCAACTCTTAGTAAAAGATCAAAGGCACCAACGGGGCTCCAGTTATCGGGTAGAAGCAGTGAGTGCATGTCACCTTGTGTTGGGACGTTGCAAGTTCAAATCCCAATGATATGGTTGTATAACCGGTGGAGTCTGCTTAACCCCAGCTTGCCTATAAAAAGAAAACTCAAAGGCAGCTCATTTGATTTAACTTTGTTTTGGCAAGATACTGAGTTTTCTCATAATACTCAATCCATGTCTTAATTTAGCGTGCTCTCACAGGATCATCCAGTTGGTTAAGGTACGCATTGAGATGTCCAGAGGTCCCTCATGTGCATCATGAGTTTGGCTTCCCCTGAAATCATACCAGCAACAAGTAGGGCTGATAAATGAACCGAATAGGCTCGGCTCATTTACCATTAGACCCAGAGCTCGTGTCTAAGCGAGCCGAACCCGAGCTGGCTCGTCCAAAAAGAAATGCCACATTTAGTGTGGCTGTCAACATGGGATTCAAACTTCAGACTCCACCACGGAGGTAAGGACTAACCACCCATCCAAAAGCACCTTGGTTGACATATATATATATATATATATATATATATATATATATATATATATATATATATATATATATATATATATATATATATATATATATATATATATATATATATATATATATAAAAGCTAGGATTCTAAACTAGGGTGGGCATGAATGCAAAGTAAAAAAGAAAAATGATTACTAATAAACTATACTAATTCACAATATTAAAAAAACAAATCAAATCTTTAATCCTACAAGCTCCATAAATTATGTATTTATGCTAACTAATAAAAAAACCTAATATTCTGACCAAAATCAAATTAAGTAATATTCATGGATTTATGCCTAATGGTAATTAGAAAAAACACAAAAAAAAAACTAAAACAGCAACTAAACATTTATGTCATTCTAAAAAAAAAACAAATCAAAATCCTGATTCATACAAACATTATAGATTATGCATTTATGTTAATCGATAAAAAAAAACCTAATATTCTAACAAAAATCAAATCACACAATATTCGTAGATTCATGCCAAATAGTACTTTAAAAAATACAAAAAATACTGAAAACCATAATTAAATATTTATGTAATTCTAGAAAATCAAATGAAAACCCTAATTTCTACAAACATCATAATTATGCATTTAGGCTAGTTGATAAAAAAATCTTGTAATATTTTAACTGAGATAAAATCATGCAATATGCATGGATTCATGCCTAAAAAAACATCGAAAAACCCTAAATCCAAGAAACATAAAAATTTATGCATTTTTGTTAATTAATAAAAACATTTAATATTGATTAATTAAAAAACACAAAACAAACCTTAGAACTATAAATTAACCATTTATGTCATTCTAAAAACAACACATCCAAACCCTAAATCCTAACAAACACCATTCATAAATATGCTAATTAAAACAAAACAAAACTCCAAATTAAATATTTATGTCATTTGACAAACCAAAAAAAAACTTAAATCCTAACAAAAATCATATAGTGAGGGGTTTGATAATGAAACCTAAGCATTCATTAATGGAATCATAATTAATGATAATTGAAAAGAAAATAGCATAAAAAGACCCTAAAACCCTAATTACATGCATATTCATGTCATTTGGAAAACCCCAAATCAATACCTAAACTCATAAATAAAATCATAGATTTAAGCTAATTGAAAAAATCCCTAATATTATAACCAAAATCAAGCATTCATTACTTATGCCTAATGCTAATTGAAAAAAAAAACTCAAAAACATAACTAAATATTCGTAGTATTTTCAATAAAAAACTACATAAAAAACATAAACCCTAACAATACATTATGCTAATTGAAAAAAAAAACAAAATCCTGAAATTAAACCCTATCAAGCCTTTTGAAAAAAAAAGGCTTGAAAAGAAGAAGAAGAAGAAGGAGACTCAGCGTCTCAACCACCAAGGATAGGGCCATGGGCCAGAAAGGCCGCCAGATGGATAGAACCAATCCGGCAAAGTTGAGAGAGAGAGAGAGGCGAGTCGGGGTCGAGGATGTGGAAGGGGAAGGGCATGGGTCGGGTCTAAGTGTGCCCACCCTGACCCGATCTTACATAGAGTCAGGGTGGGCATGCCCCACCCTAGCCCCAATGTGCACACCTGCTATCCACCCAAATGAGTGAGGGTGGGCACATGCCCACCCTGGCCCCAATGTGGCTCCGCCCTTATATATATATATATATATATATACACCAAGATGAACACCTATTGTTCATACTCAACTTATTTAAATTACACAAGCTGCGAGCAGCTCTTCTTGCCCCAGCTCATTTGACGAACATGAACAAGCTTCAGGCAAGCCGAACCTAACCGAGCTGAGCTGCGAGCTGCTCAGTTTGTTTCCCAGCCCCATTGACAAATATGGAGCAGCACTTTGGGCCTGGTCGGGTGGGGCTTTATAGGGCTCGATCCTAGTGGATTTTTCATCATTAGAAGAAAAAACAACTCTTTATACGTTTTTTGATAGTCTAGCTGTGGTTAGGCAGACCCTACCACTGATACAACGGTAGCATTGGGATTCAAACTTGCAAAGCCTCAACACAAGGTGACATGCACTAGCTGCTCCTACCAGACAAGCGGAGAACACACCAAATACTATCGACTTATAACAAAAACAACTGTAGAATTTTTCTATATACAGATACACATATGCAGGGGAAATAATGGTCACTGGACTATTACCACAAAGTTCCTCTCAGTGCATGAATAGAACAAGTCTATCATGGTGGCACAACGACGAAAGGAGCAGTGTCAAAAGTGCAAGTGTATGTGTGAAGTGATGCAAATGTGTGACGTTCTGCAACTTGGTTGATTAATTGATAAGGACATATGGTTTAGCCTTTCTCTGCAAAGAAAACAAGCAAGAAAATGGACAAACCAAGTGAAGTGTGACGTTTGAATGTCACTAATGAAGTACCAACAAACTGTTTGATCAATCTTTCAACGTTAAGTTGTGTCCTTGGCTTTAAATTTTGAACCACAGAGTGTGGCCAAAAGGTGTGCAGCAAGAGGTCAAATAGTTGTTAGAGACTCTACGAAGAGAAAGGCTAGTGAAGAAGCCAAGGGCGCTGATCAAAGCCAAATGGAGTCTCGTCAAGGGACCAATTTCTTTTGTTTTTTGAGAGAGAGAGAGAGAGTCAAGGGGTCAATTTCATGGTTGATAATTGAAAGAGATGTACCACCCAGGTGGTAAGCGGGGTCCTGTGCCAAGCTGAAGGCCCAGGTTCAAATCCCTCTGCCACATGGGGCTTAAGAGTTATCTGGTAGGGGTCTGTCTTTAAAAAGAGATGTCACATGATGCCGACTCGACACGGCTATGCGAGGTTATAAGGGTAAATATTTGGTACCAATGAAGGTAGGGAACTGTTGAGGTGAATGTATAAACTCAATCTGACCATAATGTTTTCAACTATATTTTTTTGTTGCAGATCGGACCGTGGATTGTGATTTTCTAGCATAAGAACGTTATTTTTTTTATCCATCAAATTTTGTACATTGGGGCTAGCTATTGATTTTTGAAGCTCTTGGAAAACCTACCAACATGTCCCAATCATGTGATTCAAAAGCCATTTTACTACTAAACAGACCATGTAGATCATAATTGTAGATTCAGACCTAAAAAAACAATAAATAAATAAATAAAGGTAATTTTTACTCAATAATTCCATAACTTCGTTAGTAGTAAATATTTAACGACATAGTTTTTATTTTTAATTGATAAAAGGTATTTTATTTAATATATAGTAATGTATTTATTTTTGAAAAATATTAATATTATTATTGTTATTACAATAATATTATACTTTGTCATAGCATGTCAGGTGGCATGTTCACGTGTCGTGTTCCTAGGCATGAGGCCCTATGCCGCATGTTCCTGTGACAGAGATTGAAATAGAAAACCTATAACAGATTCTTCCATCGTCTCTTAGACCAGTAAGTGTATATATATATGTGTGTGTGAAAATGGGTCCATGCTAAACAAATTTGATGCTAAACCGCATGCTAAAGGGGTTTTTAAGGCTTCTCCTGTGCTTTTTATGTGGTTCCGGACCCCATAAATGTGTTGGGCATGGTCGATTTACTAAGAATCTACAGCTGGATCATGTGTTTTCGATGAAAAAATAATGTTTAGAGCCTCAAAATTTTACAAAGATTTTGGACCGTTGATTTTTTGAACTTTATAAAAACCCACAAATGTGTTGGAATCAAACTCTTCAGGAGCTGATCCCTCTAAAATCAAGTACATAGATCACATCTGTACTGTCAGAATTTAAAAATAAAATGAAAAAGGCCAAAAAATCTATTTAGCTAGCATGGACCCATTACTCTCTCTCTCTCTCTCTCTCTCTCTATATATATATATATATATATATATATATATATATATATGTGTGTGTGTGTGTGTGTGCACGCGCGCGCGCAAGCATGTAAAAGCCCATTACAAGTGCAGTTATGGACTCGAGCAGCAAACTCGGCCTCCCTTCTAAGCCACTGTTTTTTTTTTTTTCTTTGAACTTACGTGCAAGCATGTAAAAGCCCATTATGACTAATCCAATAGAGGTGCTAACAACACATTCGTTTTTTAAAGTATAAACAACAAAGAAAGCAAGCAAAAAAAGTTAAGGAGCAAAGCAATCGAGCAAAAGAAAGCAAGAAAGGTAATCGTTGTTTGCTGGTTTTGCCTGCCGGACTTATGTTCCCTCTCCTCACAGCATAAAATTTCGTGGGCTTACCCCTTACCCCAAGGGGTTCCAAGCTACTGTTTGAATTCTGCAAAAAGTTATATTTTTGTTTAAAATTAATGCACTTAATGTGACGAATAAATCATGAAGTTTCAACTGAGATGTCTTTTTCAATAATTATATCCAAGCACTTAAATTTGTCTGATTGATTGATTACGATTGTTTTAAACAATATAGTCTTCTGTTAGTTTAAGCTTATCTCCCCATTGAAATATCACATTTACCTGTTTTAAATTAAGTATGTTGATAAGGTCATGTTTACTATTTTGATAATATAATTGCACATAGATTGGGAGCTACATTTGATTCTTCCTCTCAGCTGGTTTTCATGCCCCTCGAATTTGACTTAACGAGAGAGGCTAAATTTTTCATAATATGCTTTCACATCTTCCCAAAAGAATCTACTTTTAATCCACCTTATGTGACCGCGAAGTCATGTTAGATTAATATTACCGCCTAGTGTCATATACCAGCTTCTTACAATGCAATAAATACTTTTTCGCTATAGAAAATTAAGACTTGCTTGACAATTGATTGTCCATAGAACAACAGTCTTCATGTTGAAATTTTATTTTTTGTGGGCATCATACATGGTAACACCGTCATCACACAGTACTTTTAGTTCATCAATCAATGACCTTAAATATACATCAAGATTTTGGCCAAGTAAGGTCGGACCAGGGATCAACAGATACAAGAAAAGATTTGGACGTTTCATACACAAGCTTAGTGGAAGGTTGTATGGAGTTACAAATACTGTCCAGCATGAGTATGGAGTTGATTTACCCCCAAATGGATTAAATTCATCTGTACATAGACCGAGTCTAACATTTTGCACTTCCATTGCGAAGTTCTGATGAGTACGATCAAAGTGCTCCCAAGCTTCAACGTCAACAAGATGCGTGATCTTGTTTTCATCGTGTCGAACTTTATTTGCATGTCATTTCATGTTTTTAGCTGTCCTTGAAAACATATACAATCGCTGCAATCTAGGGGTGATAGGAAAGTAGCAGAGCAACTTGTATGAAATTTCATTTGATCTCGTGCTACCATTGCCTCTTGTCTTTGGCTTGAACCGAGGATGCCCACATGACGGGCATGATATGTTGTTTTCATGCTCCTTGAAATACAACATGCAGTGATTTGGACAAGCATCAATCTTTTTGTAACACATACCTAGAGCGTTGATCATAACTTTCGCACGATAGAAATTTTGTGGCAATTTCTCATCTTTGGGCAACATACTCTTCACAATCATGCACAAACGATCAAAACATGATTGACTCAAATTATACTCGGACTTCAAATTCATTAGTTGAAGAACTGCAGACAAGATAATGTGACTCTCGCAACCGTTCCAAAGTGGCTCATCAGCATCTTTAAGTAAATCATAAAATCTACTAGCTGCATCGTTTGGTGATTCTTCATCTACGGCAGTTCTTACATCACTAGAACTCATAGCAGAACCCAGTTCTGTTCCTACAGCATCAAATATCAAATCCGTATATGGATTATCGTGCAACACATTTACCCATACATCAAAATCGTTTCTAAATTCTTCTCCATGAAACATCCAGTTCTAATAATCACTCACAAAACCCTTCCTGTATAGGTGATGTCTAACGCTATGAGGTTTTACAAATCGATTATTCTTACAAATCTTGCAGGGACACCTAATCTGACCTGTGGGATCCACTGTACTGACACTTGTCATTGTAAATTCAATAAAACTTTCAACACCATCTATATATTCATGCGATAACTCATTGTCCACTATCCTACGGTACATCCATTCACGGTTTGCAGTCATTTTCTTATGATGTTACGAATAATAACATAATGAATTAAAAGAGAATAATCAGAATGCTACGATGAAGAAAATATCAAATTTATCATGCAATATATGATGTCATACAATAACAAGAATTTTGATGCATACATTAATAACTTAATATTTTCATGTGCAAACTATTAATGACACGATACAATCATTTGAAGCATGCTTTCATTATACAATTTCACATAGAAGTCATAATCAAATTGAAAGTAACTATATGCAAGCATAGATACAATTACATCAAACATTGCAATACATCGTAATCATTCATATCAAACAAATGGCAAACATATACCTGCAGCAAACATACATCAATATTTCACTAACTACTACCATGCCTAGCATGGACTCCGTACTCCAAAAATAAGAACACTTTCATATTCATACATTAAAATCATGCTCAACATGATCTCTGAACTCCAACAAAGCAACCCTAACTATCAACAACTAAGTGAGTGTGTGAACAATAAAGTGTTACATCTAATAAATTAAATAACATGTAATAAGCTTGCATCACTTACTCACCACGGGTATTTACCCGATTTACATTGTTTTTGCCACTTACTTACCATAGGTGACTGAGCACAAGCTAGTTTCGTTGAGAAATCTGCACAAAAAAACGTTGTTTTAAAATGAAGTCACCAAAAAAAAAAAAAAAACGGTTGTTCCGGCAGGGGGTCGACTCCCCTGTTGTTTCGGCAGGGGGTTGACCCCTTACGGAACATAGGGGGTTAACCCCCTTACGGAACATAGGGGGTTAACTGACCCCCAGCCTGTTCCGGCAGGGGGTCGACCCCCAGCCTTTCCGCCAGTGAGTCGACCCCTTGCCAGAACAGCAGGGGGTCGCCCCCCTGCCTGAGCAAGCAGAGGGTCGACCCTTGTCTGTTCCGGCAAGGGGTCGACCCTCTGTCGGAAAAAGCAAGGGGTCGACCCTCTGCCAGAAAACACGACGGGGGGGGGGGGGGGGGGGGCTCGTTTACCTCTCTCCGAACGGCGGCGAACAGCGGGGACTGTTGACGGTGGGACCGACGAATGGCGGGAGTGAGACTAGCGAACGGCGAACGGTGGGAGTGGGCAAACGGTGGGAGCGGGCGAACGACGGGAGCGAGTGAATGGCCGAAACTGGCGAACGGCGGGAGCGGGAGCAGCGAAAGAAGAAAAGGAAAAGATGTTTGGGATTAGGGTTATTCGAAAATTAACGACGGCTTAGCGACAGATTTAATCCGTCGCTAAGCCGATGTAAATGAAATTTATGAAACTAGCGACAGAACATATTCTGTCGCCCAGTCCGTCGCTACGTAGCGACGAAAGATTTTCCGTCGCAAAGGCCGTCGCCAAATGTTTTGTCAGTCACGACGAAACACTATGTCACAAAATTCGTTGCTACGTAGCGACGAATTTTGCGACGGGAGCTATTCCGTCGCTATTTTCGTAAACTTCATTCATTATAGCGACAGATTTTTTTCGCTCGTTAATCCGTCGCTAAATTTTGTCCCTAACAACGTATTTTCTTATAGTGTACGTGGACAAATAATGAGGGATTGGATAGCGACTTGAGGAGGAGTCGCAAGAAGAGCATCCCTTAGCACAAACTTTGTGTCTCGAAGAAGGTCTTGTATGACTAGTGTAAGGGGACAACATATGTCCTGAGTCATCTAAGCGGATGCCATGAGTTTGACTAATCGAAGAGTTTTAAATTTGATCGAGGAGTTTCTTGTTGAAGAAATCAGGAGAGCGATAATTTAGGCCGTAGAGAGAGTATGTTTGCTACATAAGCGAATAGAAGCAGCTCAGGACTAGTTCAAGAACGAGCAACATCAAAAAATTTGTGAGAGAAAAGCGAGGATGAAGATCTTACGGTTGATCCTACTTCACCTACCTACACTCTTGCTTTACCCCAATATGACTCGAATGCTTCTCTTCTGACCCACCTTCAACCAACGCAAAAGAGTTCAAGAAGATAACCAAGCTTCAGATAGATCGAAGAGTAACATGACGATGAATTTAGATATACTTAGCTTTATTTAGTCTAGTTCGATTATCCATTATTTTGCTTTGTGTTCTTCTTGTTTGCTTAGTAATATTTTATTTATGTGTGCTTGGATGAGAAATGAAATAAAATAAGATATTTTGAGTAATTGAGTGGCGTAATCGCTAACATGTGATAGAATTTTATACGAGTATAAATGAATCAAATAATAAGCCTATTACGTGATTAATTCAATGTAGCACATGGATTGTTTGACTCTATGGCTACACATAGTTTTACTACTTCAACTTTTGGAAAGAGGTTTCTTGTGGCACCTTTTCGAATCCTCGAAACAGTTTTCCCAATTGGGAAACCATTTTTTTTATGCTTATCCCTTCCGGCGACTTTGTTGGAGGGGGGTTTTACAGAATCGTGGTGATAATTGTGTAGAGAAGGAAGGATCTAGAGCCTTGGGAGATAAGAGTTATGGTTTTCTTAAGATTTCAAAGTTGGTCAATTATAAATAGGGAAAATAACCATACTGCACATAAAAAAATGTCATGTTTTTAGAAATATCTTATAATTTTTTAAATTTGTCTGATATCCCAATTCATAAATGTTCAACTTTAAAAGGATGATTTCACCCTTCACACAAGCGAATCTCTTGAAGTTTACGTGATATATCCGTACACTATCTAAGGATCACAAACTCTCATTAAAATATAGATTTGCATGATTTTTTTTGTGGGCTTGAAGAAGTTCATACAACTATATCTACAAATTTTTTATAACTAAAACCTTTCAAAATTTCGCAAATGTTTCACTAAATTCGCATATATAATATGAAGTTTGCATAACAATATATGTGAACTTTCTGTAACTAAAACTTCTCGAAACTTTGCAAAGTAACTTTGTATATATGGTATGAAGTTTACATAATCAAATATGTGAACTTTCTGTAACTGAAACTATCGAAACGTCACAATATTCTTTTACATTTACATATATAGTATGAAGTTTACATAGAATCGTGCAATTATCTTTAAGTAACTGATCATCAAGGAGATTCACAAATATAGGGTGATCTCTGTATATGACATGATGTGAAGTTCGCACTCTTAAATGACTATCACAAATTAGGTACTAACTTTACAACTAAGGTTATTGTGAATATGTTTTTTGTATACAAAATTTTTGACATATTTGCAAATTTTTAGAAATATTGTAAATACTGGGATGAATAAAATGTGATTTTTTTTTGTAAAGTTTTATACGATCATTAAATGCGACCTTTTGATTTTTTAAAAAATGATTGTCTGCAACTCGGTGTTATTTTTACATAAATTAAGGTTTTTTTATGGTCTCCAACCAGTGGTCCTCAACATGCTTCCCCTTGATTACAATTTTTGACCACTATTACCGGTGACTTTTTTGACAAGTTATCGATGATAGTTCATCGTCGAGCTTTTTAGAATCATCGACAGTGAGTTTTTTCGGTAAGCACATGTTTAATGGATGAAGTAGTTATTTTTTTAAAACGACTTAAATCAGTTATTTTTTTAAAACATTGGCATGAGTTAGTTATTTTGTAAAAGAACTACATGGTTTTCAAGTTATCTTTTCATGTTTACTAGCCTATTACGTTTTTCATTGATGAAATCATTTGTGTGTGAGTGTTCATTTGTCTAACTAGTTTCTTAACGATTTGTATGCCTCTTCCCTCCAGTTTGGTTGTTTATATGTTGTATATCATGTATTATAAATATGAATAAGGAACATTATTTGTTTGTTTATTTTTTTAGTGATTTGAGTTTCTGATAGGCTATTTTATTTTCTTGCAAGTTTGGATGGATATGGGAGCACATATTCATTGGAAGGCTCCTAAAATGTGACTATCTTTTTTAATTTTCACGTACTACAATATAAAGTTCATTATGCAATGAAGATGAGGGGAATGATAGAAGAGTATTGAGTCCTCACATGAGAAGAGTCCATTTCGCTGCATCATTGCCCTGACTGACTAGCGCACATATAATTATTCTTGAAATATTTTTTTATGTTTTTATAAATAATGTGATATATGATTAACCATGAATGAAACTCCATTTTGTAGGCAAAGTGGTTCTCCTATGAAGATGTGAAGGAGAAGGAAAACTAGGACGTGGTTATGCAAGTGAAAGGACATCACTTTGAGAGACATTTAGTTATACAATATGAATAAAGTTAAGCGTTAAATGGCCAGTCGTGTGATCCGATAGTTTGGCTTTTTTCATCAACCACCATGTCGTCCTCACCCAGTTAGTAGAACTATGTCGATGACAATAAAGGATTAGACAAAATAACCCCATGATATTTCTCTTTGAACTTGAAGACTAGCATAACAACGACAAAGACATTTGTTTGTCATTCATAGTATGTGCCTACGATGACGATGATGTAGTTGTTAACATCCTACAGCTTGCAAGTAGTCTCTTCGCAAAGAGGGACATTAAAGCGGAGGAGGAACTTAGGACAAGAAGTCTGAAGTACAAAAAGACTGCAAGTGGAGCAAAAGGTGAATTGGCTCTTGCATTGACTGAAAATTGTATGATGAAGGAATTGCATCAAGCAAAGGAGTCCATTATATGGACTTAAGTTGACCTTATTGCCAACAATAATAAGGTCATCGAAGAGCTACAAGCGGGTCTGATGCAACCACATCATTGACTCTCTTTTTTTATAAATCATTTTAATTAAGTAAACAATATTTTGTAAATAATTATAAATGCAATTGTAATTGAACCTTTGTTTAATACAATTTAACTAGTTTGAATTGTATATACCTAGTTTGAATGCAATAGATTAACTTTGAATTGTAAATGATTGTATATACTTTTATGAATTGTATTACACGGGTGAATTTGAATATTATATGTTACAGTTTGAATTTTGAATTGCATATTTGTTGTAACTATTTTTTAATTTGAATTTTTTTGAATTTGAATTGTGTATCTATTGTAAATCTATGAACTTTTTGTTACTGAAACCTAACTTTGCAAATAGTCAGCTAAATTCGCATATACCATATGAAGTTCGCATAACAAGATCTGTGAACTTTCTGTGAACGAAACTTCTTGAAATTTTATAAATATTCTACTAAATTTGCATAATAGTATGAAGTTTGCATAAACAAATTTGTGAACTTTTTGTTACTGTAACCTCTCAAAATTTCACAAATATTTTACTAAATTTTCAAAATAGTATGAAGTTCGCATAAATAAATATACAAATTTTTTGTTACTTTAACATCTCAAAATTTCACAAATATTTCACTAAATTCGCATAAATAGTATGAAGTTCGCATAAACAAATTTGTGAACTTTTTTTACAACAACCTAACTTCTCAAATGTTTGACTAAATTTATATATACAATATGAAATTCACATAACTAAATCTGCGAATTTCCTGTCACTGAACCTTAATTTCGCAAATATTCCACTAAATTTGTATATATAGTACAAAGCTTGCATAAACAAATTTGTGAACTTCCTGTTAATGTAACCTCTTAAAACTTTTTAAATATTTCACTAAATTTCCATATATGGTACAAAGTTCACATAAACATATCCTTGAACTTCTATTATTGATACCTAACTTTGTAAATAGTTGACTAAATTCGCATATACAGTACGAAGTTCGTATAAATAAATCTGTGAATAGTTTTTATTAGTCAATAAAAAAACAACATAAATACTACTTTTAAGACTCTCAAAGAAATACTAAATGGTCTTAAGAAATTTTGCTCTTGTTGTCATGTCCTAGTTGTAGGATGCTTAAAGTATTTTTATAAATCTTATTATATGCTACATAAGATATTAGATATGTAATACACTCATGTTAGATTCAGATGAGTCCAATAACTTTCAAGATTAACTATAAAAATATAATACCAATCATCACACATACATCTTAAGCATAAATTACAAAGTTCAACAATTTATACCTAACTTTGTTATCTTGTAATGCATAAAATTTAAAACTTTTCTTTTTTAACCATCAACAAAAACTTTTTTAGCTTTTGATCAAAACCTTGGGCGGGTTACATTCTATACAACAATGATTATACTAAATTAAAAATGCGGATAACATGACTTATTCAAAATATTTTGATTTCAAATGAAGAAAGTATTACAAAATTAAAATCATAGAAACATATATCTGAATTCAGTTCTTGGTAAAAAATGATTGGCCTGCATTCGCTCCTCTCAACTACTCACTACCTAAAATGTTTTTATCAGAATAGCCCTAGCATAAATTAAGACCGCAAAAACAATGACAAATCAGATACTTTGATCTTACTACCCTCCATCTCTAGGGTACAACCTCTAAGTTGTGGGTCCATCAGAAGATAGAGGGCAAATCAGGTGGGGTGGCACACTAAAGTGTGCAATGTTATTGCAGTTGATCTGCCGTCTCGTGAAAACTGCTTGTCTCCCTAGTTTATTGCTGCAACAACCTATGAAAATTGGCAAAAGGGGAGTTCATAAATCTTGGAAGGACCATACCCCTGACCGGATCCCTTCAAGGGAAATCACATAGTGTAATATATTTCTAATCTAAATGAAAACTTGTAGGAGCCTGCCTAACCCCAGCTTGCCTTTCAAAAACAAAGTGGGTGCATTATGAGAAAAAGAGTAAATGTGTTTGTCATGGTCAGCTTGTTATGAATAACACCTAACCCTAGCTTGCCTTTCAAAAACAAAGTGGGTGCACTGTGAGAAAAAGTGTAAATGTGTTTGTCATGGTCAGCTTGTTATGAATAACACCTTGAATCTTATTGTTTTAGTGCAAAATTATGATCTAATGAATTGAGAAGTTTTGTTATGTCAAAAGTCATTGAATTTTAAATCACGACAAGCAAGCTTACACATCGCAATCACAACAGCCGTACCATGTGTTCAACTAAATATATAAACTTTATGTTTACAGCAGCTATGTGGCAGGCTGCCTATCATTTTTTTAAGGCTTACCGCCTACCCGGCTTTTGAAGGATTTTTCCATGCTTTCCTTAAATCTCATGGGTTCTAAATGCTTGATTTTATATGAATAAACTCTTGGATCATTCTATTTCAACATACAAGTTTTTATAAGGTTTAAAAATCAGTGGTCTAAATTTTTTAAAATTATTCAAAGTTTAAAAAACTATGTTTTTTATCGAAAAAACACGATTCAAGTGTTTTTTTTCTTAGCAAATCGATCATGCCGAATACATTTGCAAGGTCAGATTTACTAAAAACAAATTTAGAACACTTGTTCCTTTATGGTAGGCCAAAAAAGTGATAGGCTCAGCTGCACTTTTAATTTGAAAACAATTCTGAAAACACTCATTCGCTTATGGTAGGCCAAAAAAGCAAATCGACCTTTAATTTTTTTTAAGAATCTTCTGTGGAAAACTTTAAATATTTTAATTTTTTATTTTTTTTTCACATCAGACCCTTCAGATGTGATATACATATGGTAGAAGTCCTTGATGTTGTTTTTTCTATGTATATGTCAGCTTTTTCGTGAGTTGAAAATCAATGGCTTAAAATATACTGAATTTCTAACCCTTAAAAAATTGAATATTTATATTGAAAAATGTGACTCAAAGATCTATTCCTACTATGCTTACTAGTATTTTAATATGCTTAACACATCTATGGGTCAAATTTGGTCAAAACAACCTCCGTCCATGAGTTCCAACTAGGACACACATATCATGATGAAAATATACTAAATGGGGTTTTCAAGCTTTTTATTTTTTATTTTTAAATTTTAACTATGCATATGTAAACTATGTGCTTAATTATTTTAATAGGTTTTGTGTTCTCTCTGAAATTTAATAGGGTACAAAATGACATCTACACTAAAAAATTTGATTTAAGAATCTATTTCTAGGTTTTCAACGGGGAACATCACGTGTGGTCAAATTTATTAAAAAGCATATATAAATACAATTTTTTTGAAGTGTGGACAGGTCAGTGGACCGTTTTGTTGGAGGACCATATATATATATATATATATAATCACTAGAATATGAGAACTTATTTTCATGGATTTTTTGTTCTTTTCTCTTGAATCTAAGAAGATGCGATCTACATGCTTGGTTTTATAAGAACTCACTCTTGAATCATCAGATTTTGATGCATAAACTTAATTTTTTTAAGGTTTTAAAATCAATGACTCATAATCTTCATAAATATTCAAGCATTCAAAAATAACATTTTTTCATCAAAAATACATGATTCAATGGTTGATTCCTAGCAAATTCACCGTGCCAAGCACATCCACATGATTGGATTTGCTCAAAAAAAGTGTTGAAAATACCCATATTTCTAGTTCTCATATTTCAATTGTCATATTCCTCTCTCTCTCTCTATATATATATATATATATATATATATATATATATGAGTGAACATGAGAACTAAAAATATGAGCATTTTCAACACATGTTTGCCCAGTTTACATATTTTAGTTATCTTTTATATATATATATATATATATATATATATAGAGAGAGAGAGAAGGGTAATATATCATTATAAATGTTTGTAGTTTACTGATGGAGCGTAAATAGGACGTTAGTTAACCTGCCCAACCCGGTCGAGCGTGCATCGTAAGAGAAAGGTATCACACCGCTTGGGACCATGCGATCAATGAGAGTTCTCTTGTGGTGATCTAATCAATCACGTCCTTCTCTCTTCGTGGTCCCAAATTAAACTTAGTAGACAAGGCACACCAGCTGTCAGCTGTTTGCTTTCATGTTTGCCCCTCAGATCCAGTGTTGTCAGTATCGGTGCGTACCGGCTTATTGCCAGAAAATCCATAGATAATGACCTGAAACAGTTTTTTTAATAAAATGTAAATATTAGCTTAAATTTATTTTAATTGCTTTAACACGTGTCACTTTTTGATTGACATCTAATATTTTTTTTTATTATTTGGCCGATTCAAAACGATTCACTTGAGAATCAGTATCGGACGATTCACCTGAATCTCTGGCCAAACTATACAGGTCCGATTCCGATACTGACAGCATTGTTCAGATTTCGTTCATTGTTTGCGTTAACATGATATCACAAGTGCCCATGTTTTATTCCTAAAAGTGCGTGCACAAAAATCCAAGAAACCTCAATCTACGGATCTCATCATTTGACATTTCATCCTACATTCATTTGCCCTCCGATCAACGGTTAGAATTGCTTCGATGTGGACTCTACTATCTAGATGCTTGGACGGCTAAGATTTACATAGGATGGAACACATCCTATGTCAAAGGATGTGATCTTTTTGCAGGATTTTTGTAACTAAAAACATTTAAGACGCTGAAATCATTATGTTAGAGAGCACCAACTACTTAAAAAGCACAGGAATTAAGACCGCAAAAACAATGGCAAATCGGGTGCTTTGAGTGTGCAGCTGCATCTGACTGCCCTCCATCTCTAGGGTACAACCCTCCATCTCTAGGGTACAACCTCTAAGCTGTGGGTCCAACAGAAGAGGGCAGATCAGGTAGGGGTGGCACACTAAAGTGTGCAATGTTATTGCACCTGATCTGCCGTCCCGTGAAAACTGCCTGTCTCCCTAGTTTATTGCTGCAAACCCCCTACGCTTCTCTTATCATGGATTACGTGCAATGTGATTGCATTAAAGAATGTGCTGTCCTTGTCCTTTGAATGAAATGTGCTCCCCATACAATTCAAGCATCCAGCTCTTTCATATTCACAATGGATTTGGTGTACAAACCATCATCCAAGAGCAGCGTTAACTCTTCTTTTAGCCTGTGAAGGAAAACCCCTATATCAAGATCGGCTGCAACAACTGGAATACTCTTTAGCCAATGGCATTCAGGAAGAGTTGGCCCCTCACTTGTTCATTTCTTGCTCTGTTGCTCAAAAATCTTGGTCTCTAATATGCAGGACGTTTGGAATTTGGTGCGTACAGTAATGTGAAAACCTTCATCTCCCAAGGGCTGCTACATTCCAGTCTCTATGAACTTTTTAGCTTAAGCTTGGTGAAGGAGAAGGGAGAGATGGTAGAAGGAAGAAAACAAAAGAGAGAATGGGGGGCATTCAGGAGGTTTCCTCCATAAAAGATGAAAAGAGAGGAAAAGAAGAAAAGGGTCCTTTTTTTTAGGAGAGTTGGTTTCCTAACCCACCTCCTTCTCTCTAATGTGGGCCCTACTAAGGATGCATCAAAGGGGGGTTTCCCTTTTTTGTGGAGAGGTTATTTAGAGAGGGTGGTGTATGTTCACCCCCGATGATTCACTGAATCCCACGTCTGTGTTCGAGGCTTTGAATGAGCACCGCGTATATAAGCACATGGGGCTCGTATTCCCGTGTATGTTGACATAACTTTGCATCGGACTCTGGTGTTGTTGCAAAGACTTAAGTACCCTTTCTTGCTATTCTTTTCATAAAGTGATGGTTTGAGAAAATGACAAAAATGGCCTTCATTCAAAAAAGAAAAAAACAAACAGTTCAGAAAAAGGACAAACATGTCCTCCATCCAGAAAGTCAAGGATGATGTTGACTCTTCAAAGTCTTCTTCTTCTTTCTCCGTTCAAAAAAAGGACAAACATGTCCTCCATCCAGAAAGTCAAAGATGATGTTGACTCTTCAAAGTCTTCTTCTTCTTTCTCCGTAAAACACTGTAAAAACCCCCTCTCTCTCTCTCTAGAGAAGAAATCAAGGGAGGCAAAGAGTTCTCCCTAGAGAAGGCCATGAGCATCAACCCTCTCACTCACTCTCTCTTCTCTCTCTACTTTTGTGCACATCCAACAGACGATCCTACATTGCTCCATCGCCATCTTCTTCTTCTTCCTTCTCCGTAAAACACTGTAAAACCCCCTCTCTCTCTCTTGAGAAGAAATCAAGGGAGGTAAAGAGTTCTCCCTTGAGAAAGCCATGAACATCAACCCTCTCACTCTCTCTCTCTCTTCTCTCTCTACTTTTGTGCCTGATTTAGAGTTTTTGCCCTTACAGGAGGGGGGTTCGGAAGCATGAGAAAATGTTTTTTGGGCCTTCCAATAACGATTTGTAGTATTATCGGGCTTTCCTACAACAATTTATAGTATTTTTGGGTCTTCAACGAAACGTTATAGTGATTTGCGGAAGACACTACAAATCGCTTAACGCTATAGTGATTTGTAGTGTCTTCCGCAAATCACTATAGCGATTTGTAGTGTTATTCAGTAAACAAATCACTGTAAATCGCTACCCGAATTAGGACAAACTTGTCAGGACCATATCTGCCTAACCGGAGGTCATATTCCAAATCTGTAAAAAGTGGTGTCTTTGTTATTGAGTCTAGTTTATTTCTGTAATTTTTTAGTGATTTCTATTGTCATTTCATTCCTCATTTTAACTAAAAACCAGACCCCTATTATTTTGTGTTATTTGAGTTGCACAACACCATTCTCGCTTGACATCCACATCTTGATTATGGCATGCTCCTTGTTGAATTTTCCATTGATTTCTTCCAACCTTGCTTGGAACAAAAATATGTCTTTCTCACCACGATACCTTGTGCATTTTTTACCACGACACCCGGGACCCGTGCCGGGGGGAGCCCCCGGACCCCCTCTTGTAAGGGCAAAAACTCTAAATCAGGCTCCACAACGAATCAAGTTGAATGATGCTACCCACGCAGGGAGGAGCCCCCAAACCCTCCTCCTATAAGAGCAAAAACTCTAAATCAAGCTCCACAATGAATCAAGTTGAACGATGCTATCCACGCTAAGAGGAGCACCCAAACCCTCCTCCTATAAGAGCAAAAACTCTGAATCAGACTCCACAACTCATCAAGTTGAATGATGCTACCCACGCTGAGAGGAGCCCTCAGACTCCCCTTTCTGTAAGGGTAAAAACTCTAAATCAGACTCCACAACTCTTCAAGTTGAATGATGCTACCCACGTTGGGAGGAGCCCCCAGACCCCTCTCCTGTAAGGGCAAAAACTCTGAATCAGGCTCCATAACGAATCAAGTTGAATGATGCTACCCACGCTGGGAGGAGCCCCCAAACCCTCCTTCTGTAAGGGTAAAAACTCTGAATCAGGATCTACAACTCATTTATTTGAATAATGCTACCCACGCTGGGAGGAGCCCTCAAACCCTCCTCCTGTAAGGGTAAAAACTCTGAATCAGACTCCACAACAGTCAATGTGCAGGTCAGTCGGTGCTTGATGGAGCAATGTAAGATCTTCTGTTGGATGTGCATAGAAGCAGAAAGAGAAGGGAGAGAGAGAGAGGGTTGATGTTCATGGCCTCCTCCAGGGGAGATTTCTTTCTCAGATAATCCTGCAGTGCAGAGACTGGGTCTTAAATAATCATCTTTGGGGCACTTAAGTCTTTACAATCACTTCTTTTCAAGAATCGTCATTTTTTTTGGCACCAATGGAGGAGAGGGTACTTAAGTCTTTGCAATCGCATCAAACTCCAATGCTAATTAATGCTGACAAACATGGGAATACAAGACGCACATGCTTACATACGTGGTGCTCTTTGGGACCCCCGAACATGAGATGTAGCTAACTGCCCTGTTCGGGGGGAGAACATATAACCTGCTTTGGGTTATTTCTCAAACCACTTGTCTATGGTGGGCCCTCCACTAAGGAGGGAGCATTCAATAAAACCACCTTCTATCTCTATCCATGTGGGCTCCACTAAGGATGTCGACCCACCTATTACCACATTTAAAACTTTTTTGTTTGTTTTTTTCTAGGTAATTAAGAAACTTACCTCTGCAACAAGGTGGGGTTCACCCTCCTCTAGAACCCTCTAATAATTAATTACTTAATTTATTTATCTCTTAGTTAACTTACCTGATTAAAACCTCAAAACTTACCGTTTTGAAAAAAAAAGAGAATTACCAACTCTCAAAACCTTCTAGTAACTTCTTTAATTATTCTAATTTTATAATTAATTTAATGTAGATCATTACCCAAAATTTCAAATGTCATGGGTCTCGCTTAAAGAATCTATATGCATTTAAGAATCGCCACTTGGCGTAGAAAGAGTGCAAAAGACTATTATACCCTTGGCCACCTCCACACCCCCTATGGGCCCCTATGTTGACACATGGCTCCTCAATGAGTTGGGCATGACCCTCTGGCCCCATAAGCAATCAAGGTAGGATCTCTCTATGCACATACTAGGATCAAGTTTGGGTACATAGAGTGTTCTTCCAATGGTTTATGTGGGTGAGAGATGGTTTTTAAACAAGTCCCATGCTTAGGGGGATTTCAAAAATATGTTTTGAAATATTATGCGCTATTCTAAGTTTAAGCAAAGATCAGTTTTGCTAATTGGGTCATTTTTTTAGTTTATGCCAAATCGGGTATTGGGGTTGTATAAGTATATTAGATTTGAAATGTCATTATGCTTAGAGTTGCTTGTGGTATTGTATATGATAGATTTATGGGTCTTATCATGCAACTCCATTTAGGGTTGGAAAACAAGTTGAACAGCTTGTAGTTTGACTTGGTTCAGCTCGCTATGAATTTGTTCGTGTTAGGTTCATGTAACTAGCAAACTAAACTACGAGCGACTCGTTAACAAAAAAAGGAGTCAAGCACGAACAAAGGGTGCTCAACTCAGTGGACTCGAATTCGGCTGGGCTCATTTACCTACGAGCATGAGAAAAGCTCCAACTGAGTTATAAAAAAGCTGAACCTGAACAAGGTTGGGCTCGGTTAGTTTGGCCCTAATTACATCCTGCTCTGTTTTTCTTTTCTACCAGGGAGTACACCTGGGGTAAGTTTGGTTTGTTAGGTTACATGTTACTCCAAATTGAATCACAACCACAAGAGGCCCTTTGTGATTTTGATTCTCCACTCATTTTCTTATGTTTGGTTAAGCAATGCCAATCAGATCGATTTTCTCATTCTCATGAGATTCCGAATAATTTCTTAAGACGCTATCAAACATTAGCTCTCACTACTACGGCAAAAAATGCGCACTCATGGGTTTCTCTTTGGTGAAAATTCACAAATCGCACTGAGAAAGAATCCATTGGAGAACACACCCATTTGTGGAAACACAATGACCATGAATTGAATTCCATATTGGACGTTGATGGAAAACACAACATCGATCATCGACACCATCATGATCATCGTGAGGAGTCAAGGCTTGTAGAGGCCGAAGGAATGATTGACGCAGGAGAAGCCACCGTCCACGTTGAGGTTGAGCCCGCTCACGTACTTAGACTCGTCGCCGGCGAGATAGAGCACGGCCTGGGCGACGTCGTCGACGGTGAGGTCCACCCCTTGCAGGTTGGCGAACTGCCCCACGTAGCGGTGGAAGTCATCGAGTGGGGAGCCCTCCCCGCCCTCCGAGAAGGGGACAGCCAGCGGTGTCCCCACGGCGTAGGGCGAGACGCAGTTCACGCGGACGCCGTGACGGCCGAGGTCGGCTGCCGCGCTGCGCGTGAGCCCCAGCACGGCGTGCTTCGACGCGACGTAGGCGTGCGGGCCCATCCCGGCGAGGGTCGCGGCGACGCTGGCGATAGACACGATGCTGCCGCTCCGGCGGGGGACCATGGCGCGCGCAGCGTGCTTCATCCCCAGGAAGACGCCGTCGACGTTCACGGCGAAGACCCGCCGGAAGCCGTCTAGATCGGAGCGGCGGATGTCAAGGGATCCGGCCTCGGCGCCGGAGGCGCCGGAGACGCCGGCGTTGTTGACCATGACGTCAAGGCGGCCGAAGCGAGCGAGGGCGAGGTCGACGGCGGCGGCGACGTCGGCCTCCACGGTGACGTCGCAGTGGGCGTAGAGGAAGCCGTCCGGGTCGCCCTGCGCCTCGCAGACCGACCGCCCCAGCTCGTCCTGAACGTCCACGATCACCACCCTCGCGCCGTGCCGGTGAAAGAGCTCCGCCGTCCTCCGCCCGATCCCGCTCGCCCCTCCCGTCACGATCGCCACCTTCCCTTCTAACCTGCACATAATCATCATCAATTGCATCTCTCCAAAACCATCCTCAGAGACAGAGAGAGTACCGTACCTTCTAGCAGCAGCAGAGGGGGAGGCATCCTTAGCAACAGTCTCGCATTCGGCAGACATCGAGAAGCCTTCAATTGACAAAGGAAGAGAAGGGTGGGAGCGCCTATTATTAGCCGAAGAAATGAGGCAAATCAAATCTTGCTCTGCGACGAACCTTTCTTCTGTTACTGTCCTTTGTGTGTGAAGGAACCATGTGAAAGAAGATAAACAAATGGTGCCAAGGGAAGAAGATGTGGAAAAGGAAAAGCTGGAAAGTTTGTTTGGTGCAGTTGAATGACGGATATGGACGGTGCAGAAGGTTTAATGTCAGGTAGATACAGATCATTGGGCCACACAGGACACGACAGGACACGTAAAACAAAACTATGTGATATTTTAAGAAAATACCATGGAAAGTGCAATTCTATGAAAGAAAGAAAAAAAAGATGTCTGTAGTGCAGATGTGTATCAATGAGTTGAAACCCGTAAGTGCAAGTTTTTTTGTTTTTTTTTATAAAACCCATAAGTAAAAGTTGTTTTAACTCAATTTGACCTTACAGATAGATGTGTTCAGCATAGTGAATTTATTGGAGCTGTGTTTTTTTTACAAAAAAATGACTTTTTCTATGGCACTAAAATTTAGTGCATTTATTGCAGTTGATTTTTGAATCATCAAAAATACCTATGCACACACCTTATTTCAGAGACTCAAAAATCAAATATTGCTTATTTTAACTTATTGATACCATATGCACATATGCACGAGAGACATCTAAATACAAAAAACAAACCACACAAAAAAAAGCTAATCATACCCAATATTCATGGAGTGACTTTGAGTAAACCAATTGAGATTGAGATGAGGTGCAATGTGATCCACACCAACAATGCCTCCACTTTAATTCTGTTGTCTGCAACTCATCACCCATCATTTAATTTAATGTTGTGCCCCACACTGACAGGCTGTATCCCAAAGTTGATAGGCGATTAGGTGCAGCAGAAAAAAAGTGAACTTGTGTAGCACCTGATCCTTGGCACATGCATCTCTTTGGAAGGAAGTGTATGGGGGCCCACCCTCTCAAATTTCATAGTTTTGATGAGAAATGTGCAATGGGGATTGAATATAAGCGGCCGTCCATTATATATAACTAGATATTTAACACCCCAGCTATATTGTCATACCTAGATGAATCATATTTATACTAATCCTTTTTATGATAAATAAATAAATAAAGACATACAAATATGAATACATTTAAAAAATTTCATAACTTATTCTTAAAATGAGTAATGGATGGTTCTGCCCCGTTAGGCCCTTCCAAAAAGCATAGTATTTAGTATTTTTTCTCACATTTAACATTAAAGATGTGATCTATAGGTTTTGTTTAGTGAAAAACTGGCTTTTGGAGAAGAGCATGATTCGGGTTTTCGAAATGAAGGGGGTTAGTTTTTCCAAAAAAGAGATGATTTTTTTTTAGTAAAAATCAAAATTATTCTGTGACACATAGCATTCATGAGATATTTAAGCCTAATCCAAAATATCCCTTGGCTAATGGGCAAACTATTTATATTCCTAAGGAACCAAGGTCTCTAAAAGCCGCTCTTGCCCCCTCATAAGTGAAAAACAACTATAAATGAATAAATCACAGCCTTAGAAGTCAATGATACCTGGGAGCGTACGTGCCCCTCCTAAGTTAAAAACAACTATAAAAATGAAGAAATCACTGCCTTAGAAGTCAATGATACTTGAGAGCTTGTTCCAAAAGAACCTAACATGCACGTTGTTAGTTCAAAATGAGTCTATAAAACTAAGCTCAAATTTGATGTGACCTTAGATCGTTAATTAAAGTGCATGCTGGTGACCAGAGGTTTTTAATCAAGATGAGGACGAAACTTTTTTGTGTTATTAGACCAAGAAGTATTTTGCTAGTGTCAGAAAATAAAAAATTACTGTTGGATGTTAAAAATGCTAAATTGACAAGAAGCTTGACACGCGAAGAACCCAAAGTTGGCGAACAACAGTGCTGGAATTGGTAAGCATGCATCTGTTGCTTGGTATCTCTCTATTATTTCCAGCTTTGGCTTTCATCACACCATCTTCTGATGAAGTTCAGATGGGCCAAACTCGTCAAGTGGAAAATAGCTCAGACAATAACGTGGTGCAGCTTTATGTTGATATACAAGAGAGTGAACTTTGGAATCTATGGATGACCCAGTTCACGAACTTGAACTGAAAGGAACTGCTGACACTAAAATTAGATCTTCTTACAACTAGGGCTGGGAAACGAGATGAGCCGCTCATGATTCTGCTCATATAGAGCTCATTCGAACTTGTAAAAGCTCAAGCATGAACAACCAGTGTTTAGATGGTATAAGCCTATTAATTAATAATAAATATATTTTATACTATAAAGTGAAGATGGTTGAAGTGTTTGGCTTGCAAATGATTAGAGTTCAAATCTTATTGCTTACAAGTTTGAAACAATTATTTATTTTGTAAATGAGCAAGTTTGAGCTTGGCTTAGTAGGTTTAGGGTCCAAATTCTATTATTTTCAACTGACAAAGTATATTCGCTAGCTCATGCTCGGCTAATTGAGATTGGGCTTTTCATGAGCTTGACTTAGTAACACTCTCTGTTTGGTTCATTTGGCTCGTTTACCTGCCTTATGACTTCCACTGTGATAGCTATTGTGGAAAATATCTCCCTTTACCATCAACCTGTACAGAATAGCGTCTCGATCGATCAGCACAGGCTCCATCAATTGCCAGGAACTGAAAATATTCCTTCTAGTATGGACATTGTTGATCTCAGTATCCCACTTAAGCTTCTGCTATGGGCATACATGTTCATGCATGGTCGCTATTCAAGCATTCTGTCTGTTGTCAAGCACTGTGAAGAAAATGTGAAAGGTATAAAAATTGTGCAACAGCAATTTCTATAATTTAGTACTTGGTCTGTGGGTTGTTTTTTATGTCTAGAACTTAGCAATGCCTTCAGATGCCTTTATGTGAATAGTGTTCATAATGACTTACTGCCTGTTCTTCCAGATGAGGCTGAAAAAGGGCCCTACAGCGGCATTGCAACTATATATGTCCACTAGCTACTCATATTGGGAACCCTGTTTTGGGAGATGAGAATGGTCTTGAGAGTCAAAAAGGGAGTGGAGAGGAATCATTTTCAACTACATTCTCACAAGGATATAATTGACAACTCCCACCTCACCTTTCATTTTCTTCTGGATCCACTCTCATCTCATCTCCAACACCTAGAGATGGCAGTGGACCGGGGGACAAGGTCTCCACCCCTGCCCCGTCTCAAAATCCTACCGTTCATCCCCGCCTTCATCCTTGTACGGGTTTTGATTTCAACCTCCATCCTTGTTTTATGTCCTCCATCCTCAGTCCAAACGGAACGAGGCGGGGCGGGCCTCATTTTTCCTCAGTCCACTGTCATTCTTAAAAAAGGATTGAGGACAAGATGGAGCGGAGCGGGGCAGGGCGGGGTGGGGATCAGGACAGGGATGGAGCGGGGAGGGGGGGGGGGGAGGGATAAGAGTCCATCCCTGCATGGCTCCCCCCTCCCCCCTGCACTGACATCCCTACCAACACCAGCTCCCAAACAGAACCTAGTTAACTCTGATCCAGTAGGACAATGTTGTAATGTATTATCACGTATATGAATTTCATGCTCTTTCTCTCTCTAACAGTTAGGCCTGTACCTATCTCTATTTCTTTTCATCCAGCTACTGGAATCGCAAGCTTTTTTAATTCCCGCATGAAACTCTTTGCCCACACCGAGTGTGTGTGATACAACCACCACTGGATTGAAAGTTGTTTCACTTACATTCATTTTGGACAGATACCCTGCTACTATCAAATAAATCCCACCTTTTTAGTCTCCTAGTATGTACGCTTATTCTTTTTATAGCTTTTTAATAATATTTTTAATAATTTCTTAGTAAAACATGCATTTTTTTACTAAAATATCTAAAAATAGTTTTTTATTGATTAAAAAATTAAAAAATTCATACACTCATAACTATTTTCTGAAAAAAAAAATTGAACTTACGAGTCGAATTCGCATCACATGTCATCGTGTCCACAAATCATTGCGACAATTTACAGCACAAGCAGGAATTTACTGGAAATTGTTTCCAACTTCACTACATTGAAAGTGTGTTTGGATTTGGGGAATATTGTGGAATTGGAATCCAACTCCACAAAAGCCTTCTTCAGGGCTGAAAAATGGTCCAAGGATTTAGTGAAACCGGATTCCAATTCCACTAAGGCTCTGTTTGAGATCGGTGATGAAATCAGTGGACCCCAACCATCTCCCCTCCAAACACCAGTCCCATCTCCATCTCCCCTCCCAAAATGGTGACTCCAATCAACGGAAATGCTTAGGATTTGGTGCATCCCCCATCACAGCTTCCAACTACAGCTCTCAAACAGAGCCTAAATTTATCGTACCCAAACTCCTAAATACATACATATTTAAAGAGCTAGGGATGTAAATGGGTCGGATTTGGTTTGAATGTGGAGTTCACTGAATCCAACTTAATCGGCTTCTAGCTAATCGGATTCAATGCCAAGTTCAGATGAAAAAGAGTAGTACTAATAGAATACACACTTATATAATCTAACTTGGATATCCCTCATAATCAAATTCAGTTCGGACTTGGTTTGGATGTAAAACCCCAAATGTAATCCGGACTTGATTGTTAATCAGAAACTCTTTTCTTTACATAATCCAACTAAACTGATTCTGGTCCCAAAGGGGTTTGGCATACTAGACGGGTGATCTGAGTTCAAATCCCACAGGTATCAGACCTTTGCACATTAAGCCAAAGCAAGGCGACTCCCTGGGTGTGAGGGGTGCACTATGGTTTTACGCCGCTGGAGAAGCGACCACAGGTTTCGCAAGCAGTGGCAGAACCAGAAAATTTACATAGGAAGGGCCAGCAATATATATATATATATATATATATATATATATATATATATATATATATATATATATATATATAACAGTGGACAGTTTTTTCGTCCACTGTTACAATGGACGAAGGAGCGCCACTGATTGTGCGTGCGATCACCGGTGCTCCTTTATTTTGCACAAAATAAGGGTCTTAGCTGTGGTCAGAAACCGCTGCTAAAGCCCCTATTTGCATGATTTCACGCAAAATCAGATGCTCTAGGAGTATCCGACGGTTGGGCATCCATTATTACACCAAGTGTAATCATGCCACCATGATGTTCGAATGAATTTTTTATTTTTTAGAACATGGCATTCCTTATTTTGATCTTATTTTGATTAAAATATGACAGAAAAGATAAAAATTTTCATGAAAGTGTTAGACAAACCTGAAAAATGTGTTGTCAATTACACCACTGCATAGCTTAGTGGCTTTCAAGCTTCCACAGAAGGCAAGATGAGCCTTAGCCGTTCATGCTTACCCTCTTCTCCAACTCAAATACTTGGTACGTGATACATGGACACGGCAACAATGAAAAGGTAAATAAATTAGGCAACTTAATTTTTGTAGGCTGCTAGTTTTAGGAAACGAAGGTGTCCCAAAGGAGTTTGGCTCAGTGGGATGGGGCTTAGGCTGCTAGGCAGGCGATCTAAGTTCAAATTTCATGAACATTAAGCCTTGCATGGCCATTCTATGAGAGCAGGGCGTAAGCCCAAGGAGTTTTAAGCTGTCAGGACAGCAACCATAAGTATGGCAGACAGAGCCAGCATGGCTAGGTCTCTGATCCTGTGGGTGGTTTCTCCGTGCAAATATCGAAAAAAAGGAAATGAAGAAGGTAAATTGGGTAACTTGATAGACGGTTATCTCTTTCCTTCTCAAAATATTATCTTTTTGTTTATTTTTATGGTCCAGGACCCATATAAATGTATATATTCTGGCCCCACATAAGCCTTAAAATATATGTTTTTGGCTGGTCCCTGCCTGCCAATCCTTGGTTCTGCACCTGTTCTCAGGCATAAGACCAGCCCGGCCAGGTCTCTTACACCGAAGTTGGTTTCTCAGTCTTTGGTAGGGATGACAATGGACCGGGGTGGGGTCGGGGGACAAGGTCTCCACCCCCGTCCCGGCTCAAAATCCGAACCTCCATCCCCGCACAGAGATGGATTTTAACCTCCACCCCTGCCTCCACCCCCGGTCCAAACGGGGGCAAGGCGGGGCCCATTTCTTCTTGGTTTAGTGTCATCCCTTAGAAGGATTGGGGATGGAGCGGGACGGGACGGGGCGGGGGAAAGCATAAAGCCATCCCTGCCTCCATCCCCGCATGGGGATGGATTTTAACCTTCATCCCTGCCTCCATCCCCGTTTCATGCCCTTCAACCCCGGTCCAAACTGAGCGAGGTGGGGTGGGGCTCCGCTTTCCCCTGGTCCACTGCCATCCCTAGTCTTTGGTGAAAAAAAGAAAAAGAAAAACAAAAATTCAGATTGGATTAGATATCTAACCCATTTCCACACCATTGACATCCCTACCTAAGAGCACTTATTTACTGGATCTGAATCCTAATCCGAGTGCAATCATGCCCGATCCGTTCTTGCAGTGTTTGGTAATAGGTATGGACCATATCCGAATCCGAGCCGTTTATGTCCGTTAATCAGATCAACCCGACCCAGTTACTCCGTCCCAACTCTATAGTCTTACCGATTCTACACGGAGTCGCCCGTAACCGTAAGCGGGCACGCCCACCATCCGTTTGTTGAATTGTTCATCTTCTTCGAGCTCCATGGCCGCCTTGCAGACGCTCCGCCTCTTCTCATTCAATCCCGTGCGACCTTTCCTCTGGCAAATTTCCAATCGTCCGGCGAGGTTCGTCGCGATGTCCTCAATTCAGCCTCCAGACGTCCCTAAACTGGCGGAAAGCGCCCGAATTACGCTCACCCCAGAAGAGGTAACGCCCTTATTCATCCGATTCCCCTCTTCTTTCCCTTCTCTTTTGGTTTTGGTTGCCCAAATTAGAAGATGGTAGTCGTTGGTTTCCCTTGAATTGGTGCACTCGATTAAGTTCACCACCATGGTCTCAGCAAATTCCATGTTTATCATATTCCACAAGCCAACAGAGGAGAATTCCTCAAATGGTTTCTATCACGTTAATATCAAGATAAAAAAAGATATTTTCAAAATAGGTGATGATTTGAAAATATTTTCCTTTTTTGGGTGTATAATATTGTCATTTGAAAATGTCACAATAAAATAACGATATTTTCAAAGAATATCCGCGACAGCTATGAGTATGGTTCGTGTTCACAATCCTATTTCATGACATATAACTGCCTGACATATGACTGAAGGAAATTGGTTTTGAAATGCAAGCATTAGTTTACACCTGTGAGACTGATGTAGAAAGATCTCAAACTAAGTTTCTCTAGTTAAGAAACTGAAAGCTGTACATCCATAGAGTTTCTGTTTAAGTGAACTGTGGTTTCTGATGACAATCTCACATCGAAGAATGGCAATGGACAAGCAGAGTAACAGAGAGCTCTGAACGCGTTTGGAATTGGAAATACCTATATCACACTTGCTGGGCTTGCCATTTGAACCATTTCCAGTTCTACTAGTGGACCTCTGAACAGAACTATATCTAGAAATAAGCTCTGTGGTTTGTAGGCAAAACCAAGGTTGCCAAACTAGGAAGTGGAAGCGGGAAACAATACGGGAAGCCGAAGCTAGAAGCTAGGCATTTTAAAATTTATACGAAGCGGAAAGCAAAGTTTCAATTTAAAAGCGAAATATGAATAAAAAATGAAACAATATGGAATCAAACAAGAAACAAATAAAAACTAAAATAAAATTTATCATTCTTATATTTCATGATTTTTCTGTAAAAGAGTTAATTTTTTGTTAAAATCTAACAATGATGGTTACCAATTTAAAGAAAGTACATGGAAAGTGAGTGAAAGCGTGAGAGAAAATACATGAAAAAGAGGAAAAAAACGTGAGAAAAGTATATAGTATTCATAGACCATGTGTATGAGAAGCATAGAAGAAGCGTGGGAGAATCGAGCTTCCCATGAAGTTTCGGAAGTGAGGAGTATCGCGCTTTCGAAGCGAGTTTCCGGGAAGTGAGCTTCCCACGTACCTAAGAAGCTTCCGGTAACTCTGGGCAAAACTATGTAAAGCAGAATGATGAAACCAACAAATTGGCTGCACTCCAGATCTTTCAGTTTTCTCATTCAAGTGTGTCTTGGTACTATGTTTTGAAACTATTGAGTGCCTGCTGCTATGGGAAGGAAAGGAACTTATGTTTTTGTCAGTAAGAGAAAATTGGTTTCTTTGTCTTTGTTTTTTATAACCCAGTAGATTTGTCTAAGTTGTTAATTTTTTCTTACTTTTTTCTGTTTCTCTTTGCATGGTCCAGGTTAAAGAATTCGCTCCCAAAATTCAACAAGTTGTAGACTGGTACTTATTGATGAGGATTCATGTGTTTTATTTTAAATTTATCACTGTATTAATTGGTTGGTCACTCTTTTGATTTGGTTTTCTAAAACATTCCTCTGGCTTCATGTTCCTGTGTGTGTGTGTTTTGAATGTGCAGCTGATGAAATGTAAAGGGACAAGGAATTGCCTTTATGACAAACTTGTGCTACTTGACTTGTCATGGTTTAACCTAGCTTTGTACATATTTTAGGCCCTGTTTTTATTTATTTTTTACATGCATAAATTAAAGCACATTTTATAAAGAAGAATTTTGCCTTTATTTTTAATTAGGTGAATGTTTGGATCATCAATTATTTAAACTAAAATGAAAAGAAAAGAGATTAGTATGAGTAGTGGTGGTGGTGGTGGTGATGATGATGCTGGAGAAGTGGTGCTGTTGATGACGGCAGTGGTGGGATGGAAGAAAATAAGCAGTTATAAAAGAAAAAAGTAGGTCCCTCCATGCTTTTTTTTTTTGGAAAAGGGGATGATTTCTCATCAAATTTATAAAAGCTTATTAAAAAATAAAAATAGAAGTAACCTATTTATAAAGTGATCCAAACAGGGTCTATGCTATCTTTAAGATGTAACTATTTTCCTTTTTCTATACTATATTGTGATTTTGTGCAACAATGAATAGTTCAAGGGGAAATTTATTGCAAATTTCATTTAACATTACTTTGGATAGTGAGTGTTATATACAGAAAAACTGTGAGGATCTATGACCGGGATAAGAATACCATAATCTGAGTTATGCTGTCAATGTTCAACATATAATTTGCTAAAAACATGCAAAATCTTGCCATGATGTAGGACTTTTACTGTAAAAGGAAATTGAGGATTTGAGGGAGCATGGGAAAATTTATAGTGCTGCTGAAAAATCTAGTTATAAATAATAACAAGCTGCTTTATGTGGTTCAATCTCCTAGTCCTTTTGTTTTTCAAGTGTAAATTGCATATTCCATGTTAAAGCTATGTCACATGGGTGCGGGTGCGGGTGCGGGTGCGACACGGGTGCGGCGCAATTTCAAAAATTTTGGACACGGGAACTCAGCTATATATATATTAAAATATATATATATATATATATATATATATATATATATATATATATATATATATAAGACTCGGTCAAAGTTGTGCCCATTAGGAGACAGGTGATGAGTTGTGAAGGCATTCTGTACACTTTCTTCGTACAGGAATAATTCACTTTTGGGCACTTTCTTCATACACTGTAATAATTCACTTTCTTCATACAGGAAAAAACCACAAAAACTTGAGTTGTGCCCATTCTGTACTTAAAACTTGAAAGTGTACAGGTTTTTTTAGTTGTGATGGGAGCCCAGAAAATTTTTAAAAAAAAAATTCAAAAAAAAAAATTTCCAAAAAATGGACCAAAATGACCTTGGGTGCGTTGACCACACCCAGGGTCGGGTTGACCGAGTCCGAGCCGCACCCGTGTCCGCACCCGTGTCGGTGCGTGTCGACGAGGGTGCGGCGACCTTGGAGCCGAGTCCGTGTGACATAGTGTTAAAGTAAGAGAATGAAAGAAGACAAATACTTCCAGATCTTTTGGTAACCTTTAGGATTAAACTGTAATGAAATGGTGGTCTTCTACAAAAGCACAGGAATCTCTCAAAAGAGTGTCTATTAATGACACTTCAAACAAAACCCATAAAAGGGTATAAAAAGAAGAACACAATAAAATAATGAATCTTTATTTATCACAAAAATGCTTAAGAAGCATTGATAACAATGTCGAAGGGGATCACTCCTATTTATACAAAAAAGGAGAGAAATAGGAGAGCTCACTTTGAGCTCTCTCTTGAGAGTCGTTGGACTCTAGTCCAACTGCTCTAATTATAGCCGTTGGACTAGAGTCCAACGTCTATAATCTAGTCAAGTTCCTAGTTGGAACTTGACTATTTTATAATATCGAGTTCAATCCAAACTAGATATTGAAATCAAAAAATAAAGAAAAACTAATAATAATAATATAATATATATAATAATAATATATTATATTATATTATTATTATATATATAATATATAATATATTATTACCATTTTACCTCTAACAAAATTTTTTATTCCCTGAAATACCCCTAATATGAAAATTACTTTTTTACCCTTTTGTGGTTTGAGAATTTACTTGAATATGTCACTAGGATGGCAAATTACCTTTTTTCCCTGACAATTTAATTATTTACTAATATGTCCCTGAAATATTGGACCTGGATAAATATCCAGTTCCACTGAAAAATATCAGTTTGGATAATATCTGGATCCGCCAAAAGTTCAAATACAAGTTCAGATCAGTGTTTGGATCCAATAATTATTCAAATCAGGATTTTTAGACTTCGAATCATATCCGGACTGGTTCGGGATTCATAAAGGCTTGATTTTCAGGATTCATAAAGGCTTGATTTTTAGGATTTATGTAACATTGAAAATTTCCGGATATTACATCTGATATTTCTCTTTGAACAATTTCATATGTTCTCTATGCCTAGATTACTGCCTATTTTTTTCATTCCTTATAGCAGTCAAGAAGCAACCTGCTTTATGTTTTTTGGATCTAACTTCTGATCTCATAGGTAATAGACTTTAAATAATGGTGGGGTCTGAGTAAGGAAATACATCAGTTAAAAGTTATATGATAGTTCTGTTTTTTTTTCATAGTCCCAAAAGCAAAAGAGTATAATGTGGTGTTGATCTGGAGTGCAAATATATAAAATCTGACAGTCTGAATATAGTTGACATGGATTCAAATTCAGATTTGGTAGAACCAATAAGTACAAACAGAGGCTAATTTGAATGAGAGAATGGACCCTATTTTTGGGTCCAAATACAATAATTTGGTAACCACGCATTCGGATCAATCTCATATGTACATTATTGCAAATGCCTAACAAGAAGGATTTTAGGGATGGGTTGTGGTTGTTATATTGTGGTAATTAAAATAATTAAAAAAAAGAACACAAAGAAACTTGTCATAGGAGTAGATGGAGGGGTTAGACTTGAATTTTTTAGGATTGGCCTCTATCTTGATATGTAGCTATTACTAAAGCTTTCTGCAGTCTAAGAAAAGAAAAAATTGTTACTTTTATCCTCTTGGTGGACTTTCTCTTTCATATTGTTGGTTTGAATGAAAATTTATGCTATGATTAAATACGTAATTTTTGTGTTACATGAATCCTTGCCTTATAACTTGTTTGGAACAATGCCAAATGTAATCACATATAAAGTCTTGTGGCATATCAATTTCTAATGGTTGTATAACAGTACGTGTTTTTTTCTTTATTACAGGTTTGGGCAACTTCAAGCTGTTGATCTTGAAAGTGTTGAACCTGCACTTAGAGCTGGTGCTTGGCTAAGTTCCTAATTATATAAACATTTTGATATCTTGCATATTTTCATGCAATATTTATCCAAATGCCATTAAGTCCTAACCATGAATAGAAGTTTTCAAATGAAATATTTTTTTTTTTCTTTATGATATTTCATGGTTGACATAGTCTCTGGAAATACAAAGGAGAAGACTCAAGTAATTGAATGGCTACATATGTGATTTCATGTCTTTCTATATGCAATATGCTAAGTTATTTGACACAAGTTGAGGAATAATGAAATTGTTCTTATTTGACCTTGACAAAATCTCATATATATATCATCAAGCCTTATCCCAACTACATCGGTCGGCTTTATGAGTCATGTTTCTCTATTCATGTCTATCTAGGATTCTAGAGCTAAAACTTCGGTTACTTTGCAATATTTCATGTCACCTCTAACTGCCTCCTTCCAAGTCTTCATTGGTCTTCATTTTTTCCTAACTGCTTCTATTTGTACTATGCCAATCTTTTTTGCAGGTGTCAGAGGAGGTCTTTACACAACATGTCCATACCATCTTAAACGACATTCACTTATTTTCTCTGTTTTTGGTTTGACTCCTAGGCACATTCTAATATATTCATTTCTAATTTTATCATTTCTTGTAAACCCAGACATCCATCTTAACATACGCATCTGTGCAACATGCACTTTGTATTCTTGTTGTTTTTTAGTTGCCCAACATTCAGCTCCCTATAATAGTGTTGGTCTTATAGCAGTCTTGTAGAAACTCCCTTTCAGTCGTAGAGGTACTGTTTTATCACAAAACACGCCACTAGCTTGTCTCCATTTAACCCAACCGGCATTGATATATATATATATATATATATATATATATATATATATATATATATATATATATATATAGAGGATAGGGATCATCCTGCCCCCTTTTTCATTAGGTCACTGCTAGGATTTTAGGGGGGTCTTAATGGTGACCTAACTATACATACATACATATATATATATATATATATATATATATATATATATATATATATATATATATATATATATATGTTCTTTATTTATTACATCGATAAATAAAGGTGCTGCTAAAAAGATCTGATACTGCAGAAGGGAAATTCATACTTGGTAGCTAAGAATAAGAGAGGCAATAAGTTACTGTTATTACTGACTTCGGATCTCATCTAGCTGTCCGATCTTTTAAGCGCATTTGTAGCCATTAGAACTAAGAGGAACAGAAGTAGATGCTCTCTCTCTCTCTCTCTCTCTCTCTCTCTCTCTGTAGTTCATTCTGGGGAATACTGACACATATTGGATAACCACCACAAATAAGGAAAAGGATGTCCCTAGACAAGCTATGTTATCATCTCAAAATCCCTATGATCAGAGGTCTGCTTTGTCTTCTTTGATATCTTGCATTACCTCATGCTTCTTACCATAGTTATCTTTCTAAAACCAGCTTTTGCCAAGGTTCCTTGAAGTGGTCCAATTCCAAGGTCTTTCTTTTGAGTTAGAGAAGTCATGACATGCATATTCTCCTTCCAAGTTTGAATACATTGGAATTTGGAACCTTCTTATCTGGCTTTTTTAATATTCTTTGTGGTCCATCCAGGATTCATGTTGTACCCTATAAACGAGTTCAACAGATACTGCTCATTCTATATTGTTTCTTACAGTAAACTGCACATTGATAGCCCTATTAGGGTTTTGCCTTTTGATTCCCTAATCTTGGGAAGGGGCTTCGAATCCCTTCGATCAGAGGTAGAGGAATGCTGCCTGATTTGGCCTTCTTGGGTCTTCAGATCGATTCTTGAGAGAGGAATTTGAGTTTCTAAAAAGATTCGAGAGAGGATTCTCTTTCAAGAGAATGCAGACCTCTTTATTGGCTCCACTTCAAGGGGGAGTTTCCTCGAAGAATTACTCTTTACAGTTTAACCAGAATCAAGTCCCTTTCTAACGATACAAGAATTTGTTTTTATATCCCTCATGTCGGACACGAGTTATAACCAATTCAGTTCTTGATCCGATTAAGAAGAAGATCCATTGATGTCATTCTGTCGTTTAACTAGCTCGCCCTGTTACAAAGTAGTCTATCACACATCTATAATTTTGAAAAGTTTGTTATCATGTGCTAAAGGTCAAACCAAGGTTGCCAGACTAGGAAGCGGAACTGGGAAATGATATGGGAAGCGATGCATTTTAAAATGTATAGGAACCGGGAAGCGAGGAAAAAAAACATAAGAATTGAATGGGAATCAAAATGGAATGCAAATAAAAACTTAAATAAAAGTGATTATTCTTAAATTTCATGATTTTTTAGTGTAAGAATTAAATTTTTAACAAAATCTAAAAATGATGATGGTCAGTTTAGAGCTATGTCACATGGGTGCGGGTGCGACACGGGTGCGGCGCGATTTTAAAATTTTTGGACACGGGGACTCGGCTATATATATATATATATATATATATATATATATATATATATATTTAAAAAAAAGTGCAAAGACACAGCACAGTCACAGTCTGTGTTGTGCACAACACAACCTCTTTTTATATATTTTTTTAAATAAAAAATATAAAAAAATTGTTTTTTAGTTTTTTCACCCTACAAATAGACATTTTTTGAATCAGTCAATGTTGACCGAGTTCAAAACAAGAACGAACTTGGCCTCGACTCGTTGACCGAGTCCGACTCGGCGTTGATTGAGTCTGGGCCGTGTCCGAAGCTGCACCCGTGTCGGGGCGTGTCGACTCGGGTGCGGCGCCTCCCTAGCCGAGTCTGTGTGACTTAGGTTTAGAGAAAGCACATGGAAGTGAGTGAGAAGCGTGAGAGGAAACACATACAACAACAACAACAACAACTACGCCTTCATCCCAAAACAATTGGGGTCAGCGATATGAACCAAAAAAGAAATTCATTTTGGGTCTTCCACAAGAATCCTTTTCCTCCAATCATTTCTATCCAATGCCATGTCCTCGGTGAGGTTCAAAGCATTCATATCCTTTCCTATCATCTCCATCCAAGTCTTCCTAGGCCTACCCCGACCTCTTTTAACTAATATATTTTCCCATTTCTCCAACCTTCTAACTGGAGCATCATTAGGCCTTCGCCGAATATGTCCAAACCACCGTAAACGATTCTCTCGCATCTTATTTTCAATGGGTGCAACACCTACCTTCTTACGTATCTCCTCGTTCTGAATCTTATCTTTTATTGTATTACCACACATCCATCTAAGCATCTGCATCTCAGCTACACTCATTTTTTGAATATGATGTCTCTTGGCAGCCCAACATTCCGTACCATATAGTAAAGCGGGTCTAATAGTCGTCCTATAAAACTTTCCCTTCAACCGCAATGGCATTCTACGATCGCACAACACTCCAGTTGCACTTTTCCATTTCATCCACCCAACCTTTATCCTATGATTTACATCTCCATCAATTTCTCCATACTTTTGAATGATGGATCCCAAATATTTGAAATAATCATTCACCGGTATTTCTTGCTCACCAAGCTTCACTACACTCCCATCACTACTTCGTTGCTTACTAAACCGACATTCCATATATTCAGTCTTACTCTTACTCAACTTAAAACCTCTAGCTTCCAATGTCTGTCTCCATAATTCTAACTTAGCATTAACCCCAGCTCTAGACTCATCAATCAAAACAATATCATCAGCAAACAACATACACCACTGTACATTTTCTTGAATTGATCTCGTAAGCTCATCCATCACTATCGCAAATAGGAAAGGGCTTAAAGCAGATCCTTGATGTAACCCCACCGTTATCGGAAAATTGGTTGTCACCCCTCCACAAGTGCGGACATTGGTTACTACTCCTTCATACATATCTTTAATTATACTAATGTACTTTAGGGAAACACCTTTCTTCATCATTGTCCACCAGAGAACGTCCCTAGGTACTCTATCGTATGCCTTCTCTAAATCAATAAAAACCATATGCAAATCTTTGTTCCTCTCTCTATATCTTTCAATAAGTTGTCTAAGAAGATGTATAGCTTCCATAGTTGATCTTCCAGGCATAAAACCAAATTGATTCTCCGATATCATGACAACCTTCCTCAACCTAGACTCAATCACCCTCTCCCAAAGTTTCATAGTATGACTCATGAGTTTTATACCACGATAATTTGTGCAATCTTGTATATCACCCTTATTCTTATATAAAGGCACCAAAGTACTCTTCCTCAACTCATTAGGCATCTTATTTGTTCGCCAAATCAAGTTAAAAGGATTTGTCAACCATTCTAAACCTTTCTCTCCCAAGCATTTCCAAGCCTCGATAGGTATGTGGAGTGTGTGGAAAACATATAAGAAACATGAGAGAATCGAGATTCCCATCAAGTTTCGGAAGCGAGGAGTATTGTGCTTCCGAAGCGAGTTTCCAGAAAGCAAGCTTCCCACCTATCTAAGAAGCTTTCGTTAACTCTAATTTAAACTTCCTGAAAATCAATACATACTGGTGTATTAACTCTAAATATGAAGGATTTAATCATGAAGTTGGAGAGATATCTAAGCATTAAAGTGATAAAAAGCAAGGGAAAGGGAAAAGGGTTTAGACCAATGTTGTAAGTAGTGTACTGTATTTATGATAGTATCATATCGTTACTATGGAAAACAACAATACGAGTGTGTATCGTATCTATATCGGGTGTATCATACAATACACCCCTATATCGTACCGTACAGTATCGTACAATACCGGGTGTATCATATGATATAGGGTGTATCATACGATACACCTTCAGCACACTTTAAAAAGTGTCAAAACTTGTTTTTTATTTTTTTGGGTTTTAAAGACCTCTTGAAGGCTGACTTTCTCATTTGTGTAGAGGCCATTAGAGGGATATTCAGTCACCCTAGTGTTGGGGAACGACTCAACACACTATCGATAGATCAAAGAAACAAAAACAGAAAGAAGAAAAATAAATCTTGTGGAACTTCGAGATGGAAAGAGAGTGAAGGTGATGAGACATGTTGCAAGAAAGTTAGCAATGTGCCTGCGAAGTCTTTACAATATTTTTCTTTGATTCCAAGGCTGCAGACGTTGTTTATGTCAATGGAGATTGCTTCCCAAATGAGGTGGCATGATGAAGGCCACGTTAAAGATGGCAGTTTAAGGCATCCAACAAACTCATATGTAGAAATCTTTTGATCTTGCTCATCTATCTTTTGCAGCTGACAATCATAATGTTAGATTGAGATTGTCCAATGATGGTTTCAATCCCTACAAAACTTTGAATACCACTCACATCATATGGCCAATCGTTGTTATTGCATACAACTTGTCTCCATGGATGTGTATGAAGCAATCTTACATGATGTTGTCTTTTGCTTATTCTTGGGCCAAAATCTCCTGGGAATGGCATTGATTTGTTTTTGCAACCTCTTATTGAGGTGTTGAAGACATTGTGGACCGATGATGTCTGCACTTATGATGCTTCAAATAATGGGCACTTTCAGATGCATGCAGCTTTGATGTGGACCATCAACGATTTTCCTGCATATGCAGGTCTATCAGGATGGAGTACAAGAGGAAAGTTAGCATGCCCAGTATGCCATAAGGACATGTGTTCTATGCAGCTAAAAAACAGCAAGAAAATGTGCTATATGGGGCATCACGGGTTCTTTCCCATGGATCATAGTTATCGGCGGGATAAACACGCGTTCGATGGCACAATTTATATAAATACAGCTCCAACTCCTCTTTCAGACATAGAGGTGATATAGGAACTACCAGATGCATATATCTTTGATGCTACTGAATCTCTCTTGGAACTTGTAGAAGAAGAGCATTTTTTAGTTGCTTTATTGGGAGCATAATTTGCTTCGTCATAACTTGGATGTCATGCACATCGAGACGAACGTATGTGATAACATCATTGGTGTTAAAAATGTAAATATACATACACACACACACACACACACACATATATATATATATATATATATATATATATATATATGTGTGTAACTAGGTTAGTAACTAGGATTATGATTAGCTAGTTTAGTTAGGTTAGCTTTTTATTTTTGTTTATATTGGGACTAGTCAACACTTGTTGACTAGTCAAATCAAGAGTCGTTGGGGACGCCCAACAACTCTATCTAGGGTTGTTGGGTATCCCCAAGGTCTCTCTTGGAGCTCCTCTATTGTGTATATATATATGGGGTAAAACCCCTTTCATTTTCTATGCATCTTGTATAGATCAACATCAATAAAATATTATTTTTTTATCCTTGTGTTGACCCTCTTTTGGGGGGTTTTGTGTGAGCCCATTTGTGGCCTTTTATGTGTTCATTTTGATATTTTTTGGTGGAACTCTTTTGAGTGTCCACTTTAGTGATTTGATGAATATTCTTTAAAAAACTCATTTCCTTTCATAGTATCAGAGTTTGGTAATCAAAATGAAATTATTTTTGATACATTAGGAAGCGTGCTACTCAAAATTTGGAAGTGTTGAAGTTTTTTTTTTTTGCAAATCTTCATTCAAGTACTAGTAAGATCGTGATTGTGCTCCAAGTGATAGTTTGGTGGAGCTTACTTGGTGAAGCAATGTTCGTGCTCGTGATCAGTGGTGCTTGCTTGGTGGTGGATTACTCGTGATCTTCTCTTTGGGTTTTGTCTCTCTTCATTTCTCTCTTCTCTTCTTTCTCTCTACCCTTTTTGGTTCTTTTTGCCCTTATAAAAATGGATGATAATGAAAATGTCACCATAAAACTCATCAAGCTCAATGACTCAAATTATGTAACATGGGGCTTCAATTATGAAGCACCTTATATAGGAAAAAGGGTTGTGGAGACTAGTGGATAGGGCCGATACAAAACCCAAGCTAATCCTCACTAAAGTAGAATGTGAGAAAGAAGTACCTCTTACGGTGGATGAAAAAACCAAGGCAATGGCTACATATGAGAAGAAATGGAGAACGAGGCATGTCAAAATTATGTCTTGGCTTATTAGTAGTGTTGATATTAGGAAGTGCTCTAGTCTTGCTAAATTCGAACATGCAAATAATGCATGGGACTATCTCAAGAAAATGTATTCTCTTAAAGATATTGCACATGTATGCAATTTGCAAAACAAAATACAAAATATGACTCAAGCAAACAAAAGTATTAGAGAATACCATAATGGATTGTCCGAATTTTGGAAAGAGTTGCCCTTCTTGAGCCAAAACGAAATTGTCCCAAAGACAGAACACCGCCAAAAACAAATTGATGAAGAGCATTTTTATCAATTCATTAATAGATTAAGATCAAATTTTGAATCCACCAAATCCGCTCTTCTTCATCTAGGGAAAGTTCCCTTAATAGAAGATACTATAGAGGAATTAAGTATGGAAGAAAATATGCTTAAAAAGAGAATTTCAAAGAGTCAAGATGGCTCGGTTCTAGCCGTATCTAGACTGAGAAATTATGTTCATATATACAAACCACCACATTATGGAAGGTCAAACGATGGACATTATGGAAAACAAGGCTATGAGTATGAGGGGAAGAAAGTTATTTGCTATTATTGTCGAGAACTAGGACATGTAAAAACCTATTGTCTTAAGTTGAAAAAACCTTATGAGAAGAAGGTTGCCTCTGTTGAACCTCCACAAGAGTCAAGTGATATAAAAATCACACAAGATCCATCTATTGGAAACATGTCCTTGATACTAGTGGAGGCTCTTCAACTTCTACTCAAAGGAACATCTTCATCAACTGGAGCTACAGTTTCTTCTTTCAGCTTCTCTGATCCCAGTAAATCTCTTTGGCTTCTTGATTTAGGTGTCTCTTTTCATATGACACCAAATGGTGATGTGTTATCCAAATGTCATAACTCAAGTGAATCAAATGTGTTTAATGTCGATGGGACATCTCTTGAGATAAAAGGAATAGAAAATTTTGAAAATATTTTTCAAAATTTAAAAAGATTTTATATTCCAAAAAATAGATATATTTTTAAATTAAATTTAAACCTTTTGTTTGTTTTTCAATTATCTGACCATGGGTGTAACGTTTTCTTCTCATCTCGTGGTTGTCGGGTGCAGGGTCACTAATCAAGAAAGTTAATTGGGGAAGCCCATAGAGAAGGAGGCTTGTACTACATAAATTTTTTTGAAATACGTAAGAATACATTTTGTTGTAATGTTCAAAAATTAGACTTGGGTTTATGGCATAAATGGCTTGGCCACCCTAATGTATCTAAGATTCAATATTTTTAAAAAATGAAACATTTTTATAAATTTGAAAATTTTACATGTGAAGATTGTATTTTGACAAAATGAAGAGATTATCATTTCAAGAAAGAACCTTTGTTTCTTCCCGACTACTTGAGTTAATACATTCGGATGTTTGGGGCCCAACACTAGTTATATCTAAGAGTGGTTTATGTTTTATGTGATTTTTGTGGATGATTTTACGAGACATACTTGGATATATTTTCTTAAACACAAATTTGAAGTTTTTTTACATTTTCAAATATTTCACAATTTGGTCAAAAATAAATTCTAAAATGATATTTCCATCTTTCGCATTGATTTAAGGGAAGAGTTCTTGTCAAGAGAATTTAAAGACTACCTATCTTTAAATGGGTATTACACATAAAAAATCTTGTCCTTATACTCTACAAAAAAAATGATTTAGCTGAAAGAAAGCATATGCATATTATAGAAACAACTAGAACTTTGCTTATTATAAATCAAATACCTAAAGAATTTTAGGTTGAAGCCGCATTGACTATAGTTTATCTCATTAACAGAATGCCATCCTCTTCTTTAAAAAATGTGTCACCAATTAAAAAACTTTTTAAACAAATCCCTGATTACTCTAGATTGAGAGTTTTTGGGCATAAATGTTTTATTTTTACTGATAAAAATGATAAACTTTCTCCCTGTGTTATTCTTTGTGTTTTTTTGTGGGTATGCAAATAATCAAAAAGGTTATAGATGTTTTGATTTTAGAAATAAAAATTTATATGTTTCAAGAAATGTGTTTTTCTTAGAAAAAAAGGTTTTTTAATGTGAAAAGTCTAAGGAAATAACTGAGTATCCATTTTTGTTAGATCTAATTCCAAAGTATGATAATTGTAATGATGATCTTGATGAACATCAAGAACTTAGAGATGATATAGTAAGTGAAGAACAATCTAGTGACAATGAGATTAGAGAAGAGCAACCTAATCAAAATTGTATACAATATTCCAAACATAGTGATTTTGAACCCCCATGTGCACTAGAAAGATATATTGATGAAAACCAAATAGAGACACAAATTAGAAGATCATCTAGAGTATCAAAACCTCCTATAAATTTTGTGTCTTATGACTCATTTTTACCAAAATACCAAGCCTATATTGCATTAATATATTCATATATAGAACCCTTGACCTATGATCAAGCAAAAGAACACTTTGAATTGGTAGAAGTCATGAGGGTAGAGCTAGATGCTTTAGAAAGAGCAAATACTTGAACTATTTAAGATAATCTCACAGGAAAGAAACCTATAGGTTGTAGATGGGTGTATAAGATATAATGAGACTCTTCAACGATACAAAGTTAGATTAGTCGCCAAGGAGTACTCTCAAGAGTATGAAGAAACTTTTGTCCTAGTCGCTAGGATGACCACTGTTAGAACCTTAGTAGTCCTAGCCTCTGTGAGAATATGGCTAATATATCAGATGGATGTTAAGAATGCATTTCTTAATGGGAATTTGGTTGAAAAAGTCTATATAGAAGCATCACCTGGGATAACTATTCCTAAAAGAAAGGCTTTTCACTTAGATAAAGCCTTGTATGGTCTTAAGCAAGCACCAAAGGCTTGATATGATCGGTTTAGTCAAGTTATGCTTGATGTTGGATTTGATCTTGCCTGACTGACACAGCTCTGTTTATTAAGATTTCTTATGAAGGTATTATTATTCTCCTCTATGTGGATGACATGATTATCACTAGAGGGGACAAAAAGGGAGTTGAATACATTAAGAAACTTTTCAAAATATATTTTGCAATGACTGATTTGGGTTTTTTAAAATATCTTTTTGGTATTGAAGTTACTTGTTCTTCTAAAGGGTATCTATTTACTCAATCTAAATTTGCTCTAGATATTGTTGTCAGGTCTGAAATCTCAGATGATAAGAAGGTTCACACTCTCGAAATTGTTAATATCAAAATCAGAATTGATGATGGAGAACCACTTGAGAACTTGGCACCATACAAACAACTTATCGGGATTGTAAAGCCCACTTTAAAAAAAACGTGTCAGACACATGTCGAACACGCCAAGGGCAAACTCGGACCCAAACCGGGTTCTGGAACGTTCATCTGCATCTTTTAAAAGATGCAGGCTGAACAGGCCAAGGGCAAAAAAAACCTCCCCTTTCTCTCTCCTCTTGCCCGCCCGTCTCCGTCCCCTTCTCTGCTGAAGCCGACGATCGAAGCCGCCAGTGACCTCCGTGCACCGACGATCTTGTCGGCGACCATCCACTTCTTCTCCCCCTCTCTGACAACCTCACACAACACCCAGCGTTGCCCTCTCTATCTTGGTCTGTGTTTTCGGCTACTGCAGCCCCGACGCCGGCTTCACCTCCCCGGACTATAGGTAAACTCTCCCCCGAGTTTCTTCTTCTTCTTCTTATTCTTCTTCGTCCTCTTTGTCTGTCTTCTTCCTCCTCGTCTTTAGCTTTTGTTGGCAGGCGGCGGGGTGGCCACCTGCCCTGTGTTTTGGGACCGGATGGGGGCCGATCCCCTGTTAGTTTTCGGCCGGCCGCAGGGACCCATCCCCTGCCGCCTATGGTTCCTCCGGCAGGGGCCGAGCCCAGCCTCTCCCTTTTCCTTTCTTCTTTCTTTTCTGGAGTTAGGCAGACCGGCAAGGGCCAAGCCCCTGCCGCCTGCGATCTTTCTGACTAGACGGCAAGGGCAAGGCTCTGCCGTCTGCATGCTCAGGCGGGCCGACAGGGGCTAAGCCATGCCGCCCCTACCTCTGTTTTTTCCTTTTCGTCAGGCAAGGGCCTCAGCCCATGCCTCTGTTTTTTCCTTTTCGTCAGGCAAGGGCCTCAGCCCATGCCTCTGTTTTCGTTCTCCGTCAGGCAGGGGGTCGAGCGCCCCCCCCCCCCCCCCCCACCCCCTGCCTCGAATTGTTTCTGTCTTTTCCGGCAGGCAGGAGGCAGGGCCCCTACCTTTGTGTCCTTCTGTCTGGAAGTCAGGAGTAGGGGTGGGGCCCCCTACCTCCGTGCGGGCCTGGCAGGGCCCAAGCCCCTGTCGCCTAGGCTTTCGTGGCCTCGGCAGGGGTCGAGCCCTTGTGCTTGTTGGCACTGGCAGGGGCCGAGCCCCTGCTATATGTTGCTTTTGCCGACAGGACGTCAGGGTCCGAGCCCCTGCCCCTGTCTGTTCTTTTTCTGAGTGTCGGTAGGGGGCTAAGCCCCTGCTGCCTCCTTCCCTCCCTGCAGGTCGGCAGGGGCCGGGCCCCTACCACTTTCTGCTTGTCCGCCGGGTCGGCAGAAGCTTGGCTCCTGCCACCCTCGACGTTTTTAGCACGCGGGTGGGGGCAGGGCCTCTGCCCACTCTGGTTCTCAGTAGACAGGGGCAAGGGCCCTGCTGCCCTAGGTTTGCCTGCAGTTGAGGGGCCCTCTTTGTTCCCCCGTTCGGCAGCGGTTTGTTCCCTGCTGCTGCCCCTTTTTCTTTCTTGTTCCTTTTTATGTTGAACATACTAATATAATCGTATTTTCGCAGATTTCGCAATGGAGCCCACTCGCGCCCTGTGGCCCGTGCTTACTTACACTTGCAAGCGTATGCAGAACCACAACCCCCCAAGGTAGGGAAAAGTTGCGTAAAAAGGACTATGAACGAACAAAAGCTAAAGTAAGAAAAGATAATCAAAATTGGAAAGCAAAGGACAATTATATATGTATACGTATAAAAATATATACGTATGTCTTTTAACTCAAGGACGCGGTTCGCAATCCGTGTCCTCTTTATTTTTCTGCACTTTCCTTTTTTTGCTGTTGTCGCACTTTATGTGCCCAGGCCTTCATTTTCTGTCTTTTTACTTTTATGTCTTTTCCTTTCTGTTGCCGCCGCGCTTTATGTGCCTAGGCTTTTATTTTTTGTCTTTTCTTTTCTGTTGCTGCCGCGCTTTATGTGCCAATGCCTTTTCTTTTCCTGCTTTTACTTTTCTACACTTTTCTTTTTCTATTGCCGCCACGCTTTATATGCCCAAGCTTTACTTTTCAGTACTTTCCTGCTTACATTTATTTTCCTGCCTTTGTTCACTGCCTTGTAGCTCTCACTGCATTGTCATTTTGTTTCTGCATTCAGTTATTTTTGTGTTGAACAGTCATGCAGGATGAGAGGTTTCTGCCCTTTTTCAATTCTTTCAGGGCAAAACTTTGTAAGGCACGTGACCGTGTGTACCAATATTCGCTCTTTTCAACAAAATGCAAAATTGAGTACCAATGTTCTGATCTCGAGAAAATGTGTCCTACATGGATCTTAGATTTCTCAAGAATGCAGACATGCTTGGACTTGTTCCATATTGGGGGTGCTTTTGAGTAACCCTTGTCTACCATCTTTGTCACGTCTTTGGACAGTGACGTTAGATTACACTATGATGAGTAGCACGGGAGGTTGATGAACCTCATGGCGTGCAATGGGCACAATTGTTGAAATTCACAAAATGGTGACTATGCACCTTCATAGGCAAGATGCTCGAGTGGGTCTAATGGACCAGAGCATGTAGAATGGAGCAGCGGTTAAGAAACCACGTCGTACCCGTTCGACACGGTTCATCAAGAGAGAGGATGGATGGTACAAAAACTCTGATGGATAGGTCATTAACGACCACCCTACGGGCAAATGACTCGACTTCTCCAGTCATCAGAGTTAGGGGAAAGGGGTTACCATAATTATCCTAGGTGGTAGTTGCCTTGCACTTCTGCAGAAGTTGGATGCATCCATAGACCATTTATGCCTTTGGGGATTTACTCTCTTGGTCACTGGTCTTCCCCTTAGGAGCGGACTCAGTTAGTCATCTGGGGTATCATAAATCACATAGCATAATAGACCCCTGGATTGATCTTGGTTGTTTATACGTTTCGTGCAATGTGTGTACCTGCATGGTCAGTTAATATCAGAACAAAATATAGCCTGCTCACACTACAGTTAGATGTACACTTTGATGATGCTACTATAATTAATTGTTCTGGAGCTTAGTTACTTGTTTTACTTTACTTACTGCTTGTGATAGTTGATGGAATGCATGGTTAGATATGGTACTATTATAACTATTTATTCTGCTTATTTTTAGCTTTTTGTTCTTCATCGTCTTTTGTGCTCCTACCAGTTTTTTCGCGAAACTAACCAGTTTTTATGGGTGCAGGTGACGAGTAGGTTTTTCAAATAATTGATGATATGATGCAACATGGTTCGAGACCTCTCTCTCTCTCTCTCTAGCGTCCTGACTACCTGTTTTGGCTTTTGTACTTTTGCTCACGGAGGAAGAAAACCCCTAATTTTGTATAGACTGATATTTTATCAATAAAATATACTTTTTGCTCACTAACCATTTTGCTAAAGATGATTTTGCTGAATTTTTTTGTGTTAATGTGCCCAGAAGCGTCAACTTGTTCTTCTTTTAAAAGAAAATCTGCTTCCGCTAAATTTTGAATTTAAAAACTCTGAATTTTTAAAGATTTCGCTAAATATTTTTCATAATTACAAGTTGAAATTTTGGGGCATTACAGGGACACTGTCTTATCTTTCAATTACAAGACCTTACATATCACATGCAATTCACACAGACAGTCAGTTTCAACATGCTCCCACCTTTGTTTATATGGGAGGCCTAGTTTTACGCATTATTAGTTATATCAAGTTTTTCATTTATCAAGGCATTTTCTTATCCGCTTCTTTAAATTTAATTGCTTATATTGATGTTGACTGGGGAAGTGATCCCAATAACTGACACTCAACTACTGGTTTTTATGTTTTCTTAGGTGACTTGTTGATCTTGAGGTAATGTACGAAGTAGTAGGTCTCTCTCTCCTCGACTGAAGTAGAATATTGAGTCATGGCTACAACCACTATGGAAGTGGTCTGGCTAAGAAGATTATTGGGACATAGGCATTTAGATTAAAGTAGCATCACGAATATGTTGTGACAACAAAAGTTTCATCTACATTTTCAGCAATCGGACCTTCCACGAACGAACCAAATATATTGAGATGGACTGTCACTATCTATGAGAGGAGTATTTACATAGCATTATCAATTTTTCCTATGTTACTTCAGAATATCAATTGACTAATTTCTTCACCAAACCTCTCACTGCCCCTAGATTTCACTTTCTCTTAGGCAAACTTTCAGTTATCTAACAATAAGTTTGAAAAAAAGTGTTAAAAATGTAAATATACACACTTATATGCATATGTATATATATATAGTAACTAGGATTAGGATTAGTTAGTTTAGTTAGGTTAGTTTTTTTTTGTTTATATTGGGACTAGTCAACACTTGTTGACTAGTCAAATCAAGAGTTGTTGGGTATCCCCAACATCTCTCTTGGAGCTCCTCTATTGTGTATATATATGGGGTAAAACCCTTTCATTTTCTACGCTTCTTGCATAGATCAACATCAATAAAATATTGTTTTTTTATCCTTGTGTTTACCCTCTTTTAGTGGGTTTTGTGTGTGAGCCCATTTATGGCCTTTTATGTGTTCATTTTGATATTTTTGGTGAACTCTTTTGAATGTCCACTTTGGTGATTTGGTGAATATTCTTGGAAGAACATATTTCTTTTCAATTGGAACGTTATTGAACATGGATAAGAAGTCAAAAGATCATCTCAATGCTAGACTCGATTTGCAGGCAATAAACATAAGACATGCACTCCATCCACGAAGGCATGCTAATTCTACTAGTGTTTTCATACCTATTACATGCTTTTCTATGAGCAAGAGGGAGAAAAATACATTCTGCAAAGTGCTAAAGAGTATAAAAGTTTCAGATGACTATTCAACAAACATGTCTCAATGTGTACGCATGAAAGAGCGTAAGATTTTAGGCCTAAAAAATCATGACTGCCATGTTTTAATGCATCAACTTTTTTCTTTGGCACTAATAAGGACATTACCGAAGAAAGTCAATGCAGTGCTTATTGAGTACTGTGAGTTTTTCAAGGAACTGTGTTCGAAGGTTGTGAACAAGGATGAGCTACAACAACTGGAAGAGAGCATAGTGTTTTGATATTGTGTAATCTAGAGAAGATCCCTCCCACCACCTCATTTTTTGATATCATAGTGCATTTGTCAATGCATCTAGCGTGAGAGGTTAGGTTAGGTGGCCAGTTTAATACCTATAGATGTATCCCATCGAAAGGTAAAAAAATAATACTTTATAAATGCAACATTACTGTGATTCATTAATTAATCATGCATTATCATTGATTACAATTGATTTATAAATATATTTCAAGTACTTATATAAGTTGAAAGCATATGTGCGCAACAGAAGTCAGCTTAAAGGTTCTATCGCTAAGAGATACCTGGCTGAAGAAAGTTTAACATTTTGCTCCAGGTATTTACAGGGTGTAGAGACACAATTCATGTATCCATAATAGATGATGCCACCAATTGTTGGGTTTCTATCTCTTGCGCTTGAATAACTTGAAGTTTGGGCACTGATAACGATACCACTATTTTGGGATTTCTTTTTGTCTTCTCATCGTTTCGTATGAAATCGGAATCCATTACAACAAAACTCGTGTATCTCCTTGCAACCTTTCGAGGATACTGTGCAATCCATACTAACTCTTGTTGAAGGTCATCGTTGGTACCTCCTTCACGTAGTTGACGAATCTATTACATTACAAAAGTGACTAAACATGTTATTACATGAACGTAATAACAAAAAATGCACTAGAAGACAAGGCAGTAGTTTATTACATGGTCCTAAAACCATGTTTGAAAGTTGGCCTTATGAATGAGCTCAAGTTCACGTTGATCACTTGAACGCTGACTCCAAAGCGATATTAAGTGTTGCCTATATGTCCAAAATTTTGTTCAAACGTTAGAAACCTATTTAAAGAAATTATAAAAAACAATTGAATAAATGAAGATATGGTAGTATAGAGTCATGATTTAATAGAATGTAAGTATGGATTTGTTGCCATGTTAAGGGAGAAAGATCAAACAATTTATTTACGCCCAATGTATGACCCCTTCGCAACATTGAATTACTATCAACTGCAACACCAAATTCTTCATTATTTCTTTCTGGATTTTATGTGATTCGGCAAGAGTTTCCTACGTCCACAACAACACTGAGATCCACTATTAAGATTGAGATACAAACACACCTTATAAAAGACGGATTACCCTCTTTAAATACAAGGATTCTAGGGCAACCTATTTTTGGTAAAATCACAAAATTACCCTTCATGAATTCTCATCTCAGGATCACGCCCCCCAAACCCCCACCTTACAGGCAGGGGGGCGTTGCCCCCTGCAACCCCCCGCCAACTTACCGTGAAGTTCGATCCGTGAAAATTAAAAATTTATATGAAGGTACAAATTAGGCTTCACACTCTTCTAACACCTAGTTGTCGTGCGAGTGATTTGGGGATTGATATTGAAAAGAAGTCGTTTCTGGTTCTTGGACCCAAGTCGGGTTTGTGCATGACCCGACCCAATTTCTGTACTGGATTGGATCCAGATCCAAATGATGAGAGTCTGTTGTAATTATGTATTTTATTAGAGGGTAGTTTAGTACCCTAAAATTGTGTATTAGTTATATAGTCAATCTCTAATACAATGAAAAACACGCTGAAACCATTTGACGTGTTTTACAGCCTCTTGTTCAATTTTCGTTTCCTTCTTTCCTGCACAGGTGAACGTGGAGGTCTTCTCATTTTAACATGGTATCAGAGTGGTGTTGAAAGTTGGGCCTGAGATTGCTTTCCAGAAAGAATGACCAAGGAGATAATCTGAGTTCTTCAAGTAAAAAAAAATATCTCTATCCATAGAGATCTCTGTGTGCGTCTTCTTCCCTTTCTCTCTCTATTCTTTTTTGGCCCTGGTAAGAACCCAATCTCTGGGTACGTCTCCTTCCTCAATTCCTTTTCTTTTGGATTTGGTAAAAACCCTCTCAGCGTGCGACCTCTTCTTTTCTTTTCTATTTTCGGTTCAGGTAAGAACCCTAACGTCTCCCCTCTCTGTTTATCTTCTTCTCTTCTCGTTTTGACGTCAACGTGTTCTTCTTATCTTCTTCAGATCTGATTCTCTCATAATCGGTCAACTGATCCCAGAGGTGATACTCGTTTTGGGGTTTTTGGATACCTCGATCTATATATTCAGTCATTGAGATTAATGCTTATGGTATTTCCTGTTTTTCGAATTATTAATACCCTTGTTTCATGATTTATCAGATCTGGAACCACTTTTGTGTTTGATATTTATTATTGAACCTTTTAAGTCTGAATACTATACACTCTGTGATAAATATTGTGTTGCCTCAGTTTGCAAGATCCTGTTTCATGTTCTCACATTGGCACTATTTCATTTTTTATATTCAGGTCTTGTTTTGAAAACTATTAAATTAGTTACCTTTCTGATCATACCCTAATATAATACATCTGCCTTGCAAAAAAAAAAGGCAGAATATTCGAGTGACTGAATTTTGTTTGATTCAGACTTTTCCTTTTCCTTTTTTGTTGCTCTTCTTTTCCACTATCTTTGCAAATGGACTCATCCTTCCCACAGTCAGGCCTTTCCTCTAACTTTCTTAGCCAATTGGTCTCTGAAAAGCTGAATAATTCCAACTTCTTGACTTGGAAAAGGCAGATTGTTCCTTTTATAAGGAGCCAGGATCTCTCTGATCATCTGGATGGATCAGTCTCAACCCCTCCAGAATATACCTTGCAGGAAAAGATGGATGACGATAAAGGGGCACAATCCATTGTTCTTCTCAAAAATCCATATTATGTTGCTTGGATGAAAAGAGATCAAGCATTAGTGGCATACATCACCTCAACACTCACAGGAAGTTCTTGTTGTCATTCCCAATGATTGTTCAGCCAAAGAACTGTGGGACAAATTAATTCAGACATATTCGCAGATCTCTGAAGCAAGAATTGTGTTCTCAAGCGAGAATTTCAAATGTTGAAGAAGGATTCGATGTCTATTATGGAATACCTGAATAAAATGAAAGGCATTACAGATCAGCTGGCTATTGTGGGATGTTTCATCAGTGATAAAGACAAAGTGCAGCAGACCTTGAGTAGATTGTGGTCGGACTATCATGTTCTGGCGACATCTTTGTTGTCTCCCAGAGCTTCCAAAATTTGAAGATCTTCGTGCAAAGCTACTACAGTATGAAATGACCCTGAAAGGGTTCTCTGAGGACACCCATGTTCATTCAGGAACTCAAGATGTGTTGGCCACAGGATTGACTTATGGTAGAGGCAGAGGAGGAAATTCTTTTCGAGGAAAGGGAGGACAAGGGAGAAATGTCTTTGGTGGTCGTGGTATACTTCCAACACCCAATATACAGGGACAAAGGCCTATTCCTACCTGCTTCTTATGCAATAAGAAAGGGCATATTAAGGCAAATTGTTGGTTCAACCCTCAAAATAAGGGAAAAGCTCCACAAGCAGAGGCTAAGAAGGATGGAGAAGTAAAAGAGTTGTTATTGGCAGCCTTAGCAGGCTTAAATATGAAACAAAATGATAAAGGCATTTGGTACGTCGATTCCGGAGCAGCGACACACGTCTCAGGTGATGCGGGTAAACTCTTGAATCTTACTCCTTATGTTGGTAAGAGTAGCATAGTCACAGGAGATGGTTCTCATCACTCCATCTCACATATTGGAAATGCCATTATACTCATGCCCAAGTCCCCTTTTAATCTTTCAAATGTCATTCATGCACCTAATATCCAGAAGAATATTGTTTCTGTCTCAAAACTTGTTGACGATGTTAATGCCTCAGTTGAATTTACTCCCTCTTCTGTTTATGTCAAGGATCTTCGCACGAGGGAGACATTCGCTGAGGGAAAGAGACGAGGCAACATGTACATCTTCCAAGAAGATCTCACCTTCTTTGTTCATTCTGCTGATTCACCCTTGAAGCCTCATCAACATTCATCTTTTGTCCCTCCTAAATATGTGTTTGCCATCTCTAAATGTAATAAGCCAACTCTTTGGCATAGTCGTTTGGGTCATTGTGGTCGTGATTTTATTGAAAAACTTGTTTCGAACAATTTCATTCCTAAGTCTAGTCTGGGTTCAGAAGCCAATGAAATAAAGTGTTCTAGTTGTCATTTATGTAAGTCATGTTTTGTCTTTCAATTCAATTAATAAGAGAGCTTCAAGGCCTTTTGAGATCATATGTTCTGATGTTTGGGGCCCTGCCCCAATTGCTTTTATTTCTGGTAGCAGATATTACCTCATTTTCATTGATAGTTATTCACGCTATACTTGGATATTCTTCATGAAACACAAATCAGAAGTTTTTGGATTGTTTCAAAATTTTCATTCATTTGTAAAAAATCATATCTCTACCAACATTCTCAATTTCCAATGTGATGGAGGAGGTGAGTTATCTTCCAGTGATTTTGTTAGTTTTCTTCAACATAATGAGATAAAGAGAAGGGTGTCTTGCCCACATACACCTTAACAAAATGGAATTGCAGAGAGAAAGCATCGACATATTGTTGAGAGTGCAATGAGCATGATGCACGGGACTAATTTACCTATCACTCTATGGACAGGAGCTTTCCACTCCACCGTCCATGTGATAAATCGATTGCCCATGACCATTTTAGAAAATAAGTCACCATTTTTCTCTCCATTTGGAATACACCCCGAATATCATGAATTACGTGTATTTGGATGTGTTTGCTATGTTCATGTTGACAACTCATTGAGAAATAAGTTTCAGGACAAAGCATTGAAGTGCAGGTTTGTGGGATATGCTGAAGACTATAAGGGGTATAGGTGTTATGATCCATTGAGCAAACACGTCAAAATATCGAGGAATGTCGTTTTTGACGAGATGAACTTTGACGATCAGCCCGTTAATCCAAGTTTTCATATTGGTAATTCAAGTCCCAGTGTTGAGGTGTACGATCCATAGTTAAATTCAGAACTCTTCTCCAATCCTAGAGAAGATTGTCCTACATATTGCAGCCAAAAGGAGATATGTCAGGAGTTATCAAATGTATCCCAACCAGAAGAGGTTACCACACAAAACTTGGAGCCAGTATGGTATAAGGGTGTTGTATACACCCGACGAGAGAAAGAGCAAGAGCTCTCATCCAATTCTTGTGATAATGATTTTGGTCCTTCTACTTCGGCTCCACAGATGTTGGACATCAGAAGATCCACCCGAACCCGACATCCGCTTGACAGGTGGGTAAGCTATAAAAAAATTTCATTGGATTTCCAACTGTTCCTAACATCCATAAATAAAGAGGATGAGCCTCTCACATTTCATCAACCTGCAAACTCTAAAAGATGGATCGAAGCAATGAATGAAGAGATGGAAGCTCTACATGAATGTGGTACATGTGAAGTTGTGCCTAGACCACTAGATAGAAATGTAGTTGGGTCAAGATGGGTGTACATGATTATAAACCAGATGGGAGCATTGAAAGGTATAAAGCTAGACTTGTAGCCAAAGGATTCACACAAGAACAAGGACAAGACCGATTGTTCGATCACTTCTGTTGTGTGATAATCAAAGTGCCATGAATAAGTCCTTTAACCACATCTATCATAGTCGAGCAAAGTATATTGAGATAGATCAACATTTCATCAGGAAAAAGGTTGAAGAAAAGGAGATTGCGCCTATGTTTGTGCGAACTGAAGAGCAAGTTGCAGATATATTCACCAAAGGACTAACAAAGGATAGATTCTGGTTTCTAAAAGGCAAGTTGTTCATGGTCCAGGACCATGCACAACTTGAGGGAGACCGAAAAGAAGTCGTTTCTGGTTCTTGGACCCAAGTCGGGTCTGTGCATGACCCGACCCGATTTCTGTACTGGATCGGATCCAGATCCAAATGATGAGAGTCTGTTGTAATTATGTATTTTATTAAAGGGTAGTTTAGTACCCTAAAATTGTGTATTAGTTATATAGTCAATCTCTAATACAATGGAAAAACACGCTGGAACCATTTGACGTGTTTTACAGCCTCTTGTTCAATTTTCGTTTCCTTCTTTCCTGCACAGGTGAACGTGGAGGTCTTCTCATTTTAACAGATATGTGCTCAAGAGAGAGAGAGATTTTGCGGTTTGCTCAAGTAAGAGTGTATTTTCACAATTTTTTCACTCAAAGAAGTGGGTTAAAGTAAAAAACCTTTATTCTTTATTTCTTATTGAGTTTTTTTTAGAAGATGGCATCGGATCATCCGGCATGTCAATGGGAACTCAAGTAATGAGTGGAAACCGATTGAAAATCGAGTGCAACTGTTGCCATAATGTTTTTTCTTGTGGTATCTCTCGATTGAAACATCATTTAGTCGAGACACATCTCAATGTTGCGGTATGCATGTTAAGAAATTTGCCGGATGTCACGAAGTGACAATGCCAACAATTACTCACTGGTTTGAGAGAAAAAAGACAAGAAAAAGAGATGAAAGGCAAAAATGAGGTATGTGCAGCCCTGGAAGGATGTGTATGACGAAATGAGACATAAATGCTTCATATGTGATTTTATGGTTGTATTTTATGCAATTCATCATTGTTTTATGTGTTATGTTTTTTTAAATTTTTTATTAAAAAATTATGACTTTTTACTATACGATACGTATCTTATTTGGAGCCCGATCGTTATGGGTAACGATATGATACTTACAACCTTGGTTGGGACAACGTCAATAAGGACCCAAAACCAACTTGCCGGTAGGGGTCATCAGGATTATTTATATTTTTTGGAATGAATATTAGGTAGTTTTTGGTGAGTTTCAAGAAATAACCCTGGGCATGCATCAGTATTACAAAATTGCCAGTAGGCCACCAAAAATACATATATGCCTAACAGTCCCCCTCAAGCTGTGCATGGATAATGACTATGGACAGTTCTTTCTTTTTCTTTCTTCTTTTTTTTACTGCCAATATTGTAAGTAGCTAAGGACATGGTAAATAAATCTGCTACTTAATGTTTCTCAAAAATGAACATTGTCTCTATCTCTTGTTCTTGAACTTTTTCTCAAACAAAATGCTCATCTAACTTTGTTTCATCTTATTATGCTAAATTGGGTTAATGAAAATTGCAACTGCACTCTTCTTGTTTTCATATTATAAAAGTGGGTATCTTGGGTTGGCAAAAGAGTTAGAAGTTTCAACTAAGATATTTCTGCAATTTCTTATGCCATGAATATATATGCATTCTTAGTGCTTGATCTTGTGACTGCGCATCACTTGTTATTGCTCCATGAAACTAAATGTGATCTAAGGTTTACACAATAGCACGATATGGACCTGCAACTGTATTGTTCTCTAGCCTAATTAGCATCTGAATAAGCAACAATCTTTGGTGCCCCAGTGATGGTATAAAGGGAATTTTACACACCAACTCCTTATTACAAGTTCCATTAATGTACCTAAACATCCTTCGGCAGCTTCAAGATGGGGCTTCTGGGGAGCATCATAAATTGAGAAGCCTGATTCACGACTTATTCTTTTAGTTTCCTCCATTTCATGATCAAGATACTATTCTGTGCCTTTTTGTTCACAATATGTCTCGTGCTTTTTCTGCATGATTCAGTGATTAGATCTTTCGTGCAGATATGGATGTCTCTGACAATTTAAGACCAGATACTGCTGAAATTTTTGCGAACAGGTGAGCAGTGGATATTACCTTGATAATATTTGTCTATTTTGTCGTACATTAATGAGATTTTAAGCAGTATTCATCGTTATGCTAATTTGACGAACTCTCCAATTTGGTTTTCTCAACAGAGAAGCAATGTTATCATCTGTTCCAAGCTATGATGAGCCATATATCAAAGTTCCAAAAGTATTGAACAAGGACTAGCTACTGTTAATGTAATTTATTTATCTTTATCAGTTTTCAGACTTTTGTCATTTAAGGGGAGTTAGTTTTATCATTTCTATCATAACCAAGGGGGCTCTGGTTCAAATCCGGCACGGGTTATCCCCCATCTTGCTTATCAAAAAAGGTATACTTTTTGCGACTGATATATTCAGCAAATGAATGCTCCACTTTGCTGGTTCAGGAACTTTGACTGGCACAATTTGTCCACCTGCATATACATGTTATGCAAATTTGCATATGTTTTTAGTAGGATGTCTCAGTAACAGAAGCATGGCTCGTCTTTTGTGTTTGATTCGGATGCAGAACTGATTTGTCTTCTTGGAAAAGAAAAGTAATTTAGTTAAAGACCTTATGGTGCTCAGTAACAGAGGCAAGATGGAATTAAGACCAGCATTCTCCTTATTGCCCTTCTGCTACAAATTCCAACTCAACACATTGACAGCCACAGAGGAACCATACTACTGCTTTCCATTACCATATACTCATATGGTCCGTGACTATTATTAGAAGTATCTTTTTTTCTTCTATTATTGTCCATTTGTTCCCTACTTGATGAAGTATGTTGACAGGATCCCCAGATTTTGTGAGCATGGTCAATCCTGTGAATTGTTAGTGGATCTCAATATCCTCAAAGGCTGTGTTGGAACAACTGTAACAAATATCGCGAGATTTATAAAAAATCTCGCGATAATATCACGAGAAATTGCCAGGAAGTTTAAAACGGCAATTTCTCACGAGATTTTCAATCCGTGACAAATATCACGATATTTACCATTTTAGCAGATATTTATCGTGAGCTTTTCATTTTTAAATGTGTTTTATTTATATTTTCCTATAAAATTTTTTTTTATTGCCAAGATTTTGCCAGAAAAAATGCGAGATTTATGAAAAAATTCAAAATCTCCAGAGTTTTTGACTCTCAAGATTTTGATGTTTTTTAACTTTTGTCACTATGGTTGGAACTAGGGCTGTTATAATGGAGCTTGGTGTTCAGGCTCAGCCTGTGAGCTCATCAAGAGCCAAGCCGAGTCCAAGCTCGTTACGAGCCGATCACAAACTGCCTCGTTTTCTGAAAAACTTGTTTTTAAGTGTTTTTTTAAAGCTTGATAATATATAAAATATGTATAATATATATTATATATGTATATAATATATAAAACTATCCTATACAATAAGTTTAGTCTCTGATTTTTGCATGAGCCCCATGCCACATCGGCATTAGATGTCGGGTTCAGGTCAGATGGTATAAAAGAATATTGTCGGAATAAGTTTAGTCTTATTAGGATTCATTGCACGCAAGTTGGATATTCCAAACCAAATCCAGTCTAATCAGTCATCTCTCTCTCACTATATATATATATATATATATATATAAAAGAAAATGGGTCCGTGCTAAACCGCGTGCTAAATGGGGTGTTTCAGGCTTCTCTGGTACCTTTTATGCGGTTTCGGCCTCATAAATGTGTTGGGCATGGTCGATTTACTAAGAATCCACACCTGGATCATGTGTTTTCAATGAAAAAAGTGATGTTTGGAGCCTCCAAAATTTACAAAGATTTTAGACTGTTGATTTTTTAAACTTTATAAAAACCCACCAATGTGTTGGAATCAAACACTTGAGCTGATCCCTCTAAAATCAAGTACATAGATCGCATCTGAACGGTCAGAATTTAAAAATAAAATAAAAAAAGCCCAAAAAACTTATTTATCTTGCGGTTTAGTACCAAATTGGTTTAGCACGGACCCATTACTCTCTCTCTCTCTCTCTCTCTCTCTCTCTCTCTCTCTCTATATATATATATATATATATATATATATATATATATATATATATATATATATATATGAAAAGTCATATCTTTGAACAGAGTTTTCCTTCGAACTCGTTTGAACACACGGCGTAACATCGCGTGTTCTTTTTTTCGAAAAAACAAGAATTAGTGACCGCCGCTAATTCGCTATTTTCTACCCAGAGATTTAGCAACGGTCAAAAACACTGCTAAAAACCGTGAGCACACAAAAAAAAATGATGAAGTCACCGTTTGATCGTGCATGATCAACAACACTTCGTTCGACGTATCATCAAACGCTTTACTATATATATATGAAAAGAGAGAGAGAAATGGGTTATTGCTAAATGAAATGTGCTAAACTAGTTTTTCTGCTCTTTCGGTGTCTTTCACAGTTTTTTGGGGCATGATTGATTTATGAGGAATCCACACCAGGATCATATGTTTTTGATGAAAAAATGATATTTGGAGCCTCAAAAAGTTGCAAAGATTTTGGATCGTTGATTTTTCAAACATTATAAAAACCCACCCATGTGTCGGAATTGAACATTCAATAGCTGATCCAAATAAAATCAATCATATAAATCAAATTTGTATGGTCAGAATTTAAAAATAAAACAAAAAAAATCTAAAGAACTAGTTTAGCAAGTTTCATTTAGCACTGACTCATTGCTTTAATATTATCAATACAATATATCCAAAATTGTAAATACTTGAGTTGAAGAAACTTGTGATGTCGCACCATAACAAAAAAAATCTATCCTAAGCTCTGATACAAATTCTGTCTTTCTCCAAGACATAATGGTATTTTAAAGAATCTTATTCCTAGTCTCTCATACTCATTCTGTGATCCCTCCAAATTTTAACTCAAAATTTTTATCATTTTTTTAATACATAATTTAATATAAAGTCTTATCTATGACATTGCCGGGCCTCCGACGGAGTGCCTTCGATGCTTGAACGGCAGCCCAAACACTATAGTATGGGTTCCACAAAAATTTTCAGTCAATGTCTTAGATGAACCTCATCTAAAACACAAAAACTGAATGTCTGAAAAACAAAGAAAATGGTGGTGTTAGGGTGCGGGCATCCAAGTTAATTTGACAGTAATATTGTTAGAGGTGGCTCTGACCTGATAGGGATTCTTTGAAAATGATCAGAATCAGCTAATTCAAATTCAAACCAATGAATTAATAAATTTTTAGCTATCAGACAACACGTCATTCAATAATAAAAATAAAAATATTACAAATTTATTTAAACCTTTTTAAAAAACATGAAAAAAAATTAAAAACCATTAAAGCGAATCAGCCGATAGTCACTCAATAGCACACTGTAAAAGTTCACCATAAAAGAAATTTATACATGTAACGTACTGTAATTTAAAAAAAAAATCAACACAGTCACTCCTGTAATCAATTATTTTTTCTTGAACAATCAAGGGGCGTTTGATATCACAGGAAAGTTTTTATCCTACGAAAAAAACTTCCGATTTCTATGTGGGGCCCACATGCCCTATTCAACGGAGAAGAAAAACCTCTTGGCCTTTTTCATTTGCGGGGCGTTTTCCTTCCTGGTTTTTAATTCTTTTTTAAACACTTAATTCCTCTTCTTAGAGTACTTACAAATATGCTACAGTGATTATTCCTACGTACCTCAAAACACTTATTGCTCAAAATCATATAATCATTTATTCAAATTCATACATCAGGCAATTATTCTCCTTTTAACCATAGTTAATAGTTAATAAATTTAAAATTAACCAGTTTTTGCATCATTATATATGCTTCTCTTTGCCTAGTTTAGCCCCAATAATATTTTTTTTCTCTTTATTCATATAAATATATATATATATGTGTGTGTATGAATTTGTGTGAAAATAAGAAAGGCCAACTTAGGAACTAACCATAGGTATGCTTTTGATTACCCACATAAAATAAGTTAGATATACGTTTAAAATTATTTGGGTATTGATTTGAATTGTAAAATGTTATAAGTATGCTTTTGTAAATAAGGTTCTGTTTGGAATCTCGGTGCTGGGATGGGTGTTTATGCGCCATTTGGTGTTCTTGAGGCAAAATCTTGGTCAAATGCCCATGGTGGTCCCGTTTGAATTGGCGCTAGGATGGGAGTTTATGCATTTGAGATGGGAAGTGAGGCTGTTTCTCCTTTGTATTTACACTAAAGGATGGATTTGGTAGAGGTGGTAGCTTGCAGATGCTACTTCCTCAAATGCATAAACTCCATAAACACCCATCCCATTTACCGATCCCAAACAGGCCCAAACTCTTTTTTAATTTTTTTATGTGCTAAACACCTATTCATAGCCTGCACGATTTTCTTATATGTATTGTATCGCCAAAAAATCAATAAGATTCACCCTTGAATAGGCTATTTTTAATAAATATTAAAAATTACCAAAAAAATTTTAATATTATCTTATTAATTGTTTTAACATGTGTCATGTGTTGACATGTACAACAATAACAACAACTACGCCTTCATCCCAAAACAATTAGGGTCGGCAATATGAACCAACAAATAAAATCATTCTAGGTCTTCCACATGAATCCTTCTCCTCTAATCATTTATATTCAATGCCATATCCTCGGTGAGGTTCAAAGCATTCATATCCTTTCCTATCATCTCCATCCAAGTCTTCCTTGACCTCTTTTAACTAATATATTTTCCCATTTCTTCATCCTTCTAACTGGTGCATCATCGGCCAACCGACCTCTGATCGACATGTATTTTTTTTTTTTGTCGATATAAAACGATTATGGATATATATACACTTGAATAGTTGGATGGAGCGGTTAAGATTAGGATAAGGCTCAAGGTCGGCCGACCTATTACAACGTTTTTTTTGTTATGCTAATTAAATATCTATGCTAATTAGAAGTCTTATCTCTAAGAGTTCGGTATAGACCAGTTATCTTGTAGTTTTATTTTTTTGGTAATTTGTAAACTCTATATATACCGAGTATGTTGAGGAAAGAATACAATGCATACAACACTTAATTCTTTTTTAAACACAAATGAAAAACATCATCGTCATCGTCATCATGGTGGTTACATGCGAGTCAAGGCCTGTAAATGCCCAAGGAATGATCGACGCAGGAGAAGCCACCGTCTACGTTATAAACACAAATTGAATAGATATTTGGAAAGCCCCATCATACGATCACCATTCACAACCCCAAACAAACTCTGAAAAAAACAAAAACCAAGCTAAAATTATGGTTTTCCTGATTTTTGAAGCATATAAAAAAATCAAAATATCCCATTTAGATTGTGCATTAGATAATCAAAAAGCCCATCAAAACCTACCCAAAACCAGGGTTTTTTGTTTTACTTTTGAAGGACCCAACCCTCCTCCTCAGTTCTCCCCCCTTCTCGGTCATTCAGAAAGAGAGAGGGAGAGAGACAAAGAGATTGATAAATAAGGAAAAAGAGACTTGAAGCAAGCCTCCTCTCTTTTTTCCGTCATTCGCCAGAAAGAGAGAGACCCACCTCCGTGTCGTAATGCCATGACCAGCCAAAGGGCTGGTGATCTTCATCACCGCCTCATTGTAGTAGTGAGCAGAGACTCAGGAGATCCGTAAGAGAGATGAGAGGGGGACAAGGGTGAAGGGGTTTCAATCGAAAGAAAAAGGTGTTAAAGAGAGCAAGAAGATGCAGTTAAAGAGAAAGAGATAAAAAATTTATTTTTTTATGGGATGATTTCAATGAAATTATAATCAAAGGTGTGAAAAATGTAAAATGCAAACATCGTAACGTTGCTTTAAAACGTTCCAATAATGGTTGCATAACTAAATGATTAAACATTTAAAAAATTTAAAGAAAAAGCTATAAAAGCAGAGCAACAAATTTTGATTTTCAATCATGGTTACATGAAAGCCTTGTACGACTGCATTTCGGAAGCGGGAAAAGTGGTGCCATAATTAAATGGAAAGCGACTTTCCTTCCTTTCTTTTTTCTTCTTCTTCCTATTTTTTCTTTTTTTTTCTTCTGCCTTTTTTTCATCTTCCTGTTTTTTTCTTCTTATTCTTGTTTCTCCAGGTCTTTCTCTTTTTGCTATAGTTTATGTTTTTTAATTATATTATATATTTTGTATTTGAGTTATTATAATATATATATATATGTGTGTGTAATTCATATATAATCGATTTGATTGTTTATGAATTATATAATTTATATTTCTAGTTGATTGTTTATGAGTTATATACTTATATTTATGGTTGTCTGTTTCTGCGTTATATTTCTAGTTGACTAGTTCTGAATTATATAACTTATATTTGGTTAATTGTTTATGAGTTATATTTTTGGGGGACTTTAAGTCTTATTTATATGATTTTTCGCTTCTCTTTCAATTTCTACTTGATTTTCCTTTGAATTCTTGTTCGCTTCTAGTTCATTTCTCTTTTCTTTTCTGAGACGATTTTTAGTTCGCTTCTAAGTTGCTCTGTGTTTTTTGCTTCTTAAAATTTTGTAAGTGCCTTACTTCCTTCTCCCGCTTTTTCGATTGACAACTCTAGTTTCAATAGTGCTCAAGAATTGTTCCTAAGAGGCTCGACATAGGGTCGACCAACTTTGATTCGGTCAACACCGTGTCATCCTGTTTTACGCATTCCTCGTATATATAGTCACTAGAATATGAGAACTAGAAATATGAGTATTTTTAGCACTTTTTCGTAAATCCAACGATGTGGATGTGCTTAGCATGGTGAATTTACTAAGAATCAACCATTGGATCTTATATTTTTAAAGAAAAAAATGTGATTGTTGAATGCTTGAATATTTATGAAGATTATGAGTCATTGATTTTAAAGTCTTAAAAAAATCGCATTTATGCATCAAAATGGAATGTTTAAAGAACAAGTTCTTATAAAACCAAGTGTGTAAATCACATTAGCACAATTAGATTCAAGAGAAAAAAACAAAAATCTATGAAATTCGTGGTTCACACATTAGTTCTCGTGTTCTAGTGAATATATATATATATATATATAAGAAATGTGTTCAACTGTTCCCTGTCTTGGGCCCATTGAACCAGTCTCTCGTAAACCTTCGATTAACTTGATTAGACAGTCCATGCAATGAAAGGTCAAAATCACCATGGACGTTCCCGCCCTAGGAAACCCCTTGTCATCGCTCAATACGTGTTCTGTGATTGATCAGTACCCTACTCCCTCTTTCTCTCTCACGCTGCATGTTGTTGGAGCCCACATCAGATCGTTAGAGGAAGATCGACCACCACCGGCCGAAGGGAGCCTCATCACCTCCCTCTCTCACCCTTGTTGGAGATCCCCCGCCTGTCCCTCTCATCTATGTCCATGCTGAATATTTTACCCACTAGTGTGTTCCTGATTTTTAAGATTTGGAATATTCGATATGTGTTTATTCTCAAGTTTTGGGATAAAGTTTTGGATTAATTTCATATTTGGATCTGTTTTAACTGATTCAGAGATGCCCATGGAAATAACACTATTCTCATATTGCGCTTGTCACATTGACATTGAAAATGAAATTGATTTTCATAAAAATGCACATCTCTACTAAAAAAATCTTGTTTTTCAATGTCAAGAGCTTTATATGTGGCTTAACCATGGTGGTAACCAATGAAAATACATTTTCAAACCTTGCTATCAAAGTTATGCAAATGATGCATACTATGAGCATTTCAAAGACACTCAAATACCTTCATATGACTGTACTGAGTTTTTTTTGTTGTAGAAAACCTTGAAGAGAGTTTTTTTGGATAACGGTTTGGAGGAAAGGCGATTTATAAAATAGGTAAACATAAGAACATGTTCTCCCCAAAAATGTATGGTTAAGTTGGCTTGAAATCTAAGTGCACGAACAATATTAATATTGAGGAGGTCTTTGTGTTTGCATTCGACAAGGGCATTTTATTGTGGTGTTTCAATGCAACTATATTGGTGATTTATCCCATTTGCACTATGATATGATTGCATTTCATTTGAAAAAAATCAGTTTTATTATTATATATGATGCTAAAAACACAAGTGTTGAATTGGTTTCTAACCAGGGCAATAAAATTTTGAAGAATATTTTGCGTATAATCATGGGAATCGGTTTGAGCATCAACGACGTTAGTATTAGCTTAACCACTTGTTTAATCACCAAAAGATGTCTCTTAACAACTTGAAAGATCATAGAGATATAAGCACTTTGCCATCATTTCTTTCCAATGCTCCCTATAGATTGTGTAGCTCTAATACCATGTAGAAAAATGCAGTGGAGAAGAAGGATTCTTATTTTTCTATTGATCTTTTATAAATCACATAATATATATAATGCAAAATAAAATATAATTATAGCAAGTCACTGACCTCTATCATATCCCCAACTCAAGGGATCTATGATAATCCATCTTCTATCTCCTCCTTGAAATAAGAAATCAGAAAAGTGAAACTTACCTAAGTTAAAAAAAAAATATTTTTTATATTTACCACACCGTAAATAGAAAACATAGTAAATTAGATAAATTTAAAAAATCTAAGAGGATTGGATAGTGGTTGGGCCAAAAAGATGTCTTCAAACTAATCCTTTAATATCTCTATAGCATAATTTTCTTGCTTTTGATGGTAATAAAGCATGTGTTAGCTATTCATGTACAATGTTCATCGCAATCATAAGGAGAATTTTTTCTATAGTCATATTAAATAGAGGTATGCTCTTTTTTCATTGAAATTATTTTGTTTGTCTTGGTTAAAAATAAGAATGAAATGTCAAGTTTATGTATAGTTAAATTGATGGTTTGGGATTTCTAATGGTAGTAGGTTATGGAAAAAGTCACAAAAGTGTTGTTGGGGGACTCTTACCAACAAAGATTGCAAGAGATGGTTCCATTATGGAATGGGTGAGGGCGACTATCATGACTTAGATGATATGCATGTTTTAATGTGATTTATTTCCTATGAAAAGAATTAGCACATCACAATGGGGCAGGGTCAGTTTTAAAGACAAAAGTGAGAGAGAGTACCATTGGCAGGGCGTGTAGGCAGGTGGGATCTCTGGATAGATGAGGTCCTGAGGAGGATGTGTTGGTGGGTAGGATCTCCACTCGATGGGATCTTCAGCGTGGACAGAGAGAAGAGGGACATGTGATATATATAGTAATGGGTTCGTGCTAAATAGAATATGCTAAATGAAATGTGCTAAATGAGTTTTTTGGTTTTTTTTATTTTATTTTTAAATTATGACCATACAGTTGTGATATATATACTTGATTTTATAGGGATCAGCTCTTGAAGTGTTCAATTCCGACATATGGGTGGGCTTTTATAAGATTTGAAAAATCAATAGTTCAAAATCTTTGTAAATTTTTTAGGCTCCAAATATCATTTTTTCATAAAATGTACATGATCTAGGTGTGAATTCCTCTTAAATCAACCATGCCCAATGCATTTATGTGGTCGAAACTGCAAAAAGAACACCGAATGAGCAGAAAAAACCCATTTAGCACATTTCATTAACAAATTTCTTTTAGCACAGACCCCTTATATATAAGAGGTAATGCATCCACGCTAAATGGTTTTTTAGAGCTTTTCTTATTTTATATTTATATATAATTATATAGGGACAAGAGTAAGCATGTTGCACATCTGCTCGTAAAGGCTTTAACCACAATCTTTTTTCTTCATTAAAGGACTTGTAGTTATGGCATATTATAACTGTAAGGCCTTTAAAAAAAATGTGTGATCAACTGCGTGAGCTCGTTTGGGCATCCAGTGTTACTTCTCTCTCTCTCGTCCACTATTGTTTGACCATTATTTGTCCCTGATTTCACATGAATCACTGGTGACACTTTTTTTTAAGAAACAAAGACAATTGGTGGTGGCGGCCACCACCGCTAATTGTCTGAAATTAACTCTAGATGCACGTTTAATGTGCATCTAGTGTTAAGGCCATCCATTGTTACCATTATATATATAGTAATTGGTCGGTGCCTAACGTTCCTAGTCGTTAGATCCACATGAGATCCAATGGCTATAAAAAATGTTAATGCCCCTTTTGTACCCACTTTACCTCATTTGTGAATTCCTCCCCCTGCTTTTCCTCTCCTTCACTGCAACACCTTGAGCTGAGCACCCTCACCGTGCCTCGCCAGAGATCGAAAACCATCGAAGGAGAATAGCCTCCCTTGAGTTGAGCACACATCTACTCCTTCCCTCCCACTACACTAGAGCCACCTCACCATTGGAGAGCCTCCTCAATATCGAAGGAGTTCTGTTGAGCCAAGCACCATTCGAGGAGCCTCCCTTGAACCAAGGATTGTCATACCTCCTCCCTCTCCTTGTTGGATCTGTTGTCAGTATTCACGCTCCCTTGTAGTCTGGCGTTCTTTTTCCCATCATTGATCACACATACACTAAGCTTAGGGAAGGATTCTTCCCACATCTTCATTGCAGCAGATTTGCTAAGAGGAATCAATCAACTCCAATTTCTTGAGTAATAAAAAATATGTGAATATGTGAATTTTCTACTAAATATATGTGAATTTTCTCTTAAACATGTAAAATTTCTTCTATATATGATATTTTTCTCTTAAAAATGAAAATTTTATCCTAAATATATAAATTTTTTCTTAAATATATGTGAATTTTCTCCTGAACATGTGAAACTTCTCCTAAATATATGTGAATTTCCTCCTGAATTTCTTCATAAATATATGTGAAATTTTTCTTAAACATACGAAATTTCTCTCAAATGTGTGAATTTTCTCATAAATATGTAATTTTTCTCTCAAATTTGTGAATATATAAATTTTCTCCAAAATATATGATTTTCCTCCTAAATATGTAATTTTCCTCCAAAAATTTGGAAGAAAAATATGTGACCTCCCACATATGCGCGTGTGCGCGAGAGAGAGAAGGCGAGGGGTCACGAGTTGCCTTCTCTCCTCTCTCTTTACTGGAGTAGGGTTAGGCCCTAGTTAGGCTCCGCTTGATTAGGATCCTCGACTTAGGAGAGGATCCTCCGAATGATGCTCGACTCAGGGGAACTCCTCTAATGTTGAGCAGGCTCTCTGATGGTGAGGGGGCTCCGCCGTGGTGGGAGGGAAGGAGAGCCAGATAGATGGGTGCTCAACTCAGGGGAAACTCCTCTCTGACAGTTTTTTGATCTTCGAAAGGAAATAATAAGGATGCTCGATTCAAGGTGTTGTAGTGAAGGAGAGGGAGAGAGAGAAGAAGAAGAGGGAGAGGGATTTGCAAATAAGGTTAAGTGGGCACAAAAAGGACATTAAATGCTCCTTTTTCTGCCCATTGGACGTCATTTGGATCCAATAACCAGAAATGCTCGACACTCATTAGTCACCGTTTGGTTAGACACCGACCAATTACTCTTTCTTTCTCTTTCTCTCTCTATATATATATATACAGAGAGAGAGAGAGAGAGAGTAATGCATTCCTTAAGCCCTTTTTTCGTTAGGTCTCGTTAGGCTCCTTAAAAAATTATAGTTTTAAGTATTTTTTTCTACCCTAGATGTGATCTATAGGTTTGTTTAGTGAGAACTGGCTTTTGGATCGTCATAATCTAACATATATAGAGGCTTTTCCGGTCATCCAAAATCAATTGCTATGAAGGTACCAGTTTTTCCTATATCAGAAAAATATGTTTTTTTGTCGAAAAAACATGATCCAAAAGTCAATTCCCACTAAATAGAGCATGCTAAATACATTTAACAGTTCAAATCTATCACAAAACACTTAAAACTTATGAGGCAGAACGGGCCATTAATGGGGCCTGTTCAGTTCTCATACACGTTTAATATTTTTAAGGACAACGCTAATGAAGCAAGAGGTAGCAAGTGGGGCCTACACATTTTCCACCCATATAAAGGGTTTCAACGGAAACGCGTCACACATCCCCTGGGAAGCATTTTCTGCCCAAGTGGGGATTTCATTTTGTGCCGAAATCCCTTTCTACGCTATGAAACAAACGACCCTCTGGGGACTGGGTTAAGGATTCGAGAGCGCTCTCTCCTTTTTGGCTTTCCCTCTCCAGCTCTCCGGCTCCCCCCCCCCAATCTTTGCTTTGCTCTTGCCACTCCGAGCAGCTGGTACAGTTACTACCTTAATAACTTCCTTATCTAACCTCTAGTTATTCCAGCAATCCCAAATCGATCCACACCGATCATTTCCTGATTGGTGTTAAGGTTTCCTCTGGTACTAGGTTTATGCTTCATGGCTTCGTGGTGATTGGTATTAGGGTTTCTTGTAATTGATGCAATTTTGACATCTTTTTCTTTTTTTCATTATCATCATCTTCTTCTTTTTTAATATATCGTTGCATTGACAATTGAGGACGCGCACACAGACACACATATATGTAAGCATGCACTGTATATGGACTGCTTATGTGAATTCACGTATATAAGCTGTCTTAACCTTGATTCAGATGTCTCTCATCGTGTTCTACAGTCCCAGTATTCAATGCTTTCATCGTGATATGTATTCTATGATTTTATTTTTCTCTCTCATTGTTTGTGGCTTCGTGATTACTAATCCAATTTGAGCTTTTGAATGAATGTGCTGCTAGAATCAGTAACTGCTTACTATGGGTTGGATTTTAACCCTGTCTTTCAGCCAATTAACCAATTAACGTTTTAAATCCTTTTCTGTTGACATTAGTTCTGAATAAAACAATGCAAGCTGGTTTTGGCAGCCCCAAGGGGGGTTGGCGTAGTGGGGCCTTGGCTGCTTGATGGGCAGTGAAGGTTCGATTCCAATGGGCGTAGCTCCTCTGCCCAAGCCAATGCATAGCATAGGCTCCGGGGGCAGGGGTCATAGCCTCAGAGTTTTAGGCTGCCGGCAGACTGTAGGTATGGCAGGCTAAGCCAGTGCAACCAGGTCTTCGTGCCAGGTGCGGTTTCTTCGGGTTATAAATCCAAAAAAAAATGCTGTTTTTTGGCAAAAAATGTGAGCTTGTTTTTCTATTAACATAAGTTCTCTTGGTATTGTTCTTGTTGGTTTGCTTTTTTTTTCTTCTTAGTCTTACTACTCCTGCTACCAGCTACTACAATATGGTGACTGCAAATGTGTAGAAGTCAAAAAAATGGAAAAGAAAAGGCTCTTTTGTATGCATGCCAAATGATATCAAGGACTTAGAAAAGGGTTTAGGAGAATTTTGGAAAAAAACATCTATGATTTTAATATGGTAGTAGGAAATTAGGGGAGTTGCTTTTAAGCGTGACTTTGAAATCATGCGATCTTTTAGCCTCTTTATGAATTGTTTATGATATGCATGCACTTATATATGTCTGTTATAATCTTATGAACTATTTGACATAAATTGATGAATGTTTCCATTTATGTTGTTCACTTGTAATTCAACATTTTCTTTTCCTTTGTCTATTTGTATTTTGCAATAATTTTCTTTGCTTCCTTTGAAATTGTTTTTATATTCACTGTTGTAAGTGTCGTAGTGTATCGTAGGATACATACCATATCTATGGGGTGTTCTGATATGATACACACTCATATCTTGATACGTGTGTCTTACGATACACCCTTGTATCTTTGTACCTTATGATACACTCTGATACAAGGTGTATCTTAAGATATACTATAATGCAGATTAAGTGCTTAAGGCCCCTTGGGGTTAGTTCATATTCATCTCTAAAGAGCTTAAGAGTGATTTATGGAGATTTTTTTCTAAAAAAAAAGAAGATGATGATGATACTCGTGATTGAAGTTATCTAATTCATTTTTGTTTGAATTTTGAAAAAAATTGGTTATGTAAAATTTCTAAGTATTAAAAAAACACTTTATGATGTTTTTTTGTTTATGTTATCAAGGCAATAGAGTTTCAACCATAAGAGAGATAGCAAAGAAGAAGATGAGAAACTTCATTACATCTAAAATGAGAAGAATGCAGCCATATAAGGGGACATCCCCTCTACCCCACTGCATAACAAAAACTGTTGACTCTACACTACCTGAGAAAGTGCAAAAATGCCCTTGAAAATAATGCTATGTACATATAAATACAAAAAGGGGTAGTTCACAAGGATGGTAATATACATATGATACATAAGTATCAATACTCCTCATCAAACTTAAGATGATGCAAGTGGAATCATCCCAAGTTTAGAAAGGAATCAACTAAATGTAAATGAGCAAGACTCTTGGTGAATACATCTGCAATCTGGTCCTTAGACCCCACATGCTCAAGTGAGATAACTCCATCTTCATAGGTCTTCCTTGTAAAGTGACAATCTATATCAATGTGCTTAGTTCTTTCATGAAACTCTGAATTCTTTGCAATATGAATGACACTCATATTGTCACAATATAAGGAGGTTTGACCGTCAACAAGAACTCCTAACTCTCTCAATAATGACCTTATCCAAAACAATCTTATTTGTAACTTGAGCCATAGCCATATATTCTGCTTTAACTATAAATAAGACAACTCTTTGTTGTTTCTTACTTCTTAGTAAGATTAAGGAGCTACCAAGAAAAATACAAAATCGAGTAGTAGAAAGACGATCATGAGTAGAGCCTCCAAAATCAGCATTAGTAAGCTCTCAATTTTGTAAAAGACAATAAAAGAACATTCCTTAGTGCATTGTGTCCCTCACATATCTAATTATCCTGAGAACTGCAACAAGATGGATTGTCCTAGGTGAGCTTATAAACTAACTAACCACATGAACAACATAAGTGATATTTGGTCTTGATATAGTCAAGTATTATTAAACTCTCAACTAACTGCTTATATGTCATTGGATCTTCTAATTCCCCTCCATCTAAAGCCCTTAGCTTTAAATTTGCTTTCATAGGAGAACTAACTCTCTTTGAATCATCTGCCAATCTCGCCTTCACTACCAAATCAGTTGCATACTTATGTTGAGATAAATATAGTGCTCCCTTCGAATACTCAATTTCTAAACCAAAAAATACTTTAGATTTCTCAAATCCTTCATTTCAAAAATACTAGCTAATTTCTTCTTGGTATCATCCACCTTCTGCGAATCATTTCATGTAATAATCATATCATCAACATACATGAGTAATGTGCACTTCCCTTGTATGGAGGATGTCACAAACAAGGTTGGGTCATGATAGCTTTGCTCAAAACCAAGTGATCTAGCAACATAACTATTTTTTTTCAAACCAGGATCAATGTGTTTGTTTGAGTCCATATAGTTCCCTTTTCAACTTCCATACTCTACCCTCAAGATCTAATTACCCTTGTGGCAACTCCATATAAACCTCCTCATCTCGATCACCATTTAAGAAGGCATTTTTTACATCTAGTTGCCAAAATCTCTATTGTATCAGTGTAGCTATTGCCAACAAAGTCCTTATAGTGGTCATATGAGCAACTGGTGCAAAGGTTTCTGCAAAATCAATTTCAAACTATTGATTGTAGCCCTTTGCCTCTAGGGATTGGGTTAAGGATTCGAGAGCGTTCTCTCCTTTTTGGTTTTCCCTCTCCAGCTCTCCCCCCACCCACAATCTTTGCTTTGCTCTTGCTCCTTTGTGCAGCTGGTACGGCTACTACCCTAATAACTTCCTAATCTAACCTCTAGTTATTCCAACAATCCCCTATTGATCCACACCTATCATTTCCTGATTGGTGTTAGGGTTTCCTCTGGTATTAGGTTTATGCTTCATGGCATCGTGGTGATTGGTATTAGGGTTTCTTGTCATTGATGCAATTTTGACATCTTTTTATATTTTTCATTATCATCATCTTCTTCTTTTTGAATATATTGATGCATTGACAATTGAGGATGCACACACAGACACACATATATGTAAATATGCACTGTATATGGACTGATTATGTGAATGCATGTATATAAGCTGTCTTAACCTTGATTCCGATTTCTCTCATCATGTTCTACAGTAATGGTATTCAATGCTTTCATCGCGATATGTATTCTATAATTTTACTTTTCTCTCTTATTGTTTGTGGCTTCGTGATCACTAATCCAATTTGAGCTTTTGAATGAATGTGCTGCTACAATCAGTAAATGCTTACTATGGGTTGGATTTTAACTGTCTTCCAGCCTATTAACCAATTAACGTTGGTAAATCCTTTTCTGTTGACTTAAGTTCTGAATAAAACAATGCAAGCTGGTTTCGGCAAAAAACATGAGTTTGTTTTTCTATGAACGTAAGTTCTCTTTGTATTGTTCTTGTTGTTTTGCTTCTTTTTCTTCTTAGTATTATTACTGCTGCTACCAGCTACTACAATATGGTGACTGCAAATGTGTAGAAGTCAAAAAAATGGAAAAGAAAAGCTCTTTTGTATGCATGCCATGGACTATGAGGGACTTAGAAAAGGGTTGAGGACAAATTTGGAAAAAAGTATCTATGATTTTAATATGGTAGTAGGAAATTAGAGGACTTGTTTTTAAGTATGACTTTGAAGTCCTGCGATCTTTTAGCCTCTTTATGAATTATTTATGATATGCATGCACTTATATATGTCTGTTATAATCTTATGGACTATTTGACATAAATTGATGAATGTTTCCATTTATGTTGTTCACTTGTAATTCAACATTTACTTTTCCTTTGTCTATTTGTAATTTGCAATAATTTTCTTTGCTTCCTTTGAAATTGTTTACTATATTCAATGTTGTAAGTATTATAGTGTATCATAGTATCATATCTATGGGGTGTTCCGATGTGATACACACCCATATCTTGATACATGTATCTTACGATATGCTGTTTTATCTTTGTATCTTATGATACACTCTGATATAGGGTGTATATTTAGATATATTATAAATGCAGTTTAAGTTCACTCATTTCAAATTTTTTTCGAAAACACATAAGACCCCTTGGGGCTAGTTCATATTCATCCCTAAAGAGCTTAAGAGTGATTTAAGGAGATTTTTTGAAAAAAAGAAGAAGATGATGATGATACTCATGATTGAAGTTATCTAATTCATTTTTGTTTGAATTTTGAAAAAGATTGGTTATGTAAAAATTTTAAGCATTAAAAAAACACTTTATGATAAATTTTTTTGTTTATGTTATCAAAGCAATTGAGTTCCAACCATGAGAGAGATAGCCAAGAAAAAGATGAGAAGTGAAACTTCATTACATCTAAAATGAGAATAATACAACCATATAAGGGGACATCCCCTCTACCTCACTACGGGACAAAAATTATTGACTCTACACTACCTAAATGTCCTTCAAAATAATGCTATGTACATATATACAAAAAGGGGTAGCACACAAGGATGGTAATCTACATATGATACATAAGTCTCAAGACTCCTCATCAAACTTAAGATGATGCAAGTGGAATCATCCCAAGTTTGGAAAGGAATGAACTAAAATGTAAATGAGCATGACTCTTGGTGAATGCATCTGCAATCTGATCCTTAGAGCCCACATGCTCAAGTGAGATAACTCCATCTTCATAGGTCCTTGTAAAGTGACAGTCTATCTCAATGTGCTTAGTTCTTTCATTAAGCTCTGAATTCTTTGCAATATGAATGGTACTCGTATTGTTACAATATAAGGAGGTCTGACCATCAACAAGAACTCCTAACTCTCTCAATAGCCACCTCATCCAAAATTCTTAGTTGTAACTTGAGTCATAGCCATATATTCTACTTCAGCTGTAGATAAGACAACTCTTTGTTGTTTCTTACTTTTTAATGAGATTAATGAGCTACCAAGAAAAATACAAAATTTAGTAGCAGGAAGATGATCCCGAGTAGAGCCTCCAAAATCAATATCACAGTAAGCTTTCAATTTTATAGAAGAAGAAAATAAAAGAACATTCTATAATGCATGGTGTCCCTCACATATCTAATGATTTTGATAACTGCAGCAAGATAAATCGTCCTAGGAGAGCTTATAAATTGACTAACCACGTGAACTCCATAAGTGATATTTGGTATGGATATAGTCAAGTATTTTAAACTCTCAACTAACTGCTTATATGCCACTGGATCTTCTAATTCCACTCCATTTAAAGCCCTTAGCTTTAAATTTGCTTCCATAGGAGAACTAACTCTCTTTGAATCATATGCCAATCTCGCATTCACAACCAAATCAGTTACATACTTTTGTTGAGATAAGTATAGTGCCTCCTTCGAGTATTCAATCCCTAAACCAAGGAAATACTTTAGATTTCCCATATCCTTTATTTTAAAAATACCAGTCAATTTCTTCTTGGTATCATCCATCTGCAAATCATTTTCTGTAATAATCATATAATCAACATACAGGAGTAATATGCACTTTCCTTGTATGGAGGATGTCACAAACAAGGTTGGGTCATGATAAATGTGCTCAAAACCAAGCGATCTAACAACAAAACTGAATTTTTCAAACTAGGATCTTGGTGTTTGTTTGAGTCCATATAGTACCATTTTCAACTTGCAAACTCTACTCTCAGGATCTGAGTACCCTTGTGACAATTCCATATAAACCTTCTCATCTAGATCATCATTTAAGAAGGCATTTTTCACATCTAGTTGCCACAAATTCTATTGTATCACTAAAGCTACTACCAACAAAGTCCTTATTAGTGGTCATATGAGCAACTGGTGCAAAGATTTTTGCAAAATCAAGTCCAAACCATGGTTGCCAGTTGAGGAAGCGATACGGGAAGCGGGAGCGGGAAGCGAGGCACTTTCAAAATTTTAGGAAGCGGGGAAGCGTGGGACCACTTAGGACCGATTCGGGAAGTGTCTCGGAGGCGACCTAGGAAGCGTCTCGGAAGCGAGGGGGAAGCGAAAAAAATAAAAATAAAAAATACAAAAAATTGAAAAAAACAGGGGAAGCGTGGGGGAAGCGAGGAGGAAGCGAGGGGGGAAGCGTGATGGGAAGCGTGCTTCCCATTAAAGGAAAGCGCGTCCCCCATTAAAGGGAAACACGCTTCCCAAAAAAGGGGGACGCTTCCCCCCACGCTTCGGAAGCGCGACGTTTCGCGCTTCCGAAGCGCGCTTCCCCTTTTAGCTAGGCGCTTCCGGTAACCCTGGTCCAAACTATTGACTGTAACCCTTCACCTCTAATATTGCCTTGTATCTCAATCGATCCGTTTGCATTTGTTTTGATCTTATAAACCCACTTGCTCCCAACAATATTCTTCTCAGAAAGAAGCTTTACCAACTCCCATGCATGTATCCTCTTCAGTGCATTCATTTCTCCAAATATTATCTGTTGTCACTCCTCTTTCAAAGCTACCTCTGAATAGGACTCACACTCAATATGAGAAATGTAAAAAATGAACGATGTTTAGGAGAGAAAAACTCCTAAGACACCCTCTGAGCTTGAGCGATTAGGTTCAACTGAAGAAGAAATTGGATCAGGATTGGCTTGTATATTTTTTACTTCGCTTCCACTTGATCCAAGAATGAAATCTCAACAATATTTTCATGCTTCTATAATAGGATTGTTCAAACTTATTGTCTCTCAAATGGACTTGCTCCTCCTGAACCTCCACATGCTCATTCATGCTTTTCTTTTCAGGAAATGGCACTAAAAAGGACAAATCAGATTTATCTTTCATCTAATCTTCAATCAGACTAAAAAAAGGTGTATACTCGTCGTCTCTAGATACCCAACTTTTCTTTCAACTGGATCATAACACTTATAGCCTTTTTGACCATTTGAAAAACCAAGAAAGCAGCATTTAATAGTTCTAGGAGACAATTTGTCTCTTTGTCAAACAGATAGACACAAAATAGGTACATTCAAACACCTTCATCATTCTATAATTTGGAACCATTCCATATTACTTCTGAAAATAAGATGTACCCTTAAGAATACTTGATGGCACACAGTTTATCTGATAGATAGCCAATTGAACCGCATCAGCCCAATAAGCTTTTGACACACAACTTCCAAAGAGAGGAGCTCTTATTAGCTACTTTGTTATGCTCAGGAGTATAAGGGCAAGATTTTTTATGGTCAATTCCTTTTTCCTGCAAAAACTTCTCAAACACAAAACTGACATATTCACCACAAGATCTGGTTCGAAGAGTCATAATTAGCTAAGAACTGAGTTTCAATCATGGCATAAAAATTTTTAAAGATCTCAAAGAGTTCACTTCTACATCTCATGAAATATATCCCCCTTGGACAAGACTGTTGAGGGACCCCACACATCTGAATGAACAAGATCGATAGGACACTCAACTTCTCTATCTCTTGTCCCAAATGGCAATGTGTGACCCTTTGCCAACCTACAGCTCTCACACTCCTATACATGCCTTGACACAATTAACTTTGACTCACCTAAACTACCAATAAATACCAAATGTCACAACCTAGAGCTAGAGATATGACCTAATCTCTGGTGCCACAAAACTGAGTCATCCATAATTGCAACTCCCAGTCCACTAACACTGTATCTTTTTTGTGAATTCATCCACCCAGTCCAGGCAATATAAGTCTCCTCTCCTATAGTCAATCCCAATCCTTATTCCTGATGGATGATCCTACACAATACAATCAACAGGAGAGAAGGTAACAATACAATTAAACATCAACTCCAATCATCACACCATCCAGGCCACAAATCTATATCAATTCTAAATGATTTGTGTCAACACAAGATACACCCCAAATACAACGGTATGCACAATATTAGCCCCAATATGTGAAATTAGTCCTGTCAAATTTTACGGGAACAAGCCGAATACCTTCTCCCTTCTCCATTTCTACCACAAAACCCCCAAAGTACAACTCAAAAATTGCATACAAACACTGATGACAGCAAAAACAGTGCCAAATATGTTGAACAAAAGCAATGCCAAAAAACCACTCCAATATGCACAAATAGAACAAGGCACAAATGCACACTACCGATAACCAAGATTTAATGTACCGACCCACAAAGCTTTCAATAATCTTCAGATTTCATGCATATAACAGCCAAGACATACTTTTATCGGGTTCAAGATGAAAAACTCGTATTAGTAGGCAAAATACTCAAACCTGATAGCCAAAATAGTGGAGAACCACTTTATCACCAACAATATAGCCTTCAAAACTACTCAAATCTCTCTACTTCTACCAAAACACATCCAACCAATGTTGTAAGTATCGTATGATACAATATAATACATATTGTTACTATGGAAAATAACAACGCGATACACACTCGTATCCCGATACGAGTGTGTATCATACGATACATCAATGTATCGTATGATATACCTTCGACGCACTTTAAAAGGGCCGAATTGAGCTTTTTTTTAAAGATCTCTTGAGGGCTGACTTCTTCATATGTGTAGAGGCCATTAGAGGGGTATCCACACACCTTAAGAGTCGTGAGAGCGGTTTGGGGGCCAATCAGTGCACAAGGGAGAGGGTTTTTGTTGTTTGCTCTAGTAAGAGTCCCTTTCCGCCATTTTTTCACTTAATGATGTGGATTAAGATAAAATATCTCTATGATGAGTAAAATTATAAAACCACCCTCTAACAAAGACCACATCAGATGATCCGGCATGGCAATAGGGCACTCAAGTAATGAGTGAAAACCGAGTGCAACTATTGTCATAATATTTTTATTTATGTAATATGAAAGTATGAGTCTTGTGGCATGTTCTTAATTGCAAGATATTTAATATTTTGCATTGTTCTTGTGAGATAGTTAATACTTGATGATGTCTTATGCAGCTCATAGAGACATAAGTGCTTCATTTGTGATTTTATGGTTGTATTTTGTGCAATTCATCATTGTTTCATAGGATATGATTTTTTTTAGATTTTTTGCTATTTTTGTCTGATTTTTCATGATTTTTTTTTAGAATTTTTGAAATTTTTTATTGAAAATTATGATTTTTTACGATACGATAGGATACATAACTTATTTTGGGCCCAACCGATACGGGTAACGATACGATACTTACAACCTTGCATCCAACAGCTTTCTAACACAAAAATGACCCAAATGATGCAAATCTAGATATTGAAAACCCCCGATGAGATCAACACCAACTGATTTCTCAAATCTAAACAATATTCACAGTTCAGAAAATAAAATAAAAAACTGTATAAAACTGAGTATACCTCCGATCAGAATGATTCTTGATTTAAAAATCATCTAAAATCAACAGCTAGCAAAGTCCCAACTCAATCAAACAAAACCGCATCAAATGTAGGGACTTCCTTAGTAGAGCACACAAAACAGGTCACATACCCGACACACCAGAATGAAGTTTCTTCTTTCTCTTTCCTTCCAGATGATCACTATAGATCTCTCTCTAGGGTTGGGTATGGCTCTGAAACCATATCAAAGCAATAAAGTTTCAACCATGAGAGAGATAACAAAGAAGATGAGAAGAGAAACTTCATTACATCTAAAATGAGAAGAATACAGCCATATAAGAGGACATCCCCTCTACCCCACTACAGAACAAAAGCTGTTGACTCTACACTACCTGAGAAAGTGCAAAAATAACCCTGAAAATAATGCTATGTACATATAAATACAAAAGGGGCAACAAACACGGATGGTAATATACATATGATACATTAGACTCAACATATGTAAACAGAATTATTATGAATTTTGTGACTTATTAACTTAGATTTGTTATTTAATATGCATATTGTTTCATAGTTTGTATTTTTCTTGTGAGATATGCTTGCCACTTGTAGCATATTATCTTCATTATTGAATGTTCGATGTCTTATGCATGCCATTCATCGCACATAATTGTTTGATATGTGATATTATAGTTTTATCTTATGCAATTCATCATTGTTTCTTGTGTTATGAATTTTTTAGATTTTTCCTGTTTTTTGGATTTTGTTTATTTAAAACATACATTTTTTTAGGATACGATGTGTATCTTATTTTGGGCCTGGCCGATACAGGTTACAATATGTTTTTTACAACCTTGTTTGCAGCAATTTTAAGGATGACGACAACAAATGAAAGATATGCTAAGAAGGGAAAGCAACCAATGGAACAACAGAATGTGGCTAATCTTGGTGCAGTAGAACTTGGTTCTGGTACAGATTCAAAATGATGGTTGTTAGAAAGAAAATGTCAAATTTGAAGAGCAAGAAGATGTAGTTAAGAGAAAGAGATAAGAAAATCTTCTGCATGGGATGATTTCGATGAAATTATAATCAAAAGTGTGAAAAAGGTTAAGTGCAGACATTGTGATGTTGCTTTAAACATTCCAAGGATGGTTGCATGACTAAATGTTTAGGCATTTAGAAAAAATCAAAGGAAAAGATGCAAAAGCAAAGCAACAAAATTTGAGTTTCAGTAGTGCTCAAGGATTAGATTATCCAAACAATATGGTTCTTCTAAGTGGAAAGTTTGACATGGACATAGTGTAGAAGGTAATGGCAAAGATGATCATTACCCATGAGTACCTCTTTAGAATGGTAGAACATCAATGTTTCAATATGTATAGTAGAACTTTGAACCCAATGCTTCAACCAATATCGCACACTACCATTAAAGAGGACTGCATGAAGTTATGTGAGGAAGAAAAGAAGAAGATGAAAGAAGCGCTCATTGGCATTGATAGAATAAGTTTGACCACGGATATTTGGACACCTAATCAATTTTTTGCAGACCTGTGTTTGACAGCCCACTTTATTGATAAGGAATAGAAGGTACAGAAGTGCATCATTAATTTTTGTGAGATTGGCAATTATAATTGATAATGCATATAACAATGATGTTCTTGTTAGGATATTAAAGGATAACTTGGAGAAAAGTGGTTTAGACTTGCAGTATGGTGGCAAATTTTTTCATGTGTGATGTTGCACGCATATTTTGAATTTGATGGTGCAAAACGGGCTTGAGGAAATCAAAGAGGTGGTTCACGTCATCAGAGAAAGCACCAAGTATATCAAGGTCTCACTTTCAAGGTTTTATAATTTCAAAGTTGCAACAAAAGAAATAGACGTTCCTATATCAACAAAATTAATTTTGGATGTCTCAATTCAATGGAATTCGATATACTTAATGTTAAAGATAGTTTTGATATACAAAGATGTATTTCCCCGACACAAGGTTGAAGATGCATGTTTTAATTAGGTGCTTGAAAAAAAAAGATTGGGATGAAGTTCGAATTATATGCAGTTTTTTTTAAATATTTTATAATGTTTCTCAAACTTCCTCAAGAACCCAATATCTGACTTGAAATTTATTTTTTCTTGAAATTTATTTTTTCTTGAAATTTATTTTTTCTTGAAATTTGAAGGATGAAAGCGAAAATGGATGAAAGGGCTAACAATGGCTTCGGCTTTATGAGATTGATGGAATGATAGAAAATTTTGGGAAATATTGGGGAAGTTTCAACTTGTTGATGGCTGTTGCATCAGTGTAGATCCAAGGATAAAGAAAACTTTGATAGATTTTGATTTTCCATGAGTCTATCCTAACAAGGAAGAAGCTATGTGTTATGCTTAATTAGTGAAGACCATGTTGCAAGAGCATTATAATGATTATGTTGCTCGGCACGAGAGTCGACATATGGCAGCAACAAATTTTGGTATGGGTACCTCTAAGATCTAGGGCAATAATAAGTTTGCCAATAGTGGTAGCAACTCTAAGGCCAGAAATAGCACTAGTAGTGGTAGCGTTGATTTCTTTGATTTTTTTAATAAGGCAGACAATATTCCTTTCCAAGTTTTAAAATCAGATCTTGCCATGTATTTGTATAATGGACTAGTCAATCATAACCTTGATGTATCTGAACCTTTTGACATTTTGGGATAGTGGAAGGATAAGGAATTAAAATATTATATTCCTTCAAAGCTGTCCTGTGATATATCGACAATACCTATTACCACAGTTGCTTCAGAATCAGCTTTCAATTTTGGTGGTAGAGTACTTGATGATACTCCTAGTTCATTGTCACAAAAAACTGTAGAAGCCTAAAGGGGTCTTTCAAACATCAAGTTGTTTCAAATATAAGAATAAGTTGCATGTTTTCATGTTAGTTTGCTATTGGTTATTTTTCATTGTGATTGATTTAAAATTTAGTTACCTTTTTAGGGTGGTGAGTATAAACAACTTGTTGGCCACGTTTCCTTAAGCAGCCCAAGTTGATCCCCTTCATGCCTAGAATAGGTACATATGACTGCATATGCCTTTTCTTTGTTTTTGATAGTTAAAGAGTGATCATATCTAACACTTTTTGTGATTGTGATGTTATGTGTGTGTGTGTGTGTGTGATGTCTTTGTGTTTATTTATTTAGATGTACACACATGTCAAAACTTTTTATTCTTGTCCTTTTGATTTGAAGGCTGGACTCAAGTTAAAAAATGTAATGAAATGCGTGCAGGGTTGAAAACCAGAAGATCAGTGGAAGGACTAGAAGTGTTTTTTGGTAATTGTGAAGAAATACTAAAACAGAAGTTTGTTGAATAAAAGACAGAATATATTAAACTAGAAAAAATTAGAAGTACAAAAGGATGGAACTGAATAAAAGATATAAGGAAGTGATCAGAAATCAAATCGTTCATTTACCTGAATCAGATCCAATCACAGTGTTTTGATACTAAAGTAGAAATATGGACATTCATAAATAAAGAAAAAGGAGAGGAGTCATTAGGCAAAGAGATGTTTGTTAGGCCCAAAGAAAAAGGCTTGCTATACTCCTTATCCTTTCTATATTAAACTATCTCAAGCAAATACAGTTATATCCTTGATTAATGTTACATAATAAACCGACAAAATGAAAAGTGAATTACTAAGTGACAAGTTATGTTGTTAGCTCCTAATACACTATTCATTATTTCATATTACAATGTATGGTTTGACAAGTATATAAATGTGTTCTGTCGTACTTTTTGGTAAAATGGTTGTGCTTGTCTTACCATTGCCTTGTGACCATGTCCATGTGCAGTAGCAACGAAACCAGAAGCAAGGTGATAGTATCCAAATCAAACTGAAGTTGTCTCAGGATGTTGATGAAAGTCTTAGCTAAAGCTTTTCTAAACAAGCAAGTATAAATACTTCAACTGAATCTTTATCAGTCCAAAGATTGATTATTTATTTACAAGAACTGTTTTTTTATCTTTTTCCCCATTTTTCTTTTGCTGAGATCAGATAGGTCATTAACAATTCTGTGGAAAAAATTTAGTATGTCTCCTAATGGGATATTGGGAACAAATAAGCGGTCATCAATTGGAAGCTTTAGAAATTTGTCAGCTGGTTGTCACATTTTATCCCACATAAGTTCTGACTACTTCGATAAATGTGGCATCTTAAAATTTCATTACGAGTGTACCTATATGTTGAAATAATGAAGGTGAATAAATAATCAAAATGTTTCCCCTCTCCATTTCCAAGTAAGGGTGAGTCCCATGCATTAGTTTGTGGATTGCGGTCTCATGCACTAATCTCTACAGGTGCCCCGTAGTAGGCCGGCTGCCCTACCTAAACCAATCATCATATTGGTCCCTAGGCCCCATTGCTTGAAAGGCTCGGCTTCCAAACCGTATGTGGAGCTTCTGCCTCATATGACTCTTCCTAGGTTGGCTGTAGGCCCCGCCAGAAAATCTTTCATAAGTGCGCGCTAGCGCACCAAATTCCTTACCTTAAAGCTTGGATTTTCAGTGCTCTACAGAGCGTGTTGAAATTTTTTTCTCTTTGTCTTGCTGCAGCTACACTTTGCTTGACGGAAGACCTTAGATAGACTAACGGTCTCGACTAATCGAGCTATCTTAATGAAGGGGAAATGTGAACAGACCTGTGATCATTTCTCAGGATGCGATTATCAGGTTGTTCATTTCTGTTGTGGGGTCTTTGTGAATCGAATAAACCTGACAACTTTTTAAAGAGAAATTAAGAATATAAGCATCAAATAGTGTATCATATAACTAAATTTCATTAAAATCTCCAATACAAGTCGCATGATTATAATGCTTTTTAAAATTCAAATTTGACAGATTAACAACTCAACTGTAGGTTAAGACAATATATCTTTGTTGAAGTATCCTATGAGTGCTTCTCAGAAATCTTTGCTACCTCTAACAAATTTTCACTCTAAAACAATTAATAAGATATAATGCTTAGTAAGAAAATATAAGAATAGGAAAAATAAATAAGAAAATACTATGTTTAGATAACTATTGGAAGCCATAACTACTTATTTACAGAACTAATTTAAGAATACCTAACTCTAATTATGGAAATCGATTATGACAAATTAAATCCTAAGTATCAAAACCACAATTAATTATGTATCTGTTCACGAAACTCCCCAAACCTTATTGGTTCCCTTGCTTTTGGCCTCTCTATCTTCTTTGCTCGTCTATTTTTCTTACCCCTTAGAGGTATTTATGGAGGAGGTAAGGCAGTTGGCAGAGTGTGTGTGTGTGTGTGTGTGTGTGTGTGTGTGTGTGTGTGTGTGTGTGTGTGTGTGTGTGTGTGTGTGTGTGTGTAGAGCAGGGAAGTCAATTTGGTAGGAAAATATTATTACTATGTAACTACTTTGTCATCTCTATTCTCACAACTTATTTATGTCCTCATTTATATTTATTTTATTTTTATTTTTCATTTACTTAAGATACTACATGTAAATAAGAAAATATCCCCCTATTTTCATTCATTGAAAAATAGTTCAAAGTTTAAATTCTTAAGGAATAAAAAGTCAGCTACTTCATTTCAGTATAAATTTCAGAATTCTATGAATCAGACAAGATTAACCATCTCAAAAGCTTAAGTTTTTCTTTTATTTAAGATTTTTGTATTTAGATATACTATTACTTTGTTTCAAAAGTTTGGGAGAAAATTTTTCAGAATTTATTTGTTAACAATTATTTTCCTTATGGACATCTTTCATAATACTTGTAAGGACATTGGTCTGACTTTCACAAAAACCTCTATAGTTGGATATAATTGGGGTGTTACATTATAAAGGGAGAACTCAAGGATCCTCACAATCTGCATACATTTGTCCATGTCTTTTATAAAGGCTTTTTTGAGTGAAAAGGGGTGTGTTTGGATGTATATTGAGCTACATTGGCTTAAGCATGTCTTATTTCGTTTTAAAAGTTTGTTAAGGCCTTTCACATTGTATATTTCATGATCATCTTTGTGCTTTGGCTATTCTTGTTTACATTCAGAAGATTCATGTTTTTCCATTTACAACCTTGGCTGGAACTTTTTATTCCCAATATTTTTGTTTAGGATGCTTGCTTCTCAAACAAGTTCAAAACGTTTTCACTTTTTCAGTTGTATCCATTGAAACACCACCAGTAGCTGCTTTTGTTGGTTTTTGTCATGCAACTTTAGGACGTGTGAGGTAATTCAGCACCATGCATACTTGATCATCCAGGAAGTATGAGAAATTTTTAAAAAAATTCATGATGTAAAAAGTTCGTTGGCACTTTGTACTAGAATATTCACAGCAATTATTCTTGAAGGTGAAAATAAGTATGCTTCTAATATGATCTGTCTAATGCGCTGTCTGTTGATTAGTTGATCAACTGGACAGTCTTTTTTTCTGTTTCTTGTCTTCTTAAAGCTAATGGGCTGAACTTTATCAATGGGGTGTTACTTTTTTCACACCAATGATGACCTTACAATCAACAAAAAATCTCTCTCATACATATATAAACCTTGGAGGAAAAGCTATACCTTCAGATATAAATGTGCTTGCATATGCCATTAATTAGAAAGCAATTATATAATGTTGTGGATATATTCTTACCAAAGAAGAAAAGAGAATAAGCTCTATCTCTGGTGGATTTTCCCCTATTATAGAGAATGAAGTAATTTTTTAAAATTTATGAAGGGGAAGATATGGTTCTTATTTGGAATGAAAATATCTCCCTCTTTGATATGTTCAGCATCTTTGTCAAACTGAAATGGATGTAAACTTATTCATCACCTCTTTGGCATGTTTCAAAGAGGTCTGGTTATCATCTTAAGGGCAGAATCTGCCACATGAAGCATTAATCTGCTGTCAATCTGCTCTAACATATTGTCTGCAGCTGAAGCTTGAAGCAGGTGTTAAAGACAACCATAAGGCCTGAAATTACTGTCATTTTTACACCTGATATCAGTCTCCATTTGCTTTTGTGCAGACTGGGTTCTCATTTTGTTGGATTACATGCTTCACTTTTTTCTGGTCTCAGGCTGCAATGTGGAACAGATGTTCTATTGTTAAAACATCCTTGTGCAATCCTGAGGATTTTACATCTGTGATGAGTGTTTGCAAGAGATGGGCCTCCCAAGCTGCAACACGCTCAATGGTAACAGAAAGTGACAGCAAAACAAGCATAGGACTCCGGAAATTTGGATCTGATGAAGATGGAAAAGAAGTTGGGGTTGTTTATTCTGGACCCATTTCTTCAACCATCAAGAAAGTGAAACTCCTCTCCCTCTCCACATGCTGCTTGTCAGTATCACTGGGCCCTGTGATAACTTTCTTAACCGCACCAGAGATGAATGTGATTCTCAAGGGGGCTGTCGCTTCATCAGTCATATTTCTTAGTGCTTCCACCACTGCCGCACTCCACTGGTTTGTGAACCCTTATGTTCACAAACTCAGATGGGTGCCTGGTTCAGATACATTTGAGGTTGAGATGATATCGTGGTTGGCGACCAACATTCCTAGGACAATAAGGTTTATTGATGTCAAACCACCAGACACCAAACGGCCATTTGTGACTTTCAAAGCCAATGATAAGTATTACTTCATCAATGAAGAGCACTGTCGAAACAAGGCTCTCTTGGCAAGGTTGACACCCAAGGGACCAATGCACGAATCAGCTTTCAAGAACTTGTGATCAAATACTATGCATGCATTACCCTCCTTGTTGCATACAACAGGAGTTTGTCTTTCATGGGCAAGTTTGAGACACGAATGATCGAGGTAGATCAATTTTACAGGGTAAAACCATGGTAGAACCTTTTGAATTCCATTGCAGTTAAAATTTTGTATTTTGTCACACTTCCTGAACTACTAAAATATGCTGTAGTTGACCTTTGGTAGCACTTCTACATCGATTAGCAATTCTGTCTGCATGGTTATTAGATGATGGTTCTGTTTGTTGATTCTTTACACTATTTTATGGACACCTAAAAGGTCAGGATGTTCTCAGCCACCCTAATCACTTTCTATTTTCCTTCTGTGATTTATGGTTTACTTGTTTTAAGATTGTATGCATCAAGCAAACCATTCGAATGTAAACCAGACTGACTAGGAGGTCTTGCATTAAGTAGTAGTCCAGCACAGCCTTCTTATCTGCCTCTACCTTGATTGCAATCAGAATTAATAGATCCGGTGAGAAGTATCCCCTACCAATCATAACTTGTGCTATCTTGGATACCTTCCTTCAAGATGAACTGCATTTGCAACCCATGGCTCGATGGTGAGGCATCTTCTGATTATCTTGGCCGTTGATAACACCAACCAGAGTAGCCATTTGTGGTAAACCAGACTGACCAGGAGGTCTTGCATTAAGTAGTAGTCCAGCACAGCCTTCTTATCTGCATCTACAGATATTGCAATCGGAATTTATGGATCCTGTGAGAAGTATCCCCTACCAATCATAACTTGTGCTATCTTGAATCCCCCCATCTTCAAGGTTAACCACATATCTTGGTCGTTGATAACACAAACCAGAGTTGTCATTTGCCATGAACATGAACAGTTGCAAGTCTGTTAGCTACATCTGCTTTAGGGGCCATCCAACGGTGAATGTTGAGTTCAAGATGGATGACATCTGAGGGCAACCCTCAGGTTTACCTCTGACTGCTCTGCTTCCTAGGTGAATGCTCTGTTTCATTTGCTTTATTTCATTATATGTACTTCTGTTGATATTTCCACGAGGTGCTTTGGATGTTGGTTGATTTCCCTGATCAATTTATTCCAAATGCTGTCACACTCTTGAGATGGTTAGCATTCTGGTGATTCGGAGCCTAAGTTTAAGTTTCAGCTATCAGAATCAAACTATAGAATAAGGAGACTCGAGACCGGATTGGCTCTAAATGCAAAGTGGTCTACATGATGCATGATGCATGTTCACACATGGTGCAATTAAAAAATGGACCATTCATAAACTATGTCACCATGTCTGAGTGAATGATGATGAATGAGTCATGCCCCTTCCTGTTTTGCACCACGTTCTGCTGTACAGGACGTCCTACCATTACCAACGCAGGTTCATGATAATGAACCAACCACTGATGGAAGTGGTATGGGTTGTCTGGTTGACTTAATCTATCCAGTTGAATTCAGTAAAGAGTTTTAGACCTGACCTAGATAGATGTGTTGGATTCTGTCCTATGTTTTTCTAAGAAATCCAAATTTGACATTATATCCTACTTGGTCATACTATGTTTACATGTGAACATATATCCTTTACAATAAATGTTTTGTTGGCTCTATGTTCATTTGGCTTTCTTATTCTATATCTAAGTCCAACTCTTAATTTGTTTAGTCTAAATTCACTTGTGTCCTCTTGAATCCAGTCTGCTTACATCCCAGATCTTCAACAGTCTGGCATCTTTAGTCTTATAAAACTTGGTCTCCTTGACTTCCTTGCTGCACCTCCTTGTTAAGCTTTGCCAGTGACTTGACAGAGCAGTTGAGAAGTTGGGCATGCAACCACTTAACATAAAGCTACACTTAATCAGGCTTAAATGGATGTACGGTATCAACTCATTCAACTTATTAGATGATCCTGGGTTGGGCTTAAATGATCCGAGCACGAGTCCAACTCGTGATGCCTTATAGGTAGCCCTTTTTTTAGGACAATGGCAAGTGCAGTGGTGGTTTGACAGAGCTTCGGCTAAGTTGAAGCGATTTGGTTAAATAGGGATTTAGATCTAACTAGGGTCAACACTTCATTAGGGTCTCAATGTGGGTGCATTAGGTTGCTAACACTAATAGGGTTAGGGTGTTAGGGCTTCTAATTCTAGATGCTTAGACTAGGAAATTGGACTTGTATTTATAGGTTTTCTACTTATTTTGGACCTAGTGTAGGTGCTTCTAGGCCAAGATATCTAAATTCAATTGCCTTATAGCAACTTAAATATGATTGGCAAGAAATTTGAGGTGGTACATTTTGATTTGCCAATTGATCTACTTAGGGGTTAAAAACAGAAAATGATCATATTATATGATAAAATGATGTGTTTCTCGAAAAACCTTATAATTTTTTAAATTCACCCGATGTTCAAAATCGCAAATGTCTGCTTTTAAAAAGACCATTTTAACCTTCACATAGCGGACCTCCTGAGATTCGCATGATATATCGGTGCGCTCTTTGGGTATCACACCCTCTCATTAAAAGGCAGATTCACACAAATTGTTTTGCAGACTTTACAAAGTTCGCGTAACTATATTTGTGAACTTTCGCTTACTCAAACCTACTGAAACTTACTACCAACGGGGCTCCTCTTGTTTGGCAGGAGAAGTTACTGCACATCACCTTGTGTTGGGATGTTGCAACTTTGAACTTGTAGGGGTCTGCCTAACCCCAGCTTTCTCTGTTAAGAAAAAACTACTGAAACTTCGCAAATATTTTACTAAATTCACATACATAGTATGAAGTTCTCATAACCATATATGTGAACTTTCAGTAATAAACCTATAGAAACTTTGTAAATATTCTATTAAATTTGCATATATAATTCAAAGTTCGTATAACCATATCAGCGATTTTTTTCATAGTTGAAATTTCACATACATAGTGTGAAGTTTGCACAACCAAATTTGTGAACTTCGTGTAACTGAAACCACTAGAAACTTACGAGATCTACATGAAAATAACTTTTTCATACAACTTCATTTCATTCATTCAAAAATGGATCTTCTCATACAACCATATGTACATTCTAATCATTTGAAAACAAACTTGGTCATACATATATTCATTGCATTTATTAAAAAATGGATATTCTCATACAATCATATATTTATTCCAATCATTTGAAAATGAACTTGCTCGTACATATATTTATTTTATTTAATAAAAAAATGAATATGTTACAAACATTCACAGTATATAGCTCCATATCAAGGGGTTCGATCTTTGGCTTCTTGGTGCCAGTCAGATTACTGTTTTGTCCTCTGTAATCCGACTCAGAGCATACACTTGCTCCTCCAAGGGCTTATCTTCCACCTCCTCAAACTTCTCAACATCCTCCTGTGTACTCTTCACAATCGAGGTCTTCTCCTTCAGTTGAGAACCATCAACATCATTCACTACTTTAACATCTCTACCGCCTATCTTCTCCAAAATCTTCTTCACCTCAACCATGGCATCCTCCTCTTGTTGTTTTAGCCGTTAAACATATGCTTACTATCATTTTTTAAAAGCGAAAACAAACCCTCAAATGTAAATCATCACTTTTTAAATATTGAAGTATCATTTTAAATATTAAAGTGTTACATTTAATGCTAGTAGGGACATTTGCAAAAATATAGTGAGGTTCACATTTAAGTCTTCAAAAAATTTGCAAATCTCAAGTGCAATATTTGTGAAGTTTTGATAGGTTTTAGTTACAGTAAATTTGCAAAATCAATTATGTGAGCATCATTATATATTTGTGAATTTTGTGAAAATATGCGATTTTTCTCCCAAATATGCGAATTTCCTCCTAAATATGTGATTTTTTCTTAAATATGTGAATTTCTTCCTAAATATATAATTTTTTTCTTAAATATTCTACTTAGTTTGCATATATAGTACGAAATTTACAAAAAGACGTGTAGATCTCCTTCAAGTGATCATCAAGGAGATATGCAAATATGGGGTGATCTGCATCATTTTTTGCGTGCGAATTTTCTTACATTTGCATGCTTGTTGAATCATATATAAAGTTGTTTTTGTTTATTTTGTTTATTTTTCTCATTTGTTTCTAGAAAGAACCCTAACCCTTTTCCCTCTAGAACTCTCAATATTTTTTCTCTCCCCTTACGACGATTCTCATGAAATCTTTTTGCTATATTTTAACGAGGTTGCAGTATCATTCGCATCAACTTCTTAAGTTAGGTTGAAAGGTAAGTTTATATATATATATATATATATATATATATATATATATATATATATATATATATGCATATTGTTTTATTTCATTTTAGACTTTTGTTGTTGTTTGTAGATATGAGCATTAATAGCCACATGTGTATTTGTGTTTGGTTGTTGTTATGGATATTTTTTTGTATATTTTTATGTATTTTATTTAATATTTATCACTGGATTTACCATTTAGCATTTACTATATTTAGGGTTTTTCATAGATATATATTTGTTTGTGTTGTAGTATATTTAAGCAACTAAGACATCATCAATGGTTAGATATTTTGGTAAGCACATCGTTAATGATTGAAACAATTATTTTTTTAAATTTCATGCATGAATCCATTATTTTTTTAATTTGGATGGTATTTTATTCATGCTATTTTCATTGGATGAATAATATATTGTGTAGTTGGTGTAGACACTTAATGTTGACCTCTAAAAGGCTTAAAGTATAATATCATAACACAAATCACTCTACTTAGAAATCTATAGTGGTCTTAAAAAATAATAGCTTTAATGAATTTGTGGATTTGATATCTCAAAAAAATGGATATGCAAAAGAGTTAATGATCCTTCAATATAGTTATTCTTCAAACGTAGACAACCAACAAATATGGATAAATGTTTTGGAGGATAATAATTGTAACGCCCCCAAAATCCTAGACTTGTAACTTGTTAGGAAAATTTTGAAAGCCTTGTAATCATTCCTTTATCAGAGTTTTAAATAGTAATTCAGTAAAAAATGGTGTTTTGAAATAATAAGTCAATGGACCTTGGGCGCATTACTTGCAAACTTTTTCTTTACACAAAGGATTTGTAACTTTGTACATTCATTGAAACCAAATAAATTCAAAATGAGGTTTTAAAGTTTATACGAAAAGTAAAATTAAAAAAAAAACTTTTATCGAATTATAAAAGATGTCTTTAGGAGCAAAACATCAGGGAAAGAGTCTCATCTTGATATCATTATGCCATTGTCTCATCGCTTGCCATACCGACCTAATCATCACCTGTACCCATGAAACGGGGTCAGATCGATAAAAATCTAATAGGTGCATAAATATAACAATTTAGAATAAGACTAACATATGTGTGGTTTCATTTGTGATATGCAGTTCAAAATAAGCAAAAATGAGTATACTAATCTTGTTTTTGTATCGTTCCAATTTTATCAGATGTCTTCGAAGAGTGAGCAAAATGAGCATGCTAACATAATTTAGAACTAAACTAACATGTACGTTGTTCCTTTCGCAGTGTGCAAGTCAAAATAAGTAAAATGAATATGATAACTTTGTTTTTATATTAAACTGTCTTGAGGGTACGTATAGGAGAAATGTAAAAGCAACTGAGATTGCTCGGGAGTTTTTTATGCTATGTATTTTGATACCCCAGACAACTAGCTGAGTCTACTCCTAAGGGGACAGTCAATGACCGAGAGAGAATTCCTCAGAGGTCACTCGTTCAAGGGGATGCATCCATACTTCTGCAGAAGTCATTGAAACCTACCACCTAGGATAATTTTTGGTAGCCTAGTTCCCTAACTCCGATAACTGAGGACACTGAGTCATTTGCTCGAGGGGTGGTTGTTAACAATCTGTCCATCAGAGTTTTAGTACCATCCCATCCTCTCTCTTGATAGAACTAAGAGATGAATGGGTACGTCAGGTTCTATTTTAACTGATGACCCATTCTACATGCTCTGGTATTTCAAACCAACTCGAGCATCTTACCTATGAAGGCAATGCTAACCATTTATGCGATTTTCATTTCATCATTGTGTATTTGCATGCTACGAGGTTACCATAAACCTCTCATCTAATCATCATAGTACTAACATGTCGCGCATGTCTAATAGTACTGCTACGATGAAAAGGGTATCAGTTTCTCAGCAAGAAACCCCAACAACGTTTAGAAATTTCAATGTTTTGTTTATCACTATTTATATGGTTTTCTTTTTAAAATTTTGTATTTGCATGCTACGAGGTTACCATAAACTTTTCATCCAAATCATCGTAGTACTAACATGTCGCACATGTCTGATAGTACCACTACGATGAAAGGGGTATCAATTTCTCAGCAAAAAACCCCAATATTATTTTGAAATCTCAAGTCTCGTGATCTAGGCTGGGGATATCCGAGTTATTCATATATCACAACAAAAGACCGTACGTACATCTTAGGGTTACACAAGGTTGACGGAAATACCTGATTGAGAATAGGCAACCACCAAATATCCATTTTTGCTTTTCAAAATAATGAATATTTCAAACATTGAAATCTTGCATGAAATCCTCTTTTTTTTAAAAATGGGAGAGCATGTGTAAATCTATGAAACCATACATCGACTAAATAAATGCATAAGCAGTGCACGAGATATGAAATTGTACTGCGACTAAATAAATTCGTAAGCAGTGCATGAGGTACAAAATCGTACCTCAGCTAAATAAATACATGAGGTACGAAATCGTACCTCGACTAAATAAATGCACAAGCATTGCAAAAGGTATGAAACTGTACCTCAGTTAAATAACTACGTAAGCAATAGCTTGTGCACATAACAGGGTAGCAGTAAAGTAAATGATATAAAGCAAGACTCGATGTGCAAAACTACACATCAAGTTAAATAAATTGCTTAAGTAGTGCATGAGGTACGAAACTGTATCTCGGCTAAATAAATGCGTAAGAAGTAACCTGTGCACATAATATTGTGTCAGCAAAGTAAATGACATAAATTCAAATGAACAAGGATACGCAAAACTGCGTCATTGAGTTAAAAGCATATATATATATATATATATATATATATATATATATATATATATATATATATATATATATATAGAAGTGTCTTGCGATTGTCCTTGTATGCAACTTTTGCATACCTCAGAGATTATCGAATTTGCTGACGATTTCGAGCATAGGTTATAAATGACTCATGCATTGATGCGTGTATAGAGTCCATTGCATTGATAGGGTGCACTAAAGTATTTGTCGTACTGCTAAAATAAGAATAAGGGAATTCCTTTTTAAAATTACACATTTGTGCTAGGTTTGCGTTGTAGGGGCTGAACCCGACCCTAGTTTGGGTCGCCTGGCTGAGACGGGTCCCAAATCGGGGCGAGCCACTATGGTTCCCGTGGTTAACGGGGATCGACTGAGCCGCAAGCGGGGAGGGGTCGAGTTGGGCTTGATAAGGACCCAGCTCAACTCGGTCGAGTGGGTTAGGTAGGCCCTAGCCAAGCCAGACTTGATTGTACCCCCCAACCAAGCCAGGCTTAGTTTCGATCTAAACAAAACAAAAAAGGGGAAGGGGTGGGCTCGGCTGCTAGGCCGATCTTGTTCCCATCCCTGGATGGGACCAAGCTTAAGCTCGATCCTCAAGAGACTACGAATCGGGTTGGGCTTGGTTTGGCTGTCAAGCCCAGCCCTACCATAGAACGAGACCGAGCTTAGGCATTGTCCTGCTGAAGTACAAAATGGGTTGGGCTTGGTTGAGACCGACCCCAGCTGGAGGAGGTAGGGGGCATCACCCCTGCCTGCCGGCTGGAAAAGAAAGGAAGGCAGGGGCCGGTGCCCTTACCTTCTGACCAAAAAAGGAAGAGATAGAGGTGTCACCTTTACCTATAGACCAAAAATGAAGGGAAGGCAGGGGGCGACACCCCTGCCTTTCAACCGAAAAAGAAGAGAGGCGACAGTAGGAGGGGCAACACTCTCTTGCCAGCTAAACCAGAGAGGGGGGGAAATAGGGAGAAGAAAGGGAGCGTGCATATCTGCGAGAGGCGACGCCTCCGACGAGTCGAGGATGACTGCGACAGTGGTTTTAGCAGAGTGAGAGGCTTAGGCGAGATGGTCTGTCGAAAGGAGGAGTTGGGCGAGGGGGGGATCTGCAGAGGGGAGAGAGATGGGAGGTCGTAGTGAGGGAGAGCAGGAGGAAGAGAGCGCAGGGGGAGAGCGAGGTTGCAGAGTGTGAAAGAGAGAGAGAGAGAGAGAGAGAGAGAGAGAGAGAGAGAGAGAGAGAGTGGCCATCGAGGGTGCTAGGCTTGCTTTTTGGCATAGGAGGGGGTCGAGCAGTAAGTGGGATCCTGGTAGGTGGTTCCGACAAGGTCCTATGCAAGGCTCCTCATTGCACTCAATTAAATGGAAGTGTTGCAAGAGCCAAGCGACTGATATTCAGATTTATATGGCTTATTGGATCATTTGAGATTCATATTATTTTAGTTTAGATATTTTCTTGTTTTAGATCATTATAATAAATATTGGATCTTAGTAATTGATCCATATTCCTTTTTAGTAGTTTAGTAAAAGTATGATTTGCTTTCTTAATTGATGTTTATTGATAATAGTACATTTAGTCTACTATAATTAGAATTCTTCTCCTATAAACATAGGGAATGCTTAGAAGGTTAGGCGATTTGAGAGTTCATGGAGACATTGAAATATGTTAGTTTTCAGTTTATTTGGTTTATTTCTTAAAATTTTCGATAATTTTCTTAGATTTCTCATATTTTTATATATATTTCTTATTTTTTAGTTAATTCGTAGTTGAGTATAGCTTCTCATAAATCAGGCCCTCCTAGTTTACATCAAAGTGGTATCAGAGCAAGGTTTATCATCTCGATTCCATTTGAGGGATGATCCTGTTGATTTCTTCAGTCTCAAAACACTCAATTCAAAGAACAATGAATGACATAAACAAGTTTAGAGTTGTTTAAGCAAGCATGCGATGAGCTATAAAGAGAGAAAACATTGAAAGTGTTGATTATAGAAGTAAAACATCATGCAAAGTATTGGAAGCAACATTAAAAAAAATTATCCTCTATCACCATTGCTAGCTGAACCAGCAGTAGCCCCTGCCATCGACATCCTCCTCTCTACCCCTTGCATTGCAATTGACTAGATGGACTAGGGGACGTTCACTGACCATAATGTAACTGACAGGTTTTTGTTGGCCTCTCCTAGCAAGCAGCACCCTTGGCCACCATCCTTGGGTCATCTCCACCATCTTCCTTTCCTCCTTCTTCCTCACTAACCACCACCAACCATCCATCAACCATCGCTCCCTAGACAACAACCCACCATCCATCGTTGCTTTCCTCTTCCTCTCATCTTGGCTTGTCCACCACCACCCACGTTCTTGCCTCCTAAACCCTGGGCAAACTCCCACCTAAATTCGTCATTGAGAGGGTTCTCCATTGACCAAATAATGGTTGTCCACCTTACATCAATCAAGCTAGACTTGTGAGATCCCATCCCATTGGTTGGATCATCCTCTCCATTCTCAATTGCAGCAGTGGAGGTAGGGCTTCATTGCCTTAATGCCACAGTAAAACCCCTCTTTTCCTTGGGTTTACCCCCTTTGGGGTTGTTCACAATAAGTAGCACGACCGCCATCGACTGAGCTAAATCCAACGACCCTGCACCAACTGACCCAAATTGGTGGGATGTGTGGACAGTGTTTCCCATTGAGGTGCACACTCTGCGGACATAGGTAGGGCTTCCTCCCCCATACCCTAACTCGGGTGGGTCTCCTCCCAAGCTATCGTGTTTGGCTTGGATCGGTTCACATGTGAATCAGCTTGTGAACCGGTTTAGTCACATATCTACTCAATCAGATGGTACGGGGTATGGATTGATTTTTGGGACCCTAAACTTGATTCAACTCAATTTAAGACTCCATAACTTGATTGTTGAGGTTCTAAAATCAGATCCACATCGAACCCTAATACGTCTTACCCAAATTGATCCATTTTCAATTCCAAACCCACCAGGTCGAATGCAAAACCCTAATTTAAACATGTTTCCCATGGCCCAAACCCAAGTTTTGTCTTATTAGACCCAGACAAATCCTGAATTCATACTTGGATCAGGTTAAGGCCAAACCCAATATCTCTTAAAAGATGGATAAGGTCTAAACCAAGCCTTTTACACCCAATACCCATGCAAACCTAATTACTACCTAAAAAATATGCAGAGTACCCATTTGACATAGGTGAAACCAATTCTGATATGATTTGTCTCAATTGGGTCCAAAAGCATTTACATGTGAACCTTTCCACCTTGAATTATATATTACAAGTAGATCAGTTTGGAGTTGTTTTGCACCAATCACCAGGAAGTTACAAAGTCCAAATACTCTCTATTTGGATCATTAACAAAATAAATCCTACCAATGTCAGCTTCTTTGGATCGATGCTTAATAGATCCACGCCTGTTGGGGACTACATCACTTTCGTGGTTCTTAGAAGTTGAATGAAACTGAAAGAAACAAAAGCAGACTAAGCTTGAGGCCGAGTCTTTTTTTAACCCAAGAAGAATGATATGTAGGAGTCGAGCGACTCATATCCGGATTCATATGGCTTATTGAATCATTTGATATCCATATTATTTTAGTTTAGATATTTTTTTGTTTTAGATCATTGTAATAAATATTGGATCTTAGTAATTGATCCATATTATTTTTTAGTAATTTAGTAGAATTAAGATTTGCTTTCTTAATTAATGTTTATCAATAATAGTAGATTGAGTTTACGAGTCTACTAGGATTAAAATTCCTTCCCTATAAATATAAGGAAGGCTTATGAGGTTAGGCAGTTCAAAGTTCATAATTAACAACATTGAAAAATGTTAGTTTTTAGTTTATTTGATTTATTTCCTGAAATTTTCAATAATTTCCACCGACAGGGGGTTCCACTTGTCTGGTAGGAGTAGCTATCAGGATGTTGCAGGGTTAAAACCCATTGGTATAGTCATATAACTGGTAGGGGTCTGCCTAACCCCAACGCTTATAAAAAAATCCAATAATTTCCTTGAATTTCTTGTATTTTCGTATCTCTTTCTTGTTTTTTAAGACAATTCGTAGTTGGGTAGAACTTCTTGATAAATCAAGCCTCCCTGCTCATTTCAGTAAGGCTGCAAGAATGATAACTGCTAGCCTGAAAACTGCATCCAGATTCCAGCCACCACACCTGTTGTGAGCAATAGAGCCTACAGAAATGACAATTGTTAGCCTGAAAACTGCATCCAGCCACCACACCTGTTGTGAGGAGAGGGTGTTGTGTGTTCTCCCCGAAACACAAATTCGCGTGTTTCTATGTGTACGGAGGAATATCTTGGGACCCGCAATAATTCATATGCCAATGTTGTCCACAATGACTTTATAATAAAATGACATATAAAAAAGGTAGGTATGCTTTTGACAGAAATGTCCTCCCGTAAGATAGATATGCGTTGGACGAAAATGTCCTCCCGCTCCCTGTATATAGATTTGCACATTCTGCCTTTGTTTTTAGCTTGTGCTACAACACATGGCCGCCTTCTCGTTTCTACCTTGTGTTAGATAGAAAACTTTTTCTGGTTCGTTCCTGCCTCGTGAAGATAACTATAAATCGAACAATTGGTTTGATCATTAGTGGGCGTCAAAGGGTGATTTGTCGGCCATCTCTTTTTAAGTCTTCTCTTCTTCTTCGTTTTCTGCCTTGGCCATCTCTTTTTACGGCCACCTCGTGGGATTTGTGAGCAATAAAGCCTATGTGGGCTTTGCACCCAGTCAGCAATTGCATTATCCAATGTTCGTTCATGCTGACTTGCAAGGATCCTCGGTGCAATTTGAGTAGGAAAAGGAGACCCAGCATTGCATTAGGCAACAACGAGTGCAGCAGCTTGGACCTCTCGCATTGCCCTGCACTCTCCTTGCAGAAACTCATGACGGAACCCCGATAATTGCACGTACCAGATGTGCAAACACTTGCGGACAGCATTGCGCAGTGCCAACCCTGCCTCCTGCCCAAAACACCATCACCAGCATAGCACAAGTTGCACCCTCTCAAAGCGCACAATGGGCAGAATTCAGTAGAAGCGTTTTGCATGCACTTGTTTCTCCACTTGTGCAGATCACATTGCATTTTAGGAGGAAACACAGCCCCTGCACCTATCAATTTCCCTACGTGCGGCCAGCAACTTTAGAATTAGAACATCACCTTGCAGCAACAGGCGTGCACGACTGTTTTTGGGTCACACCAAGTCTGCTAAGGGGCAAGCATGCTCATAACACGCTGGCCTAATAGGGTGGAAGTAGGAGCAAGAGGCCAGGATGAGTACCTACATGTGATGTAATTGTCACCTTCGAGCCTACGAAGGATAATCCATCGAGCTCACTGCAATTGCGAGAACTGTCATGACTCGAATGGGGAACCAGTCCGCAACACACCTTCTAGCATACCTCCAGCCCACGAGCTACCTGAATGGAGGCAGGTTCTCCCTAAGATAAGCAAGAAGGTTAAGTTGGGGACTGCAGAAGGAGAGCAATGGAAGCCACCCTGGGCAAGGTGGAAAAGTTGTGCACAAGGGTCTACCGATCACCTTGAGAACACATTTCAGCTGCACGCGTGTCTGTAGATCAGCCACCAGTCGCTGCACTGCGCTAAGTAAGAGTTCGGCTCGTATCACTAGCTTATGTAACTATTATTGTGATCTATATTATTAATAGTTACTTCTAATCATGCTTTTTGACATGCTCTTTCTCCAATCATAAACATAAATGTGATTGGTTGAAAGAGCACGACTTTCAAATTTGCAAAAATTATCTTTTCAAGTGAGATTCTTCGAAAATCACATATTGTCATCTCCAATTACAATGATTGGACGACTCACGAGCACGTCTTATCTGGTAGGGACGACTTGTGAAGGTCACGATGATCACAAGACATCACAAGTTTGAAACCCACGACAGGCATTCCTTGCTGCAAGGTCCAAGCTGGCTGTATCTCTCAATGGGTAAGTGGGACCTTAAGAGTTTTATCAACAGGAAGCCTGCCAATGTGGGATCTATGATGGAGCAATTTCTCCCTTAGTCTCTCTACATACATATATGTATGTATATATAATGATAAATATAGTTGATATTTTAAAAATATTGCAAAAAAAACATGATATATTAGCTTACCATTTTAAACTTTAAAATCTCGCAACCCGATGGGGTAGCGTAGTTGGAACGGGCCTCAGCTGTTAGACGGGCAGTCAGGGTTAAATTCCCACAGGCGTTATTCCCCTTGTGTAAGCCGAAGCTGGTGTCTCCCTGGGTCAAGGCCTGCACCTGGGTTTACACTCTTCCTTGGTGGTTTCCCCTTTCCTATACGAAAAAAACTTTAAAATCTCATGAGATTTTCAAAAATATTGTGATATTTTTTATAAAACCTAAATATCATGTTTTTTAGCACAATATTTAAAAAAAAAAGAGACCCTTGCTTTAAATTCGTTTAAAATGCATTGAACAACATTATCAAGTGAATAAATTATCATTAAACTATCTTTTAATTCATCTCTTTCTCTCTCTCATTTAATAGTATTAAAACTTCCTCTCATCCACCAAAAACATAAAAAGAGTTTCTCAACAAGGTAGTTTTAGAAAGTGTTGATAATAGAAAATTGTTTCCTGAAATATATCTTCAAAATTAAAATCTTTAAATGCATTAAGAATAGGAAAGGTCTCCTAAAGTCCAATGTGTAAATTAAACCCATATTTTGAAGTTTTAAATTATTTTATTTAAAAGTTTAAATTTTGGACATGACCTTAAATCCATATCTTTTTCTAATTTTTCCCTATATTTATTAAATACTAATTCATTTATTTTTAGCTGATATTTTTCCCAAAAAAACTCAGATAAATAAAAATGTTCAAAATCTCATGGGAAAAATCTTGGTGATAACTTGCCGTTTTAAACTTTTGTCACTATATATATAACGATTGGATAAATAGATCATTTTAGTTACCTATCCACAAGTTTTTTTATATTAAAATGTAGTGCCTTATTTGTTCATAGCATTATGTGTGCACACACGTGAGAATGGGGATTGTTAAGACCCCTTTTTCATTAGGTCACGTTAGGACCCTCAAAAATAGTAGTTTTAGGTAGTTTATCATTGTTTATTCAATAGAAAACATGTTTTTGCTTAAGCATATCTTTATGCTCAGATGTGTATTTTGAAGAGGTAAAAAAGTCAATGTTTGATATTGTACTAAATTTTGATGATAAAATATTTACTTTTTTTCATCAAATCAATTCAAAACAAAGATTGTTTCTTAATTAATAAGCAATGATAAACACATCTAACGGTTGTGATCTATAATAAAACACCTAAAACTATAATTTTTGAAGGGTCCTAACGTGACCGAATGAATATATATATATATAGAGAGAGAAAAGGGCGTATTGTCCAAATCCCATCACGTGTGTGTGATCAGCTATGCAAAAAAAAAAAACTCAAAAAGGGGCTTTAGCAGCATTCTTTACCGCTGATAAAGCCCCTTCAGTTATGACACATTATAACTGAAGGGACTTTAGCAGTAGTAAAGAACACCCTAAAGCCCATTTTAATGCAAAAAACAGCACCTGCGATCATGGGGGCACACTCGTCCGACACTACCTTGATGGAAAGACTGTTATATATATATATATATATATATATATATATATGCTAAATGAAACATGCTAAAAGGGTTTTTCGGCTTTTTCATTGTTTTTTTTGAGGTTTTGACCTCATAAATGTGCTGGGCATGATAGATTTACTAGGAATCCACACTTGGATCATGTATTTTTAATGAAAAATGTATATTTAGAGCCTAAAAAAATTACAAAGATTTTGGATCATTGATTTTTCAAACCTTATAAAAATTCACACGTGTCGTCAAAATCAGACACTTCAAGAGTTGATCATTTTAAAATCAAGTACATAGATCACATCTGTACGACCATAATTTCAAAAAAAAAAAAGGAAAAACCCCAAAAAGCTCATTTAGTACAAATGTATTACTCTCACTCTCTCTCTCTCCTCTCTCTCTCTATATATATATATATGAGAAAATATTTGATACTAATGAATGTAATGAACTAATAAGCTAGAAATCATGAGTGCAAGTTGTATCGACTCAATCTAACCACATATATGTGTTCCACAACTGTTTGCTTGCTAAGGAACAAGCCTTGTATCTTGCCTTTCTAATGTAAATATATGATCTTTTGAGTTATGAAATTTTGTCACATTGTGGGCCATTGATTTTTGGTTCCCTTTAAAAATTAATTACTTGTCATAATCACATGATCCAAAACAAGTTTCCTGCTAAAAAAACCATGTAGATCACATTAGTAACATTTGATCTACAAAAAATTGGAATTTTTTTGAAGAAAAGAGTGATTTTTACTCATTAGTTCCTTACCTTGCTTAATAACTAATATTTACCACATATATATATATATATATATATATATATATAACTATTGGATAAATACATCATTTTAGTTCCACAAGTTTGTATTTATATATTAAAACGTAGTGCCTTATTTGTTCTCAGCATTTGTTCAACATGGTCTAATAAACGTTAGATGGTGAATAAAATATCTGAATTGTATCTTAATATGTCCCTAAGTAAAGCTGATATTTCATGTGTATCATTTCAATTTTATTCGATACTTCTGTTGAGATAATCATGAATGCTTTCTATTTCAAGTCTTTAAATAACACATTAATAATAACGAACAATTGATGTTTTTTAGCAAAATTCATTTGCACCTCTCGATACACCATTTTTTTTTTTTCGACTGAGAAAGTTGGGATTAGGCAGACCCCTACCAGTTGTACAACCATGTATCATTGGGATTGGAACTTGCAACGTCCGAGAACCGGGTCACAAACCTGACCCATTCATAGCCCACGCATTCAGAAGGCTGCAGATTATGTGCTTAATTTGGCAATCTGATAAAATTCAATTTTAGGTCATTTACCCAATAAGGTCAGCGCGCGCGCGAGAGAGAGGCTAAGTGGGGTTTTCGCCTAATTGCTGGTGGGAGAAGGGCTTGGACTCTCTCTCTCTCATCCCCACCTCCTGCCTTCGCCGATTCTGCGGACGTCGTCGAGAAGACGACGGAACCCCCCACTTGGCCCCTCCCTCTGCCGGCGGCCGAACGCTGCCACAACCCACCGGAAATCCGCCGCGATCAATCCGCTTCCCGCGTTATTTTCCCTCGCTTCGTCACTCCTCTCCGTCCCCTCCGCGCCATTTTCTCGCGTCCGGATTCGGACCACCTACCGGCCCTCGCTCGCTCACTCCTCGATCTTTGCAGTACGCAATTCGGTTGGTGAGCGCCTTCTCTTTCTCTTCGATGCTGGCCTTCTCCTTTACTTTTTCTTAATTCGGTAGTGTTTGATCTAAATTTTCCGTTGCTCGATTTTCTGCCGTGTTTTGTGGGGGGTTTATCTTTTGTCGGTTCCCCCTCTTTCTTCTTTCGCATGGGTTAGTTTAAGGGTTTTAGGAGAAAAGTGTGTTTGGAATTACCAGTGTTGATCTGGTCGGGCCTTTGTTCGATGCGGTGATTGTCTTCGTCGATGCCGATCGTCTTTGTGCTATTGGGCGATATGGTTGTTCGGGTTTTTTCGGTTTCAATTGTTTATTGATTGCTTCCTGAATGGTTTGGGCATGTACCAGATGCTGCTTCTTTGATTGTTTGTGTAGTTGTTGATCGAAGGCTAAGTTTATTCACTGTCTGTAAGATATGGTTCGATTCCTGTCATGTTGCTTATTTTCGATGTTTGTGTTGAGAAATCTTTATAAGGGGTCGCTGTTGCATTGTTGTCACTCTCTGTTCTGATGTAACGGGGAATTACCAGCATTCGCAATTTCTTGTTTGAGCTTTCTTTCCTCGTTTTTACATGCCAGGGGTAGTTCTATGTGTTCAATTTTACATCTAAAGCTGTTCGCGAGAGGTTTCCTATGAAATTCTCTGGCGGGCATTGAGGAACTGGTGGTAGTTGTGTCAACTGAATTCGTTTCACATTTACTTTTGAGACTAAACGTTCTTCTCACTCGAAGTCGGTTTACATTGTGTCTTTTTTTTGGCACTCCTGCAGGCGACAAGTATAGTTCTACAAGTTGTGATTATAATCTCTCTGGATTGTCCAAGTTATGTTGTTTCAGGTTGTCTTGCTCGACGTTGGAATAGTGCATGCATGTTATACAACAGTTACTTTTTTGGATGCTTCGAGTTATTTGGTCCCATTCTTTTGATTCACACATTTTTTTTTAACTTAATACATATTTTTTTGTTTATTTTCATGCATTGACACATGTTTGGTTTTGATGGTTTTAGTTATCGTCTCTCATTGGTAAACACTTTCTAGCTTGAGTTTGTCATATGGTTTGCTCTGTTGAAGTGATCTGAATATGTCTTTTTTACTTTTTGATTCTATAAGTAGAACTTGACGGCTCTTTTTGATCCATCCTGTTCTCTTGTTGCAGTGGAATTTTAGGATATCATAAACTAGGGGGGATTTCATGCAGTATATAGAATTCTATGCTTGATAAAGTCCATGTAAAGAATGGCATTTTATAGAAAATATTCTCATGAGACAGACTCTTCCCACCAACTACTGGAAGAAAAAATGATTGACCTTAATAGTACGGATTATGAAGGGTTCCCTAGCCTATCAGATAATGATGAAGTAAGTGCAAGCTCTAGCGAGAAGGATGTCAATGTAAAGCCGGATGATGAATGCCAAAGTGAGGAGGAAGTAATTGACACAGATACGGCTGAAAATGGATTCAGGGGGGGTGAACTTGGCAGCACACACAATTCTCAGCCCACGGGAAGGAAAACAGCTCTAATAGGAAAGCGGGGTTCTTCTTTCTGGAAAGACTGTCAACCTCCTTGTTCTCGGGAAGGATCTGAATCTAGAAGAGATTCAAAGAATATGGATTCAGATTATAAAGCTGAAGATGGTTCTGAAAATAATATTTCTGATGGGAGGTCAGATCATCTGGAGTTGGAGGACCAGGAAGATTCTCAAAAGGGTCCTGTTGATATACCTGCAGATGAGATGTCATCTGATGATTATTATGAGCAGGATGGGGATGAACACAGTGATCAATTGCACTATAGAGGAACAAATACATCAAATAGATCTGGTGCATTGAATGCTGGGGCCTTGTCAAGATCTGTTGCCATCAAAAGGAACGTTTCAAGAAAATCAGAGGCTGACAATTCAGACTATGATGATGCTGCTGATAATAAAGGTGATGGTACCAAGTTACTTTTTACCTACTCTAAGTCAATGTCTTGTTAGGGAATGTCTGGCTTGTGCTGAGGCAAGCCAGGTTGCACTGTTCTCAGTTCATTCTTCTTCTTTTTCGTTGTTCATTCTTCTTCTTCTTCCTTTTTTTTTCTTTAAACTCTATGTCAAATCATTTTATGCTTCAGAAAAGAAAAAGCACCTAAGATTTTGTTTTTCCCCGACTGCAGGTGATGACCTTGATGATGCTGATTTTGATCCTAATTATAGTGGTGAACAAGGCAATGACACTAGGCAAGAGGTTGGTCTTGCAGATTCTAAGCTATATAAGCTCAATTGAACATAACTGAACGTTGAATTTCTCTGGTGTCATCAATTTTTGTTGATGTACTAATGTTCATTTGATGATTTATTTTATGCACAGGGATGACCTTGATATTCGTTGTGAAAGTTCTTGTTCTCTGTTCTGGAGAGGAAAATTGCACTCTTAAACTTATTGGCACTTCTTGTAGTCTATGCACTTATTGCATATCAAATTTTTGTCTCTTGTTGCATCTCTGGGGTCAGTTAATTACTAAGTTTTTAGTGGTCAGTCTTCATATAAGGACACAAATCATTTTGTTTGATCTTTGCTGTTATATTCTGAATTTCATAGATGGCAGTCTCCTTATTTTCTCTACTATTTATTTATTTTTATAGGTTCATGACGATCTGCTTTGTAATCATTCATGTGGTTGATTTGATCTCGGTTATGTTGTTAAGTTTGTGTTCTATGAAAAAAAAATGTAATGTTGTTTACAGTTGAATTTTGAGTTCATTCTCTTTGTCCTTTTCTTTCATCATATTTTTTCTTCGTATATCAACATTGGTAATAGAGCGTGAGAGGAGATTTCTCATCGTGTCATATTTTTATGGAAGATTGTCAGTATAGCTTAATGCTGACTAGGGCACTGCACAATTATGAAGTGACCATATAGGGATGTCAAGTTCTTTGATGAGAAAAAAAGGACTATAGATGATTTGATCTGACTCTATTCTTTTCTGATATTTATGGTGGTTTCATGCTGTATCATAATTGACTTCCATTTACTTATTTTCTGGATAGTTGACTTTTATTTTGTCATCTTTCTTTTTGTTTTTTGTCATTGGAGAAAAACTCATGTGTTTGCTGAAGAGATAAATTCTTTGTTCTTTCTGCTTTTTTTTTCGCTTTCATAAGATGAAATTTCCTTTATGTTGGGTTCCATCCACGGTATAGTAAGAAGATTTGTTATAATGATCAAGCTGAAAATACTCTTTATGCTGCTGCAGTAATCATACTGCAGGGCCACCCTGCCTTATCTAGATTCTAGAAACAAATATGTGCTGAAGTGTTAAGCAGGCAGCTTCCTTTCGGATAATGTTAGACTAACTTTTTCCAAAAATGTCATGCTGAACAGTGGTCAAGTGAATATTTTGATGAAGAGGAGGAAAAGGATGATGATTTTGATATTTCAGATGAAAGTGATGAGGAGTTATTTGACAGTTACAATAAAAGAAAAAGGAAAAGAGGAAGAAAACCAAAATCTTCTAAAGGATCAAAACCTTTCTCTGCATCTACCCGTCAGAAAAGGCAGCAACTATGTTCGGAAGGGGAAGATTCATCCATTAATGATTCAGAAAAAGATAGTGATGATGACTTTGATCTTGGTAAAAGGAAGGTTTTGCATCTTCATAAAAAGCATGGAGGCCGTGTCACTGTACCTGAAGACAGCATATCACATGGTAGAGAGCTGCGGACTTCTAGGAGGCCAGTGCGTAAGGTGTCATATGCTGAAAGTGAAGAAAGTGATGAAGAGGCAAAAGAAGAAAGTATGAAAAAATCCCATAAAGTATGGCCAACACACTATTTCAAGATAATCATTATTTCATGTGCTTATTCATTTTTCATTGCAGAACTAAGTTCTGTTTTGGTTTTGATTTGAAGCCAGCACGAATGACTTGGTTATGTCAATATCGCCTCTTTCCCTAGGAGTTATAATAGTTTGTTAATTGCATGCTTAGATAAACCCCAGGTTGGTTATATTTGTAGTTTATATAGATAGCCTTAACGGAATTTAAGAAGCGTGTCTAATAGTTTTGAGTATGGAATTCTTTTAGTGAGAAATTAAATAGAGGAAGCTGCTATTGTCAAAATGCGGATATATGCTTGTATCACCATCATCATTGTCAAGCCTTATCACAATTGGATGGGTTAGTTTTATGCATCTTGTTTCTCCATTCCGTATGACTAGAACTGCAACTCGAGGCACTCCACAGTCTCTCATATCCGCTTTATATCTTCTCTCCGAGTATTAATGTGGTACGTCTTCATACATGTTCCAACTTTATTAATTAACACTTTATTTTCTTCGATTGGAATTGCTCCTAAATTATTTATATTCATTTCTAATCTAATCCATATTACTTTATATATCCCTTGTAGCTTGCACATTTTTTCTGTATGCACTCGGCACTTCTTAGTTGTCCAACATACAGTGCCAGAGGTAATGTTGGTTTTACTAAGGTATTAGCATACTGTTTCGTTAATTGCAAAGGCACTCGCTGTCATGTCTCACACTCTGCCGAATTGGCTGTATTTCACCTAACTAGCATAAATTTTAATATCGCTATATTTATCAAATTCGCAATCTTGTTGCATAATAGAGTTTTAGCTATGCTACGTGGGTACTTCTGAAAAGACGCCATATCAATGTCGACACTGTTATTTGTGCATCATGGTTTGGGTCACACCAGTTTTGGATCTGGCCTGATTCATATCCGACTCATTACTCCCATTATGTGGGATCATTGTCATGCATTTTTAAGATGCAAAAAGGGGTTATTTCCATTGTTGTGCCGTGTTTGATATATATATATATATATATATATATATATATATATATATATATATATATATGAGTAATGCTCTGGTGCTCCGGGAGCCCCTACACCCACCTACTAGAAATCATAGGTGTAGGTTGCATCTTTTCAAACAGGCCTTGTAGATGTATTCAATTTAGTTTGTTTTCTAGTAATTGTGCTTTGGATCATGTTTTTTGGACACAAAAATAGGTTTTTTTAAGTCATGAAATTTTGGTACATTATGAGCCATTGATTTTTGAAGATCTTGAAAAACCTACATGTATGTCATAATCACATGATCCAAAACTTGTTTTCAACTAAAAATTACATGTAGATCATATCTATAGGGTCTGATCAACAAAAAAAGCTCAAGAATTATGAAAATTTAAACCTTCTATTAGGTGGGAGGCTAGGTGCTCCTAGAGAACCCTATATATATATATATATATATATATATATATATATATATATATAGAGAGAGAGAGAGAGAGAGAGAGAGAGAGAGAGAGAGAGAGAGAGAGAGAGAGAGGTGTTCTACTAAATGGTCCTCTCATTTGTCCTCACCTTCAAAAATCATATTTAAAGTGTTTTAAGGCAAATCTGACCATATGAATGTGATCTTCATGGTCAAAAACTCATGCACCAGGTCTGGGATCAAAACTTTTTGATATAGGTAGGATTTTATAATGGAAACAAATTTCATATTCATTGGTTTTTAGACCCTTATTGAGAGAAATCACGTACCTTCAGCCTGAACCTCGTACACGTGAATACCCAGAAGGAGGAGGGGAGAAGAGAGGAGAGACTTTCTTGAATCGGCAGCCACTTGTTTTCTGTGTGCTGCACTAAAACATCATTAGTATATAAAATAGGTTTACAATGATATTTTACAATGGCAAGATTGCCCCTGGTTAGTAATGTACAATACACATGAACCTATTCTGTATGGATATGGATCCAGTACTGGATCCATATCCGATCTGTATTCTAATACCCTCCCTCAAGTTGTGCATGGGATTGAACCATGTGCAACTTGTTCTTCAGATACCAAAAGCGGTTACTTGTGAGACCTTTTGTGAACATGTCAGCAACTTGGTCTTCTGAAGGCACATAGATCGGTTCAATCTCTTTGTCTGCTATCTTTTGTCTGATGAAATGTTGATCAATCTCAATATGTTTGGTCCGTCCATGATAAACAGGATTGAACGCAATTTGTACAGCACTTCTATTATCACACATGAGGGTTGAGCTTGAGATACTCTCTCCCATTTCTGTAAGGAGATGCCTAACCCATGTTACTTCTGCTGTGGTAGCTGCCATAGATCTATATTCTGCCTCCGTGCTAGACCTTGCCACAACTTTCTGTTTTCTGCTACTCCATGAGATAAGATTGCTTCCAATGAAAACACAGTATCCTGAAACCGACCTTCTTTCATCTGGGTCTCCTGCCCAGTCTGCATCTGTATAGGCCAATATGTCATGTTTCGGTGTTGTACATGAAGATTGAGCATATCTGAGGCCATCACCCACCGTGCCTTTTAGATATTGGAGAATACGCTTGACGGCATCCATATGACCAGTCTTTGGTTCATGCATAAACTGAGATACTTGATTTACAGAATATACAATATCTGGTCTAGTAAAAGTAAGATACTATAACATGCCCACTAAACTGCGATACTTGCTTGTATCAGGATACAACTCACCATCACAAATGCTGAGTTTTTGATTGACAACACTGGGTGTGGGCACAGGTTTGCAATCTGTCATTCCTGCTTTGGCCAAAAGATCAAGAGTGTATTTGTGTTGAGTTAATGACATTTCTCCACCCTGTCTGTCCACCTCTACACCAAGAAAATACCTTAGTTTTCCGAGATCTTTCATCTTAAATCGCATACTCAGCAAAACTTTAATTTGTTGAATATGCTCTGGATCATTACCAGTGACCACTATATCATCAACATATATAAGTAAGAAAACTACAATGATTCCATCCCTGTATATGAATAAAGAATGGTCTATTTGGGAACGAATAAAACCGTGGTTCTGAATCTCTGAGGAGAAGCTTTCAAACCATGACCGGGAGGCTTGTTTTAAACCATACAATGCTCTGGTTAATTTACATACATATGCTTTTGGGTCTCCCTCTGCATAACCTTGAGGTTGCTCCATATAGACCTCTTCCTTTAAGTCCCTATGAAGAAATGCATTTTTGACATCAAGCTGACTAAGGCTCCATCCATGCTCAATGGCCAGGCCGAGGATAATGCGAATGGTTCCCATTTTCACTACTGGGCTGAAGGTCTCATCATAGTCTTCACCATATTCTTGGGTGAAACCTTTGGCAACAAGACGTGCCTTGTATCGTTCAATGCTCCCATCCGGTTTATATTTAATTTTATACACCCATTTTGAGCCAACAACATTTTTATCTGGGGGACGACCAACTATTTTCCATGTTCGACACTCATGAAGTGCCTCTATTTCCTCATTCATCGCCTCAATCCATATGTCAGATTGAACAGCTTGACAAAATCCAATTGGTTCTTCATGTTTTTCAACCTTGGAAAGAAAAATCTGAAAATCCATTAAGAAGTTATCGTAACTTACCCATTTTTCAATTGGGTGCCTTATCCTGCTTGATCTTCTTGGGGCTTCCACGTTATTGGGGAATGTCATGTGTTCTCCAACAGGTGCATCTGTTTGCGCTCTAGGTCTTCTGGTGTAGACATTGCCTTTGTATCTCTGACATTCTGTTTCCGACACCTTATCTGAAACTGTCTCATTATGTATGTCTTCAGGAGCCAAAGTGGTACATTCAGCAGTATGCGAAATAAGTTCAGCACTGAGCCATGGATTATACCAATTATCAGCCATATCACCATATTCACGATCATAATTAGCTTTATTTTCTGGAAAGCTATTTTCATCAAAGACAACATTTCTGGAAATTCTGATCCGTTTATTGATGTGGTCATAACACCTGTACCCCTTGTGTTCATCTGCATAACCTACAAACTGGCATATAGAGGCTTTGTCTTGAAATTTGTTTCTCATGGATTTGTCAACATGTACATAACATGTGCATCCAAAAACTCGTAACTCATCATAATTAGGCTGCATACCAAAGAGAACATAATAGGGAGACTGATTTTCAAGGATAGGCACGGGAAGACGATTTATCACATGAGTGGCAGTGTGAAAAGCTTCTGTCCAAAGGTTGATGGGCAAATTACAACCATGCATCATACTCATTGCACTTTCCACAATATGTCTGTGTTTACGCTCAACAATTCCATTTTGTTGTGGAGTATACGGGCAAGAAACTCTACGATGTATCCCATTATCTTTGAGGAAATCTAAAAATTCTTTGGAGGAATACTCACCACCTCCATCGCATTGGAGAATTTGAATATTTTGGGAGAATTGATTTTTAACATAGGCATGAAAGTGACGAAAGATAAGAAAAACCTCTGATTTGTGTTTCATGAAGAATATCCAGGTAAAACGGGAAAAACTGTCAATAAAAGATACATAGTATTTACTTCCAGAAGAAGAAGGATTGGGAGCTGGCCCCCAAACATCAGAACATATTATCTCAAAAGGAATAGAAGATCTTTTATTTATTTGATGAAAGGGAAGTACATGACTCTTACAAACTTGACAACTGGAACATATTTTATTCTTTAATGAAACTGAAACAGACTCTGAAAGAAAACCATTGGACACTAACTTTTCAATAAAGACTTGACTACAATGACCAAGACGAGAATGCCAGAGATCTGGCTTATTACATTTGGATAAACTTAGGACATTTTCAGAAACGTGATCAGACTTGGGCTTCAAGACACTGGAGGCTGGATCTTCATTGAAGACATACATGTTTCCGCGTCGCTCTCCTTTAGCGAACATCTCCTTCGTTTGAAGATCCTTGACAAAGACAGAAGTAGGAGTAAATTCCACAGATGAATTGGTAGAGTCAACAAGTTTAGATACAAAGACAATGTTTTTCTTTATATTTGGTGCATGAACAACATCAGATAAAGGAATAGATGACTCAGTCAAAGGAATAAGGACATTGCCTATGTTTGAAATAGGGTGGTGAGTCCCATCTCCAGTTACAATATTAGATTTTCCAGAATAGGGAACCAAAGTAGAGAATTTACCTGCATTGCCAGTAACATGAGTCGCTGCCCCGGAGTCAACATACCATATTCCATCATCATTCTGCTTCAAGTTCAAATTGGCCATCACAGATAGGAGAAGATCCTTAGCATCATCACTGACTCGAAAGGTACATGCAGTTCCTGGTGTAGCAATATTTCTATTATTTTGCGATCTGTTTCGATTCTGCGGGTTGAACCAACAATTGGCTTTGATGTGACCCCATTTATTACACTGATAGCATGTGGGAACATTCCTTGAAAAACTGGCTGTGGAATTTGGTGTGGGTAGTAATCCGCGTCCACCCTGGTTGGCAGTTCCCCTGCCTCTGCCACGTCCCCCTCGTGCTCGATCAACTATCATCCCTGTGGCAAGAATCTCATGCGTGGATGATTGTCCAGTTGAAGTATCAGACATGCTCTTCAGAGTCATTTCGTATTGGAGCAGTTTGGCACGTAATTCCTCAAAACTGAGTAAAGTAGGTAAGCATAATAAGGAGGTCACAAGGACATGATATTCTGATCCCAAGGCATTCAATGTTTGTTGCACATTTTCTTTATCTGATACTGGATATCCAACCATGGCTAACTGGTCCGTAATGCTTTTAACTTGATTTAAGAATTCAATAATGCTCATTGCCCCCTTTCTTAACATCTGAAATTTGCGTTTGAGGAACAACACTTTAGCCTCTGATATCTGAGAATATGTCTGAGCTAAAACCTCCCACAAAACTTTGGATGTGCAATCATCAGGAATGAAAATCAATATCTCTTGAGATAATGTGGAAGTGATGTATGCAACAAGAGCCTGATCGCGCTTCATCCAAGAAACAAATGCAGGATTGTGAATAGTACTCGGCAATCCTCCATCTTCTTTGGTTTCGGTTATGATAAATTCTGGAGGTATAGGAGTAGACCCATCCAAGTGGCCTGAAAGGTCTTGACTACGAATAAAAGGGGCAATTTGCCTTTTCCAAGTCAGGTAGTTGTTAGTAGTCAATTTTTCTGAAACTAGCTGTCCAAGAAAGCTGGAAGGAAGACCCGAATTTCCTGAAGTATCCATTGGTAGCTGGTTGATAACGGGAAGACACGGCTTGCCTGAAGTATTAATGACTGAAGTTGAAAGGAAAACACTTGTGGCTGAAGCAGAAAGAGATAAAATAGACGTGACAGGAAGTAAAATTCCAGAAGAGAAAGACCAAGGACTCGGTTCCTGTTGTGGAACAAAGGGTTCGAATGAAGTAACAAGAAGAAAAGGGAAAAAACGATAGAACAATGCAAGGCTAAGTAGAAGAGAATAAAGCAGCAGTCTGACAAAGCAGTTTTCAGACCAACAGACGTGACAGAGATGAATTATTTCAGAAGTAAAACAGGCAGGCGTGACAACAAAAAAAAAAGAGGAATAAAACAGGCGTGACCTATTTGTAACTCGACTGAAGATCGGCAGGCGTGACAAAAAAAAAAATAAAACAGGCGTGACCTGTTTGCAGGCGTGACCTGTTTGTAACTTGACTGAAGATCGACTTGTCTGAAGGGAAGAAGGAGCAGGCGTGACCTGTTTGTAACTTGACTGAAGATCGACTTGTCTGAAGGGAAGAAGGAGCAGGTACAGGAACTCGGCTCTCTGAAGAGAAGAAGGAGCAGGCCCTTTCACGATCTTGTCTGAGAACTCGGCCCTCTGAAGAGGAGAAGGAGCAGGCGTGACCTGTTTGTAACTTGACTGAAGATTGTCTGAAGGGAAGAAGGAGCAGGCCCTTTCACGATCCCTGATGAAGATATCTTTACGCCCAGACCAATCGCTGCTTTGATACCATGAGAGAAATCACGTACCTTCAGCCTGAACCTCGTACACGTGAATACCCAGAAGGAGGAGGGGAGAAGAGAGGAGAGACTTTCTTGAATCGGCAGCCACTTGTTTTCTGTGTGCTGCACTAAAACATCATTAGTATATAAAATAGGTTTACAATGATATTTTACAATGGCAAGATTGCCCCTGGTTAGTAATGTACAATACACATGAACCTATTCTGTATGGATATGGATCCAGTACTGGATCCATATCCGATCTGTATTCTAATACTTATAACCTCGAAAAGATCTGATCCAAGAGTTGGTTCATAGGTTTTCGACCATGGAGGTCACGTCCATGCGGTCAAGTTTATCAAAAAACACTGCTAGATATGATTTTTGAAGGTGAGAACAAAGGGTTGGATCATTTAGTGGGGGGACCGTCCTACCAAAGGAAGGTCCAAAATCTACAACCAACGACGATCGGACAACTCCCCTTCTTCAATGCTTGAACATCTCATTGATTGTACCTCATATATTTGTTCTTTATAATTTATTTAGTAAGAAATATGCTTTACATTATGACTTTACAACGTATAGACATGTTTTTCGAAACGTGAAAAATCGACAACTCACAATGCATGCTGTTGATTTTTATCGCTTTGAAAAACACATCTAAACATCGAAAATTCATAATCCAAAACATGTCGCTCTCTAAATGAATGATAAAAATCCAATATGTAAAGTCCAATCAATGAAAAGCTCAATCGTTAGAGAAGGAACACCATCGATTATCATCGGTTGTAGATTTTGAACCTTCCTTTGGTTGGACGCTCTCCCTTCCCTATATATATATATATATATATATATATATATATAGAGAGAGAGAGAGAGAGAGAGAGAGAGAGAGAGAGAGAGAGAGAGAGAGAGAGATGAAATATGCCTAATGATACGTGCTTAATGGGGTTTTCAGTTTTTTTTTGTTTTTTTTTTAAATTCTGATCGTACGGATGTGATCTATGTACTTGATTTTATAGGTATTAGATCTTGAAGTGTTTGATTTTGACAACACATGGGTGAGTTTTTATTAGGTTCGAAAAATCAACAGTCCAAAATCTTTGTAAATTTTTGAGTCTCCAAATATCATTTTTTTTATCGAAAACACATGATCCAGGTGTGGATTCCTCGTAATTCGACCATGCCCAACACATTTATGGGGTTGGAACTGCAAAAAAAACACCGGAAGAGCAGAATAACCCATTAAGCACGCATCATTAAGCACCTACGCTCTACTCTCTCTCTTTATATATATATATATATTAACATGCATTGGAGCTTACATACCTTTTCTCATAAATTACATACATATGTATATATGTATGTATATTGTATGTATATCTGTACCTTCATGCCCTACATACCTGCATGGGCACCTATACCTGTGTGACATGGAGTTTTAAGAAATTTATTATATTGTATTGCAAGGTCTTCCATCTTGATTGTATCATCTTCCTCACTACTTTTTTTACTAGACTTGAACTCCAAATGTTCTGTTTTTGTTATGCTAACTTTGAAATCATTTTTCTCTGATCTACTTCCACATAGTTCAATCTTATGTACATTTTTCTAGTTTAACTAACATGTATTATATCATTCACATATAATATACATCATCGGGCTTCATCTTAAATGGATGATGACACTTTGTTTATGATTAATGTAAATAATTATAAACTAAGAGTACAATTATTTAATGTAGCCCATTTTTAATGGGCAGCATAATTTTCTCTTTGCATGTAATCTTCATACATAAATCGAATAATTTCAACATATCCATGTGGATTTTTTTTCTTGTTTGTCTTGATGAAATCAGTTGCGTTGATACATTGTCATAATCTTTCTTTAGATAATTGAACACCATGTTTAAATATCTCTTTAAATTCTTCGATAAGTTGCCTTAATAAGAAAATTACATTAAATATACATACATGGATATATTTATCATGTGAGATTTAATACAATAATGTTGTAGTATCTTCACAAAATCAAAGGTACATATGATCAAATGATTATGATGTGGGGTTTGATGACTGACTCGGATAAGGTATTTATGCTTTGTCTGGTCTAGTAGATGGCATCACCACAAAGCCCTCTTGGTAAAGCTGCACCCTCTTCTATTGCACAATTTATAGTAAGAAGAATCCTCAAATGACATCCGTAATAGCCACAATGTGCTTCTTTTTAATAGTTATGCACCTCAAGAAGGTTGAGGACATGGAAGAAATAATTTTGGCAATTGAGGAAGAGGAACATTTAATAATTCTTATTCTAGTAATTGTTTGAACATTATGGAAAATATGGATTTGATGGTTATGGATTTCAAAATTAATAATCAGTATAATGGTGGATTTGATAGTCATGGATTTCAAAATTATGGAAAATGTGGCAACTGTTGTAGAGGCCCAAAAAAGTTTTATCGTAGTAATGTAAGCAGAGGTTTGCTACCATTCGTGGATCAGAGGGTTAATGGAAACGTTTTCTGGTGTAGTGGACATGCTGCAACTATAGGAGTGTCACTAGAAAACTCACCAACACAAATATGGCCTTCAAAAACTTCTAAAGCCAAACCAAATTTGGCCTCTAAGCACAACCAACTTACTATTTTAACAACTGTGAGTTAATACCCCAACCGGTTTCAACTCTGATTCCAATTTTGGAATTGTTTAACAGAGCGTGGCCAAGTATCTACAAGATCCAATTGGACATTATAGTTAAGACCGATTTTGGTTTCAGATCTGATAATATCATACAGTATTTTCCATATTGAACCTGTTTATAAAAGGGGCGCTTCTATGGACTGTATCTGCCTTAAATACCTTTGGCCAGTTTGAATATCTGTTTTGGACTCGGCCCACTTGCTCCCCTAATTACAGGAGATGGTATAATACATCATAATACTTATATTGATGCTGTCAGCTATTACTTTTTTAAAGGTCTCATTGCTATAAAGATTTTTTTTTGTTATAATTCCAACAAAAAAATAATTTTTGTTTCTCAAATGTCAAAGGAAAACTATATGTTGTTCTTAGTAACTCCTGCATATGTTTTCTTGAAGGAATTGACAAGGGGTCGTGCGCTAGGGGCTTGTGTTGTGGCAAGTTGTACGTAAAAGCTCTAAGTTCTTTCAATAATGATGTATATGATTGACTACATAGATTGGGTCCATTGGGACAATGCAGTTGAAAGTCCTTATTAGTCCTTATTGTTATGTAATAAGGGATTGGTCCCTTATTACAATATATATATATATATATATCATAGTCACAAATATCGACAACATTTTCAAAATATTGTGATATTATCACTGTAAATTTAGCAAACGATAATATAGGTAAAATATCATGATATTTTGAAAATATCACCAATTTGATAATATCGTGATATTATCACGAGAATACCATGATATTATCTAGTAGTTTTACTGTTTTTATTTATTTTTACATTTTAAATATATTTTTATTCTTTCTTTTACATTTTTTACTTATTTCTTTTATTATTTATGTTTTTTTTGTCTAAACATGATATTTCTTACTTAATTTTGTTATTTTTTATAGTTTTTAGCCCCGAGATTTATCACCAAACCTATAATATCGTGAGAAATACTGAAATAGCCTCTCCAAGATATAGCCGATATTTGTGACTCTCTCTCTCTCTCTATATATATATGGATAATCTTTGGTGCTATTAAAGGCACATAACTATTGAGTATAAATAAATCACATTCTTTTCATATTTTTTAGATTTTTTTTGTGGATCGGACCTTATGGATGTGATCTACATTGTTTGTTTAGTAGAAAATGAGTTTTGATTCTTGTGATTGTGACATGTAAGCAAGTTTTCTTAATGGTTTCAAAAACCAATGGCTCACAATGCAATAAAATTTCATGACTCAAAAAATCATTTTTTTAGATTGAAATAACATGATCAAAGGTTTGATCCTTAGCAAACAAACCATGCTGAACACATCCATGTGGTCAGATCGAGTCGATAAAGCTTGAACCTATGATTTCCAGCTCAATAGTTCTATGCCTTCAATAGCACCAAATATTAAACCATATATATATAATATACATATAATATATACGCTCCGTAGGCCCCCTTTTCTCGTTAGGTCTCGTTAGGCCCCTTCAAAAATCATAGTTTTTAATGTTTTTTCTCACATCGAACACCATAGATATAATCTATAGGTTTTGTTTAGTGGAAATCAGCTTTTGGATCGCTGGAATCTGACCTGTATACAGTTTTTTCCGGTGATAAAAAAATCATTGGCTATGAAGGCATCAATGTTTCCTGGCTCATAAAAATACATTTTTTCGTCGAAAAAACATGATCCAAGAGTCGATTCCTACTAAATCGAGCATGCTAAACACATCTAACGGTTCAGATTTATCATAAAACACTTCAAACTATGGGGCTTAACGAAACCTAATGAAAAAGGGGGCCTAATATGTTCAGTTCTATATATATATATGTGTGTGTGTGTGTGTACCTCACATTATATGCAGCGTCGCTGCATGATAGGTATGCAGTACCCTCTTTGAGAGCCACCCATCTTGGCATTTCTTGAGATGGGTGGAGTGTCCATCTTGAGATGGATGGTTAGCATAGTGGAATTTAATGCTAAGTATGCATTAATGCTGCATAAAAAATGACCTTATATGAGAGAGAGAGAGAGAGAGAGAGAGAGAGAGAGAGAGAGAGAGAGAGAGAGAGAGCCGAACTATAACCATCAACATTACGATACAAAAACAGGTTCAACCAACATTGAACCTACCGGGTAACCAAACACGGGCCCAAGACATGCCAAGAAGCCCCAAAAAAGGAAAAAAGAAAAGTAGAGATGCAAGGAGAGAAGGAAGAAAGAAACAAGAAACACCTTTTCGGGCGATCAGGTAATCAATGCTGTCTCCAACTATTTTTCTAACCTGTATTCCTGCAACCAAGCTGTAGGTGGCAATATGGGTTCAACATATTTTTTGGCCATAGATCGAGCGCTATCCAACTCGATTCAGGGGTTGTTCACCGAAGAAGAAATCGTCTCGGCGGTGCGGGAGTCGTCTGGGTGGAAAGCTCCAGGATTTGATGGGTATCCTGTGGATTTCTTTCGCATATTCTGGCAATGCGTTAAGAGTGACATTCTTAATGTCTTCGCCGAGTTTCATCGTAATGGCCGATTGCCGGTTCACTCTCACCTAGCAATTGTGTCGCTCATTCCTAAGACGGAAGCCACATCAGATATCTCGCGATTTAGACCTATATCAGTGTTAGGGAGTTTATATCGCATTATCGCCAAGGTCTTAGCTAACAGGATGCGGTCAATTGCTCCTAGGATTTTTTCGGAGGCACAATTCGCCTTCATTCCTAACAGAAGACTTCAACATTCCTTCATTCTGGCCACAGAAGTATTGCACTCTCTCAAGATCAGCGGGGGGGCCTTTTTCACTCTGAAGCTTGACTTTCATAAAGCCTACGACTCGGTTCATTGGCCGTTCCTCTTCAACACGTTGGCAAACTTGGGCTTCGGTAGGCGTTTCTCTAGCTGGGTGCATGAGCTGGTAACCAATGCCCAATCACAGTTTCAGATCAATGGGGTCAAAGGAAAACAGTTCAAACTTGGTCGTGGTCTTCGACAAGGATGTCCTCTGTCTCCGTTACTCTTTAACGTTGTCTCTGAAGGCCTGGTGGTTTTGGTTAAGAGGGCAGTGGAGGGTGATCTCATTGAATCTCTCGGTATTCAAGAGTGTCGTAGTCAGATCCTGACCTACGCTGATGACATAATTATCTTCGGAAGGGCCTCCATCCAACAAATGTTAAGATTCAAGCTTGTCCTTCTTTTTTTCCAATCGTTGTCAGGTCTATCCTTGAACTACGAGAAGTGTTGTCTATCCATGGTCAACGCCCCTCCATCAATGTTGGACATGGGCCAACGGATATTCGGTTGCTCGGTTTCGGATAACTCTTTTTCTTATCTGGGTCTGCCGCTTCAAATCAGTCGTGTATCAACGGCAGCCTGGAGCACCACTATCCAAAGGGTTCAGAAAAAAATATCGGGCTGTCAAGCATCCTACCTTTCTATCGCGGGTAGACTAACTCTCATCAAGCACGTTCTTTCTGCTATGCCAGAATTTTTTATGTCTATGTTCCTGATGCCTATGGGGGTTAGTAAGAAAATAGCTCAGGTAGTGACATACTTCCTGTGGTCTGGGCGAGGTTCCAAAAACAAGCGCCATCTAATAGGGTGTGACACTCTTCGACTTCCCCCAAATAGGGGGGTTTGGGAATCATGGATCCCCGGCTGAGGAGTATGATTCTTGTCGTGAAGCAGAGCTGGCTGGCACAACAACCTGGGTCTCCGTGTGCAAGTGTGCTTCTAGCTAAATACGAGAGAGAGAGAGAGAGAGAGAGAGAGAGAGAGAGAGAGAGAGAGAGAGAGAGAGTCTATGGTGGTTCTGTTCTGCAACATCATATGGGCAGATCTAGACGCTAAATATTGGATCTAACTGTTAAATTATGTACCTTATCACCTAATGTAATATATATATATATATATATTTTATATATATAAGGTAATACATATACATATATTAATATATATGTATATGTATCTACTTTTTATATATATAAAATATATATATTTCTTATTATTTAGTCATAGGGGTAGTTTCGTCTTTTCTTCCATTTTACGCACATTCACCTTTTGAATGTGTTTGTAATTTCTTTTTAGTTTTTCTTTTTCTTTATTTTTATTTCTTTTATTTTTGTACTTAAAGGAACCTTGGGGGGCCCACTCAAATAGACGTTGGGCCCCTCTAACGGTCACATTTGTGACCGTTGGAGGGGCTCCAACGTCTATGAGTGGAGCCCCTCCAAGGCTCCCTTTTGGGTTGTTATAAATAGGGGCTCTCCCCTTGTATTCTCTCATGGCTTTGAGTCAAAGCCCAAGTTCTCAATAAATTGATTCCATTGTTTTTATGCCTTTGTGCATTTGTGAGTTATTTGTGGGTTGTGCTTTTTGTGCACAAGTGTTCTAAAGTGTTCTTATTGTGCTTTCGTGGTGGGTTCATTATCAAGAATATTAAGGTCTTGATATTAGTATCTTGTTGGAGATACTTTCACATGGTATCAAAGCCTCGTTGGAAGAAAGAAGATCGTGTATCTCGCCTCTTGTGAAGCACCTCGAAAATCGTGCCCTCAAGCTAGTGAAGTTTTTGAGTAAAGCATTTGCTCCGGGCAATATTTTAGAAGCAACTTTTGTCAAGAAAAGGTTGAAAATCCATTAAGGTACGCTTTATTTTCCATCTTCTCCTCTCCATAATGGGTGAAAAAGACTCCCACTTCTCCCTCGGTTTTAAACTTAGTAGTTCGAACTACCATGTTTGGGCCGGCAACATGGAAGCCCATATCAAAGGGAAAGGTCTTTGGGGTTATGTTCAAGGTTCCATATCGGAACCCGAACCCAAGCTTTCCATTATAGAGAAAGGGGAAATTAAAATTCTTGAAGGAGAAGATAGACAAAAGGCCTTAGAAGAATATTCCAAAAAGATGATGAGTGGGAAATGAAGAACTTTAAAATATTGTCTTGGATTTTTTCGTCCGTGGAAACCAAGATCAATGCCAACATCATCAAGTTTAAAAGGGCCTCCGAAGCTTGGTTATACCTTGAAAAAATGTATATGTCAAGGGATTTGTCTCACAAATACTACCTTCAAAAGAAAGCCTTGACTCTTCAACAAAATGATTTATCTATTCAGAAATATTTTGCCGAATTATCATCTATTTGGGACGAGCTTGCCATGCTCGAACCAAAATGGAGCGGAGAAGCTATTGAATTAAGGCACAAACAACTAGAGGAAGATCGGTTCTTCAACTTCCTAAATGGTCTTAGACCTGAATTGGAGCAAATTCGGTCCTCCCTTCTATCGGCTTTTACCTCCCCATCTATTGAAGATGTCATCACCAAGCTAAGTGGTGAGGAAACACGTATGTGGATTAGTAAAAATAACCCAAGCATTCTTGCTACACCTTCTCAAAATGACTATGAAGGGGTCAATGCCGTGTCAAGACCCGGTAATAATTTGAAGACCTAAAAACCGCCTCATTTCAAAAATCAAGGGCAAAATGATCGATATGGCAAGAGAGATTATAGCAAATTAACTTGCCATTTTTGTAAAGAACCGGGACATATCAAACCCAATTGTCCCAAATGGAAGAAATTCCTCGCCGCGGCTTTAGCATCCCAATCGGAGGAACGACCTTCAACATCAAATGAACCTCTTTCGCTTCATCAAATTATGGATGCTCTTCAACCTCTTCTCAAAGGAGGCACTTCTGGAGCCGCTATGTCATCTTCTTCTTCTCTTGGTAAGACATCTTGGCTACTTGATTCTGGTGCTTCGTTTCATATGACTCAAAATCATTGTTTTCTTTCTAATTATTCTGAAAATCGTCTTCCATCTTTTGTCTCAACCGCGGATGGAACCCCTCTTGAAATTAAAGGAATGGGCAATTTTGAAAAACAAGACTTCTTTATTCCAAAAATTCATCTTATTCCAAAACTAAACTTAAATTTACTTTCCGTTTCTCAACTCTCGGACTATGGTTGCGATATAAAATTCTCTTCTAATAAATGTTGGATACAGGATCGCCAGTCCGGGAAATTGATTGGGGAAGGCTCTAGGAGAGGAGACCTCTACTATGTTGATTTTCTTAAAATTCCCAAGAATCAATTTTGTAATGTTGCTCAAAACAAAGATATTCATGTATGGCATAAGAGATTGGGTCATCCCAACATTGTTAAAATCTCTTATTTGCCTTTTATTAAGCATCTTTGTAATGAAAATTTTGTTTGTAATGAATGTATTCTTGGAAAAATGAGAAGTCTTCCTTTTCCTCAAAGATCCATGTTTACAACAAAACCTTTTGAAATCGTTCACTCCGATGTATGGGGTCCAGCTCCGGTGATATACAAGGGAGGCTTTTCTTACTATGTTATCTTTGTGGATGATTTCACTAGGTTTAGTTGGATATTTTTTCTTAAACATAAATATGAAGTCTTTTCAACTTTTAAAACATTTCATATGATGGTTTTAAATCAATTCAATGGAAATTTTAAAATTTTTAGAACCGATTCGGGTGGCGACTACCTTTCCAATGAATTTAAAAGCTATCTTGAAAACTATGGAATTCTCCATCAAAAGTCTTGTCCCAAAACCCCCCAACAAAATGGGTTGGCTGAACGGAAACATAGGCATATTATTGAAACCACACGAAGTTTGCTCATTTCTCAAAATATACCGAAAAAACTTTGGGCGGAGGCCGTTCTTACTTATGTCTATCTCATAAATAGACTTTCATCTAAGAACTTGAACAAGATTTCCCCGTTTGAAAAATTATACGAAAAAGAACCTGATTATAGCAGGTTAAGGGTTTTTGATTGTAAATGTTTTGTCCTTACTGATAAAAATGACAAACTCTCCCCTAAGGCCATTCCTTGTGCCTTTCTTGGTTACTCTGAAACTCATAAAGGCTTTCGCTGTTATGATGTTAAGAGTGATAAACTTTATGTTTCCAGAAATATAAGCTTCTTGGAAAATGTTAGTGGTTTCGAAAAACTTGAAACTAATAACTAGAATATAGACTATTCTTTTTTGTTTGATTTGTTAACTGAAGATGATGATACTAGCGATGATGAAACAAATCAAAATGATGAAACTCATACTGATCAACCCATTGATGAAGAACCACATAGAGATCCTATTACCTACTCTCATAGAGATAGGAGTACTTTTAGAAGTGCCCTCGAAAGATATGATAGTGAGTCTACCCCTTCAAGTGAAGGAAATCTTCGTAGGACCGAAAGATCAAGAAAACCCCCTTCTAGGTTCATCTCATATGAGTCTTTTTCACCAAAATATAGAGCCTGTCTAAGCGCCATTCACTCGTACATAGAACCTAGGGATTTCGAGGAAGCACGAAAATACCCGAAATGGATAATTGCTATGAATAATGAACTTGAAGCCCTAAAGAAAGCAAAAACCTGGGAGTTTCAAGACCTTCCTCAAGATAAGAAAGCAATAGGGTGTAGATGGGTATTTAAAGTCAAAACTAAGAGTGATGGGTCTCTTGAGAGATATAAGGCCCGCTTAGTTGCAAAAGGATATGGTCAAAAATATAGGATTGATTATGAGAAGACTTTTGCCCCCGTTGCTCGGATGGTCACCGTCCGATGTCTTATAACCGTTGCTTCAATAAATAAATGAAACATCTATCAGATGGATGTTAAGAATGCGTTTTTAAACGGAGATCTAAACGAAGAAGTATATATGGATGCTCCTCCTGGAATGAAGTATCCTAAAGGAAAAGTGCTTCGTCTTCGGAAAGCACTTTATGGTTTAAAACAAGCTCCCAAAGCTTGGTATGATAGGTTTAACTCCGTGATGTTAGATAATGGTTTTTCCTCATGCTTTACTGATACTGCTTTGTTTGTTAGAAAGTCTAATGCAGGGATTGTTATTCTGTTGCTATATGTGGATGACATGCTTATTACTGGGAGTGATTCTAAAGGGATTAAAAGCATAAAATCCATTTTAAAGGATAAGTTTGAAATGTCTGACTTAGGCTTTCTAACTTATTTTTTGGGTATTGAGGTAGCTTACTCTCATAGAGGATATTTTTTGTCTAAAACTAAGCTTGCATCTGAGATTATTGACAGGTCAGGCATTACAGATGATAAAATTTGTGAAACTCCTGCTATAGTAGGAGCTAAAATGAAGATTGATGATGGTGTTCCTCTCTCTGATCCTACTCCCTACAGGCAACTAGTAGGATCGTTGATGTATTTAAGTATCACCAGACCAGATATCTCTCATGCGGTGCATACGGTAAGTCAGTTTCAGCATGCACCAACTTCTGTTCACATGGGTGCTATCTTACGTGTCGTAAGATACCTAAAGCACACTATTAATAAGAGAGTTTTTCTGTCTTCTTCTTCTGAGTTAAGGTTAATTGCTTATACTGACTCTGATTGGGGAGGTGACCCAAATAACCGTCACTCCACCACTGGTTTTTGTGTTTTCTTAGGAGACTCATTAATCTCATGGAGATGCAAGAAGCAGCAAAAGGTGTCTCTATCATCAACTGAAGCCGAATATCGTGCCATGGCAACTACTACCATGGAAATTGTTTGGATTCACCAATTGCTGGAAGACATGAGAATCACTATTGAAGGACCTACCAAGCTTTGCTGTAACAACAAAAGTGCGATTTATATCGCCAAAAATCACACCTTTTATGAGCGGACCAAACACATAGAGATGGATTGTCATTATGTTCGAGAGGCGTACCTCAAGGGAATCATTGACCTTCCATATGTCACGTCCGAATATCAATTGGCGGATTTCTTCACCAAAGCCTTGTGTGCTCCGCGTTTCAACTTTCTTCTTAGCAAACTCTCGGTTATCCTGCCCTAAGTTTGAGGGGGGGTGTTAAATTATGTACCTTATCACCTAATGTAATATATATATATTTTATATATATAAGGTAATACATATACATATATTAATATATATGTATATGTATCTACTTTTTATATATATAAAATATATATATTTCTTATTATTTAGTCATAGGGGTAGTTTCGTCTTTTCTTCCATTTTACGCACATTCACCTTTTGAATGTGTTTGTAATTTCTTTTTAGTTTTTCTTTTTCTTTATTTTTATTTCTTTTATTTTTGTACTTAAAGGAACCTTGGGGGGCCCACTCAAATAGACGTTGGGCCCCTCCAACGGTCACATTTGTGACCGTTGGAGGGGCTCCAACGTCTATGAGTGGAGCCCCTCCAAGGCTCCCTTTTGGGTTGTTATAAATAGGGGCTCTCCCCTTGTATTCTCTCATGGCTTTGAGTCAAAGCCCAAGTTCTCAATAAATTGATTCCATTGTTTTTATGCCTTTGTGCATTTGTGAGTTATTTGTGGGTTGTGCTTTTTGTGCACAAGTGTTCTAAAGTGTTCTTATTGTGCTTTCGTGGTGGGTTCATTATCAAGAATATTAAGGTCTTGATATTAGTATCTTGTTGGAGATACTTTCACACTAACCATACAGGTTTTTTTACCATGATTTATTTACCATATTTGTTGGTTTAATCATCTATAAAGATTGCATAATTCAATTTCTCAAGATAGTGAAAAATTAATGGCTCATGAAGGATGGTTAAAAATGGTCCAAACATCATGCTGGAGTCAACTTAAGCATATGAAAATTGTAAATAGATCACGCTAAACATGATCCAAAGGTTATCATTTGTTTTTGGATATATATATATATATACATACATACGCATATATATATGTATGTATATATATACATGTATATATATGTATATATATATATATTCATTTATTTCAAAAATTGTTCATTCATTTACGTAGTACTCTTGGGCAAGATCAATATGTTTGCGATAAAATAAGCAAGGATTCTTCTTCTTAGGAAACTTTTGAGATTCCTTTTAAAGAATAATGGAAAAAAATTAAATGTGATTTGAAAATGCAATTTCTTGAGAAAATATTCTGTTTGTGATTTAATTGAATAAATTTATCTTATTTTTATTCATAGTAACATTTTCCTATAGAGAGCATTTAAAAACATAAGTACTGAAAAACAAAAATGGCAATATTTGTGAACTGTGACTATGGTTGGTAAATGATTGCTATTTAATTTGTAGTGTCATGGTTCTGCAGCACGGGTACATTTCATAAACTACTCCATGTGATGGTTTTAGCATTTGCTGCAGTTCTGTGCTTGTAATTTTCAACAGGGGCTCCGCCTGTTTGGTAGGAGCTGTTAGTGCTAGTCACTATGTGTTGGGACGTTGCAAGTTCAAAACCCAATGTTATGTTGTGTAACTGGTGGGGTCTGCCTAACCCCAGCTTGCCTATAAAAAAAAGGATAGGTCTATGTCTCTTTCATCAATGCACTGCGTCTGAATAAATCCGAAGTACTTGTTATCAATATCTGCATTAATGGAACCTAGTTTAGCTTATTCAATGGAGGAATCCTTAAGTATAGGAAGGAGAATTAAAGAGTGGAAAGAATAATAATGGGTTGATAATATTTATTTTAAGATTCTCCCAAGAGCTCCTGCCAACATTTGTAATGAGATATTGCGGAAATAAAAAGAGTGCATACAAGCACTTACAACAATGAATAAAAGAGACAATATCACAAGTCCACAAAGGGACAATACAAGCACAAGCCTTTAAGAAGGCAACAATGTAAAAAGCCTCTTATTGAGAAGAGAGAAAGCTCTCAAGGATGAAAATATACAAGGGGATCACCCCTATTTATACAAAAGGGAGAGGAGAGAAGAGAAGACAAAATGCCTCAAAAGGGGAGCCCAAAAGGGGGCTCCCATGGAGTCGTTGGGAGCCCCCAACGGTCACATTTATGACCGTTGGGGGCTCCAACGACTCTATGTTGGAGCCCCTTTTTGTTATTTAAAAAATACAAAAAATAAAAGGAAAAAATAAAAAAAGAAAAATACATTTTAATGAAAACTGAAAAATAGTTGTTTTCTAAAACAACTATGTGAAATTACAAAACTACCCCTATCGGGTATTTTGTAATATACAGAATATATATATATATATATATATATATATATATATATATATATATATATATATATATATATATATATATATATATATATATATATAGTAGATACATTTTAACACCCCCTCTCAAACTTTACGGGGAGATGACAGAAAGTTTGCCAAGAAGAAACATGAAGCGAGGAGCCGGAAGAGCTTTAGTGAAGAAGTCCGCCAACTGATATTTTGAAGTGACATATGGAAGAGCAATAGTTCATCGCAAGAATTCGTCACAGACATAGTGGCAATCCATTTCGATATGTTTTGTACGCTCATGAAAAGTATGATTGCTCGCAATATAGATGGCACTCTTGTTGTCGCAACATAGCTTTGAGGCTTCGGTGATATCAACTCCCATGTCTTTAAGCAAACTGCGAAGCCATACAAGTTCCATTGTCATGGTTGCCATAGCCCGATACTCAGCTTCAGTGGATGATAGTGAAACTTTTTGCTGCTTCTTGCATCGCCAGGCAATCAAAGAGTCTCCTAGAAAAACACAAAAACCAGTAGTTGAGACTCGATCATTGGGATTACCTCCTCAATCTGCATCAGTATAAGCAAGAAGATTTAAGGAAGAAGAAGATGATAGAAATAGCCCTTTATTGATGGTATTCCGAATATAGCGGATGATTCGGAGAACAACACTCATATGCACAGTTGTAGGAGCATGCTGAAATTGGCTAACAGAGTGAACCGCATGAGTGATATCTGGTCTGGTGATGGTTAAATAGGTAAGAGATCCAATAAGTTGTCTGTAAGGTGTAGGATCTTCCAGAAGAACCCCATCCTCCAACCGCAATTTGGCATTAATAACCTCGGGAGTCTCTACTTTCTTATCATCAGAAATTCCAGACTTAGAACATATATCTGCAGCAAACTTCATCTGTGACAAAATATATCCTCTAGGAGAATATGCAACTTCAATTCCAAGAAAATATCTGAGAAAACCTAAGTCAGACATATCAAAATTATTTTTTAACATATTTTTAACATTAATAATGCTATTTTGATCATTCCCAGTGATAATCATATCATCAACATAAAGCAACAAGATTACGATACTAGAACCTGCATGTTTAACAAAAAGAGCAGTGTCAGTATAACAAGAGTGAAATCCTAACTTTATCATGATATCATTGAAACGATCATACCAAGCCTTAGGAGCTTGTTTAAGGCCATATAATGCCTTCAAAAGCCGAAGAGTTTGACCTTGCTTAATATTTATTCCGGGTGGCGGATCCATATAAACTTCTTCACTTAAACTTTCATTTAAAAAAGCATTTTTTACGTCAAGTTGATAAATAGGCCATTTTTTGGTTGATGCAACAGCTATTAAAGTCCTAACACTGGTCATTCGAGCTACGGGAGCTAATGTTTCTTCGTAATCAATGCCATATTCTTGGGAGTATCCCTTAGCAACTAATCTAGCTTTATATCGTTCTAAAGAGCCATCGCTTTTAGTTTTAACTTTGAAGACCCAACGACAACCAATAGGTTTTTTGTGTGAGGGTAGATTAACTATTTCCCAAGTATCGGCCTTTTTTAGCGCATTAAGTTGAACTTGCATTGATTCAACCCAATGAGGTATAGATTTAGCTTGATTATAGTGTGCCGGTTCAAAATAAGAGTGTAAGGTTATTAAACATGCCCGATAGTTGGGAGTTAAGGAATCATAGGATACAAACCTATTTGGGGGTATTGATATTCTAGAAGAATGCCTAACTTGTGGTTCCTCAGAAATTTGAGAGTATTTTTCGAGGGCACTAATAAGATTTTCTTGATTTCTTCTTGAGTAAACATTTATCCTGGTATCGCTATCATGATCATTTATATTAGAATCACTATCATTTGAGGGTGTTATGTCAAGAGGGGATACCTCACGAGAATCATCAATGTTTTCAAGAAAATCTTCTTGTATGTCATCAATAAGATCATATAAGAATATATAGTCAATTTCATTTGTTTCTTCTAGTTTATCAAAACCGTTTTCTTCTTCTAGAAATGTTACATCTTTTGAAATATATAATTTATCATTCTTAAAATCATAACATCTATACCCTTTTTGATTTTCACCATATCCTAGAAAAACACATTCAATTGCTTTTGAAGATAACTTATCCCTTTTGTGTGATAGGACAAAACATTTGCAACCAAAAATACGAAGACGATTGAAATCGGGTGAAAATTTAAAGAGTTTTTCATAGGGAGAAGCATTTTTTAACTTAGAAGAGGGCATTCTATTGATTAAATAGGTTGAGGTTAAGACGGCTTCGGCCCAAAAATTCTTTGGAATATTCTTAGAAATAAGTAATGTTCTAGTGGTTTCAATAATGTGCCTATGTTTCATTTCCGCTAGGCCATTTTGTTGGGGAGTCCTAGGACATGACTTTTGATGGCAAATGCCATTTTGGGTTAAATAGTTTTGGAATTCGTGAGATAAGTATTCGCCACCGGAATCGGATCTTAAAATAGATATGTTACTTTGAAATTGATTTTGAACCTTTTTATGAAAATCTTTAAAGAAAGTAAATACTTCTGATTTATGACTAAGGAAATAAATCCAAACATACCGAGTAAAATCATCAATAAACGTAACATAATATGAATAACGCCCTTTAGACATAACCGGAGAAGGCCCCTAAACATCCGAATGCACCAATTCAAAAGGCCTTGATGAAAGAAAAGTTTTAGTTGGAAATGGAATAGACTTCATTTTTCCAAAAATGCAATCTTTGCAATTAATTTTTTTTTCCTTACAAAATTTGTTTCCAAAAGGAAAGAGATACATTTTGGAATAACTTGGATGACCAAGTCTTTTATGCCAAGTTTCCATGTTTTTTTCTTGGACATAAGAACAAAAAAAGTTTGTAGGGAGATCAAGATGGTCCATATAATAGAGGTCTCCCTTTCTATGGCCTTGCCCAATCCGCTTCCCGGACCGGAGATCCTGCACAAAGCAACCATTAGATGAGAAAGATATTTCACATCCATGGTCGGCAATTTGAGAAACCGAAAATAGGTTTAAATTTAGTTTAGGAACAACTCTTACTTTTGGAACACAAAAATTTTGTGAATCTTTAAAAGAGTCAATACTTGAAATTTTTAAAAAGGTTCCATCGGCCGTAGAGACACAAGAGTCCTTTGAATTGGTGCAAACATCACTAAGTGCATTTTCATGAGGGGTCATATGAAAAGAAGCTCCGGAGTCAAGGATCCAAGAATACGTACCGGGTGAAGATGATGAAGCAATAGCCGCACCTGATGTGAAAGAAGAAACTTTTAGCATTTGTTGGAGAGCCATAGATATTTGTCCAAGAGTTTCTTTGATGTCATTGTTCTTGCCTTCATCTTCTTTGGTGGTGGTTTCCTCAAGAGAAGCCACTTTAGGCTTGAAGGTTCCAATAAGCTTAGGACAAGCGGGTCTAATGTGACCCGGCTCATTGCAATAATGACAAACAATCATTTTTCTTCCTCCATTGTAGTTTCCTTGTTTCCCAAAATGAGGAGGCTTATAGGTTCTAACATTATTACCCGGTTTGGATACGGCAAGGACTTCATCAACATGCTTACTCATGCCAAGCCTTGTCTCCTCTTGAGTGATTTCGGCAATAGCATCCTCAATAGGAGGAAAAATAGATCTATGGAGAAGTGAAGATCTCACTTGCTCAAATTCGGGACGTAGCCCAAAAAGAAATTGAAACAATCGCTCTTGTTCCATTTGTTTTTGTCTTAAATCAATATCTTTCATAGAAACCCATTTTGGCTCCAAGAGAGCCAATTCATCCCATAGTGGGTTTAAAGCACTATAATAGTCTTGAATGCTAGAATCACCTTGCTTGGTGGTTCTAATCTTTTCTTGCAAGAAGTATGCTCTTGCAAGATCCTTTTGGGTATACATACCCTTCATAAAGGACCAAGCCTCATTGGCTCTACGAAATTTAGCTATATTAGCACATACCTTAAGCTCCACATTATTCATAAACCACGCAAGGATTTTTGCGTGATTGCTTTCCCAATCTTCCACTTCCTTTTGATGACTTTCAATGGCATTGAGGCGAGCATCTCCTTCAAGAGCCTTTTCTTGACCTTCTTCAATCTTCGTGAGCATAAGCTTAGGTTCCGGAACGGAACCCATGACAAAACCCCAAAGCTTCTTCCCTTTGAGATTATTTTCCATTGCCGATGCCCACATCATATAATTCTTTCCATTGAGCTTGAAAGAAAGGTCAATCTTTGTCTCCATGATGTTGCCAAGAAGTGAGAAGATATCTACTAGATATGAAAAACACGAACCACACCTTTCCTTCAAGAATCGAGTGGCTCTGATACCATGTAATGAGATATTGCGGAAATAAAAAGAGTGCATACAAGCACTTACACCAATGAATAAAAGAGACAATATCACAAGTCCACAAAGGGACAATACAAGCACAAGCCTTTAAGAAGGCAACAATGTAAAAATCCTCTTATTGAGAAGAGAGAAAGCTCTCAAGGATGAAAATATACAAGGGGATCACCCCTATTTATACAAAAGGGAGAGGAGAGAAGAGAAGGCAAAATGCCTCAAAAGGGGAGCCACTCCAACGACTCTATGTTGGAGCCCCTTTTTGTTATTTAAAAAATACAAAAAATAAAAGAAAAAAAGAAAAAAAGAAAAATACATTTTAATGAAAACTGAAAAATAGTTGTTTTCTAAAACAACTATGTGAAATTACAAAACTACCTCTATCGGGTATTTTGTAATATACAGAATATATATATATATATATATATATATATATATATATATATATATATATATATATATTAGATACATTTTAACAACATTATCCCGGCACACACACACACACGTGTGTGTGTGTGTGTGTGTGTTCGATACTCACACTCTCCCTCTAAGTGTATAACAGTCTGAACTGTTGATGCATATGGATAAGCAAACCGAAGATGAAGGATCATTAGAAAACCTGAATACAGTAATAGGCTGGGGTTAATCTTTTGTAAGAGTAGTTTGTTTCCCTTGTCTATTTTGGTGTCTGATCTGTCATGTCAAAAGGTAAGTGCTAAATGCGTTATGCATATTGTGAATTTACATTTCTTTATTGTTAGGCTTATCCACTTAGCGTTCCTACTCAGTGTTATACCCTCATGAGTCGTGACATGATCTCAGTTTAGCTTTGCACTGGCTGTTGTTTCCAATCTTTGTAGTCGTCCACTGGTCCAAGTTGACAACTTCTTTAGCCAATTAGATATATTACTTTGTGCCATGGAGTTTATGAAAACAATCCACTTGACCTATTTTTTAGATGACAATGATTTAGTCTTTGTGGATTTTTCTATATCAGGTTTCCCAAGAGGAGGCTGAAGAAGAAGACGGTGATGCAATTGAGAAGGTCTTGTGGCACCAGCCAAAGGGAGTGGCACAGGATGCCTTGGCAACTGTCAGTTCATTGCAGCCAATTGTGTCAAACTTCTTGTTAGACTCTGAATTGGACTGGGATAATATGGAATTCTTCATAAAATGGAAAGGCCAATCATATTTGCACTGCCAGTGGCAACCACTATCTGAACTTCAAAATGTATGCTTGGTGATTGCTCTTTATAGCTATACTGCTAGTAGTAGTAGTCAGAACCGGGATTCCTGATCAACTCGTGCCATTATTTGGTTATCATGCTTTCTACATTTTTAATAACATTGCCCTGTATTATGTGATATTTGTGCAGCTTAGTGGTTTCAAGAAGGTTTTAAATTACATGAAGAGGGTAAAAGAGGAATGGAAGTTTAGGAAGGCATTATCACGTGAGGAGGTAGTGGAGACCTCCCTTTTAATTTGGCTGTGAATCAAAATGTTTATTTCTGCCTTCAGCGAGTGCATATTATGTAAACAATTTGCTTTTCTATTGTTACATGCATTCACTATCTCTGAGCTCAATAAGCCCCTTTTCTTTCCATTTCTGTTTGTGCTTTCCAATTGTTTGATTGTGATAGGTTCTCCTTGTATAGTTTGATCTTGTTTTGCATGCTTGCGTGGAGCAGTGATGATTTGATGTGCCTAGCAGGGTGGTATGATCTGAGCAACAGTCATTCTTTTGTTAAATACTTAGTTGAAGCCATGAGTTTAGAATCTGGCAATATGCTATTTCATTGACGAAATGGAATACATGTGGCAGGTTATGCAAGCCACTTGTTTAAAGTATTGTTTTTTATTAGATGATATGTGATATTAAGCCTATGTCTTGACTATAGTAATCAGGAGGGCATGTGTGAATGTGAGTATAAGAGCAAATGATAAAAAAGTGGATCTGCATAGGAGCATCCACTGATACACATGAGGTCAAATGAGATAGCTAGATGGTTAAGGTTGCATTATCATAAATGGGGGGTCTTGGGTTCAAAACCCATGGACATACACACACAACGACATAAAGGGAAAATATCAAAACTAATGAAATTGAAGAAAATTCTCTATTGGATCAGTGTATGTGCCTATGCGTATGTTTCTTGCTAAGGTTGGTACATCAATCTTATGTGTATCAGCTTCCAATCCCTATTTTGGAATCCTTTTGCTCTTATAGAATGCACACTTCTCCCTTGAGCAGGTTACTTAACAACATGGTTGGGTATAACACAGAACTAGGTATCTGATCGGCCAAGCTATATATATATATATATATATATATATATATAGAGAGAGAGAGAGAGAGAGAGAGAGAGAGAGAGAGAAGCGTCCAACCAAAAGAAGCTCTAAAATCTACAACCAATGATGTTTGGACGGCTCTCCTTCTCCAATGTTTGAGTGTTTCATCAGACCAGATCTACTATTAATATTTTCATTCTTATGTTTTACATGATTTTACAACATATAGACATGTTTTTCAAAATGCGAAAAATCAATGGCTCACAATGCATTTGTAACTTTACAATACAAGCAGTTAACTTTTAGCACTTTAAAAAATATGACCAAATATTGAAAATCATAATATAAAACGTGTTTCTTACTAAATAAATGATAAAAATCCAACATGTAGGGTCCGATCAATGAAAAATTCAATCATTAAAGAAGGAATTCTATCTGATCATTGTTGGTTGTAGATTTTGAACCTTCCTTTGGTTGGACGGTCCCCCCTTCCTTATATATGAAAAAACTAAAAAGTGGACTGAAAGCAGCCGATCTGAACACACAGATCGGGTGGTGTGCGTGCTGCAAAAAATCGGTGACCTTTAGCAGGATCTGATGCTCTATGTGGGTTAATGTGAATTCACACCTTATATACCCCAATGAAAACGGTCCCAAACCTACCCAATGAATTTTTTTTGTTGTTGTTTTCAAAATTCTGTCTGTATAGATGTGTTCAGCATGATTGATTTACTAGAGATCGACACTTGGATCATGAATTTTGGATAGAAAAATGGTATTTGGAGCCTCAAAACTTTATAAAAATTGTATGCCATTGATTTTTGAAACTTATAAAAATCTATCCATGCATTGGTATCAAATGCTCCAAGAACTGATTCCTATAAAAACAAGCATATCGATCACATTTGTACGGTCGGAATTTTGAAAAAAACAACAAAAATCCAATACAACGTCCATTGGGTAGGTTTGAGAGGGTTTTCATTCTTCTCTCTCTCTCTCTCTATATATATATATATATATATATATATAGAGAGAGAGAGAGAGAGAGAGAGAGAGAACTCAACTGAGTCAAACTTGATCCATGACACTGACACGTCGAATCATCAATCATGAATTGACTCGTGAGTTCGCCACCTATGCACAAAGTTATGTGAATTTTTGGGTATAATTCTTGATTTTGGAAAGTGTAAACTTTAGTTGATATTATTTCTGTCAATTACATTACAATTAGAGTGCTTACTTGTTGGTTGTAGGTATATAATTTTTGGGATTGTTCTCTTGTCTAGTTTGTACTTTGTAGCAATCAACTTTGGTTTGTTGATATTATTTTTGTCAATTACATAACAATTACAGTGCTTACTTGCTGGTTGTAAGTATATAATTTTTGGGAGTGTGCTCTTGTCTAGTTTGTACTTTGTAGCAACCATTCCCCTAGTTGACAGTGTGTTGAAGTGTGAGACATATTTTCGGTTTGCCAGACCATGAACCCAAAGCCAGAACATGATCCAAATAGAAGAATTCATGGACTTATAGTCTTGAACCCTTGATCAATCAAGTTATAATTATCACAGGCTTAATAGGTGCTCGTCAAACCAGAGTTGGTGCTCTCATTCATTGATTGAGTGATCTAATTGACTTAAAGCTTGAGCTACTTGGACAATCTTGCTTGAATGCTGCTTTATGATTGCATGGACTCTTGGGAGTCTTGAATGTATGACATTGGAACTTTGGGACATGGTCTGACTATTATATGAAACTTTATTATGAACAGCTACAAGCGGAGATGGGAAACACCTACTTCACCCGTTTTGTAGCCATTAAGAAATGAGATGGTGTTTGATGTGACCTAATCTACTTCTCGAAGTAAGCAAGATGGAATACACAAACTTGGGTTCCTTGACTGTAGTCTTGGGCTTGCTCATGGAGCAGGCTGCATATGTGAGTTTTGGGATTGGTCATATATCGATGCCTGTTTGACTCTTAGTTTTGTTGCTTTATGAAGATTGAATTGGTTGTTCTACATTGATTGAGCATTGCAGATGCTGCTTAATGTGGGGCTACTCAGGCTTTTGGACATGTACAGGGAATAGATGCCAATACTTTATTTCCTTCCTGAATCTTGAATATCATTCCCTTTCTTAGGGCTAACATCTTTGCTTGGTGATTGGGAAACCGCTTGATAAACATCCCAGTTTAAAAGGGTTTTCACAAATGTGATCTTTTTCAGGTGCGGCAATTCCTTTTAGGATACTTACCTTTTCCTGAAGTTAATGCAGTAACTTTATTGACCTAGTTGCTGCTACAGTCTAGAGAGAATGTGTACATGTTGGTGCTACATGGTGCTGGGTCCTAGATTATCCGAATCTTTAGAGCATGTGATTACTGATCACTGTTCCATGAACATGCCTTAATAGTGATGTTCAGTTATCTGATGCCTTACCTTGTTCACTACAATGTGAATAAATGAGCCTTCAGTGCTTATTGGGAGGAAAACGATTCTGAATACTGGAATCTGGGATAGTAGGAGGTATCTAACCCCTATGGTTGTAGTTTGGCATGTGTTGTTGTCAGCATTGTTCTTATGCGTTTGGATCTTTTTGAGAACTCCATCTTCATCTATTATGTGGCTGTCTATGTATCCTTCAGTGGCTACTCATTTCTTTCAATTTGCATCTTACATTTATGCTTGAAAATTAAATCATCTTTTGAAAAGGAATTGCTAAAATGACATTATGGCAATTATAGTATAAAAAACAAATATTTAACTTGTATAGTATAGCCATTATTGTGTTCTCTTTTTGAAAGAAAAAATATGACATTTGTTCATTTATCTGTTGTACCCTGCTATTAGTTTCTTAGGAAAAAGAACAATGTCTGGCCAGGGACCTTTTTGATCTATTCAATAATGGGAATTATGAAGGCAGTTCACAGTTTTGTCTGGGAGCATTTCCATTCTAGATTTTCAACTACTACGATATAACAATTTGCCTTCATACCTCCAGTGTCAAAATGCCTGAAATATCCTTTATGGCATCTGTGATCGGTCTGACTCATAGTACATTCTTATTGGCATGTATGCATGTGTTGGTGTGGGCATGTGGTTAAGCATTTTGATTAGTTATTCAACTATGGGGTGGATGGGGCTGTTTGCTTGTTACATTACCAATTTTGTGGGGATTCATGATCTAACTTTTCTGCATTTTGTATGGGCTACTTCAAATACCTGCATTTTCTGGAAATAGAGCTGCATTGCTTTTGCTTTGGCATCTTGAGCTGCAAGCTCTTTGTATGGATGATATATTTGACGTCTTTCTCTCAGATATAAACTTTGTTAGACTGCTAATTCTTTGTTGTGTTAATGTTTTTTGTGGACTGTTCTATTTGTATCATGTTCTGCTTAGTTTTATGTTTATTTCCCGCATTGTCTTTGTCTAAGTTTATTTCTTTAGGGCTTTCAGACCCAATATTTTGCTATGATGGTGGTGTCAGAAGTTAGTATATCAGATGCAATTTCTCCTGTGCTTCTCGTGTTCTTATATAGTTATATTTCTGTTTTTAACTCTTTTTCTCTTATCTTGCAACTTTAGTTTTGCATTGACAAGACTCTGTAACTTTTTTCAGGTTGAGGTTCATGATGTGAACAAGGAAATGGAGTTGGACCTTCTCAAGCGGTATAGTCAGGTTGTTTTGCCCTTTTTTTCCCTTTATGCATGTCATAGCATGAAGCTTTTTTCTTTGTGTGTGTCTCTTTGTCTTGTCCCTTTTTAACTGCATCTTAGTCTTTATTTTTTTATCAGGTAGAAAGAATATTTGCAGATAGGACCACTAAAGGTGGCATTGATGAAGAGAATCAAGAGTATTTAGTCAAGTGGCAAGGATTATCCTATTCTGAAGCAACTTGGTATATGAAGATGAATTTAGTGACAGATTGAAAACTGATTATCCTGTTAGTGGTTTTGTTCAAAGGCCAACGGGCTGTTGAGGTTGTTGGTTGCCAACTGTAACTGATTGTTAGTCTGATGGCCAGATTTAAATAACAGCTGCTCAATCAATGTTTTTAGAATTACTTTTAGATACTTGTGTTTTGGTTAAAAACAAATTCTGCTTATTGGTTAAATGATGTGATTTTCATTATCTCTTGTCTATTCTAAAGTCTGAATGAGGGATTCCTTTACTGGTTTTTATGGTTAGTGGGTTCTTTCTTTGCAGGGAGAAAGATACTGATATTTCTTTTGCTCAAGATGCTATTGATGAGTACAAGGTACAATTCTCTTCCACATATAGTAATCTTACATCTGATCACATGAATGTGTTAGTTTCTTTGTACTTGAATATGAACCATTTTTCTTTGGGGCTTGGGGGTGTTCATCATCTTTTGCAGTTATCCATTGATAACACTGATATTTGAACTTTATCAACAAGATGCAAAAGAAAAATGTGATCTCTTATGTATTTTCTTATTGATGGAATGTGGTGTTGGAGTTGTATGAGGCTATATACAATTTTGGTTCTGAAATTTTCTCCCACCTTTAAAATGTGGTCAATTATTGGGCTATCTGGTTAACTAGTTGTGGTATATGTGGAATAAACCAGCAGTTGTAAGTTCTATTTACTAGGATGCTGGTATCAGTCTTTTAGCAGCAATCAAGACTTTGAATTTGTTTTCTGAATATTATCCTACCCTTTACAAATGGGCAAACATCAGATCCCACATAAAATGATTTAAGTGCTGAATATGGCGCCATTTCATTTGGCCCTTGGTTAATGTGAAAGCTTTATTTCAAAGTCCTTTTTGGATATCGTCCATGTACTTTCATGATGGTTGTGCTAACAAATGCAGTCCATGTAACAAATGCAGTCCATGAAGAAGTGTTTGCTCCATTTGCAAAACATTCTTTTTTCAGGGATTGCTTTCTATTGTTGAATTTCCCTTTTGAAGATGGTCCAATTGCCTATGTCGGCACAGTGTGACCTGCTTACATGGTGATCTGGTACGGTTTAGAAGTGAAGGTTATGGGGAAGGATTACATCCTAGTTTATGAACATTAAAATTTAGATATCACTATACTGGTAAAGCCACGATTCAATGACATCTCATGTAAAATTTTATGTAGCTTTTAAGTTTTTAACTGCTTGGTTTCGGGTAAATCTTGGGTTCAATTCATATGCATAGTCGTAAAAATGAAAGGGTCAGTTACAGCTATTGCTAACATAGACGACAACTTTCTGGCTAGAATTATTACAAAATTTTTAAAACGTTTTATAAAGGACTTTATTATTCAGCATATGTTGGCGTTAACAATTGGAGAGATGACAAAGGATTATTGGGGTTATCCCCTATGATTTATCAAGGTCATAAACTTATTTCCAGTTAATTTTGCTGTTATCCAACAAGGTGATACTTCAGAGGTTTTCATTTCAGGTGTAAGAACCTACTGCAGTTGTCTAACGAAAGTGTAAGACTCTGCTTTTTTTTGGTTTAAGGGCTCGTTTGCATGCCACAGAGGAGGAAGCCGTGGCACCTCTTCCACAGAAACAGAATCGGACCCCCCCCCCCGGGAACACTTTCCACCGAAAAAGGGGGTCCTGCCTGCGTGTATTTCTGCACACTCATTGAGGCAAATCCTCATTCCCATGTTTGCTTGCACATTTTAGGCTCTGCAGAAACACACCCCTATCAATGTGTTTCCGGGGAAAACACCCATTTTTCGTGACAATCAAACGAGCCCTAAGGGTAAAAAAACTTGTCTGCCACCTTCTTATGCCCCTTCAAACCTTCCTATTCATAAAAAGGAGGCCAACTAGTGGTAAGTAGTTCATCTGCTGCTTATAAAGAATGGACGGATATGGGTCTTGTGCAGAAGAGATTGACCTTGCCACATGAACGTGGGACATGGGATGGGAATAGATAAAGATATGGAGGCCACAGACATCTTATTGATGGGGAGGTGCATCCACCCCCACCAACTTCTGTATATTTCCAAATGCTTCCTCACACTAGCTATATTTGCTCCACCAGATCTGTTGTTGAATTTTTTTGTAAGAGTGATTGGCACACGTTGAATAGAAGGACCGGATGAGACTGATTTCCATGATCATGCTCACTGAGATGCAACAACAGAAATGGGAGAAGCATAACCTTGATAATACCAGTCTTTTGGATCCACCAGGTTTTGGAGGAAGTGCTGGTTTCTTTGTCATGGAGACATCATACTGACTCTCCGTTGTGCCAGATGGCTCCATAGTGGTCACGCCATATGCCATCTGGGAGTAGGTCCGTGCAAGGTTGTAAGTATTGTATCGTTGCCCATATCGTTCGGGCCCAAATTACACCGTATCATATCGTATCGTAAACATATCATAAATTTTTAATAAAAATTTTCTAAAAAATCCAAAAAACCAAGAAAAATTAGAAAAAATTAGCAAAAATTCTAAAAAAATTATAACACATGAAACAATGATGAATTGCACAAAATACAACCATAACGACCATAAAAATTCTTTTCAAGCGACTTGGTTTTCACACAGGCTGGGAAACTAGTGTTAGCAACAAATGTCTTCAGTGCCTGCTCACTTGCCTGTCCTAGAATTCAAACTTAGCTTTTTTGTCTTTGCATCTGTTATTTGAGCACAAAGGTTTATGTTACATGTGTTGTTTTTGGATCTTGTTTCTTTTTCTTCCACATCAACAGGCTCGAGAAGCAGCAATGACAGTCCTTGGAAAAACAGTGGATTCCCAGCGGAAAAAGATTAGAGGTCTGTTGTACTCTTGCATACTGCAGTCTGAGGTTATGCTTTTGTATTCCATTGAAGGCAGAGTTGATAAATAAATTCACAAACATATGCATCCGAAGATCCTTTGAAGGAGCTCTAGAAACAAAGCATCTCCCATTGTCATATATGATTTAAACTATTGTTGCTCTCTCTCTCTCTCTCGTTTCCCACAACTAAAATACAAAAATATATCCGTTTTCAAGATATGCATATTACAAACTTCTTTTTGAACTCTCCACACCACCATAAACTAATAAATACTGTATTTAAAATGTTGAACTTTAGCTCCATCTGGTGGATTTAGCATGGTCCATCTAGTTAGAATGTGAAAAGCCTTTTTTCTTTTTTTTTAGTTCTATTTTGGCGCCAATGTATCAAGCCAACATTGTCTTGAGGTCATTTACCGACTCCTGTGTGAGATGCTTTGCCAAAAACATAGCATTTTAGATGAGTCACACATGTTTATAATGAATTTGAGCCAGATGTATGCAATTGATGCTGTGTTTAAACCTTTTTCCATTCCTGTTAGCTTGCACTCTGTCACATGGGTGCGGGGATTCGGCACTTCCAAAAAACCCGGGTGCGGGGGTGCGGCAGGGGCAAAAAAAAAAAAAAAAATATATATATATATATATATATATATATATATATATATAAGGGGGTCCGGGGTTCCCCGACACGGTTTTTTTCAAATTTCATTTTATATACAGCTGCATAGCGCACCCATCTCGTCAGGAGAACAGTGAATACTAATAGCCAGCAAGGCTACCACCATCATTATCATTTATTATGGAGAGAGAAAATCCTTTACGAAAAAGAAGGATTAGCAAGGCTACCACCATCATTATCATTTATTATGGAGAGAAAAAATCCTTTACGAAAAAGAAGGATCAGCAAGGCTACCACCATCATTATCATTTATTATGCAGAGAGAAAATCCTTTATGAAAAAGAAGGATCAGGATTGAAAAGGCAGGAGCAGCAGCAGCTGTCAGCAGATTTTTTTTTAAAAAAAAAAATTCGCAGCCCATTTCAAACAACAACACAACAACAACAACAACTACGCCTTCATCCCAAAACAATTGGGGTCAGCGATATGAACCAAAAAAGAAATTCATTTTGGGTCTTCCACATGAATCCTTTTCCTCCAATCATTTCTATCCAACGCCATGTCCTCAGTGAGGTTCAAAGCATTCATATCCTTTCCTATCATCTCCATCCAAGTCTTCCTAGGCCTACCCGACCTCTTTTAACTAATATATTTTCCCATTTCTCCAACCTTCTAACTGGAGCATCATTAGGCCTTCGCCGAATATGTCCAAACCACCGTAAACGATTCTCTCGCATCTTATTTTCAATGGGTGCAACACCTACCTTCTTACGTATCTCTTCGTTCCGAATCTTATCTTTTATTGTATTTCCACACATCCATCTAAGCATCCGCATCTCAGCTACACTCATTTTTTGAATATGATGTCTCTTGGCAGCCCAACATTCCGTACCATATAGTAAAGCGGGTCTAATAGTCGTCCTATAAAACTTTCCCTTCAACCGCAATGGCATTCTACGATCGCACAGCACTCCAGTAGCACTTTTCCATTTCATCCACCCAACCTTTATCCTATGATTTACATCTCCATCAATTTCTCCATACTTTTGAATGATGGATCCCAAATATTTGAAATAATCATTCACCGGTATATCTTGCTCACCAAGCTTCACTACACTCCCATCACTACTTCGCAGCCCATTTCAAAGGGCAATTTAAAAAAAAAATCCAAAAAAAATGGACCTAAATGATCCTGGGTGCGGTCAACGCACCCAGGATCGGGTTGACCGCACCCGCACCCACGTCGAGTCGCGTCGACGCGGGTGCGGCACCCTGCTAGCCGAATCCCTGTGACATAGCTTGCACTCCTCAGTCTGTAAGCTCTAGAATAGTAATGGCCCACTGAATTCGTAGTTTGATTTGCAAATTCAAGTAACCATAGGTTTCTCTTTTTCCAGCAAGCTTACGTAAGCTTGATCAGCAGCCTGGATGGTTGAGAGGAGGTACACTTCGTGACTATCAGCTGGAAGGCTTGAATTTTCTGGTTAACAGGTATCCGTTGCCTTTTACATATTATATTGGCCATATTTGCTGTTGTTGTTCTTGCTAGCATCTTCTTTGCCATAATTTGTTATCATTTTCTATCTTGTTTGTGAAAGACATAGATGATAACTTGTTATCAGAGTAAATTGCTTATCACTCTTTACCCCAGTGCAGTTGGAGAAATGATACAAATGTCATTTTAGCTGATGAGATGGGGCTTGGTAAAACTGTTCAGTCTGTTTCAATGCTTGGTTTTCTACAGGTATACATAGCTATATCCTATTTGTTTCCTTGTGCTAATATTTTTTTTCTCATTGTTTGTTTATAACATGGTTGTATCTTTTCTACAGAATGTTCAACAAATTCATGGCCCCTTTCTTGTTGTAGTCCCCTTATCAACTATAACAAACTGGGCCAGGGAATTCCGGAAGTGGCTTCCTGAAATGAATGTAGTCATGTATGTTGGAAACCGTGCTAGTCGAGAAGTAAGGCTTGTTGAATGCTCTTCTTTGTTTCACTTTCACATTGTGTGTTTACCTTCTGTGCAATGGTAACTGTTAAAAGACTATAATGTTGTTGACAGATATGATGCCCATCTTTGTGGTGTTTACTTGTAGCCTTGTGTATTGGAAACTCTGGTAATTGATAATACTTGTTTTGCATATGGTTTTTCTGCATCTTCTTCTTTTTTCCCCATGCTGTACACCATTGCTTTGCAAAAATTTCTGCCATAATCCAACTGTACTTTCTGTTTGATAAGATGCCTTATTTCATGGTATGATTTTGTGGTTCGGCATCTGTCTCACATGGATACAGCTGTAGATACGGGCAACTACTTTTGTGGGGTTTTTCATGAAGAATAATTCGCAAGGGGTGATAAGCAAAACGGCTGTAGATAACATTTTTTGTCTGAAATCAGAATTGTTTGGAGCTGAAAGTTTATAGGACTACAAGAGGGTTGGAATGTTTCTGCGGTGGAGCACCTGTTATATTATGCTTGTCTTTGAAAGAGGATGATGTACAGATACATTATTTTCAAATCATTTTCAACTCATGTGTCATGATGCTTATTTGTAACATGAATTACACTGTGGTATGTTTTAAGTTTTTTCCATTCTGGTCATGCATCTGAATCTGTATGCAAGTTATCTGCAATTCTGCAAAAGTATTTGCATCGTCAGCTTTTTTTAGATGTTCTATGTGACAACAATTTGATGAAAAGGGTTTGTAATAATCTTATCTATTTTAGTGTTAAATAACAAAGTGGAGATTGGATCAAGTAATCCATAAGTTGATGTATATGCATTTCTATAAAGAGATGACTGAAGATATTTCATGTTGCAAATTGTGTGTATGATATAATATGATTGGTAATATAATGGGATGCAGTGTTTTCAATCTTTCCTGCCATCTATCCCATCATGAAGAAGAGTATATGAAATATCCTTTTCATAAACTAGCAATACTTTAGATGGTATTTGCTTGTCAGCATGCCACTGTCCAGGACAACTCAACCTGGGGTGTGGTTCTTTTGTCCTGAAAAACAGGGGCGTAATGCGCCCGGTGGGGGGGGGGTGTTGGGCACCTGCATCCCTTCTTTGCTTTTCAGTGTGGGGCACACACAGAAAGGAACACAATGGTCCACATGAACTGGTGAGTTCTGCTGTGCATCAATAAAACCACACCCCGCGGAATGCGCTTTGTCCTGTGGGGCAGCATTTTGTCCCGGTATTTCATATGCAGACAAATCCCTCATGGGGCTGCTTTGTTCTCGCATGGGTTCTTTCCAGCATATCAAATGCCCCTTAGTGTTTGTCTTTATTGTTTCGTTGCAAATATTCATTAATAAATTGTCATTTATTTCATTGTTAATCTTTGAATTTCATTGTTCCTCACTCTGTCATGTAAGGAAGCTTCATGAATCAACCGTCATCTCTTTAGTGGTACCTGAAATATTCCTATCCCAGTGTGCTGTATTTTGAAGTAATCATGGCTTTGAAAGATGTAAAGTAACTTACCGTTATGGTTTTATTGAACCATGTAGGCTTTTGGACATCAGCTCCTAGTCTTTGCAACTTTCTGATAGTTCCTACTCTTTCTCTGCATATTTCTGTCAATTGGGATTGAAAACGATTTTGCTGATGGTTCGAAATACTCTTTTTTTGACACATTTATAGATTAGAGATGCCTTTCCTATATTTATATTATTTTCTTATTGATTCAATTTGGGCTGCCTCATTAGCTTAGCAGCTCGGTTGTAATCCAGTGTTCCTTACTGTTGTGGTTCATGAAACCTTGATTTGGGCTTGAAAACATTGCCTAGTTCAGCTGCTCATAATAAACCCACCATTTTGCGGTGTTTGCAGATCTGTCAGCAGCATGAGTTTTACACAGATAAGGGAAGTGGCCGACTGATCAAGTTTAACAGCTTATTGACCACATATGAGGTAGTATTGAAAGATAAGGCTGTATTCTCCAAGATTAAATGGAATTACCTTGTGGTGGATGAGGCTCATAGGTTGAAGAACAGTGAAGCTTCGTTATATACCACCCTTTCAGTGAGTTTCTCCTCCAATCAGGATTTTTGCATTATTTATTTATTTTTTATTTTTTTCTATATGTATGCTTGAGAATTTATTATAAGCACACCAACTCAGTTTAGAATGCTGGATGGGGAGTGTGTGAACATTGATATTTGTGTCTCTACAGGAATTGAGCACCAAGAACAAGCTGCTTATCACTGGCACACCACTGCAGAACAATGTGGAGGAACTATGGTATGTGTTTTATCTGATTCATCTTCATGTGTTTTGCATATACAGAAATTGTTAAATGTTGTGTTTGTTAATATATATATATATATTTGTGTATTTACCTTTGTCTTATGTATTTATATACATCTATATGTATATATAATATACCTTTTGTATTGTAATAGGTTATGTCCTCTAGGGGTATTTTGGTACTTTTACTTGTGTAATAGGGACTATTAGGGGTGGAAATCGTGTCGGGTTGGCGGGTCGACCCGACGGGTTGGTGGGTCAGCATACCTCAATCCGAACCCGACCCGTTTATTAAACGGGTTGACTGTGGCAAACACGAACCCGGCCCGTTTAATAAACGGGTAACCCGACATGACCCGCCAACCCATTTAATAAATGGGTTGGGTCGGGTAAACGGGTTCTCAAGTTGGCGGGTCGGGTTGGCGGGTTGATGGGTCAGGTTGACGGGTCGGGTTGGCAGTTGGCGGGTCGACCCACCCGCCTAACCCGTTTATTAAACGGGTCAGGCGGGTTGGCATACCCCTAACACGAACCCGACCCGTTTAATAAACGGGTTAGGCGGGTTGACCCGTTTATTAAACGGGTTCGTTTTTTCCAAACCCGAACCCGCCTAAGAGGCGGGTTGGCGGGTCGTGTCAGGTTTTGCCACCCCTAGGGACTATCCATTAGGGACTGTTTTATTTATTTATTTATTTTTATTTATTTATTTGTGAAATGACATTATGGTCAAATGACTATAGAGTCGTTCGGAGCTCCCAACGTCTCTTGGGAGCTCCCCAAGGTCCTTTCTTTTTATATAAAAGGGGGCTTCATCCCTCTTTTGTAAGATGTCTTCTCCCAAGCATTTGTTATAAAAAATACATCTATTTTTTATGTTCTTTTGTTTTTTTTGGGCTCTTTGTAAGCCTTGTATGCACTATTGTGCTTGTGTATTGCCTTTTGGCATTTGTATCGTCCCTTAGTAGGACTTCTATTTGTGCTTGTGCACTTTGTATTTTCTTTCCGCTTGTTTCATTACATGTTATCAGAGCCGAAGGACCTTAGAATAAGTTGTTCCTGGTGATCAAGGGATCGTGTGCTCGCAAAGATTGTGGTGGACATATCTTTGCCATTCTCTCTCTCTCTCTCTCTCTCTCTCTTCTCATCTTCAATATAGAGCATCATGATGCCAAGATAGATCTCGCCTTCAAACTTATTGGTACCAACTATATGATGTGGGCCTCCGCTATGAAAAACAATCTCAAAGGAAAAAAAAGTTTTGGAGTTATGTGATGGGCACGATTCCCGAGCCTCAACTAAAGCTTATCAAGCGTGAAGAAGATCTCGAAAAGGCTCTTAAAGGAGATGGTCATGCTAAAGCCATTCATGACTATCAATCCAAAGTAGAAGATTGAGAGAGTAATCATGCAAAGATTCTTGCATGGTTTACGAACAATGTTGACATTAAAATATATGTCAACATTGCAAAATTTAAAAAGGCCATCATTTATGAAAGACATGTATATACAAAAGGATCTTGCAAGACAATACTTCTTGCAAGAAAATGTTAGAACCACCAAGCAAGGGGATTTGGTATGTCAATAGGTACGGGTGCGGGTGCAGCGATTCGGCACTCGAGTGAGGGGGTGCGGGTAGGGTATATATATAATTTTGAACAATTTTAAGTTAACCTACGTGTATGTGTGTGCATTTATGTACTTATATACATAATATAGATATAACTGGACTTGGTTAGGGTTAACCGAATCTACTTTTGGACAAAAATGGACCTCAGTGTGGTTGACTTCACCTGACACAAAGGAAGCCTTGTCTAAGTGTCGCACCCACATGGATGCGGGTGCGGTGCCCTGTTAGAAGAGTTCATGTGATATATATATATATATATATATATATATATATATATATATAAAGGAAGAAGCAAGCAAAAGTAGAAAAGATCTTAAAGATACTCTTACTCATCTAACGAAGACACTTCAACAAATTCTCAAATCTACATCTACATCGGTTACCACTATTGCTTCTTCCTTTTCTCTAGGTATGTACTCTTGGATCCTTGATTCAGGGACCTCCTTTCATATGACTCGTCTTAAGAATTCCCTTTCCGATATATGCACTAACTCAAATTTATCCTATGTTTCAATCATTGATGAGACCTCTTTAAAAATTGAAAGTATTGAAATTTTAGATTCTAAAACCTCTCAAAAATTCTTTTTTCCAAAAATTAGAATTGTTCCGAAACATAACCTAAATCCTTTTTCGGTTTCTCAAATTTTCGATCATGGATGCAAAATCTCTTTCTCATCTAAGGATTGCTCTCTGCAAGATCTCCGGTTCGGAAAGCGGATTGGGCAAGGCTATAGGAGAGATCTTTTACTACATGAATTTATCTTTTCCTTCTAAGATTTTTTGTAATTATATCCAAGAAAAGGATATTGAAGCTTGATATAAGAAACTTGGACACCCAAGTTTTTCAAAGATGTATCTTTTCTTGTTTGCGAAAACTTTTTTGGAATGAAAAATATATTACTTGTAATGATTGTATCCTTGAAAAAATGAAATCCATCTCTTTTCCTCATAGAACTTTCGTTTCAAAAAGACCTTTTGAGTTGATGCATTTAGATGTATGGAGACCTTCTCTGGTCATATCAAAGGGTAACTATTCATATTATGTTATATTCATTGATGACTTTACTAGATATGCATGGGTCTACTTTCTTAACTTCAAATTGGATGTTTTTTCTTTCTTTAAAGAATTTAACATGATAGTCAAAAATCAATTTCAAAGTGATGCTTCCATTCTTAAATCTGATTCAAGTGGAGAATATATGTCAAAAGATTTTCAATATTATTTAAAACAAAATGAAATTTGTCATCAAAGGTCTTATCCTAGAACTCCTTAAAAAAATAGGTTGGCAGAAAGAAAGCATTGACATATCATGGAAACCCCTAAGACTACTTATTTCTAAAGATATTCCTAAGAAATTTTGGGCTGAAGCTGTTTTGACTTCAACATATTTAATAAATAGAACGCCCTCTTCATTTTTGCAAAAAGTTTTTCCCTTTGATTTTTTTTTAAAATGACATCCGATTTCAAACGATTATGCATTTTTTGTTGTAAATGGTTTGTGCTTTCTCACAAAAAGGATAAATTATCACCAAAGGCCGTTGAATGTGTTTTTATGGGGTATGAAGAAACTCAAAAAGGCTATCGATGTTTTGATCCTAAAAACAACAAACTTTATGTGCTTAAGGATGTGTCTTTCTTAGAAAATGAAAATGGTTTTGATAAAGAAAGAAATAAAGAAGTAGACTATGAATTTTTGTTTGATCTCTTGTCAAGGCAAGAAGTTGATTCTTGTTAATCAAATGATTATGAATCGAATCATGATAATAGCGTCATTTTAGAACATGCTTTGGACACTGATGATCTTAATGAAAATCATGATAGTGGTAGTATGTAATTATCTCCTAATAGTGACAATTTAATTGAGAACTCTTTCCAACATATTCAAGTCTATACCCTGCGTGAGGAAAGAGATCAACCATGTGCTTATGAAAAATATTCCCAAGATCTCTCCCCATAGGTGAAACATCTAGTCTAGAGGAATCATTACCTAGAAAAACTCCTAAGATTTCTAGGCCTCCTCAAAGGTTTGTATCCTACGATTCCTTTTCCCCAAAATATAGGGATTGTTTGATGATGTTTCATGCCTATCATGAACCCTTCAATTTTCATGAAGCCAAACAACATTCTCATTTGATAGATACCATGAAATAATAATTAGAAGCTCTTAACAAAACCAACATATGAGAAATAATGAGTTTACCCTTCGGAAAAAAGGTTGTTGGGTGTTGATGAGTTTTTAAAGTAAAAACTAAAGTGATAGTTCTTTATAAAGATATAAAGCTAGGCTGGTAGCCAATTGATATTCATAAGAATATGATATTGATTATGATGAAACCTTTTTCCCTCTTGCTAATTGCCTTAGCATCCATTAAACAATTTCCTATTTATCAACTAGATGTCAAAAATGTTTTTCTCACTGGTGATCTTTGTGAAGAAGTCTATATGGATCGTCCGCCTGGGGTTGACATTGAAAAAAGAAAATTTATTAAACTTAAAAAGGCTCTTTATGCTCTTAAGCAAGCTCCAAAGGTTTGATATGACCGGTTTAGTAAAATTGTTATTGATAGTGAATTTATTTCTTGTTATACTGACACAACTTTCTTTATTAGAAATGCAGAAAACAATATAACTATTTTGTTATTATATGTTGATGATATGATTATCACCAGAAGTGATAAAAAATGCATTGAAACAATTAAAAATATTGTTAAAAGAAATTTTGCTATGTCTGACCTTTAATTTCTAAGGTATTTTTTAGGTATTGAAGTTGCATATTCCCCTAGGGAGTATGTGCTCTCTCAGATGAAACTAGCATATGATATACTTGCTAAATCTGGACTAACTGACGAAAAAAGGTGAATACTCTAAAAGTAATCAACGTAAAAATGAGGGTCAATGATGAAACTCCTTTAGAAGATCTTACTCTTTATCGCCAGTTGATTGAGCCTCTTACATCTATCACCAGGCCACATATAACACGTGGTTCACAATGCCCACCAATTTTATCATGCACCTACCACTGTTCACATGGCGACAGTCATGCGTATTATCAAATATCTGAAAGAGACAATGACAAAATGATTTTTCTTATCTTCATCTTCATCTCCTAGTTTAACTGCTTATACCGACTCTGATCGGGGTGATAACCCCAATGATCGTATTTCTACCATAGGTTATTGTATTTTTCTTGGCAATTCGCTAATATCATGGAGATTAAGAAACAAGAGAAAGTGTCACTGTTTTCCACTGAAGTTGAATATAGGACGATGGGGACCACTATCATTGAAATTGTTTGGTTGAAAAGTCAACTTAAAGACATTAGAGTCATCATCACTACTCTTTCAAAGATGTGCTGCGACAACAAGAGCGCGATCTATATTACCATCAATCATACATTCCATTAACAGACAAAGCACATAGAGATGGATTGCCATTATTTTCATGATGAATATCTGAAGGGCACTGTTGAACTTTCGTATGTCACATCAGAATATCAACTTGCAGATTTCTTCATCAAAGCATTGTTGTCTCCCCGGTTCTCCTTTCTTCTAGGCAAACTTTCAGTGATCTTACCGTCAGTTTGAGGGAGGGTGTTAATATATATATATATATATATATATATATATATATATATATATGTGTGTGTGTGTGTGTGTATTTACCTTTGTCTTATGTATATAAGTATATATATACATCTATATGTATATATAATATACTTTTTGTATTGTAATAGGTTATGTCCTCTAGGGACATTTTGGTAATTTTACCTGTGTAATAGGGACTGTCCACTAGGGACAGTTTTATTTTTTTTGTATTTTTTTCTATTTTTTCCTGTTTTATTTGTGAAAGGGCATTTTGGTCAAATGACCATAGAGCCATTGGGATGCTCCCAACGTCTCTTGGGAGCTCCCCAAGGCCCTTTCTTTGTGTATAAAAGGGGGCTTCTCACTTCTTTTGTAAGATGGTTTCTCCCAAGCATTTGTTATAAAAAATACATATATATTTTTATGTTCTTGTGTTCTTTTTTGGGCTCTTTGTAAGCCTTGTATGCACTATTGTGCTTGTGTATTGCCTTTTGACATTTGTATCGTCCTTTAGTAGGACTTGTGTTTGTGCTTGTGCACTTTGTATTTGCTTTCCGCTTGTTTCATTAGTGTTTTCTGTGGCTTTTGTTCTGTTTTGTGTGTGTGTGTGTGTGTGTGTGTGAGGTGATGGCAGTGCACAATTGGTTCATAAAACGTATCTACTAAGACTCTAAATCTTCATGTAATGACTCCTGACATTATCATTTGGGATTATAATTTTACAATGAAAGAAATCATTTTATATCTACTAATAGCGGCCACATCAGCATATTTTCCAACTATGCAATAAAGCATTATCATCACAGATATAAACATTGACATTTCAAGAGGTTCCATCAATTGTCATTAATTACACAATAATCATTGTACTGTTCTACACATTTGATGTTGTTCTGCCAGAATACTCAATAATGGAATCAACACTAGTGCATGATGTGTAGAAGGGATAGTGGTACACGGAAAGCCCTGCCTTTACTGGAATGGATGAAGCTAACTTGAGTAAAGCGGCAGGCAGGAGTCAAATAATTGAAAGGGCATTTAGCTCTAAGATTATCTGGGAAATGAGTAGAGTCTATCAGTGCTATTTCATGGTAGATGATCCATCTTAGTTCATAAGAACAAAAAAAGGTCTTGTTTATTGTGATATCTGGAATTTTATAGATTAAGCAGCAAGGCAAGGGGAATATGGAAGAGATAAAATAATTTAAAAGGGGTTGGGAACAGAAAAACTTATTTGCCATTCATTGCTTCCTATAAATGAACTAGGGCAGCAAGGAAATGGGAATAAGGAAAAGATACAAAATCAATAGAAAGAAGTCGGGGTAGAAAAAAAAATACTAGCTGTCTTCATTGTCTGTGATGCCTATTAAGTTCTTGCAATTATGCATGTGTGTATATGTTAAAATACATGTAATCAATATATATATATATATTCAATCATACCCGATAAGGGTATTCCTGTAATTCTGCCCAATAGGGGCATTGTAGCTTTTTTTATTTTTGTTTTTGTTTTTCTTTCTTTTATTTTTTTGTTTTTTTTTCCTAAAATGCATTTAATGCATTCACATTGGGGGTCCCAACTAGGAGTCGTTGGGCCCCCAATGGTCACAATTGTGACCGTTGGGAGCCCAACAACACCTTGTTGGGCCTCCCAATGTGGTCTCTCTCTCTTACTTTTCTCCCTCTCTCTCTCACTCCTCCTTGCCTATAAATAAGTGGGGTCTCCCCCTTTCTAAAGTAATTGGCTTCTTGAAGCCCTTTCTTGCATTTATAAGAATTTATGTTTGCAAGCCATTGTTGGCTTTTGTGTATGTTCTTTTTGGACTTGTTCTTTGCTTTCTATATGTGAATGTCCATTGTAGGACATTGTTTTTATTTTCGCATATTTCATTACATGGTATCAGAGCCAAGTGTATGCTCTTGATTCTTGATATAGCTAGTTGACTAGTTATATTTTTCATTTTGTATTTCTCTTTCTTGGTTTGTCTTCTTGAGTTTAAAATAGAAGAATAACAAAAGATTGATCTCTCCTTCAAACTTAATGGTTCCAACTAGATGATGTGGGCCGCCGCTATGGAGAACAACCTCAAGGGTAAAAAGTTTTAGGGATACGTCATGGGCATTATTCCGGAACCGCAACTCCAACTCACCAAGATGGATGGTGATTAAGAAAAAACTCTTGAAGGAAATGCCCGAATGAAGGCCATTGAAGATCACCAATCTAAAGTGGAAGATTGAGAAAACAAGCATACAAAAATTCTTGCTTAGTTCATGAACAATGTGAAGCTTAAAATTTGCGCCAACATTGCTGAATTTCGGATGGCAAATGAAGCATGGTTCTTTATGAAAGGTATGTATACTTAAAAAGACCTTGCTCATCAATTCTTTCTCCAAGAAAAAATCCAGACTATAAGCAAGGGGAAATGGGTGTAAGAGATTACTTTAGCACCCTTGGACCCTTATGGGATGAGCTATCTCTACTAGAACCAAAGTGGGTTTCTAGTGAAGATGTGGAACTAAGAAGAGAACAAATGAAAAAAGAACACTTTTTCCATTTTCTACATGGGCTTAGGCCCGAATATGAACAAGTTAGATTTTTCCTACTTCATAGATCTAAGCCTCTTCCTTTGGAAGCTGCCATAGCAGAAATATGCCAATAAGAAGCTCGTCTTGGCATGATTAAGGGAGGATATTAAGTTTTGGCCGTGTCTAAACCCGACAATCATGTGAAAGCCTATAAGCCTCCACACTTTGGGAGGCAAAATAACTATAATGGCAACTATAGAAAAACCATTTGCCATCATTGCCAATAACCGGGTCATATAAGACCTAATTGCCCTAAGCTAAATGAAACACCAAAAGTAAGGTTGCTTTCGTTGAAGAAATTACTCAAAAGGAGCAGACTATCAAAGGGAAGAAGTCCTCTCTTGCTCAACTATCGAAAGCACTTCAAATTCTACTCAAATCGCCATCAACTTCGTGTGCCGCCATAGCTTCTTCTTCTCCTTCAGGTATGTCTTCTTGGATTCTTGATTCTGTAACTTCCTTTCATATGACCCCTCTTGAAAATGGGCTTTCCGATTTGTGTAATAACTCTAAAAACTCTTATGTTTCAACCGTCGATGGTACATCTTTACAAGTAAAAAGTTTTGGAACTTTAAATTTTTCCAAAGATTTCTTTGTGCCAAACGTAAGAGTGGTACCTCAACTTAATTTAAATCTCTTTTCTGTTTCTCAAATATGTGATCATGGATGTGAAATCTTCTTCTCAACTAAGGATTACTCTATACAGGATCTTCGGTCCGGGGAGCAGATTGGGCAAGTCCATAGGAGGGGAGATCTCTATTACATGAGCAACTTGAAACTTCCCACAAACTCTTTTTGTAATCATGTCCAAGATAAAAATATTGAAACTTGACACCAAAGACTTGGACATCCAAGTTTCTCAAAAATGTACTCCTTTCCTTTTGGAAAGAAATTTTGTAATGAGAAACATTTTGTTTGCAAGAATTGTATTTTTGGAAAAATGAAATCCACTCCTTTCCAAATAGAACTGTTGTATCCAAAAGACTTTTTGAGTTAGTCCATTCGGACGTTTGGGGCCCTTCTCCGGTCATATCGAAAGGAGGATACTCCTCTTATATTACTTTCATTGATGACTACACTAGATATGTGTGGATCTATTTTCTCAATTTAAAATCCGAAGTCTTTGACTTCTTCAAGAAATTTCATATGATAGTCAAAAATCAATTTTCAAGTAATATCTCTACTCTTAGATTTGATTCGGGTGGAGAGTATCTATCAAATGAATTTCAAAATTATTTAGAAACAAATGGAATTTGTCATCAAAGATCATGTCCTAGGACTCCTCAACAAAATGGTCTAGCCGAAAGAAAGCATAGACTCATTTTGGAAACCACTAGGACACTTCTTATTTCTAAAGAAATTCTAAAAAGTTTTTGGGCCGAAGCCGCTTTAACTTCAACTTGATAAATAGAATGATATCTTCATCTTTACAAAATACATCTCCATATGAAAAATTATTTGAAAGAACACTTGATTTCAATAGATTAAGAATTTTTGGGTGTAAATGTTTTATCCTTACACATAAAAGAGATAAATTATCTTCTAAAGCTATTGAATGTGTTTTCTTAGGATATGGAGAAAATCAAAAGGGTTTTAGATGCTTCGACCTTAAAAACAACAAACTATATGTATCTAAAGATGTAACCTTTTTAGAAAATGAAAATGGTTTTGAGAAAACTAAAGATATTGACAAAAGCGAATATGCTTTCTTATTTGATCTTCTCTCTCAAGAAGATGTGACTCCTCAAGAAAAGGAAATCTCAAATGATTTGTTGAATGATCTAGAGGATATTCCTCTTAACAATGCTGAAAATGAAAGTGATAGATCCATCCAAACGTATGTTAGGCGTGGTCAACAAGTTCCCATGAGTGCCTTAGAAAAATACTCTTCCAACATAGAAGAAACCTCCTTAAGGAGATCCGGCCGAATCTCCAATCCTCCTAATAAGTTTGTTTCCTATGAGTCTAACACCAAAGTATAAAGCATGTCTAATTGCGTTACACTCTTTTCATGAACCTTCACATTATAATGAAGCCAAAAACATTCTCCAGTGGGTTGAAGCCATGAACTTAGAACTTAGTGCCCTTGAAAAGGCAAAAACTTGGGAAATAACCTCATTACCCACTGGAAAGAGATTTATTGGATGTAGATGGGTCTTCAAAATTAAAACTAAAAGTGATAGGTCATTAGAACGCTATAAAGCCCGGTTGGTAACAAAAGGATACATTAAAAAATACGGTATAGACTATGAAGAAACCTTCACTCCTGTAGCTAGGATGATTAGTGTTAGGACTCTTATTGCGGTTGCGTTAGTTAAAAATAACTTATTTATCAATTAGATGTTAAGAATGCATTCCTAAATGGTGAATTAAATGAAGAGGTTTACATAGATCCTCCTCCAAGAGTATGTATTGGTGAAAATAAAATTCTCAAACTTAAAAAAACATTATATGGTTTAAAGTAAGCTCCAAAGGCTTGGCATGATAGATTTAACAATGTAATGACAAGTTTGAATTTTCGCTCATGCTATACTGACACTGCTTTGTTTGTAAAAAGTGCAGGGTCTTCAGTAGTTATTCTACTACTTTATGTTGATGATATGATCATCACTGGAAGCGATGAGCAATGAATCAATGATATTAAGAAAGTTTTAAAAGAGAATTTTGACATGTCGGACCATGGTTTCTTAAGATATTTTTTAGGAATTAAAGTAGCGTACTCTCTCCGAGGGTATATTCTCTCTCAAATGAAACTTGTTGCTGACATTTGTTCCAAGTCTGGCATCTCCGATGATAAGAAGACAAAAACCCTTGAAGTTATCAATGCAAAGTTAATGTTGGAAGATGGAACACTCCTCGAGGATCTTACTCCCTACCGCCAACTTGTTGGGTCTCTGACCTACTTATCCATCACTCGGCCAGACACAACTCATGCAGTTCACTCAGTCAGTTTCAACATGCACCTACAACTGTGCACATGAGTGCAATCTTAAGGATAGTCAAATACATCAAAAACACCATAACTAAGAGAGTTTTTCTTTCCTCTTCGTCATCACTTGATTTAATTGCTTATACTGATGTTGATTGGGAAGGAAATCCTAATGATAGTCTCAACTACTGGTTTTTGTGTTTTCTTAGGTGACTATGATTTCTTAGAGATGCAAGAAGCAACACAAAGTATTATTGTCTTCAACAGAAGCGGAGTATCGTGCAATGACCACTACAACCATGGAGCTTGTGTGGCTTAGAAGTCTCTTCAGTGATATGGGCATAGTCATCTCTACTCCTTCGAAGATGTGTTGTGACAACAAAAGCGCAATCTATATCACAAGCAATCACACCTTCCATGAGCGTACTAAACACATCGAGATGGACTGCCACTACGTTCGTGATGAATACCTAAAAGGAACCATAGCACTGCCTTACGTTACATCCGAGTACCAGTTGACGGACTTCTTCACTAAAGCCCTTGCTGCTCCTCGTTTTATGTTCTTTCTCAACAAGCTTTCGGTTATATCCCTGTAAAGCTTGAGGGAGGGCGTTAAAATACAAGTAATCAATATATATATATATATATATATATATATATATATATATATATTCAATCATACCCGATAAGGGTATTCCTGTAATTCTGCCCAATAGGGGCATTGTAGTCTTTTTTTATTTTTGTTTTTCTTTTTATTTTCCTTTTTCTTTCTTTTATTTTTTTGTTTTCTTTTTTCTAAAATGCATTTAATGCATTCACATTGGGGGTCCCAATTAGGAGTCGTTGGGCCCCCAACTGTCACAATTGTGACCGTTGGGAGCCCAACGACATCTTGTTGGGCCTCCCAATGTGGTCTCTCTCTCTTATTTTTCTCCTTCTCTCTCGCTCCTCCTTGCCTATAAATAAGTGGGGTCTCCCCCTTTGTAAAGTAATTGGCTTCTTGAAGCCCTTTCTTGCATTTATAAGAATTTATGTTTGCAAGCCATTGTTGGCTTTTGTGTATGTCCTTTTTGGACTTGTTCTTTGCTTTCTATATGTGAATGTCCATTGTAGGACATTGTTTTTATTTCTGCATATTTCATTACAGTATATGCATGCACGTGTGTTCAGGCTGGTGTGTGTGCATATGTGTACATTGCCTTTATGTAAACTTAAAATTGGGGTTGGTGAAAAGAATGAAATAAGAAATACTGAGAATTGTGGATATTTTTCTAAGGTTAAGGTCACCTCATAAGTCACATAGTTTATGGTGAACAGAGACCTATTTGTTTTACGTGGTACTATCTTTCCATCCCCGATAGATTAGGATTGATAATAACCATCAAATTTGTAGGGAAATTTATGGTCAAAGTCCTTAGTTTTTCACAATCAATTTATTCACATTTGAATTTCAGTTGGCTCCTAATGCCCAAATTGCTTCCACGAGATCCCTCACCTTAAGATGTGGGAGGTCAGTGGCCAAGATCCATGAGGACTTATTGGTTGCCTAGCTCCTCCAGAGGATTCTTTGACTCCAACGGTGCCTCCAATGTTGAACTCCTTCGATAACTGATGATTGATTGGTTATTAATTTGGTGATTAAACGGGATCAAAGCTTTGTTTACATTGTTAGACTGAAACTTAACAAATTTGGTTAACTGTGCGGAAATTTTCATATAGAACCTAAGAACCTTTTATAAGCTCAGTTAGTTTTTTTGTTAAAATTTTGAAATGCCTAATTGGGTTTTAAATTCTTTATTTTCTTGTAGAATATTGTGTGTTTCTATAAAGTGCAAGTTGTTTAAAATATTCTCAATGTTTCACAGATAACAGCCTATCTCAAATATTTTTAGAAGTCAGTAGCGTATTTCAAATTTAGTAAGCAATGAAGTAGTGATGGGAGTGTAGTGAAGCTTGGTGAGCACGAAATACCGGTGGATGATTCTTTCAAATATTTGGGATCTATCATTCAAAAGTATGGAGAAATTGATGGAGATGTAAATCATAGGATAAAGGTTGGGTGGATGAAATGGAAGAGTGCAACTGGAGTGTTGTGCGATCGTAGAATGCCATTGCGGTTGAAGGGAAAGTTTTATAGGACGACTATTAGGCCCGCTTTACTATATAGTACGGAATGTTGGGCTGCCAAGAGACATCATATTCAAAAAATGAGTGTAGCTGAGATGCGTATGTTGAGATGGATGTGTGGAAATACAATAAAAGATAAGATTCGGAACGAGGAGATACGTAAGAAGGTTGGCGTTGCACCCATTGAAAATAAGATGAGAGAGAATCATTTACGGTGGTTTGGACATATCCGACAAAGGCCTAATGATGCTCCAGTTAGAAGGATGGAGAAATGGGAAAATATATTAGTTAAAAGAGGTCGGGGTAGGCCTAGGAAGACATGGATGGAGGTGATAAGAAAGGATATGAATGCTTTGAACCTCACCGAGGACATGACATTGGATAGAAATGAATGGAGGAGAAGGATTCATGTGGAAGACCCATAATGATTTTCTTTGTTGGTTCATATCGCCGACCCCAATTGTTTTGGGATGAAGGCGTAGTTGTTGTTGTTGTTGTTGTAGTAGTAGCGTATTTCAAACTTCTTAGATATGTTCAGCTAAGTGTAGGAAGATTCTACCCTATTGACACTTTGTTGGTTTTCTATCAGCTTCCACAATTTAAAATTGTTAGATTAAAACTTGACAATGTCATTTTGATTCTTCTACTTGAATTGTTGTCCAAATGGTGGAAAGATGGAGCACATACACTCTATAAGGATATGCAGGGTGGGAAAAATAAACCAAGCCTCAGCTCAGTTCAGTTTGGCTCACATAAACTTCATTTGGGTGTGTCAAGTAGGCTCAGCAATCTGAGCTCTGAGCAGCTTGTTTAGCATAAATGAGCCAAGCATGAAAAAAGGGTTTAGCTCCCTGCTCAAGTATATATATAGTCACACACTCACACACGCGCATGCGCACTCACACACACAAACCACCAAATATGTGAACTGTGTATGAACTGGAATTTCCTTGTTTTTTCTCTCAGCCAACCTGAAGATGTGTTTCACATGGTCCATTTGCTGGAAATTGACTCTTGGATTGTGCTTCTTTTATGAAAAAATACAATCTTTTTAGGTTTGTTATTTATGAAAATTCCAGCACCTGTTGGTCAGATTTCCAAAAAGAAAAAGAAAAAGAAAAAACCCTTAAAATGCCAGTTGGCATGATAGTTTTTAGTATTCTGGTTAGGAGGATTGCATCTCTCTCTCTCTACACACACACAGACACACCCACGTGCACACACAAGCACATACATATATAAAGTCAGCTCCAGTTTGAGCTTGGCACCACCCGCCAAGAGCAAGAAGAGCCTGTGCTGAAGCTGGATCTGAACCTAAAGGGGCTGAGCCAGAATGACCAAAAGCTTAGGCCATTCAGCTTGTTTACCCGCCCTAGGGATGTGAAATATGAAACCAGGCAATGAGATAGTTTTGGTTGGAGTTAGCAGATCAGCTTTCAGACCAGGGGCAATTACCGGGGGATGAGATATGGAAAATTCACCACCCTCAGCTCTCAGATCACACTCATGTACTGGGCATCATAGAGTAGTTGCACTGCACTCCCGTGGTTCAGAGAACTAAAAATTTGGTTATACAGCCTGTTGTTCTAATAGTCCCATAAACTGCAACTAGAGTTCAGGTAAATATGCACTTGTAACTTTTAACATAATTTTGTTTACTGTGGGCATTAACATTAAATGAGATAGCTGGATGGTAGAGTCACACTATCATAACTAAGGAATCTTGCATTTGACATTGAATTCTGTGGACGCTAGCCTGCTGCTTGCCTATAAAAAAAGGATATTGAAATTTTTTGAAAAAGATTTGGATTACTCTTAGTTTTAAGACTTTCGATGGGGACTTATGGTTGAATTCCTACATATTTTCCATATCTAGGCATTTGTACAATGACTGTAATAGAACACTTTTTTTCCGATGAAGAATGTAGGAAAATTGGGATATAGAGTGGTAGATGACAATTTGTCATTCTTGGGATTTCTGGTTATAAAAGATATAGGAAGGTTTAATTTATTGATTCTCTTGAGAATTTGTCACTGGTTGTCAAAAAGTATGGAAAATTTTGTGAAATCATGTTTTTAAAAAAGGGAACATGCCTATAGATTGTTGTGGATGATCTGATGTTATTTTATTAAAATTCAGTTTAGGTGATATTTTCAAGTCTCAGCAATTTGTGTAAAATCATGCCAAAAATGCTGTGATATTTCTAAAATATTTGCTGCGATTGTAGTAAAGATATCACCTGAGCTGTTTACATATGTAAACATCCAAATTACTCCATGGCGTTTGGAGCTTTAGCTTGCTGATTCTTTAGAGCTTGCCTAAATGCCTCCACAGCTATCTCTTCTCTCTAGCTGCTTGTCCAACAAGAGTTAACTAGTCATTCTCAAATTTCCTTTTGTGCCAACCTAAATTTTTGGACTTCTTCAATGGAAGAATATGTAAGGTGTATTTAAATGGTAGGGTCTTGTCGCACCTCACAAACAACACTCAAGGAGCACAATATTTGTAAAAATAATATTACTATTCACTTAAAGAATGCTTTAGAGAAACATACTTGAACAATGAGTAAGACCCCATTTAAATAGGAGAAGAAAGAGGTAGAAGGGCTAGTCCTGCTAGCCGTTGGCCTAGAGTCCCAACAGCTAGAAACAGTAAAAAAATACAAATAAAAATAAAAAATAGAAAATAGAAAATAGAAAAACAAAAATACAAAAATGCCCCTAGAGGGCATGACCTATTACAATTAGTAAAAAGACCAAAATGACCCTAGAGGGCATGACCTATTACAAGAAGATATATATATATATATATATATATATATATATATATATATATATATATACACACACACACACACACACACACACACACACACCATATTCACCTGTATCGTTAAAGGTAATTTCTCGGCGAGGTTTTTTCTCGGAGAGATTTTCAAAAGTTGATAAATCTCGGGAATTTTTTGGGAGTTTAAAAATTTGAAAAAACTATAAATAACAACAAAAAAGATAAGAAAATAATAAGTTTTGCATTATTTTTCTTCCAAAAATATAACAAAACATGTTTTAAAGGTTTTAAAATATAAAAGAAACAAAAAAAAGAACTGCATACTTAAAATAAAAAAGAGATTTTTCCCAAAAATATCGTGATATATTCTCAATATTATCAGCTACCTTGAAATAGCCGATAATATCATGATATTTTCAATATATATCGGTGACAGTGGTATATATATATATATATATTTCGTAGCTGTACAATCTTTAGGTGTGCAGCTACAGTGGAATCACGCTGGCCATCTATCACGAGTGTCATGGATGGCCAGCATGCAAAAACGGTTCAAAAAATGCTAAAAAACATGTTTTTTTGCATTTTTTCTGGAATTAGCATCACTTTTGAAGCGCTGCTAACTTCCACTAAGGGACACACATAATTTTGTAGAAAGGTTTTAGCTGCTCTTCAGAACCGCAGCTAAAGGCCTTTTTGCTTTATTTTTTACGCTTTTCAGCATTTTTTGCAGAAAAAATGCTGAGCATCCATCACACGCGCAATGGACGCTCAACGACACCCCGTTTTTGAGTTGCACGTGCACCTATGGATTGCACAGCTACACATCACTCTGTCTGCTATGTCACATAGGTGCGGGTGCTGATGTGGCACTTTAAAAAAACATGGGTGCGGGGAATATATATATATATATATATACATTTTAACAGTTTTAAGTTAACACTATGTGTATTTGTGTGCATTTATGTATTTATATATATATAGTATAGATAAAAATGGACTTGATTAGGGTTAACTGAATCTACTTTTGGATAGAAATGGACCTCGGTGTGGCTGACTTCACCTAACACAAAGGAATCTGTGTCCAAGTGTCGCACCCGCCTGGGTGCGACGCGGGTGCGGTGCCCCCTGTTAGAAGAGTTTGTGTGACATAGTCTGTCTGTCTCTCTCTCTATATATATATATACATATATATTTAGCATATACTCACTTGCACACGACTCAGGTAGATATGATATTCCCATGCTTTTCCTTGTTTGCTTATCACGATGAAGTGTGATTTCTATATTCTAATAGGAAATGCACCTAAATCATATTCAAGTAGATCTGTTTCATTTTTTATCAATTACCTTGAATCAGCCTCAAACGTCACACCAGACTCTGAGTCTACATGCCACTCATTTTCCTTTGGTTATTATACACATGCCATCCTTGAAGCTTCTCTGCTGATCTTGAGTCAGTGCCCTCTACAGTAGACCTTGTGTTTCTACTGCTTCGTGCACAACTGGCTGTGATCATGATATTTGCTGGATACCTGTTGTTGTACAGGTATTTACCATGTTGTAGTGTTGGTGGTAATTGATTAGTGGAGACATAGATGATGTGGAACTCTGTGTGCATTCTTTCAAATAAAAAAATTATCAGAATTTTGTTTGCTTATATTCCAATGGTGTTTCTACTTTGTAGTTTTTGGTGCTTTACTGTCATTAGTGGTCATCATTGTATTTGGTTGACAGGCTGGCTTTATTTCTTTGCTAATTCTTTTAGAGAGGACATGGTTTACTGCTGCTCTCTTGTTCAAGTTTATGATTATGCTATTGGAGCTTTGAATCAATCTTTCTAGATCAATGCTGTGATCATGTAGGGCTCTACTACATTTTCTTGAGCGTGAGAAGTTCAAGAATAAGGATATGTTTGTTGAGAGGTACAAGAACTTGAGCTCATTCAATGAGATTGAGGTACACTTTGATCAAATGATCCTACATTTGTGTCCTTTGACATTTTAACCTTTCTTGAGATATTCTGATTTACCATCTTCATGGCACTTTCCAGCTTGCCAGTCTTCATAAAGAATTGAGACCTCACCTTCTTCGGAGAGTTATCAAAGATGTTGAGAAATCATTGCCTCCAAAGATTGAACGGATACTTAGGGTTGAAATGACTCCCCTTCAAAAACAGTAAGGACTGATGCTTGCCTAAAACTAGGTAGAAAATATGTTTGTTTCCGGTAACTTACATCCCTGTTTATTTATTGTTGCATCTGGCAAGATACTACAAGTGGATTTTGGAGAGGAATTTCCATGATCTAAACAAAGGAGTACGTGGAAACCAGGTTAGCTACTTCTTTGAGTGGATCAGAAGTATGTCTCAGTTCAATTATGTCTAATATCAATTGCCCCCTACTTGATAATCTGTTGGAAAATATTTGTTAATCGACATTATGAGCTGCCAGGTTTCATTGCTTAACATCGTTGTGGAGTTGAAAAAATGCTGCAACCACCCATTCCTGTTTGAAAGTGCAGACCATGGATATGGTAGGGATGCCAACCTTAATGTCAATCAGAAAGTTCAACGTATCATTATGAGCAGTGGGAAGCTCGTTATACTTGACAAACTTCTGATTAGGTTACGCGAGACGAACCATCGTGTTTTGATATTTTCTCAGGTTTGTCTTAAAATAGTGTGCTTGTATGCTTACCTCTGAAATTTAAAACTCTTTAAATTCTCGAGCATAGGAACCAGCCACAATAAAGAAATCTTATATTGCTTGTTGAAGTCTGAATACTAAAATTGTAAAATCATCAATGATCTAGTTTTTCATATGCAGCCTTGCATCCCCTACATCTAAATGAGAACCATTATCTTATATACTTTATTTTATTATGGTATATTTTAACCAACCAGATTTTCCTGCTTCCTGCACACCACTTTTGATGCATATTTCCATGTTTAGCTGTCTGTTTGTAGCCTTTTTTAACTTTAGTTTTTCTATTCTTTTGTAAGGGTTAATTAGCTGTAGTAATGTGAGAACCATCTCATTCAAAATGCAATTTCTGATGCAACGTAAAACAAAGAAGGCAATTAATCAAGATCTAGTGCCTTAGATATGATCTCTGGTGCCTTGTTCTTGAACATTACATAGACAAGGTCCCAATGAATCTGTCAATGTGGTCTCCTTATTTCTTGAATAGCATCTAAATTTAGAAATAGGAGAAAGGTAATGAATTGTTCATAGGTTTGGAAAAACATTCACTGTCTTTCAGTTCCTGAAAACCATAAAATTTAATACTAGTAAACTGATAAATCAAGCGATATATTTTATGCTTATTCTTCTTTGTATCTAGGTCTGTAGTTCTTAGTTTACACTGGATCATTCATCATTCGATAATTAAGTGTTGCTATCATTTGATTGAATCATTCTCCACCACAAACATTTCCAGAATAACAAAAAAAAAATCCATTTGAGCTTTTGTTCCTGGATAATTGAATAACAGTTAGGAATTTATTGTTTTTTTAAAAGGTAAACTACTAAATTCTTTGACAAATTTCTGTATCATGAATTTCAGTTTTTATAGATTTTGAAGTTTTGCATGCTCAAAGGAAACATACACCATGTCCGGTTCTTTCTCCATCAGTTGGGTATTTAAAAGAGCCTTATCATCAAAGTCTTGATAGAAGTGTTTGTTCCAAAAGACATGAAGTTTTCTGTAACATTTAATAAATCTCCTGCTTATGAAATTCATGATCGATTAGATCTAAGATTGATCCAAGTACCATCAAAGGCACCATTTGATCATGAATGCATTGCCCTAAAAGTGTCCACACCAAAAACCAGGTGATCAACCGAACTGAAAAACAGTCACCGAACAAAACATTATCAGACAACTTTACATGGTTATCAATGATGCTGTTACCAGGTAACTGAAACTGACAAACACCATTATTTGACAATGCAAAATGATTAGCATCACAAATAATATCGTCCAATACAAAAGTAGGCATAGTCAATAGGGGCATGGCTACTAGATCCTCGTACCAATGTTGGCCAACCAAAATGAAGTAAGAGACCTTTGATGACAATCTTTCCTGCTTCTTGAGGTTTATGACCAATTCGATGTTCTCAGCATCACACATACATACATGTGTGTGTATAATTTTTGAGCTTTGGTTTAAGGCTTTAAGCAGATCTCTTACTAGGTTACAATATATATTCCCAAGTACTGGGAGGGTTGTATGTTTGCCTTTAGGCTACATCAGATTAGTACATATGAACATTTTACATTTAGCTAATGTGAACTGATTATTAAGTGATTTATTGATGTGATAATTTTGGTAATGTTATACATATTCCTTTTTTGTTATTTTGTTAATTTGTTATAATATGTGTTTTGAATTTTAAATTTAGTGTTTTGTTCTCATAACTTGTTTAATGTGTTTCTACAGATGGTCAGGATGCTTGATATACTTGCAGAATATTTGTCCTTAAGAGGGTTCCAGTTTCAAAGGCTTGATGGTAGTACAAGGGCTGACCTTCGCCACCAGGCCATGGAGCATTTTAATGCATTTGGGAGTGATGATTTTTGTTTCCTTTTATCGACTCGTGCTGGTGGCTTAGGAATCAATTTAGCCACTGCAGACACTGTTATAATATTTGATTCAGATTGGAACCCACAAAATGATCTGCAGGTCAGTCTCTGGATGTTTGCTACAGCTTTTTTTGAACTTGTGGAAAATTAAAGAGTGGAATTGATTTAGCTTAGCAATCTAGATAGTTTGAACCTGTGTCACATGGGTGCGGGTGCAGGGGTGCGGCACTTTCAAAAAACTTGGGTGCGGGGGTGCGGCAAAAATATAAAAAATTATATATTTATAAAGTCCAAAAGTTGGACATAAATGACCCTGGGTGTGTTGACCGCACCGGGTGCCGCACCTGCATCGCGTCACGTCGATGCGGGTGCGGCACCTAGTTGGCCGAATCCCTGTGACATAGGTTTGAACTTGATGCTCCTTAATCATTGTGCCGGTTATCCCTAATTTCACTAGTTTGATAATGTCACAGGCAATGAGTAGGGCTCATAGAATTGGGCAGCAAGAAGTTGTTAACATATATCGATTCGTGACAAGCAAAAGTGTTGAAGAAGACATCCTGGAACGTGCTAAGAAAAAGATGGTAGGCAATCTGTTTTTATTTTACGTTGTCAGAGAGGAGTTAGTCTTTCCCCCATTTTTGTGTTATTATTTACTTGCATGTCTTTTTTTAGGTTCTTGATCACCTAGTTATTCAAAAGCTCAATACAGATGGTAGACTTGAAAAAAAAGAAGCAAAGAAGGGAAGTTCAATGTTTGATAAAGTGAGGATACTAACTGAAATTCCTTTTCCATCATATCTATACCTGTCTGCTTTAGTCAAATTTTAGTCACTCAATGTGTTAAAAGTTCTGTGAGATTCTTTTTTTTTTTTGCTTGCGGTTTTTCTGGTTTGTCAGTTACAGACTGCTTATAATACTTTGCAGAATGAGCTGTCAGCAATCTTAAGGTTTGGGGCAGAAGAACTATTTAAGGAAGAAAAAAATGACGAGGAGAACAAAAAGAAACTCGAAAATATGGATATTGATGAGATTCTTGAGAGGGCTGAGAAGGTGGAGTCGAAAGAAGAGCATGGGGAGCGAAAAAGTGAACTGCTAAATGCTTTTAAGGCAAGATAAGGACATATTTTCATTATCCAGTCAAATTTTTTGAATTTTGTTTGGATATTTTTTTATGATCCGCAGAAAAATGAAGAGGAATTTAGTGCATAAAGTTCTTTCTGGACATGTAGTTTTAATAGGAAAAGTTGACCAATATGAACACCTAATGAAGAAGCCATAAGTAGGGAAAAGCATAAGAAATAGCTCTTTTAATGGATTGGGAAAACATTTCTCAAGAACAAGGGGGAAATGGTTTTCTATTAGGCTCTGTTTGGGAGCCGACCGTCGGAGGCCACCGTCGTGGATTCCACATCATCCAACACCGTTTGGAAGTGTTGAAAACTGGTCACAGATGGTGTTGAGATAGTAAATACCGATTCCAAATCCAAGAATGGACTGTCAATGTATATGTATGTCATGTGTGTGTGTGTGTATATATGCCGTTGGCTAGTGGACTAGCCCTCCTCCTCTTTGTATCCATAAAAGTGGTTCCTCCCCCATGTATTGGTTATGCTTCTCCAAGCATTTTCTCACTAATAAAGCTTTTATATTTTTATGTTGTGGCCCTTAGTGGCTTGTGATTTGTGTGGATTTGTTTTTTGCCCATAAGTGGTACTTTGTGTTTGTGCTCTTGTAAGCCCTTAGAGGCCACACAGAGCCCTCTCTGTTTTTTCGCCGGAAAAGGCCCAAGTCTGGCCTTTTTCCGGCCAATCTCTATCACTGTGTTTAACCGAAAAAGGGCCTCTCTCTCTCTAAACTCTATCTCTCTGGCCCAAAGGGACTCATGCTGGTGGCTGCACAGCGCTCTCTATCTCTCCCCGTTTTTTGGGCTGGAAAAGGGCTTGAGTCTGGCCTTTTTCCGGCCAATCTGTCACAGTGCTTAGCTCTCTCTCTCTCTCTCTCTCTTTGTTATTTTGGCCGGACTCAATCACTCTCTCTTACACAATACTTGGACCATAGTTAGTGCAGAACATGGTCCAGATCCACAAATACCATGCTAAGGACGTTTGTTTGGAAGCCAGTGGCATTTGCAAAATCTGGGTTTCAAATTGATTACCAAAAAACTGATCTGATGGATTTGTAAAATCCTTAACCAGAAATTTTTGGGTGCTCCCAAACAAGTGACGTAGAAATACCAAATCCATAACATTTGTGGATTTCGTAGTTGCCTATCTAGCTACCTCCGACTGCTGGCTCTCAAACAGAGCCTAAATCTTTTTGAAGACTCTGGGTTTCTGTAAAAGGTTGGTGTTCAATTGCTATTGCTTGTTTTCTTTTGGTTTAGTAGATTTTTAATTTTGGTCAGCAATATTAACCTTAGCAGTAAGCATATATTACTGTCCCTTATTTGATCCAATCTTAATTAGGTTGCCAATTTCTGCAATGCTGAAGATGATGTGACATTTTGGAGTCGTTTGATTCAACCAGAGGCAGTGGCTCAAGCTGAAGTATGTCTTCTGGATCCATGGATGCATCTTTTAATTTGTCCAATTTTATGCATGCTTTAGTTCCGAAGCCTAAATGGTGGTACTTAATATCTTATCTTGTTTGACATCTGTGCATAATATTTATTTTAAGGATGGACTGGCCCCTCGTGCTGCAAGAAATAATAAAAGCTACACTGAAGCTGGACAGGATGACACAAGTGTCAAAAGAAAAAAACGAGGTGCCAATTTAAATACCAAAGTACCAAAGCGGCAGAGCAAAACTGCAGATTTGTCAACTCATTTGGTTCCCGCAATTGAGGGGGCAACTGCTCATCTTAGGGAGTGGTTTGGTGGCAATGTCTCCAAGAAAGATGCTAATGCTTTTGTTCGTGCGGTAAATATCTTTAGTCTTCATTTTAAGTTGTCTTCAAACTTTCTCTTTCCATTGAAATATTATCTTTTTGTACATACTAACCAGCCAATTTTTGGCCTTGGGACTTTAAATAAATTGCAGTCTTTTTTAGGTCTTGGTGGAGGTAGCTTTAATATGGTCATCTTTGTCTTTCTGATCGTATAAGGAGATAGCTTCTTGTTGCATAGAAAAAGTTAATATTTGTAGGTTTTGCACAAATTAGAGCTCAGTCATGCATATGCTCTAGTTTGTGAGTCCAAACTAATGAATTGGAGTTCAATGTACTTTTAAATATTTAGATTTGGATACTTCATCTTGCACCTTTCAATTGACGAAGCTTCTGAACAACCAGAATGCTCATCTATATTTTGATTCCTGAAACAAAAGATTGCTCTGCAATGTGAAATCCTATGCAAGCATAGGCCATTTGATTCTTTATAACGTGGTTTTGTTAAACATTTTTTTGAGGCATAGTTACAGCTGTTCTCTGTTAGTCAAGGAAATGATTGTGAATGAATAGGATAGAGGTAATGATTATAATGGTGGGTCTGAGAATGGTGAAGATGGCGATGTTTTGCTCAGGAGTAAGTTCTTTGGTAGTTGTATTGATGGGTGCAATTTTTGAGGTGGTGGAATAGTTGCTTTGGTGGTGCAAAGCCAAAAGTGGTGGTCGTGAGGTGCAGAATGGTATGGGGTGAGACGGAAGACGGCATGAATGAGTAAGAGGAGAAACTATGAAAATGTAAAAGAAATACTTTTGCAATATTTGCTAGAAATTAAGGTTTTATGAAAAACACTTTATATATTCCATAAACAAAGAGGAGACATTTTGCTTTTTTTCAATTAAGTTTTTTAAGTGTAGATTTGTGCTTTAAGATCCTTAAGCGAAGATGAGAGTTTTTCATGCCTTTGGAAGTCTCCAGTTACTGGATGTTATAACGAAGATAAAGTAGCAAATCAGAAAAAGCAGTTAGAATAGCACTTATGTTTTCCACATCTATAGCAGCAAAACAACAGCTGAGTGCTGGGAACGTATGAACAATTCTGATTAAGTGAGAAAGGCTAGAAAACTATTGCCATAAAACATAGGAACATGTTTTTAATGTGTTTACAACATGATACTTTGAAAAAACAAAAAAAGGGTACTGTAATAAAAGTTGAAGCTATGGTGGTGGTTATTTTGTTTGCCAAACATTCTTCTCTATATACAGTGGGAAGCAAATCTAAGGAGAGATGGGGGTTGATCTAACATTTGCAATATGATTTGGATCGTCCAGTTGTAGGACAGACTGGATGATTCCATTCTGGTTGGATCCCACTTGTCTCTCTGACCCCATGGTTGAAAAGCAGCTTGATGGATGTTGCCCTTGGTGGGTGGCATTGCATCGACTTCCACTGCTGTTTGACCATCTTATGGCTGCATTAGAAAGCCATTATCTGAAGACCATGAACTTTCCTCGGCATGGAAATGGTGGGAGTCTTTGGGTTGGCTTTTGAAAACAGTACTCAGCCACAAGCTATCAAAAGGTGGATAGGTGGCGGCTACCCTTAGCCTTGCCTCCAAGCCACTTTTCAGCCATGGCTGAAAAATTATTGTAATATATGGTTCTTTTTTTTTCATTTTTCTTTCCAGCCGCAAGCTGGCAGAAGAAATGGCTTGAGTTTCCACCCAGCAAGGTCCGCACACCACTGCTGCCTCATGTTGCCGATGATAACAATGCAGTTCACTCACACCTCCTTCCAAGTTAGGTTTATACTGAGATCAAACACTTGCAAAGTAGGCCTAATGACGTAGTTGTGTATTTAACTAATATGAGAATAGGCCACGTGTCTGCAAGATACAAAATGTAGTTGTTATGAAGTTTTCGATTAAGAATAGTTTATCGGAAATATGGATACAAGTAAAAATGACTTCATTTCGACATAAAAATTGGGTGGCATATTATGACCAGAGCTCTGTCTCATGCTTTTCAGGTTAATTTCTTTTTTGTTTGCAAGAGAAGAATTGCAATACAGCAGCTTTAGTTTTGCCTAAATGTGTAGTCTTTGCTCACATGGGCTCCATCTTTCTCACTAGGGGTGATGTGTAGTTTGTCACCTAACATGGGATGGCTGCAGTTTGGCATGGGGGGCATCCCTTGCCGCAAGGTTGAAGCTGGGTGTACTCCCCGGTGGGCAGGGGGGAATGTGTTGGTTTTCCCTTGGCTTAGCCCAAAAGAAAAAAGTGTAGAAATTGTGAAATTGATTTTTGGCATTGCATGAGTTAGCTATGCACGTTGGAATAAGTTCAATATTTAATGATGCAAAATGTGCTGTGCATCACATATTCTTTAGTTAGTGGCCTGGTTCATGCAACATATATTAAATTCCAAAGTTATCCCGCATATATGAAGATGCTGGAGATAATCTCATATTATGACTATCACACAAAGTATATTAGACCTAATCAGCATTTTGACAGTAAAAAATGATGACAATTATTGCTAGAGCATTTTATAATGTGTACAAGATATGCTACATGGCTGAGGTCAAAATACTTGACCTGTTGGTGCGCAAACGTCTACAGATTATTCCATGTATTAATATGGATATCTTTGTTTAAACTCTCTAATGCTATGGTGGAAGTTTTTGACTTTTTTCTTGACTTAAAATTCAGCAGCCACTAAATTACTAATAACACGTCTTCTTGGCAGGCTTAAAACTGAAAAGCAAATCGTTAGGGTTTTATAGAAGTTAATAGTGTTGTTGGCTTTAACTGCTATTATGAAAATCTGTTTATCACCTCTAAAATAAATTTTTTTTCGCTTATAATTTTCTTGTATGTTTAGGTTAAAAAGTTTGGGGACAAGAGCCGTATCAGTTCCATAGTTTCTGAAGTTGGTGGGGGAATTGAAATTGCTTCTGTTGATTTCAAGATAGGTCTCTTTGAGTTGTTGATGGATGGTTGTAGGGAAGTAGTAAGACGAACTGAAAATAAGGTTTGTCATCGGTCAGACTGATCATATGTGTGTGTGCATATTGTACGTGTGTTTTGTATGTTGTCATAGGTAATATTATTCTGAATATTTATTGGTTCATTGAAACCAACACTGCATTGTCTTTTTTCACCTTCAGGGCTCTCTATTGGATTTTTTTGGGGTTCCTGTAAAAGCTCATGAACTCCTTGCCCGTGCACAAGAACTTCAGCTCCTTGCTAAACGTATTAAACGGTACCAAGATCCTTTTGCACAATTTCGGCTGAAAACACACCCACGAGATCCACCATGGTCAAAATCTTGTGGCTGGCGTCAAGGTAAAAGGGGATGTATCTGATTATGTGTTTTCTAGTTGTTGCTTAGTGTTAAGGCTACAATGTCTCTTTGTCAAAATGATTAGTGAAAAACTTATGCAGGTAAAGGTAAAATATGATGGGTTTATACTGACCAACCGTCACTATTGCTTTTAGTAATACCTGATTTGTGTTGTCGTTCTATCTGTAGTTGATGATGCTAGACTGCTTCTGGGAATACATGTTCATGGATATGGTAACTGGGAAAAGATAAGGCTTGACTCAAGGCTTGGTCTAACAAGAAAGATTGCTCCAGCAGGGCTTACAGCTTCTGCAACATTACTTCCACGCCCACCCAGCTTGGATGCACGTGCCTCTGCTCTTCTCCGAAAGGTACTTAATTTTCACAAATTTGTTATATTCAAGTTTGTGTTGATGGCGTACACCTTTTTTCTGTTTGTTCTGGATAGTGCTTTGCATCTCACTTTGTAACACCTTCAAATCCTTCTTCTGTCCATCATGTGTAGTTGCATTGTCTTTTCTTTTCTGCTAGTCATCATAATTATCCACATTAGTTCATTTTAGTTCTTCATTGATCATTGATTTTAGGCTCTACTAAAATTTTATCCATGTTTTTGAATTTTTTTTATATTTCTGCTGACTTTTTCACAAAAGAAAAAAAAGAAAATATTATGCCAATGTTTTTGAAAATTTCCCAAGTCTAATTTATGATATATTGGATGCCATTATCATAATAATATTACAATATTATCTCTGTAGTATTCCCAACAAAAGGAAGTCTTTTTCCATGTTTTTCCTATTGTTTTTAATATTTTTCAAGCTTTCCCATGAGTAAGTCTTCTTGAAAGTCTCACGAAATCCTTCTGGAGGCATAGGTTTTATGAAATTGCGAACTGCTCCTTAATGAGGATCTGGAAATTCTTGCTTCTGCTATGTCAAAACAGATTCTCATAAACCATGAAATATTATATTCTGTACAAGTCCTACCATGTTATTATCATAACCTGGATCATGCAAGAAGAAATTTCATAAAGGGATGTCAAGTATCCTGCATGATGATGTCATCAATTTACTACATTCAATTGTATTATACTGTGATCTTCTATTATTTCTTTATTCATTTAATGCAAATTAGGTGAAACATATTTTATTTTACTTAACTAATCCCATCTGCCCATGACTTATCCATTCTTTCAGGAATTTGAGGTTGATGGTGAGAAGAGCTCAAAGATGTCTGGTAAATCTTCAAAAAGAGGGAGAGATAGCCTTTTTAGTGTGAGTGCTCATGGAGCAAAAGGGAAATCTGATGTTGCTAAGAAGAATCTCAAGATAAACAAAGCTCAAAAACTTTTGAAAGCTGAACCTAGAGTCAAAGAGGAAGGAGAAATTTCTGAGTCAGAGGAGCCTGAAAAGTATTGTCGGTACAAGGAAAAGATTGATCAAGAAACAAAGGAAGAGAAGTGGAGGGAGTGGTGTGCAGACGTCATGTCTGATGAGTTGCGTACACTTAGACGTCTAGAAAAATTGCAGACTACCAGTGGGAATCTTCCAAAGGAAGAGGTTAGTTCTTTTTGTCAGTTTTCCTTGTTTTATGACCTATTTCACTAGGTGTTGGAAATGCTTGGTCTTTTCTTATCTGTGTTTCCTTAACAGGTGCTGTCCAAGGTTAGGAAATATTTACAAGTTCTTGGACATAAAATAGACCTTATTCTGGAGGAGCATGCAAATTCTCATAAAAATTATACCAGTATGATTCTCTTAACCCTTTCTATAGTTTTATTTTTTATTCTATTTTAGTTATTTATTTTTTGTGTGGATGTTGGTCTCTTAACCTTTTCTATAGGGAATCAGTTTTATTTGGTCTGTGACTTGGGGCACCTTGCTACCTGTTCTTTTAGGCTGACAATTTGTGTTGATGAAGCTGTTTATGACGTGTAGTATGTCCTCGAATTTTCATGGATATGGCTTTAGATATAAGGATACAGCCATTTCTATGAAGTTTTCTATACAACTACTATATAAGAGGATAAGGCACACAAGTGAAAATGGAACATCCTTGTGACATAGCTTTAATATTTAATAGAACAAGGAATAAATGCTGCATCCTAGGATCTATATCATTAACTACTTTTTCAATGCTACATCCTAGGATCTGTCCAGTTGGCAGATTGCTTCACGAACCTCTCGTTCTTAGATTTCACTTTCTCTTAAGTAAACTTTCGGTCATCCAGCCATAAGTTTGAAGGGGAGTGTTAAATTGTATATATCTGTATATATTATATATATATATATAATATGTGTGTATTTATATGTATACATACCAATGTATGTATGTATATATATATATATTTATATATATTCCTAATTTCCTATTTATTGTTGTAACTGTTTTTTTTTTTACCTTTTATTTTTCTTTTAGTTTGGTTCTTTTTTAACTAGTCAACATAAAGTTGACTAGTCGATAGAGCTGTTGGAACTGTTCTAACAGCTCTAAATAGATCTGTTGGACCAGCTCCAACAGCTCTATTGAGCTCCCTTGTTGTATATAAATAGGGGTGAGCCCCCTCTTTCTATGTAATGCTTCTTGCATTTGCACAACAATAACATATTATTATTTTTATGCTCTTGTGCACCCTTGTGTGGCTTTTGTGAATGTGCCCCTTTGTGGGTTTGTGAGTGAACTCTATATTGGGTTCCCTTTTTGGTGATTGTCCACATTTGTATCAACTTAGTGGACTTTGTTGGTGATATTTGAAGACTTCCATAACTTAACACCTACTGATCTATATATTCTTTATTTATTTGTTTACACATAATATATGTATATATGAATATAAATAAATAAATATATATACATATATTATGTGTTAATAAATAATACATATAGGTCGGTAGATGTCAAGTTATGGAAGTCTTCAAATATCACCAACAAAGTGACCATATGTGGATATTAAGTTCGCCACATCTTTGTATCCCTGACAGATTTTGAAATGGCATGCATTAGTTGTCACCACCATGAGCATATAATTGATTTTTTATTTTAAAGTCCTAATAAATGTATCATATACAGCTAATGAATGTGTTATTTGCTAATAAAAGTAAATAACACATTTATTATGTACAAACGATAGGTTTATTAGTTGGACTTTGGAAATAGAAAATTTATTTTATAAAATTATCAAAATGTTTGTTAGGGATGTAAATTTGTGGTAAACTTGTTAACGTCTATTTGCCCACTTAAAATAGTTCATTCAAATCCTAGGTTGTTCTCTACATTGATTGTCATAAAAAGGGTATCTTAGTAATTTAAGAAAAGTTTGATTACATCTGTTAAAAGGATTCTTCATATTTTCAATGCACAAATAATCAATTTTTTCACTATGAATTATAGACCTGATACATGGGCTCAATGGATCTGCCAATTCTCCACAGGTTTTGTTAGACTGTTGACCAGCTCAAAGTGTTGCTGTCCAAACAAGATTCTGCTCTATGAATATCCCTTCATATGTGTGATTGTTTATGTCTACACGTGGTTGCGTGTGTGGTATGTATTTCTTTGTCTACATTCATGCCACATGGATGTGGGTATAGGCATATGGTACAACACAATCTGTTTTCATATCAATAGTGTGCAGGTGTGGTTGTGTATATAATATAGTTAAAAATAGTTTAAGACTCGGTGGAATAAAAACATAATATATGAAATGCAAGTTTAATGAGAAATATACTGAGAAGAATGTCATGATGAAAGATGTGCTCGCCCCCCCCCCCCTGAGTGATTGTCTACACTCCACTACAAGAGCTAGACGAAGCGAGCGAGTGGTGGAGCGGAAAGCGACTGCAAGATTCAAGCTCGAGTGAAAGTTTAAGGAATCCAAGACAAGGCCTTTGATTTTATTAGTAGGGCAAAGGGTTTTCTAATCTTTAGCTTAAGGTAAGGCTTCAAGGGATATGACAACCTCTGTTTTCGCAGGCTGACTACTCTACTATAAGCTACTTCTATTTTCTATAGTGGCCTGGGTGTAGCTATAGTTAGTATTGGTACAAATTGAATGCTTCAAACAAAGGCGAGCAGTAGAAGCCTTTCATAGGCCGCAACATATATTAGGCAACCATACTTTTCTCAATTCATTTCAGATGTTGCTAGAGAGACTTGCTAGTTAGGATGTTTGAGCCTATTCTTTCCATTGTGCAATCAGTTCTCCCACTCGAGTCTGGCTCCGAGAAGCCTTTCTACCTCTTCCTCGAGAGTTAAAAGATCTCTCCTTATGCCATATCACGTATTGTGTGTGTGTATATATATCAACAGGGCTAGTAAGTGCCTTCCCTTAAAAAAGGGATGAGGTCAACCACTCGTTAAGAAGGGACGAAAGTAGGCCTTAGTGATCCGACAGTGCCGAGTGGAAGGGTTGTCGCTCAACGGATAAAAGTTACTCTAGGGATAACAGGATGATCTTCCCCAAGTGTCCACATCGACGGGAAGGTTTGGCACCTCAATGTCGGCTCTTCGCCACCTGGGTGGTTGTACGTCCCAAGGGCATCATTGGTACTCAAGATATTGTGTCTGGAGGGGTAGATAGATAGGACTAGTTGTTTGATCGGGACAATGCTTTATTGCGAGCCAAAAGAATTTTCTCACGTGAGATTATTCACCCGCCATCAGCAATAATGAGCCAAGCTAGTATTTGCTGTGAATCCTGTTGTTAAATAGTCATGCATTATGATAGGAACTCTCGGCTCTTGGGCACATACTGCCCTTTTGAGCATTTCTTCGGATGTACCTGCAGTAGCATTCAAGTAATGACCTTTAATTTCACCTGTTTCGGCCTGCACTTAATAAATAGCTTCAGTGCAAAATAAGAAACGGTCTCCAACGCATAAATAGTTGGGAGATCACGTTTTCATCATCCTTTATAAAATCAAGTCCACCACAGAGATACTCTTTGGTTATTATCCATAAACCTTTTTTTCATGCTACCTCTCTGATAGGATTTAGGCCTCGAGCTACTACCGTAGCATTAACCTAAATAGATACTCTTTCTGGATCTCATTGTGCTTTAATGCCACATGAGCATATAAGCATTCATGTTTCTGCTCGCCTAAATAAAGGACAATACCAAAGGCCTTGGAATTTATAACTCCTGTGAGCTCATACGCATACTTTGATACCAACTTGAATGATGTCTCAGGAAAATTCCTTTTTCAAGCACCTCCTGCAGGACTGGATCCTCATTCTGGACTAGCCCAATCTGCATCCATATATCGGTCTCAGAGTGAACTAAGTTTTTTTTGGGATAACACCGCCATACTCAGGACCAATTTGTCATTGTATCCCTGGAGATATTTTTCTATCTAGCCCTTGTCCTTTAAAAGCTTCTAAGTTCTAGCTGAATAGAGGCCTTTCTTAGGCATATGGGAAATATGCCGATATAGGCCAGGCCAGCTTTGCCGGATTAAATGAATGCGACTGCTGATTCACAAAAGCCAAGATGATTTACAGTTTCATTCCCTTCTTCACTTCAACTTCAGGCGGACAAAGGAGGATTTCATTGCTTGGTCATTCAGATCATGTGTTACCTCACGTCCTCAAGGATAAACTGAGACGAACATGGCCGAATCATGATCACTCCAAGCAAATGGATAACCACTGTGTTGAACTTTTCCAACCGACACTCAAGGGGCTTGCTTGAGACCATAGATCGCTTTTCATAAGTGGTGGACAAGAGGAGAAGGAGCGGAATGTTGTCGAGAGGGAGGCTGCTTCCTCCTAACGGGCATGGTTTAAGGCATCTTTTTAATGTCTTAACTAATAGAGTGGCCATCAGATGAGCTTTTTGGGGAGCTACAGTAATTACAAGCTTATCTAGCACCATACCTGTAGTAGGAGATACCATAGTGACTTGGCTTTGGGGTGGTTTCTCTGTGGACCATGCCACCTTAAATCACTTTTTTAGTCTCCATCATTTACTCCCCTTTCTTTTAGTATGCGCCGGAACTTGACAGGTCTCGCATAAGCTAACTACAGCTTTCATAAATTGCTACCGCATCTGCAATTTGCTACTATATATATATATATATACACACACACACATTTACATTTACAATATTTAACCTTAACATGTAAAGTGACCTGTCACAGAATCAATGAGAAAAGTTGATGTCATGCCAATAAAAGGCGTTAGGAAAAGAATAACACTGTTGAAGATGGAGGGATGCTGTCAGAAGAAATATGAAGATTTAGGTTGTAGTTTTAGATAGGAGAACATAGTTGTAAATGAAGAAAAAATGTAAATAACAAATCAATTATAAGAAACTACAATACCTATATATATAATGGTTTATAATATAAATGCATGTGGTTTGCAGTGCATGTAGATATAACAGCACCCAAAAGCACTCAGCTCTCTGAAGTACCAGCATAAACATGGATATATGGATTGTGGAGCATTTCTGAAGCACTATTTTTTATTTGCAGTGTGCCTGCACTTCACAATTTATGGGGTGCATGTTTTTCCATGCTAAATACTCATCTTTCTGTAGAAGAGTATATTCCAATATCTTTGCGATTGAATATGAATAGATTAAACAGATTCAAATATTAGAAAATGACTATGCTTTATAATAACCACCAACATAATTTCTTCAGCATTGCTGCTCTCCTGATTTATGTTGAGACTATGTGATTGTCTCTTTTTCAAAGTCACTGAAAAGTTGATGATCTAATTTGACATCATCTGCGATTGAATGGAGCTGTCTGGAACATTGAGACCGTGGGTAGTTTGTGTGCCATATATGAGCAGTCATAGGATTATTCAGGTAGAACCTAAAATTAAAAGTCAAAGTCTGTGACATGTCATGCTGTCAGCTGTACAAAATCAGGAGATGTTGGCGTTGGCCAAAGTTTTGAGGAGATTATGGATACTTTAGGTACTTCCATGACTTTCTACAAAGATACCGCTTGGTCAAGACATCATTTTCCTTTTCATGTGATTTTGAAAACAAGAATACGTTAGTATCTATAGCAGTTTCAGATGTCTTGATGGAATGCTTCCTCATTGTCGCAGCCTGGGCAATTCTGGTAACGAGTGTCTTGAATGTGGCAAATTTCTCTATATTCTGAGATGCTTGCATTTACAGAATTGCTCTACATGTAAATATTTACCTCCCAGCTTAAGTAATTTCCTGTAGTTTTGTGCTTTATGAAATAACTCTATATTACAGGAATGTCCACAAGGCTGTGGAACTATGTTGCTAGCTTTTCAAACTTGCCAGGGGATGGTCTTTCTCAGATATATTCAAAATTAAAGCAGGAACCGCAGCTTGAAAACATGGTTTCCTCTGTTCAGTTCAGTGGCTCTGCCCCAGGTTCAAGTGGCCGAGATGATGCTGGTGCTTTAATAGACAGAGCATTCCAAAAGTACACCGTAAACACATCTGGCACCATCCACCGGGATCAGGAGACAGGGAAATCAGAAGCGTGGAAACGGCGGCGGAGAAATGACATGGATGCATATTCCCAAAACACAGGATATAGGCAACCATTTAATAATCATAATAGATTGAATGATCCGAATTCAGTGGGAATTTTAGGGTGGGGCCCTGGAGATACTAGGCAGTTTGGTAATGAAAGATGGAATAAGTCTCTTCCGCCTCATCCATCATCAGGAAACCAACCCAATCAATAATATTGGGGGCAGCATTTTGGTTGATCAGCACATATAGGTAGCACCAGTGCTCTTGTTTCAAGATGTTATTTTCCTGCGACGTCGTTATTGTTTGTACTCAATTTTTTCAGTTCAAGGAAATAAAAACTCACAAAATACCAGCGGTGCTGCAAACAGTTAAACTGCCAAAGTTCATCCAATGGGCACATCTTCTGTAGAAATGCTTGAATCAGGAGACTGCACGAGTAATTCAGTGGCTATTATAACAAGCTAGTGACCAAGGAGACCAAAGCTTATTCTGAAATTGTCAAGGCCAGAGAATTTTCATGGTGGTGGCAAGTGTGCTACTTGGATATTTTGCAGGGACCTTTTCCAAGCATTTCTTGGATATATCTCTATATAGATCCTCATTCTTTTTGTTGCAACATGTACATTATGCAGCCGCATAGCGATAAAAGCGAGACTGGAAGAGAATTATATAAGAGCATCCCATTTTGTATGTTACACTATAATGCATGATCCAGCAAAAAGATGCTGTTTTTTTTTTCTTCGACCTTTTTTTATCTTGAATTGTTTGCCAATAATGTAAATCATAATATTGAGCTTTTTACTACTGCCTTTATTTGGCATCCACTTTACTTTAGTGCGACCCTTTATTACTTGGTAATATCAGCAAATGTGTTATGGTTCTCTTGCAGATGCTGCATGGGACCTTCAATCCAAAATTTACAGCCACTGTTTTTCTTTTCGGTTGGTTTGTGTTAAACATATCAAACCAATTACCCTGTTTTGGGTCTGAATCTTGTTTTCAAGTTTAACAATGTATGGATCCGACAACGAAGTCTTTTTTCAGCTTTAGAAAGAAAGTATTATCACCGATCATTTTTATGGCCATCCGTAAAAAGCATACCATGATGCCAATCATATATCTTGTTCTGCCAGTGCTAAGTCGCATATGTTATGCTGTAAATACTGAAACTACACATTCTATTACATCTCATTATTATACTAAAACTAAGATCACTAATGACTATTAATCCACCCTTTGAACCAATCAAATCTCTCTCTCTCTCTCTCTCAATACTAATCCAATGCGGTTGGAAGAGGGATAGAAAAGTTACTTGTATACTGGAAGGTGGCCGCTCGGTGCCTCTACTGAGCTCACAGAGTTGGGGACTTGGTGTCTGTACCGTTAGGACTTCTCTGAGAAAACTAGAGTCTGTGCATTGCGGCTTAGCTGAAGGATAGGAATGTTTCACTAAGATGTGAGAGGGTGTTGTGTGTTCTCCCCGAAACACAAATTCACATGTTCTTGTGTGTACGGAAGAATATCTTGGGACCCACGATAATTCATATGGCAATGTTGCCCACGATGATTTTATAATAAAATAACATACAAAAAAGTTTGATATGCTTTTGACGGAAATGTCCTCCTGTAAGATAGATATGCGTTGGACGAAAATGTCCTCCCGCTCCCCGTATATAGATTTGCACGTTTCGCCTTTGTTTTTAGCTTGTGCTACAACACATGGCCGCCTTTTCGTTCCTACCATGTGTTAGATAGAAAACTTAACTTGGTTCGTTCCTACTTTGTGGAGATAACTATAAATCGAACGACTGGTTCGATCATTGGTGGGCGTCAAAGGGGGATTTGTCGGCCATCTCTTTTTACAGTCTTCTCTTCTTCGTTTTTGTTAGGCAGCATGGAAAAAAGCAATGACGCACAAACATTCCAACAAGTGCCATTAAAGCGTCGTGAGTATCTTTTCATGTCATCATGTTATTGTTGAAGAACATATGTCATCGTGAGTGTCATTAAGGCGTTGTTTTGTTATTGCAAGTAGATTATATCGTTTAAACGGTTGGAAACTTGAAGACATTTATAAGATGCTGGGACATGTTGACAAGAATGCTTGGTTACAGATGCGAGCAAGGGTCTCTACCCTACCCGGTATTGTCCATTCACTCATTATATGCAATATAACACAAATTGCAGTTGTAATAACATGTATATCGATTTGTGAGATATTGTTTCATTTGTAATATATTATGTTGAATTCCTGTATATTGATTTGTAAGATATTATGTATTTTCTATTGTCGATTTATGAAATATTGTTTTGTTTGTTGATGTCGATTTGTAATATTATGATGAATTGTCGTATATCGATTTATAAGCTATTATGTGCTTTATAGTGACGATTTGTGAGACATTGTTTTGGTTGTTAATATCGATTTGTAATATATTATGTTGAATTGTCGTATATCGATTTGTAAGATATTATGTGTTTTCTATTGTGGATTTATGAGATATTGTTTTGTTTGTTAATATCGATTTGTAATATATTATGTTGAATTGCCATATATCGATTTGTAAGATATTATGTGTTTTCTACTGTCGATTTGTGAGATATTGTTTTGTTTGTTACTACCGATTTATAATATATTATGTTGAATTGTCGTTTAGCGATTTGTAAGATATTATATGTTTTTGAGTATCGATTTGTTAGATATGGTGTTGTTTGTTAATATCGATTTGTAAGCTATTATGCTTAATTAATCAATAACCGTTGTTATATGCATCTTGAATAAATCGTAGTAAACATATGTGCTCGCTAACGCAAATTGATATTTTGCACATGACAATGTTGAGCATATTAGCTAGTTGTAGTGAAAATGACACATCTCAATCATTGGGAAGTCATGGCGCAACGGACATCCGTACCATCGATGCACCTAAAGAATTGAATATGTGCGCTAATGATGCACATGATAAGAAGTTTCGTAGTGTTCTTCTTCGACATCGATACAGCTTGCACTTAGAAGGAGGTTAGAGGAAACGTCAGTTTTTCTGTTCGTTGCTCACGAAGAAGGTTATAGGAAAGGCTCCTTTTCTTCTTTAAATGAAACGTCGCTTGTTTCATTCTATTAAAGGAAACGTCTTGTGTGCCTTGCAGAGCACGGCGATTCATTCATTTATTGTTCACGTCATTTCACATCCCGTCAGTTTTCAAAAATCACACAAAAAGAATATTAACAAATAAATAAATTATATTATGCATTGATTAAAAGATGTTTCATTTGCTAGTATCATCGACACGATGTTAGTACATGTAAATGAATGACATATAGAATAACATCAGTAGCGTGTCAAATCCTAAACCCTATACTAATGTTATGCGACGTTTCTTGCAACTAAAGGAATCACTATACATAACAAACTCAAAACTACTAATCGCTATAATTGCTATCACAGGAAGTACAAATCGTGGTAACTGCATAATCGCTATACCTATTAATCACTAAACTAAGTAATCGCTATCACAAAAAATGTTATAAATAATAAACCTTAAACTAGTAATTGCTATACGATTTAGCAAACGTAAGTACAATTAATGGTATCTTCATAATCGCTATACTGAGTAATCGACATATTAAGTAATCACTATCACAAGAAATGCTGAAAGTAATAAACTTTAAGCTAGTAATTGCTATACGATTTAGTAAACGTAAGTACAAATTGTTGTAACTTCCTAAACACTATACATATTAAGCGCTATATAGAGTAATCACTATCACAGGAATCACGATACATAATAAACCCTAAGCCAATAATCGCTATACATAAGTACAAATCATGAAAGAGTTAGTGTCACTTTTGTGTTACACTTATTAAGGAAAAAAATATATAATTACAACAAAGAATGTCAGAATTATAACATAGAATTATCAAGATACACAAATCACATATGTTTATTCACTTGAGCTTGACGACTTAGATAAACATAAAACTCGTCTCTTGCTTGCACTTGTTGGAGTTTCTTTATTCGGTGGCCTCTTCGTTCCCTTAATCTTATATAACCCACTGGTAATCATCTCAACCAGCGACCCAATTTGTTTACTTAAATTTTGCACATCCTTCCGTAACTCCTTATTCACACTCTCCAGCATCGCAAACCTTTGGTCGGACATTACCTTATCTTTTGAAAGTTGTGTTTGCTCCTTATCGTGTACTGCAACAAATAGAATCATAGTATCCGCCAAATGGACACGATGGATGTTACGTCTATGCTAGAGAACGACATGCTTGGGGACAAGAGTGATCTCACTTTCAGGTTGCTTCTCCTTAATCTGTCGATTTCCATGCATGGGTTGCTAGTATTGTTTGAAATAGTTGGGGTCATATTGTCATTCTTTATAATCATATGGTATGGCACAAACACTTCATTTGTTCCAGTTATCCAATTATTTCATGAAGCGTTTGTGCCAATTTACGTTTGTGGCCCCACCACTATTCATCTTCATTTTCAATGCCAAAGGCAATTTTGGTATCGACTGTCCCAAGCCAGCTTGTAGGAGTACTCGACTATCATGCTGCATCTCGGCTTCACATTTGCTAAAGAGCCAAATATCGTAGACAGACAGTCTCGCAGCCTTGGCAACAACCTCATCGTCCTTGTCCTCCCCATCCCCATAAGGTCTTCACACAACCTGTACAATCAAAATTGTGGTTTAGATATAGACATAATTATTCATGCAAAATGTTGAATGCGATAACAATTTGTACTAAATAAGACAAAATGTTGAATGTGATTATTAGTTAAGAATGCTAAACATTACAACGATTTAATGTAATAAAAGTACGATGCAAATGCGATAACAATTTGTACTAAAGAAAATGATATAATGAATGCGATGATTATCTGAGAATGCTAAACATTACAATGCTTTAGGGTAATGAAAATTAGATGCAAAGGCGATGATGATTTGTACAAAGGAAGACAAAATCCTAAAGCGATGATCACTTAAGAATGCTAAATATTACAATGATTTACGCTAATGAGAGTTAGATGCAAATTTGATAACGATTTTTACTAAGGAAAACAAATTCTTAAAGCGGTGATTACTTACGAATATTGAACCATATAACGATTTACACTAATGAAAGTTAGATGCAAAGGAGATAACAATTTGCACTAATGAAGACAAAATCATAAAGTGATGATTACTTAAGAATGCTAAACATTACAACGATTTTAAACCATTTACCTCATTTAATTGCAGCCCATCTAAAATGAATTGAGTATTTTCGCACTTGACATTTATTGAAGCCCACGCACCGATTATGGTAAAACCACAAACCGCAGGGCCACTTTGAGGACGCAAGGCGACAATATGTTCTTAAGTCCTGGCCTACAAAAAATAATATATTAGTAAGACTACGACCTTTAACGAGCTTAGTCCAAAAATACTAAATATGTAATAAACAAATACCTGAACAAATGGCCAAAACCACCCTACGATTTTCGTACCCATACTCGCACGATAAAGTTGACTGTACAAGTGTGAGAGCATAGCCGCACCCCATGCCCAGTTGTCGACTTCATCTAAGTCTTCCAGGAACTGTAGCTACAAGTAACTTATTCTCAAACCATAACAATCGGAAAATAAAGTTAGTCCAAAAAAATAAAGAAGGAAGTCGCTCAACTCTTGGTCAGTTGCTTCAGATGCACATGCAACGGATCGGCCTTCCCATTTATTAGGGAAAAAATAAACTTTCATCGATGAGGAATTGCCTCCACCAGAAATACACTCACGTCATTCCTCCATCGACATTCTTAGAAGGGTCGTGCAATTGTCTCTTGGGTTATAATTTAAATCCCGTGGTAGGACAACACTTTCATGGCACTTAAGACCCGAAATCTGTGCCACATCTTCTAGGGTCATGGTCATCTCAAAACCCCCAAACTGGAACGTGTTTGTCTTATGGTTCCACTTATTGACCATGTGGGTCATGGTGTTTCTACAATTTTCAAAATAATGTTGGTCCAGAAGGCCGCCGAAGTGCATCTTTCGTAATCGATTATTCTGATATTTACTTAACTTTCTGAACCACGATAGAACTACAAGCCACATAAACCACCCTTTCAGTTTTTTACCTGTTGCTCTGCTTCTCTTCTGACCTGCCTGTAACACAAAATATCAAATCATAGTTAATCGCTATACCTAGTAATCGCTATACAGAGTAATCACTATATAAAGTAATCATTATCACATTAATCGTTATCGCAGTAATCGCTATACAGAGTAATCGTTATACATAATAATCATTATACATAGTAATCGCTATATAGAGTAATCACTATAGATAATAATACCTATAACAGTACACCGCGACATACAGTAGTGATTAACGTACCTTGGTCACACTTTTCTCCTCTTCATCCCCTTCCTTTCTTTGCTTTTGTACTTCTTCGTTCCTTCTGTCCTTCAGGACCATCGTATGCTTTTCCCTTTTTTTCCTTCTCTTCCTCGTCATGCTTCTTTCTTTCTCTTTTCTTCTCTTCCTCGTCCTCCTTCTCCTTAGTTTATCTTTCCTTCTCTTTCCCGTCCGCCTTCTCCTTCCTTTGTCTTTCCTTTTCTTCCTCGTTTTCCTTCTCCTTCCTTTGCCTTTGCCTTTCCCTCTCTTCTTCGTTCTCCTTCTCTTTTCTGTCTTTCCTTCTCTTCCTTGTTCGCCTTCTCCTTCTCATTCCTTTGCCTTTCCTTTTCTTCCTCATCCTGATGCTTCTTCCTTTGCCTTTCTGCTTTCATCTTCATCATTTGACTTTCCTTCTCTTCTTCCTCCATCTTCTTCAATTGCCTTTCTCTTTCCTCCTTATTCTTTTTTTGCCTTTCTCTCTCCTTCGCCTCCTTCGTTTGCCTTATCCTCTTTTGTTGTGCTAAAAACTCTTTCTTCATCTTTTGCCTATCCTTCTCTTCCTCCTCCTTCAATTGCCTTTCTCTCTCCTCTTGCTTCTTCCTTTGTCTTTCCTTCTCTTCCCCATCCTCCTTCTCCTTCCTCTGCTTTTTCATCTCCTCTACCTCCTTCTTTTGCCTTCGCCTCTCCTCCTTCTCCTTATTCTTCATTTGCTTTTCCCTCTCCTCCTCCTCCTCCTCCTTTTGCCTTCGCTTCTCTTCCTCCTTCTCCTTATTATTCCTTTGCTTTCCCCTATCCTCCACCTCCTCATTCCTTTGCCTTGGTTTCCTTTGCTTTTTTTTCATTATCCTCCTCCTTCCTTTCATTTTGCTTCTCTTCGTCATCTTTCTTCTTCTTTTTCATCATTGAATTACTATCTTCAATATCTGACGAATTAGGCTTCGCTCTATACTTTACCAGCAATTGCTCCCTTTCTTTATCATTCTCAATCTTTATTAATCTGTAGTACGCTTCTACTTGCTCATACAAGGCATACTCTTGGACGATTTTGTCAAGAGTTTTTCCCGCTGACGACGAAGCGTTTCTTCTCTTAGGAATGTAAGCCATTGGTTACCTGCACAACACAAAAACTTACCGAGATAGAAAAGGGTGATCCAGCGAAAGAAGATGAAGCGTTAGAATTTTTGTGGAACAATTAGGGGGAAATATTGCGAAGAACTCCTTTTATAGCCGAGTAGTTTAATGCTTATGGGACCCGCCAAAGATTTTTTGTTAGTTCATGTTTTTGAGTCTTATAATAAAAGATTTTAAAATGACATCATTGTTAGCTACAAAGATCTGCCTTTGTTGCAAAAATATTGTCATAGTATAACGTAATTGGATGATCAAATATCATACAAATCGATATAAAAATTACTATTGATAGCTTATAAATTGATATACAAAATCAGGATAGAAATCAATATTTAAATCAAGTCAATATCATAAATCGATATTAAGAATCAAAACATTTTAAATCGATATGAAAATTCCTATTGATATCTTAAAAATTGATATTTAGAATCACAAAAATGTCTTAAAACAATATTAAGAATCAAAACAATATCTTAAATCGATATTAAGAATCAACATAGAAATCGATATTAAGATTCATAACAATATCTTAAATCAATTTGAAAATTCGTGTTGATATCTTTAAAATCGATATTTTGAATCAGAACAATATCTTAAATTGACATTAGGAATCAAAACAACATCTTAAATCAATATGTAAATTCCTATTGATATCTTAACAATCAATATTTATAATCAAAACAGTATCTTCAAGCGATATTAAGAATAAAAAATATCTTAAATCCATATTAAGAATCAACATAGAAATCAATATTAAGATTCAAAACAATATCATAAATCGATTTGAAAAATCGAATTGATATCTTAAAATTGATATTTAGAATCAAAATAATATCTTAAATCAATATTAATAATCAAAACAATATCTTAAATCGATATACAAAATCACAATAGAAATCGATATTATGTTGAATTGCCGTATCAATGATTAATATATTATGCGATATGTATATCAATGTGTAAGATAGTAGGTATTTTCTAGTATCGATTTTTAAGATGATATACAAAATTTTGCTTGATACTGATTGTCCTTTCGCGAATTAATTTTACGAGCTTTGTATAAGTGAACATGTCCTACCGTGATTTATACAATGACTAATTCATAAAAGGTCGAAAGGAAAATACAATAAAAAAATCGACATGATGTTTAGGCATAGTAAACTATAAATCGAGTTAACTTCAACGATACATTACAATCACATTCATTTACAAAATATATGAGTGTTGCACATTCTTTGCTTCTCATGCAAATATCCTCAGCTGAACACTCTTTGCTTTCAGAGTGTTGCACATTCTTTGCTTTCAGAGATCCTCTAATGTTATCACTTCTGGCACAGAGTTCATATTCTGGGTAGCAAGAGCTCTAGAGAGGTATATATGTGATCGACACATAAAATCATTTTGCATCAAAAAATGAGCGCACTCTTGAGAATATGCTTTACAAACACCAGCTCAGGCACTGTCTCCTTGAAGGAACCGATTCTATGTGCATATTTGTCATGAAGTATATCGAACGTAGGCAGATATTTTTCCAACTACGAATTACAGTTTGCGAACAATGGAGGGTCCAACAGTAGGAATAGATCAAATAGATGAACATCAACATCACCCCTGTCTATCATGCAGAATATTTGTGCTTGCTCCGTTATGTCGACAACAATTGAAGATGATTATAGTCATTGTATTCTGCGTAAGCTTCGATATACTTCACAACAAATATGCCATAGTCATATGTGTCATGAATATATCGATGTATACACAAAAGATAACAATCATAATCATCATCGAAGATTATACAGATCTTTCCTCACAACGTGAAACAACTACGTTATCAGCATTAAAACACATCTATCAAGCATAGGTAAAAGGAACACAAAAGAACAAAGAAGAAAGAAAATTACAAGAGAGAAGAATAAGAAGAAGAATACGAAGGAGAAAAAAGAAGAAGAAGTTGCGCTGCCGCAGAAAAGAGAAAGAGAGGTTAAATAGATTAGGGTTTTAGACATGGACAATAGGTCAAGTAGGGTTTTACATAGAATAGGGTTTTACACAGATCTATATTAGGGTTTTACATAGAATAGGGTTTTACACACATATACACAAATTGACACAACGTTTAGACTTAGTAAAGTACAAATCGATTTACAACTTGATAACTATTAAAAAGTTGTAAATCACTATCACTATTATATAGAAGAAGTGTTCTATCATGATCTGTACAGCAACAAACATTAAGTTAAAGTTGAAAATCATTATCACTGTTTTATAGAAGAAGTGTTATATCAAGATCTGTACAGTAGCGAACCTAAATCGGAAATGATTTGTCTTATCGCGATTTGTGTTTACCAGCTTTGTCTATGTGAACGATATCCTATCATGATTTGCTTTTACGAGGGTTTTCTACGTGAACGATATGTCGTATCACGATTTACCTAATGACTGATTCATAAAAGGTGGAAAAAAATAGTTGTAAATAAATTGACACAATGTTTAGACTTACTAAAGAACAAATCGACACAATGTCTAGGGTTTAGGGTTTAGGATTTAGGGTTTAAGGTTTATGTTGTAGGGATTGGGGTTTATGGTTTAGGGTTTAGGGTTTATGATTTAGGGTTTAGGGTTTAGGTTTTAGGGTTTATGGTTCAGGGTTTCGAGTTTAGGGGTTTTGGTTTAGGGTCAGGGTTTAGGGTTTAGGGGTTATGGTTTAGGGTTAGGGTTTAGGGTTTAGGGTTTAGTAATATATTTAGGGTTTAGGGTTTAGTAATATATTAAGGGTTTAGGGTTTATGTTGTAGGGATTGGGATTTAGGGTTTATGATTTAAGGTTTAGGGTTTAGGGTTTATCATTTAGGGTTTAGGTTTTAGGGTTTACGGTTTTGGGTTTATGATTTAAGGTTTAGGGTTTAGGGTTTATGATTTAGGGTTTAGGGTTTAGGGTTTAGGTTTTAGGGTTTACGGTTTAGGGTTTATGGTTTAAGGTTCAGGGTTTTGGGTTTAGGGGTTATGGTTTAGGGTCAGGGTTTAGGGTTTAGGGTTAGGGTTTACGGTTTAGTAATATATTTAGGGTTTAGGGTTTAAGGTTTACGGTTTAGTAATATATTAAGGGTTTAGGGTTTATGTTGTAGGGATTGAGGTTTAGGGTTTATGATTTAAGGTTTAGGGTTTAGGGTTCAGGGTTTCAAGTTTAGGGGTTATGGTTTAGTGTTAGTGTTAGTGTTTAGGGTTTAGGGTTAGGGTTAGGGTTTAGGATCACATGAATCGCTATCATCAACAATTATAATTCGCTATTGCATCAAACATATAAATCATCCCTGAATTAAATGTACAAATCGTTGCTTCAAACTTACAAATTGATGTATAAATCACACCTTTCATAGGTACATATCGTTGTAACATTTGGGATTCAACAGTAAACCTCGTTGTACGATTTATCAAACTTGAGTACAAATCTTGGTAACTTTATATATAATAAATCGCTACTGCGTTAAATATATAAATTGTTGTTGCTTTAAATGTATAAATTATAAATTGTGTCAATTTGGCTTTATTACCAAAATATGTGTCATTCATTTGTAAAAGAAACATTGTTTCACATCCCGCTCGTTGTCAAAAATTGATATGCCTTGTGAGGCGTGTATTCCGCTTGACGATTTATGAGATTTACGCAATGACGTCTATGTTGACCACAATGATTTGCTTTTGTATAGAAAATATTAGAATAGTATAACGCAAATCACGGTTGTAGTAATATACTATTGATTTGAGAGATATTGTTTTGTTTGTTAATATCGATTTGTTAGCTATTATGCTGAATTTTCGTATCGATTTATAATATATTATGTGATATGTATATCAAGTTTTCATTCTCCTCCTCCTTCTTCCTTTGCTTTTCCTTGTCTTCGTCATCCTTTTTCTTCTTCATCATCTTTAGTTCTTCCTCATTCTTCTTCGTTTGATTTTCATCTTCAATATCTGATGGATCAGGCGTCGCGATTTGTATTTTTGATTTATGAAGTTATCACGATTGTTGTTGTCCAGGGTTTGTGAGGCATAACAGTAATTACGTTTATCATATCAATTTGTAATATGAATAAGCGATTATGCTGAATTGTCGTATCAACTTGTAGTATATTATGTGATATGTACATTGATTTGTGTGTTCAAATCGTTGCTCAGTTAGCAATTTCTATTAAAATCGTTGCACATTATTTGAAGTATGAATCATTGTAAATAGATATTATGTGTTTGCTAGTGTCAATTAATATGATATTTGTCATATGAATTGCGTCAAAACATGCTAATACTATAAATCATTACTTTTATTGGCATGGTAAATAATAACTCGAAGATCATTACAAATAACTGAATCACCTTTCCTTTGGCAGGGTCAACCCATTCTTTGTAAAGATCTTCAATTATTTCTCTTCGATGACTATGTACAACCACCAATTGAAACAATATTGAACGTAATAAACATATGAGAAACTATATCGATTTGAATGGTGCAGTGGGCTGCCATTAGAAATGAACTCATTTGCTTGCAAAGGATATGTGGGATCTACCAGCTGCAGAATAGAACTTGTGTAGAAGAACATGGAGCTACCAGCTGCAGAATATACTTTTGCATCTGCTCTTGTTGATTTAATATCGGATGGATCCTCAGTTGCACGACAAAGGGTGATCCGAAAACAGACGATGGTAAAAGGTGGTCCGACAGCAGACGACGGTAAAAAGTGCTTCGGCAACAGACGGCGGCAAAGGGTGCTCCTCCGGAAGTGTAAGGGTGATTTGGAATAGAGAGGGCAACATATTTCAAGGTTGAGACTCTTCAAGCAGAGGTGTTGACTACTTAGGGCGAAAACAAAAGGTTATCCTCCATTTTCTGGTTGGAGGAGATTTGGGTACATTACTAGAAACGTCTCAAAGATGAGAGATACGAAATCGAGGGATCTGGGTATGGTTAGATGTATCAAAGATGAAATATAAAGGGTTTTAGTCAAAGATGAGGAGATTAAGGAGAGAAGGAAAGATTATTTTGATAAGCTATTTAATGGAAGTCATGCTCAGGATCTTGGAGACTTCTCCATTCCTTTTTATGAGATGAATCGTGACTTCATGCGCAAGATTCAAAAGAAAGAAATTGCAGAGGCTTTGAAGAAAATGAAATCAAGAAGGGCAGTTGGCCCAGATGGTATACCTATTGAGGCTTGAAAATACTTGGGTGAGAAAAGTTTAGAATGGTTGACAAATCTTTTTAACAAGATTTGGCAGACAAATAAGATACCTAATGAGTGGAGAAATAGTACTTTGGTGCCTTTATATAAGAATAAGGGTGATATATAAGATTGTGCAAACTATCATGGTATAAAACTCATGAGTCATACTATGAAACTTTGGGAGAGGGTGATTGAGTATAGGTTGAGGAAGGTTGTCATGATATCGGAGAATCAATTTGGTTTTATGCCTGGAAGATCAACTATGGAAGGTATACATCTTCTTAGACAACTTATTGAGAGATATAGAGAGAGGAACAAAGATTTGCATATGGTTTTTATTGATTTGGAGAAGGCATACGATAAAGTACCTAGGGATGTTCTCTGGTGGACAATGATGAAGAAAGGTGTTTCTCTCAAGTACATTAGTATAATTAAAGATATGTACGAAGGAGTAGTAACCAATGTCTGCACTTATGGAGGGGTGACAACCAATTTTCCTATAACGGTTGGGTTACCTCAAGAATCTGCATTAATCCCTTTCCTATTTGCTATAGTAATGGATGAGCTTACATGATCAATTCAAGAAAATGTGCCGTGGTGTATGTTGTTTGCTGATGATATTGTTTTGATTGATGAGTTTAGAGCTGGGGTTAATGCTAAGTTAGAATTATGGAGACAAACATTGGAAGCAAGAGGTTTTAAGTTGAGTAAGAGTAAGACAGAATATATGGAATGTCGGTTTAGTAAGCAACGAAGCAGTGATGGGAGTGTAGTGAAGCTTGGTGAGCAAGAAATACTGGTGAATGTCTGTTTCAAATATTTGGGATCTATCATTCAAAAGTATGGAGAAATTGATGGAGATGTAAATCATAGGATAAAGGTTGAGTGGATGAAACAAAAAAATGCAACTGGAGTGTTGTGCGATCGTAGAATGCCATTGCGGTTGAAGGGAAAGTTTTATAGGACGACAATTAGGCCCGCTTTACTATATGGTACAGAATGTTGGGCAGCCAAGAGACATCATATTCAAAAAATAAGTGTAGCTGAGATGCGTATACTTAGATGGATGCGTGAAAATACAATAAAAGATAAGATTCAAAATGAGGAGATACGTAAGAAGGTAGGCGTTGCATCCATTGAAAATAAGATGAGAGAGAATCGTTTACGGTGGTTTGGACATATTCGGCAAAGGCCTAATGATGCTTCAGTTAGAAGGATGGAGAAATGGGAAAATATATTAGTAAAAAGAGGTCGGGGTAGGCCTAAGAAGACTTGGATGAAGATGATAGAAAATGATATGAATGCTTTGAACCTCACTGAGGACATGGCATTGGATAGAAATGATTGGAGGAGAAGGATTCATGTGAAAGACCCAGAATGATTTTCTTTTTTGGTTCATATCGTCGACCCCAATTGTTTTGGGATGAAGGTGTTGTTGTTGTTGTTGTACTAGAAACACCGTTTCATGGCGCCAATGGCGGGAAAGGATACTTAAGTCTTTGCAAACATGCCGAACTTCGATGCTAAATGATGCAGACACACACGGGGAAACGAACCCCACGTGCATACATATGTGGCGCTCATTCAGACCGAGAACACGCACCTGCGTGTTCCGGGGGGAAACATATAACCTGCTTCGGTGAGAGTCAAGAAGGCTGAGAAGTTAATGGAATGGAGCGTACCCGTTAGAGTTGTGTTTGAAAGATCGATCTGGACGACACCCCTTTTATTATCATCACAGACAGACTATACCGAACCAATTACCACATGGGTCACTATTGGTAGAGTTGATGTGCAGGGACCATGAATTCAGGTTGGGATGGTGAGACTTGAGACCGTCCCTAAACTGGATAAGTGCTTCAGCTTGGGATCGCAGTTGTTGTGGATGACCCACGTCTTTGGACAGCAAGAGTGTCCAATATTGCATAAAGAGAACTACAAGAGCGAACAATTTCCCTCTCCCCATGATTGAGCCACTTAGCAGTGCAAGAACCCCTTCTCACTCGATCTGTGAGTGAGAGTATAAATAGTTGGGGAAGCATTGGTGGGTGGTGCAGATCCATTTGGACCATCATGTGGGTCCATACGAGCCACTCAGCAGTCCCTCTAGTACTTTATTAATTTGGGTTCATACCTGAACTTGTGGCTTACAATTTCCTTGTTGATAAATGACTTTACAACTTCCTAGTTGACCAAGCCAAACCATTGAAGACTTTTAAAGGAGCCCAACCACCATCAACTGCACTATTAAAGCCAAACCATTGAAAACTTACCAAACATAGCATTACCATCCACTTAGGGCATCAATTGCTCTGAAAAATGTTGTGCGACCAGTCTAAGTGTCGTGGTGTTTGGGATGCCGTCCATCACAAGAACGAACAGCATCAAAAGGACTTCTGACGTACTACAGATAGGGGTGCCCCTGACCTTATCCTCTTTCACCCTATGTGAGGGTTTCTAATATCACCTAAAATTTATGTCAGAGTAGTAACATGGATGCAATGTGATAAACAATAAGACACGAGGATACTTATCCTTCTAATCTTTTAAACAATAAAAACTATTAAATTTTTGATATTTTAAAGTTTAAGAATATTTTTTATTAATTAACTAAAAATATGAAAGTATTGTTGGTATATACCTATTAAAGTTGTTTCAGCATAAAATTGTGTCTGACTTGTCACACTAAAAATGTCATGCCACTGTGGCATATCTATCCCAGCGTTACCTGATTAAAATAAGCTGATTATGCACTCATTTATATACAAATATGACCCACTTTATAGTAATTTTATAGTTATAATCAATGTAATATTGTATTTTATAAAAAACAAATTGATTAGTTCTTATTAGTTTTGAAAATGTTATTAAAGAAGTAAAGTTTTTCAAAATTTAACAAGATTCTCGATGCATACTCTCTCTCTCTCTCTCTCTCTCTCTCTCTCTATCTATCTATATATATATATATATATATATATATATATATATATATATATATATATATATATATATATATATATATATTGTTGTAGTATTTGCTCATGCCGACATTACCTACAAATGAGTTTTCTTTTTCATTTATTTGTTTTTTTTTGTTGCTTTTCATTTAACTTACCTTACAGACGTGATTTACATGTTTAGTTTAGAAATCGGCTCTTAGATCATCCGATTACAACATCTAGGCACGATAAGATGTTCACTCACGGGATAGTTCATTCTTTGGCAGATCAAAATTTAAAGAAGAGAGGATTTTACCTTAAGTAGATGTATCTTATGTATGTGTAGTGAGGATAATATTGTGCATCTATTTTGTTATTCAATGGTATGTGACATTTTCCATCCAATGAACTAGGTAGGCTGAAAAGTTCAAGGCAGTTAATTACTTATTGCTCAACTTATAAAGAAAAAAAATGTAAGAAATTGAGCTTTGCTTGGAGATGTTAGTTGTTCATTACAATGTGATGCATTTGGATTGTAAGGAATAATAGGGACTTCAAAGAAAATTTTTGTTCAGTCATGCAAGTTGAAAATCGTATTAAATCTGAACTTAAAGTGGCTTTCAATTTGAAATTGATTTTTTTTCAAAGTCTGGGATTGCTTTCTGTGTATAAATGTTCTGATCAAATTTAGCTTGTTCTTATGAAGAGTGATTCCTCATCACTCTTTCTTTGTATGCGCTACTTTCAATCAATATAAACCTGATATTTTTCTTGAAAAAAAAATATAGATTTTCTGAAAAATAAGACACAAGGAGATAGAAGTTTTTAATTACCAAATTAAAAAATAATGTGGTATTGTCTTTACTGGTCATGGTATATATATATTTACAAGGAGAGAGAGAGAGAGAGAGCTTGGACCACCCAGCCTTTACCCTGCCGATTGGACCAACATCTATAAAATATTTAATCAATAGTATGAAAAGAATAACAAATAGCCAATAAATAAAGAACTGGTACAAAATCAAAGAACTTGTTTGAGTACGCCCATAAGAATCAATGAAAAAAACCACCAACAAAATTAAGAAACATGAAAACTGCTTGATCCTAGACACAAATATGTAATCCCAAGAAGGAAACTAGAATAATACCTAATTGTCCATGGGCTTCTATGTTTAAGACGAAGGCCAATCATAAACTTAAAATTAACTTGATATTGAGCATTATAAATCAATGAGACTCTACGGGCAGAATCCATTTTCCCTTCTTATCATACTTCATTTTCCCTTTTCCATCATATTCCTACCCAAGATATAAAAAGACAATTTAAGGGATTTAATTTTTTGCATCATTCATTCAAAAAATCAGATTAAAATGCAAAACCCCTAAAAAATAATTTTGATTTAGGAAACCCTAACTCCATTTTCTCCTAAAAGATCCCAAACACTAACCCGATTTAGCAAACCCAAAAGCCCTAAGGGGTTCTGATTTTTTTAACAGAACCCCTGTGAAATCAGAACCCCAACTTCCCTTTCTCAGTCAAGGGGTTATGTTTTTTTAAGAGTTTTGGGAGTAACCCTAGAGAGAGAAAGCAACGGATACACTTGACGCAGGTGGGGAGGAGCTGCGATTCTGGCGTCGATGGATCCAAGGTTGAGTAGAGAGAGAGAGAGAGAGAGAGAGAGAGAGAGAGAAGGGGGCCTAAGCAAGAGTAACACTCTCCCCATTCATAGAAGGAAAGGCCTCCCAAACACATGGTTTTCGGATTGATTTCAGCCGTTTATTTTTTTTTATCTAGATCTCATCGTCTAGACTATAGAAAACTTGTGGGGCCCATCTAAGATAAAAAGAATACATCCATGCTGTTTTGGGCTGCACTAACCTTTGACCTGAATCACACTCCAAAAGATTTATGAATCTCAATGTACTTTTCAATATTAGGTAAGCACATGTTTGAGTTTATGTTTGTAAAACCACATATTTTGAGACGCAAGGAGTTTGGTGTAGTGGAATGGGGCCTAGACTGTTAGATGGACAGTCTAGGTTCAAATCTCATGGGCATCACCCCGCCTAAGCTGAAGCTTGGTGACTCTCTGGGGTCAAGGGGTAAGCCCTCAGAGTTTTATGCCGACATGGATAGAGACCCTAGTACAGCAGGCTCAGCCAGCATGGTTAGGTCTCCATGCCTGGGGCAGTTCCTACGAGTAAAATTTTAAAAAAAAAAACATATTTTGTATGGGTGCCCAAACCAAAAGCAAGATTAGGTGATATCGTAAGTCGACCTGGGATTCATAGACCGAGAACAGATTTTTTACTTTGTTTTGAGTGGCAAACCAAGTTTTTTACCATAAAATATGATTTCATAGTTATTTGAGTGCCACCAATTAAACCAAGCTCTCTCTCTCTCTCTCTCTCTCTCTCTCTCTCTCTCTCTCTCTCTCTCTCTCTCAGTGAGTGAGAATTTAAATAGTTGGGGTTGGGGGAGGCAAGGGAGTCAATTCATTGGTGGGTGGTGCATATCCAATAGGACCATCATGTGGGTCCATCATATGCATGATCATAGAAGTTGGCACAAATATAATATCGGAAGGACATGATGTAAAGCGGAGGAAAAGAAAAACATATCGTCTTTGTAATATAATTTATATTACATGCAGGTATGCATTTAAACTTTTAGGCATTCAATTATGTTTTACTGACTAGATTCCGAGCTCAATTCAAGTATTTGGGTACAGACACGAAGTTGATTAAAGACGACTTTGCACAAAGAAACAAAAGAACCATTAAATGACCAAGACCCAGACCCAGACCCAGACCAAGCCAAACCATTGAAGAAGACATTTAAAGGAGCTTGCATTTAATTATCTCTTGGAGGATTGTTCCAGTGATCTGAGTTTGCATAGACTTAGCTGACTTTATTAACAGCATAAGGTAAAATATGAGAGAGAGAGGGGGGGAGGGGGTATTAACAAATCTGTCCAATTACCTTGGCCCATTGTCCAGCCCTATAGAGAGCACCTACTAAAAGAGTGGGAGATGTAGACAGGGGTGTTCCCACTATTATAATATAAATTTCTTTTGAGAAACCATGAGGTTGTGAGACATCGAAAAATAGTTTTAATCCCATGTAAAAAATGTAAGACTTCCATATCCTTAACAACCAAGGCTTGATTCAAATTCCAAAATAAGTTTCCGACGGGGGCTCCAATCATCTGGTAGGAGCAGTTTGTGCAAGTCACCATGTGATATGATATTGTAAGTTCGAACCCCACTCGTATATGCAATAAAGTTTCACTGTCATAGGGGCTCACATGAAAATACCAACCAAATGAGTTGTCCCTATGGAGAGAAATTTCAGCACTGGCTTTGGAGAAGTTGACCAGACCATTAGGTCCTATACGATATACATTGCTATAAAGCCTGACACCAGCTCAAGTGAAATAAGAAAAAAAATGGTCACAGGATAATGGAAAGAGAGGATCGATTTTGACAGAGATCGACAATTGGCTCAAATGGCTTTTCAAGTCAATAATTAAGTTTGGCTTAAGGAGGTCAAGTCATGATCCCTTGTCTCTTTTTGTTATCACTCCTTGTTCATTCATGCTACCCCAAATATATGGCTGCATTTTCTCTTCTTACTTTTTGAATGTTCAAGAATCTGTTAAAATTGTGTTAAGAATGCGAATCTATTTAATTGGATTTATACTTCAAGATTAAATCTGATTCTACCACCTAATTAAAGCAATTGAGTATGCCAAAACCAGATCACTCTCTACTTCATGCACCCCCCTTCTATTTTAAATACTTTATTTATGATACTTAATACCTGATTAGAAGTAAGCTGATTATGCACTCGATTATATAAAATATGACCAACTTTATAGTTATAATCAATGTAATATTATATTTTATAAAAATACAAAGTTTATAAATTGTTATTAGTTATGATAATGTTAGTAAAGAAGTAAAGTTTTTCAAAACTTAACAATATTGTTCATGGATATTCTCAATATTTGTACGTTTGCATCACACACACATTATATATATATAGAGAGAGAGAGACTTAGATTCATAATGATTGTAACTTGGTGTTTACTTCAAATTACATACATATGATGTATGTGTAATACATTAGTTTGAGACAGAATTTTTCTACCACTAATTAGTGATGGATTTTGAGACAGAATTGTTCCGTCGCTAAGTTCGTCCCTAATTCCAATTTTAGGGATGACTCATTTTCTCTAGCTAGTCCATCACAAATTTGTGATGGTTTATTTCTGTCATAAATTTTTGTCGCTAATTAACATTTTTCCTATAGTGTATGTTATAATGCATCATGCCAATGTAATAACAATTCATGCATAAATTGAAATATTGCAATGATTTCATTCTTGATCTTTTATTTTTCTTTTCTTGTCCTGAAGGTACACTCATAGGTTTCTAACTCTGATTCAACTAATCCAATGAGGTATCTATTATGCCATATATTCTATTAGCCTCATCAATTAAAAGAATCTGCAAACTCCCACAGGGAGTGGTCCACGATCGAGAGAATCTCCTAATTGTTTAGTACAAAATCAATTCAAACTCTGCAGAGATTCAAGACATATCATGTAGGATACGAGGTAGTCTAGCCTCCTACGACAGAAAACTGAGGACCCAAAAAGATGCCATGCTCTCCATAGATTCATCTGTAGGGGGATGAGGTTAAATCGCATCCCCCATTATGGGGAGGGTGAGTCTTATCCTCACCCACCATGAGTGAGCCCTCATGGTGAGTTTCCCTGTCTTACTGAACAATGAGATTAAGAGAGAGTTTGAAAGAGCAAGGGAGAGGGAGGAAGTTGTCGGAATTCCGCCGATGGCCACCGGAGGTAAACCCTCTCCCTGTTTTCTTTTTTCTTGTTGTCTTTCTGTTTTTTGAGAGCCATCGTATTTGAAATGAGAGTCGTCAGCCATGGTTGCCGGTGCGTTTGAATAGAAGAGGCCGGCAACCATGGTTGTTTTTCAGAAAGAGAGAGAGAGAGAGGGTGTGGAAGCTGGCAATCTGAGGTAAATGATGCTCCAATTGATAATTCTTATTTTTAATAATATTTGCCTTCAAAATAGAAGGCACATTGAGGGTCAAACTGTCAAGAAACTTTCACTTTCGCCATAGAAACTTGTGTTCTAGTTCGCATGCCCCCCCCCCCCCAAAAAAAAAAAAGATAAAGCCTGAACTCCATTTGCAAAACGGTGTGGAGCTCAACTTTCAGTGATAAGAGCATGTAAGATAAGTGGCGACCCAATTTGAAGGATGAGAGAGAGAGAGAGCCAAAAACAAGCATCGACATTAAAGATAAAAAGTCAACATAGTTGAGCCCAAGAACACCGAAGAACAGGCCCGAAAGCCAAAGAAACAAAACCAAAAACAGAAAAGCAGAGCAAAAGGCAATGGCTGATCAGCCCGATTCAAGAGGAAAACGAGGAGTCAGAAAGCTCTGAAGGTGAGGGATCGAGAAACGTAAAATACAGTGCACATCACATTCACTGTCTTCCATGTACATGTAGGGATATGCTCATGGCTTACCTTGGCTTGGCTCATCACGAGCTAGAGCTGAGGTGTCTTCGCTTGGCTAATGACGAACTGGAGCTAGGCTATAACATAAATATTCCAAGCTTGTAGGGATGCAAACGATTTGGATCCAGAATATCTAAATACATGGAGATTCAAATCGAATTCAGATTGGAACAGCCATAAATTACAAAAAAACCCATCTTGGATCCGACCCATTTGCATACCTAAGCTTGGCTCATTTGCCAGCACTTTCATCTTGAGACGACCAATTCATCATAGCGCTGTCTAAAAGCTATGCTGTTTCAATAGGCCAAGCTTGGCTCATTTACCCATATATGAGTTGATTGCTATAATAGTATTTGAAAAGTGTGAAGTACTCCAAAAGAAATATCTATGATAGATCGATATGGACAGTGCAAGATCAATGTCCAACACTAAGTACAAAACAGGCTACCCCAATGGTATTGTGCAATAGTGTTTTTCAAACTTGCAATAGAATGGAACTACATGTGCATGAACTGGGACAGTTGGTTCACAAGTTTATTGAAAATGAAGGCTCTCATGCAGGTAGTAGTGGCAGACTTTTCGCAGAAAGTTGCTGTGAAACATCACGCATAGTGGGCCGAGTCTTTGGATTCACTTGTATGCACATGAGCGCGAGTGTTGCTGCATGGGTCACTTTCTCTGCAACTTCACCCACTGGGGGCAAAATGCGCTGATCCAAAATATCTCCAACCCTTAATTCTTGTTGATTTAATATGGATGATATGAGTTCTCCCGGATGTTGTCCCATTAAGACCTCAAGTGCCACCACCCCAAAGCTGTAGACATCACATTTCTCCGTTATGCGCATGGTATATGCGATCTCTGCAAAAGCAAACATCATCTTTGATTAATGAATAAATACATTCTTATCATATTACTTTTGCTTTAATTACATTTTGATGATGGCTATCAGTATGAAAACATGGGTTTTAAACCCTGCAGCTGTTGTTACATGCAAATGCTAAATGGTTAGAACCATGTTTAGTCGAGGCGTGTGGTTCGGTGATCAGGCCCGACACACAAAACACAGAAAATCACTAATGTAAATGCAATCTTCTGTGTAAAATGCAAACACAGAAAGTTGCTACCAGCGTTAGCGATTTTCTTTGTAAAACGCAAAAAATTGCTACATTAATATCGATTTTCTAGACAAAATACTTGGGCCCAATCACGGGATCTGCTCCCTTTCTTAGTCTGTGTGAGCAGATCCAGTGCTCTGACTTACCGAGGGGAGCCATGCAGTGGTTGCCCCCTTCCATAAAAGGAGGCGGGGGTTGGGGGGGCACTGCACATTTGTGATGCCTGAGCACCCTCCATCTTTCCCATATACCTAGGGGTGTCAACGGGTCGGGTTTACTCAGACCCGACGTGGATCAAACGCTATAGGGTCCGGGTATAGTGACAAATAAGAAGACCTAATTAAGATTCGGGTCTAATACATGGACCCAAGTATAGTTTATGAAATTTTATACCAAACCCGGGCCTAACCCAAGTTCCGATTAAGATCTGCAAATTTTCAATGTAAAAATGATAAAAAAAATATCATTTAGTTCATATCATGTTCAAGTATGGTTTCTCTTATAGTAGACCTGATTAGACCCGTTGGGTTTGGACCTGTTACCATACCTGAAAATCTAGTCCAAGTCTGGTTCCACCTGGGTCCAAACCAAACCCGACCCGTTGACACCCTTACATATACCAAGTTGTGGGGCCCAACAACAAAAAGAGTAGTAGTTCGGGAGTCTGGAAGGGTTGGATTAAATTACTTGATGATTTCCTATAGGCGATCCCGCTTAAAATAGGCAATGGGGGGGCATACATCTTTTTGTTAAGACCTATGGTTTGAGGATATTATTCTTCAAGATAATTATGAAGCTCTATACTAGATGGTGAGTAACAAGCAAGGTCCTGTGAGCTCCTAAGCAGTCTAATAATGGAGAATTTATGATGGCTTCGTGTTACAATATGCTCGGTCCCCCATGTTACCAGATAAGGCTCGTTGGGATAACGCTCTTTCAATAAGACGTTCACTCACAACAAGGTGGTTGATTCTTTGAAACAAGTTACTAACGGATCAAAAATTAAAGCATAGTGGATTCCACCTTCCAAGTCTAGCGTATGTGTAATCGGTGATAGGACGTGTTTTTTAATCAGCCTTGCTGAAGTAAATAAATAATATTGAAATACATACCTGGTGCAATGTAGCCATAGGTTCCTGCAGGCCTGGTCCTGTGAGATGTGTCAGTCTTCAGCAGCCTTGCAATTCCAAAATCAGAGATGCAAGGTTCAAAATCTGAGTGGAGCAGAATGTTGTTGCTGGAGATGTCACGATGGACGATTGGTTCCAAGTGATCATGGTGCATGTAGGCTAAGGCATGGGCAACATTTTTTATAATATTCACCCTCTTAGCCCAGTCTAATTCGACAGCTCGTTCATCACAACATAACATGCTTGCCAAGCTTCCCCTTTCAACATACTCGTATACCAAAAACATGTTTTTAACATGCCAACAGAATCCATGTAACTTTACTATACTCCGATGACGAATTTCCAATAATGTTCTGATCTCATTTATGAAACTTTCATGATTGATCATATCATCTCCTTCAGATTGATCAACTTTCTTAACAGCCAAAGTTTGACCTGTTTTAAGGTTTGCCCTGTAAACCGTCCCAAACCCTCCTCTTCCAATGATATACTTGTCCTCGAAATTCTCTGTGGCCTTTATGATATCCTCATAAACAAGTCTTCTATCATAACTCCATATGGAAAACAAGCCCTCATCATTATTCTCTCTTGGGTAGCTTCCTTCTTTCTTAATATGAGATCTACAACATTTGGCATAAATCCAAATGCTAACAAGCACAAGTACACTTGCAACAGAAAAAAGAACTATCTTGAGCACTCGAAGAAATCTTGTTTTCTTTCGATCATTCATGTCTATGAAAGACTTGCAAGGATGTAAGCCTTGTTTGGCTTCTCCACATAGACCATGGTTTCCTTCAAATGCCTCTGGTGGAGCCTGCAAGAACGCTTTGTTGCTTGGTAGAGGACCTTCGAGGTCATTATACGAGAGATCAATTGAGGTCAAACTGACCATTCCATCCAAAGATGAGGGAATTACACCTGCGAGTCTATTATGAGAGAGGTTGAAGTTCATCAGGTTTCTTAGTTTCCCCAACTGTGCGGGTATTTGTCCACTAAGTGCATTCCCGCTAAGGTCTAATGAAATTTGTAGAGATGCTAGATTCCCAATTTGAAATGGAATTGTTCCACTTAACTCATTGTGACTCAGATTCACACTGATTAATATGGCACAACTTCCAAGTTGTTGTGGTATGTCTCCACTAAGATTATTCATTGACAAATCAAGCAATTGTAGCATGACTAACCTTCCTATCTCAGGTGGTATTCTCCCAGAAAATCGGTTGTTGCTCAAGTTCAACTTAGATAGCGATTTCAATGCACCTACTTGTGCAGGAATTTCACCATTCAAAAAATTGGAAGAAAGTTGTAGCTCCTGTAGCTGTGCCATATGCACAATTGATGATGGAATGATACCAGTTAAATGATTGCTAGAGATATCCAAGTGTGTGAGATTGTGACATCCTCCCCAATCTGATGACAGCTCACCAAAGAATTGGTTGTCATTCAAATCAACATATGCTAGGCTTGGAAGAGCTCCAAAAGCTTCTGTTATGTTATACCTGATTTGGTTCCCATTCAATCTCAACCTCCATAAGCTTTTGCAATTTGTTAATCCACTCGGTCCAAGCCCAGAAAACTTGTTGTCCAAAGCAACAAATCTATATAGCCGCCCACCATTGCAGATTTCTGCTGGTATGGATCCTGACATATGATTATTATTTAATTGAAGAATTTGAAGGTTCAAAAGGTTTCCTATTTCAATGGGGATGGGTCCAGTCAAATTGTTTTTATCGAGATACAAATTCTCAAGATTGGACAAATTTCCTATAGAGGCAGGTATTAGACCAGTAAGAGAGTTAGTAGATAACCCTAAATTAGTGAGACGCTTCAAGTTTCCTATTTCTGGAGGGATGGGTCCAGTCAAATTGTTTTCATCAAAGTACAAAGTCACAAGATTGGATAAGTTTCCTATAGAGGCAGGTATTAGACCAGTAAGAGAGTTACTAGATAACTCTAAATCAGTGAGACGCTTCAAGTTTCTTATTTCTGGAGGGATGCGTCCAATCAAATTGTTGTAATAAAAGTACAAAGTCACAAGATTGGATAAGTTTCCTATAGAGGCAGGTATTAGACCAGAAAGAGAATTACTATATAACTCTAAATCAGTGAGACGCTTCAAGTTTCCTATTTCTGGAGGGATGGGTCCAGTCAAATGGTTGTGAGAAAGGTATAATATCTGAAGATTGGACAATTTTCCTATAGAAGCGGGTATTGTACCGGTAAAAAGGTTATCAGACAATTGTAAATCAGTGAGGGTATTGAGGTTTCCTATTATAGGTGGGATGAACCCGGTCAAGTTGTTTCCCAAAAGGTATAGAATGGTGAGATTTGAAAGTTCTCCTATCAAAGTAGGGATGGAACCTACGAGGAAGTTGTTAGAGAGATCTAGTTTTTGCAGGTTCTTGACTTTTCCTATCTCCTCAGGGATTGTTCCAGTGATTTGATTGCCACTTAGTTTAAGGACAGTGAGATTTTTCCAGATGGTGAAAAAGTTGGGAAGCAACTCTCCACCAATCATGTTGTGAGCCATTCGGAGCATAGAAATGTGGGTGAGGTTGGCAAGAGAATGTGGCAGGACACCAGAGAAGTGGTTATTAGACAAGTCGAGGTAGGAGAGACTGGAGAGGCTGCCAATCCCCTCTGGAATCGATCCGGAAAGGTTGTTGCTGCTGAGATTGAAGGCTGTGAGAGTCAAGAAGGCTGAGAAGTTAATGGAATGGAGCGTACCCGTCAGAGTTGTGTTTGAAAGATCGATCTGGACGACGCTCCTTCCATTATCATCGCAGACTATACCGAACCAATTACCACATGGGTCACTATTGGTAGAGTTGATGTGCAGGGACCATGAATTCAGGTTGGGATGGTGAGACTTGAGACTGTCCCTGAAATTGATAAGTGCTTCAGCTTGGGCTCGCAGTTGTTGTGGACGACCCACGTCTTTGGACAGCAAGAGAGTCCAATATTGCATAAAGAAAACTACAAGAGTGAACAATTTCACTCTCCCCATGACTGAGCCACTCAGCAGTCCAAGAACCCCTTCTCACTCGATCTGTGAGTGAGAGTATAAATAGTTGGGGAAGCATTGGTGGGTGGTGCAGATCCATTTGGACCATCATGTGGGTCCATACGAGCCACTCAGCAGTCCCTCTTGTACTTTATTAATTTGGGTCCATACGTGAACTTGTGGCTTACAACTTCCTAGTTGACCTTGACCAAGCCAAACCATTGAAGACTTTTAATGGAGCTCAACCACCATCAACTGCACTATTAAAGCCAAACCATTGAAGACTTGCCAAACAGAGCATTACCATCCACTTAGGACATCAATTGCTCTGAAAAATGTTGTGCGACCAGTCTAAGTGCCGTGGTGTTTGGGATGCCGTCCATCACAAGAACGAACAGCATCAAAAGGACTTCTGAGGTACTACAGATAGGGGTGCCCCTGACCTTATCCTCTTTCACCCTATGTGAGGGTTTCTAATATCACCTAAAATTTATGTCATAGTAATTAACGTGGATGCAATGTGATAAACAACTGGAGTTCGACATGTGAAAAATAAGACACGAGGATACATATCTTTCTAATCTTTTAAACAATAAAAACTAATAAATTTTTGATATTTTAAAGTTTAAGAATATTTTTTATTAATTAACTAAAAATATGAAAGTATTGTTGGTATATACCTATTAAAGTTGTCTCAGCATATAATTGTGTCTGACTTATCACACTAAAAATGTCATGCCACTGTGGCATATCTATCCCAGCGTTACCTGATTAAAATAAGCTGATTATGCACTCATTTATATAAAAATATGACCTACTTTATAGTAATTTTATAGTTATAATCAATGTAATATTGTATTTTATAAAAAACAAATTGATTAATTCTTATTAGTTTTGAAAATGTTAGTAAAGAAGTAAAGTTTTTCAAAATTTAACAAGATTCTCGATGCACATTCTCAATATTATTCATGTATATTCTCAATATTACACACATACTCTCTCTCTCTCTCTTTATATATATATATATATATATATATATATATATATATATATATATATATATATATATATATATATATATATATATATATATATATATTGTTGTAGTATTTGCTCATGCCGACATTACCTACAAATGAGTTTTCTTTTTCATTTATTTGTTTTTTTTGTTGCTTTTCATTTAACTTACCTTACAGACGTGATTTACATGTTTAGTTTAGAAATCGGCTCTTAGATCATCCGATTACAACATCTAGGCACGATAAGACGTTCACTCACGGGATGGTTGATTCCTTGGCAGATCAAAATTTAAAGAAGAAAGGATTTCACCTTAAGTAGATGTATCTTATGTATGTGTAGTGAGGATAATATTGTGCATCTATTTTGTTATTCAATGGTATGTGACATTTTTCATCCAATGAGCTAGGTAGGCTGAAAAGTTTAAGGCAATTAATTACTTATTGCTCAACTTATAAAGAAAAAAAGGTAAGAAATTGAGCTTTGCTTGGAGATGTTAGTTGTTCATTACATGGTGATGCATTTGGATTGTAAGGAATAATAGGGACTTCAAAGAAGATTTTCGTTCAGTCATGCAAGTTGAAAATCGTATTAAATGGGAACTTAAAGTGGCTTTCAAATTGAAATTGGTTTTTTTTTCAAAGTCTGGGATTGCTTTCTGTGTATAAATGTTCTGATCAAATTTAGCTTGTTCTTATGAAGAGTGATTCCTCATCACTCTTTCTTTGTGTGCGCTACTTTCAATCAATATAAATCTCATATTTTTCTTAAAGAAAAAAAATTATAGATTTTCTGAAAAATACGACACAAGGAGATAAAAGTTTTTAATTACCAAATTAAAAAAGAATGTGGTATTGTCTTTACCAAATTAAAAAAGAAAAAAAATATATATATATATATATATATATATATATATATATATATATATATATATATATATATATATATATATATATATATATATATATATATATATATATATATATATATATATATATATACAGAGAGAGAGAGAGAGAGATGAGCTTGGACCACCCAGCCTTTACCCTGCTGATTGGATCAACATCTATAAAATATTTAATCAATAGTATGAAAAGAATAACAAATAGCCAATAAATAAAGAATTGGTACAAAATCAAAGAACTTGTTTGAGTACGCCCATAAGAATCAATGAAAAAAACCACCAACAAAATTAAGAAACATGAAAACTGCTTGATCCTAGACACAAATATGTAATCCCAAGAAGGAAACTAGAATAATACCTAATTGTCCATGGGCTTCTATGTTTGAGACGAAGGCCAATCATAAACTTAAAATAAACTTGATATTGAGCATTATAAATCAATGAGACTCTACCGGCCGAATCCATTTTCCCTTCTTATCATACTTCATTTTCCCTTTTTCCATCGTATTCCTACCCAAGATATAAAAAGACAATTTAAGGGATTTAATTTTTTGCATCATTCATTAAAAAAATCAGATTAAAATGCAAAACCCCTAAAAAATATTTTTGATTTAGGAAACCCTAACTCCATTTTCCCTTAAAAGATCCCAAGCACTAACCCGATTTAGCAAACCCAAAACCCCCAAGGGGTTCTCACTTTTTTAACAGAACCCCTGTGAAATCAGAACCCCAACTTCACTTTCTCAGTCAAGGGGTTATGTTTTTTTAAGAGTTTTGGGAGTAACCCTAGAGAGAGAGAGAGAGCAACGGATGCACTTGACGCGGGTGGGGGAGGAGATGCGATTCTGGCGTGGGAGGATGCAAGGTTCAGTAGAGAGAGAGAGAGAGAGAGAGAGAGAGAGAGAGAGAAGGGGGCTTAAGCAAGAGTGACAGAGAAGACGATACAGGAGAATCAAGAGCGGGGTCCGATGGGTTTTCTTAAGAGGGAACGAAAAGGAAAAGGGAGGTTGCCCCCCGCGAATCTGGTATATAAAAATGGCTTTATTGATGCAAATTTGAGATGCACCAGTAAAAATACATTTTAAGCAGTACAAATTGGAGATGAGCAAGTAAAAATATACTTTTACTAGCGCAAATTTGAACTCGTCAGTAAAACACGGTTTTTATGGCCTAGCACTAGAAAATTTAGTTTTCACTTGTGCAATAAACAATACAACAACAACAAACAACAACAACTACGCCTTCATCCCAAAACAATTGGGGTCAGCGATATGAACCAAAAAAGAAATTCATTTTGGGTCTTCCACATGAATCCTTTTCCTCCAATCATTTCTATCCAACGCCATGTCCTCGGTGAGGTTCAAAGCATTCATATCCTTTCCTATCATCTCCATCCAAGTCTTCCTAGGCCTACCCCGACCTCTTTTAACTAATATATTTTCCCATTTCTCCAACCTTCTAACTGGAGCATCATTAGGCCTTCGCCGAATATGTCCAAACCACCGTAAACGATTCTCTCGCATCTTATTTTCAATGGGTGCAACACCTACCTTCTTACGTATCTCTTCGTTCCGAATCTTATCTTTTATTGTATTTCCACACATCCATCTAAGCATCCGCATCTCAGCTACACTCATTTTTTGAATATGATGTCTCTTGGCAGCCCAACATTCCGTACCATATAGTAAAGCGGGTCTAATAGTCGTCCTATAAAACTTTCCCTTCAACCGCAATGGCATTCTACGATCGCACAGCACTCCAGTAGCACTTTTCCATTTCATCCACCCAACCTTTATCCTATGATTTACATCTCCATCAATTTCTCCATACTTTTGAATGATGGATCCCAAATATTTGAAATAATCATTCACCGGTATATCTTGCTCACCAAGCTTCACTACACTCCCATCACTACTTCGTTGCTTACTAAACCGACATTCCATATATTCAGTCTTACTCTTACTCAACTTAAAACCTCTAGCTTCCAATGTCTGTCTCCATAATTCTAACTTAGCATTAACCCCAGCTCTAGACTCATCAATCAAAACAATATCATCAGCAAACAACATACACCACGGTACATTTTCTTGAATTGATCTCGTAAGCTCATCCATCACTATCGCAAATAGGAAAGGGCTTAAAGCAGATCCTTGATGTAACCCAACCGTTATCGGAAAATTGGTTGTCACCCCTCCACAAGTGCGGACATTGGTTACTACTCCTTCATACATATCTTTAATTATACTAATGTACTTGAGAGAAACACCTTTCTTCATCATTGTCCACCAGAGAACGTCCCTAGGTACTCTATCGTATGCCTTCTCTAAATCAATAAAAACCATATGCAAATCTTTGTTCCTCTCTCTATATCTTTCAATAAGTTGTCTAAGAAGATGTATAGCTTCCATAGTTGATCTTCCAGGCATAAAACCAAATTGATTCTCCGATATCATGACAACCTTCCTCAACCTAGACTCAATCACCCTCTCCCAAAGTTTCATAGTATGACTCATGAGTTTTATACCATTGTGCAATAAACAATGCGCCAGTAAATCTCTAATAATTTGAGTTAAAATGCAAATTTGAAGAAACGTCTATATTGTGACTTTTGATCAGGTAAACCTGGTTTATTGAGTGGGAATGGAAGCTGATGGAGCTCCAAATATCTTAACCCCTCTTCACCATGCGCTTTAGGGGGCGTTTGAATCCTGCATTGGTGCATCCTGTGAACATAGAAACACCAAACTAAACAGTTTTGGATAAATAGAATATCTAATCAGAATCCATACTAGCATGAGCATCCTATGACAATATCATATTACTGCCTACTTCATTTAGAGTGCTCAGCAGAAGTAAAATTTTGGACCATGCAATCTGACAGCAGATCTCATCTTATCATATGGATTATGATGTTTCATTCCTAAGCCAAATAAAAGTATGAAACTATGCTTCATTCTCTCTTTTTCTTTTTCTTTTTCTTTTTCTTTTTCTTTTTCCTTTTATATATATATATATATATATATATAGGAAAATGCGTCGGTGTTAAACCCATTTAGTGCTAAACTGTGTGCTAAATGGGGTTTTCAGGCTTCTCCAGTGCTTTTTATGCGGTTCCGACCTCATAAATGTGTTGAGCATGATTATTTTACTAAGAATCTACACCTAGATCATGTGTTTTTTATGAAAAAAACGATGTTTGTAGCTTCAAAATTTTACAAAAAATATCAGAATAGATTGTGGATGAACGGTATCTGAGGCATATTACTGTAAGAGCTGCGTCTGACATGATACGCTCTCAACAGATTGAGTGTATCATGTCATAGGCATATCTGACCATAATCCATTAGTGTTGCCTCTAACACTGTCCATTCATAGAAGGAAAGGCCTCCCAAACACATGGTTTTCGGATTGATTTCAGCCGTTTAATTTTTTTTTATCTAGATCTCATTATCTAGACTATAAAAAACTTGTGGGGCCCATCTAAGATAAAAAGAATACATCCATGCTGTTTTGGGCTGCACTAACCTTTGACCTGAATCACACTCCAAAAGATTTATGAATCTCAATGTACTTTTCAATAATAGGTAAGCACATGTTTGAGTTTATGTTTGTAAAACCACATATTTTGAGACCCAAGGAGTTTGGTGTAGTGGAATGGGGCCTAGACTGTTAGATGAACAGTCTAGGTTCAAATCTCATGGGCATCACCCCCGCGTAAGCTGAAGCTTGGTGACTCTCTGGGGTCAAGGGGTAAGCCCTCAGAGTTTTACGCCAACATGGATAGAGACCCTAGTACAGCAGGCTCAGCCAGCATGGCTAGGTCTCCTTGCCTGGGGCAGTAATTCCTACGAGTAAAATTTAAAAAAAAAAAAACATATTTTGTATGGGTGCCCAAACCAAAAGCAAGATTAGGTGATATCGTAAGTCGACCTGGGATTAGTAGATCAACCATGTGGTCTGGTGCTGCGCTAAGCAAACAGAGAGGCTATATTGACTCTGTGTTAGCTCATCTAGCAAACAGGCTCAGCGATAAGAAGGTTTCCTCCTACTCAGAGTTCCAGTCTTTATGTGAATGATTCCTTCCACAAAGTGAAGCAGGAGACTCCTTGGGGTTAAGGGAGTGCTCCTACAGTTTTACTTTGTTGGTTAAGGCATTCTAGGTGCAGTTTTGTCATGTAATGAAAAAGAAATTAATAATGACTAGATTGTGGTCCTAGCAGCTTGTATACAAGACGAGAAGCTCATTGTTTAGCTCGGCTTTGCTCAAAATTTAAGCTCGGTGAGCTGGGCTATGAGCCGTTTGGCTTAGGTAAAATGAGTCGAGCATGAATATGGCAAGCTCGACTTAGCTTGATTCGTTTTACATGAAACATACACACACACACACACACACACATATATATATATATATATACATCAATGCTAAATGAACATGCTAAATAGTTTGTTTTGCTTTTTCGTTGTTTTGACCCCATAAATGTGTTGGGTATAGTAGATTTATTGGCAATCCACACCTTGATCATGTGTTTTTAATAAAAAAAAATTATTTGGAACCTCTACTGGAACGTTTATTTTTAGAACATTATAAAACCCACCCATGTGTCAGAATCGAATGCTTCAATTGCTGATCACTATAAAATCAAGTACATACATGACATCTGTATGGTCAGAATTTAAAAAAAAAATAAAAAACCTAAAAAACAATTTGGCATGTTTCATTTGGCATCATACATATTGTAAGACCCGCGATTTTTCTGAGAAAACTTTAATTCATTATGTGAATTCGGAGATAAATAATTTTGTATGGTTACGAGGATTTTCGCGCGCGCGCACACACACACACACACACACACACACACACACATATATATATATATATATATATATATATATATATATATATATATATATTCAATTGATTTTAGAACCTTGAATTTTTTAATATTTGATTTTATTAAAAGAGTTTTTCTTTTTTCAAATGTTTGTGAATAATAGGAACTTAGGAAATTCATTTAAACCTTAAGTGTGATTTCAAAAAAAAAATAACAAATTAGAAATGATACATTCAAAGGTTAAAAGCATAACTTCAAAAAGAAAAATGAAATGAAAAATGATGAGGTTTTTGAAAAGAGTCAAAACAGAATTTTACAAAATCAATGGGAGGTTTTCTAAAATTTTGAAAAGGGGTTTGGTTTTTGGGAATTTAAGAAGTGGTTGGCATGACGCCAACGTTAGCATGGGTTCAGCCCATGCTACTTCAAAAAAAAATATTGATTAAAAAAAAAGGGTGATTTTGAAAAGTCAAAAAAGCAAAGACATGAGCCCCAAAATTTAGGAGGATTTTAAGGAGAGTAGTTGGTACTCTTGAAAGGGAAGTTGTCAGCATTTAAGGAAGGGGCCTTTTCAAAGTCATAGGATGAGGGTTTTAGGTGGGGTGTGAGCTTGGAGAGCCCTCCATCTCACCCTCCAATCTTCATCCCTTCATCTCCCTCTCAACTCTATAAGAGCCCGAGAAAAGGGAGGAGAGAGAAAACTCTTCTCTCCTTCTCTACTCTTTCTCTCTCACTCTTTCTCTCTATCTCCCTCCACTGAATTTCTCTAAGGGTGAGTGTGTGTGAGTGTGTGGTGGAACCCCAGCCCAAGCAAGCCTTCTCCTACCTCAACCCATCCCAAGGTGAGATCCTTTATCCTACATTATCGTTTTTGAAGGTTTGGCTTTCGGTTTGGCTATGAATCCCCAAAAACCGACTTACATTTATTTTAAGCAAGTGGTTTTTGTGATGGATTAGGAGCTATGCATGCTCTTCTTTACATGAGAAATGGTTTGTTCAGTAGTTTCCTTCTTCCTTTTTGTTATTTTGGTTTGGCTATTTTTCTAGATTTTCGCATTTCGGATGGGTTTCGGGTGTATGAATGCATGGTCAGGCTGGGCTCCCTTGCAGCCCAGCCTAGGCATCATTTCCTTCTCGTTTGGGTCACCATGGTCCTTGTTGCAGCAACTGCACCTACTGCAGCCATGACCCAGGCTGACCTAGAGATGGTCAACTCAGGCCATGCATGCTCTCCCTCTTGTTGGGCCCTTGACCGAGCCACCGCAGCACCCTAGCCCGGGGCCTGTTGTGGCTCTCTTCTGCTCCAGCCTGGCTGATCTGAACCACCCTGGGTTCAGATCTGTCAGGGTGTCCCTAACCGAGCAGGGACTCGATTGGGGCACCCCCTTTGGTTTCCTTGCAAAACAAAGCAACCAGGTGCAGGCTGCACCCGGGTTTTTGAGGTTGGCGCATACCTTGAGCGCAGGTTGTGGCTTGCAACCCTGGTCTGAACCCCCTTGGTTCAAACCAGGGTCACCTCTGATTCAGCTGGGTCTGGTCCCTCAATGACCTGACCATGGTGGCTCGGCTCAGCCCACCTGGCGCATGCACCAGTCGTGCACCCACCTTGGCGCAGCAACGGGGTGTGGTTGCACCTCAGGCGGCCTGACTGGCCCTATTGCAACCCTTAGACAGGGCTACACCCAGCTGCAGCACCCGGTCTTAGCCTTGTTGGGCTCAGACCTAGGTTCGCTCAGACCACGTAAGGTCTGGTCCGAAGGACCAGAGCCTATGGTCTGGGCACCAACCTGCTGGAACACCTCCAGCCGGTTCCTCTCTTACGGCACCCACCTGGTCTGAACCACCCCGGGTTCAGACTAGGGTTTGGGTGAGCCCAGCTGGGCCTGGTCCCACTTGGACCAGATCTGTAGGAGCTCAGCCAACCGGCTGCAGCCCCTCCTTCTTTGCCGCCAACCTATAAAGCAAAAAAAAAAAGTAGAGCAAGTTGGGCGTTTCATGCCCCGTGTGCTTGCTGTCCAGCAAGTACTGAATAGACACCTTGCACATGCTATGCATGTTCAGTGGGTTGTTGGTCTCCTTGGTCGCAGTTTGCACCTCATTTGGTTGGCAACTCGGTTGCCCCATTGCTTGTCACATTCGGCAGGCAGCATTCGGCTGAATGTGCATGTTGGCCCAGAGCAACCCCCGTGACCTCCTTGTTGTCCCGTCATGGCAGCGAGATGGTGAGCATAGTAGTGAGCAGTGTGCTGCCCATCCGGTGCGTTCTCTCTTTCCTTCGTTTTAGCTTTTGGCCGCGTTCACCAAAAACCCAAGAATTTGCATAGTTAATTCCCGCAAGTGCGGCAACCAACTTTAGAAATGCTAATGTAATCCTCATACGTATGATAAGATTCAAAATTTCATACATCAACACTTGTGTGTGTTGTTGTCATAAATTCTTTATGTGAATGATCACGCTATGCAAATTTTCCTATGTGTTAAATGTGTTTACTTGGAATTTACCTCACAAAGTATTCGATAAAACTGTCTTATCTTGACATATATGCAATCATGGATAAGTTACGCATTGTTGAATATTGTATTGCTTATGAATGATGAATGATACACTCACTTGCATATTTTCACGTGTTGTAAGTGTTTACATAAGTATGCGTAAGTGCCATTGCTTATGTTTTCGATACTTGCGCGAAAGAATGAAACTATGTGTAGTATAGCTTCGCATGTGCACGTTGGCACATCCTAACACTTGTACTATCCATTTTGTACCTCGAGTGTTATACTTTAGTCTCGTGCTTGATATATTGAAGAATGCACCATGTTCACACTACACACTCGATGTAACGGATGGTTATGACTTGAACACCATAGGGTATTAACAAAACACCTGTTGAGGTTTTTTCGACTCTACTGGAGTCTTTGGACAATGGCCTCATGTTCGTGAGAGAGCTCATGTATTGTGATACTCTAGAAATGAAAATGAAAAATGGTATTGTATCGCCTTCACCGACGATGTGTTCTTTCTATGGCCGTGTGAGGCTGAGCACGTGAATGGGCAGGTCAAGTCCTCGTTTGCGTACCCTGTGAGGACCATGAGGCATATACACCTCGGAAGGATGTGTGATTGCCAAACCAACCTAATAAAGATAAACTGTCGTGCCCCATTCACAAAACGGTTCACCTTAGAGAGGGTGGATGGTACAGCCCTGAGTGACAAGTCGTTATTATGACACATTTGTAGGAGCTGAAGCATTTTTTGACCTCCAGTCACTCAGAGATAGGGAGGTTGAGGTTACTTTTTTAGGACCTTTACTACTGCAGTAGTGAGGATTGCAATCAATTACCAATGCGAGGTTCATTCGCGTACCCGAATGAGTAATCAGAAGAACATAAGTACTAATCAATCATATACTAACTTACTTTGTTAGTTGTTTTGCTTGCTTACGTTAATATTGTTGTTGTACTCGTTATTCCTTAGTTGCTCGTTCAGTAGCTGCCTTGCTGAGTTTTCTTGTTTTGTTGATGTAGCCTGTTGCACTTGTTACTTTCGTTGTTGCTTAGACCTGTAGCACGTGCACTTACCTGACACATGCACATATACTTGTTAATGTGCATGTTTCCATGTTATATATTTTTTCTTTAAAATGGTATTGTATGGATGTTTTATCTCACCAACTCGCAAGAGTACTGACCCCATTTCATGGGGATACAAGTGATGAATAGGTTCAGATGTGATGCGACGGTGCACAATTGGAGGCTTGGGTCCCACACTTAGTCTGCTGATCCTGGCTTTTTCTTTTGGGGTTTTGAGGAGATTTTTCCTCTTGTTTTGAGAGACTATTGAGATGTTGTATTTGTCTTCTTTATAATTTTGAAACTATTTGACATTGTACATTTTGGAATATGGTTTTGTTGTATGTATCACTTTTGTGGCTCGCTCAGACTTGCGGCCTTTGTCTTTGCCTTTGCTTACCCCGTCTTCTTTTTGTATTTTCGTTGTGTGATTTAAAACTATAATTCAAAAAAAAATGCTCAAAAACCAAAGGTTTTTCAAGGTTGGGGTTTGAGGGGTCATAGAGATTGATATCCGAGCAGTGTTAAGTGTGGTTCAAGACTTCAGCGTGCATCATCCATCGCACTGTAAGTATAACCTGATTTGCCCTCCTCAGATTTCTTACAGGCCACTCCTGCTTTTGTGTCAAATGCATGATTTATGAGGGCAGATCAGGTCATACTAAATATAACCAATCAATCCACACGGCACATCTCACTTGAGAATTGTGAGAGTGGGGCCCATGCACCACTATAAAGTGCGATGTGCGGCGTTGATTGAATATCATGGATGAATGGATTGGTTATGTTCAGCATGATCTGATCTGCCCTCGCAACTTCGGTGTTGGAGATACCAAGCCCATACTGCTAGAGTAGAGACTACAAATTATCAGTGAAACCTACAGTATATATTCATTTCTAGAATGATCATTGAAGAATGGGAATTAGATGAAAAAGAGGAAGATTAGGAGTCAAAAGGCAGTGTTGACGGTGGTGGAATTAGGAACCTTCTCGGATTTTTACTTTCACATGGTTTGATGCTGTCAATAATAGATTTATAAGAATAAAAAAAAGGGGATCAAGTGAAGATAAAGAGAAGAAAAAGGCAAGGGAATAGAAGAAAGTAAGAAAAAAAGAGGCATATCTGTTGGGCATAACAAAAAGAAAGTTGTATTTTCCTGCTGGAAAGAGATTTCTTTCACGCCGACACAGGAAAGCGATACCATACCAGTCGACATACGGTCCCACAGAAGATCAAGTTGGTTAGTTCATATTTTTTAAGTCGGCCCACACGAATATGCCAGCAGCAGAACGTGGAGTATATAAGAGATGATGAATGATAACTCATGCAAGCCATACTTGTGAGCCCTTCCCCATCCTTCCAAAAATGCCTCGTTCTGATCCGAAACAGGGAGAACAAAAGGAAACACCCCCACCAGGTCCAACATCTCTCTCTCTCTCTCTCTCTCTCTCTCTCTCTAAGAAAATTTGTAGCTCTTAGACAGTTTTTTGTCTTGAATAAAAGCTTAGTTGTGGGTGTTTTTTCCTTAATCCGAAGCCGTAGATGTCTTGTATCATTATTTGTTTACAAAAAACCATGCTTTGGATCGGATCAGCCTTAATAAGAAAATTTGAATTTTATTGGAATTGTATTGGCTAAATCTTAGTGTGAGCTATTGATTTTTCATCCCTCTGAAAACACATGTATACATGAAATATGCTTACTCTAATGTAGACATTCTGCCAAGTAAGCTATATACAAAGTGCATCTATAAGCTCAGATTAAGCAAATAGGCTAAAGTTTGCCTTTGAAGCCATTTAGGACTGTTCTTGAAACAAGACTGTATGTGTATTCTTCCGAACATTGTTTATCTGTTCTTTTTTTTTGAAAGAAACATTGTTTTTCTGTTCAGGGTACCCTCAAGGTAATCCTCCTACAAAAAAGACTAGGTGCCCACGAACAGCAAAGAAAGGAGAGAGGGGATGCATCGAAGGATGGTAAGCAGCAGCACTATTATCAATATTATTGCTACATGAGACACCCACCCGGGTCGCCCCAGTGGCAGCGGGCCTGGGGAGAAGGTGTTGACCCCTTCGTCCCAGGTTCGAATCCCACTGGGTGTGCTGGTACCTTTAACTGGCGGGCTCTACAAGAGCTTGGGTGTCCGTGACCCCATCCAGGGCTTACCTCGCAAGGAGACAGGCCTATTAAGTGACCTGGTTCTTCGCGAGGGTTCCTCGTCATAAAAAAAAAAAAAGATATTACTAGATGAGTAGTTAACCTTCTTCTTTTTTATTTATTTTCTTGGTGATGTTTGTACTTTATGCTATGTAGCTAATATTTTTGTGGCATGACATGCAGCTTGGCAGGGCTTTGCTGCTGCTGGATTTGCGAGGAGTGCTGCTAGTGACGGAGGAAAGCAGCCGAAGCATCACCACCTTGAAATTATCACTGCTACTATGTAGTTAACGATAAATTGGACGATATGTATGTTTTAAGCTCGTGGCTTTGAATGGCAATGGGATGTTTGTGTAAGTTATAAGTTTGAATCATAAATAAAGTGGCTGTCGTTTTCTTGTAAGAAATACCAACTTTTATGTTTCTCAAAATTTTATCAGAAAAATAAAAATTCTGAAAAAATATAATAATGAATAAAGATAAAATTTAATTTTCCCTGGATATTGCCAATGAAAACCTAAATATCACGATAAAAAAGATGGTTGTGATTGGGGTCTTTGCCGGGCATAAAGCCAATGCCCATGGTGCGAGCTCCTGTATTGCGGAGTACCTGCATACTTGCCATATATGTCATACTTTGACATTATGTTTCATTTTTTTAATTAAAATATCATGATATTTACAAAATATCGCAATACTTTGAGCATAAGTGGTAACGACTCATGCGACCTAAACTTGAGTTGAGTTTGAAAACTAGGCCCAAGCTTAAACCAATATGATTCATTATGTTATATGGGATCAGGTAGAACTGGGTGCAAACCAATTAAGCAGGCACAATTGATCCAGGACTTACATTTTCATACCCAAAAAATACACATCTAGTCACAAGTTCACATGCAATGATAAAAAATAGTGGGACCTTCTCCAAGACGACTATATATGCAGCCAAGCTTGGCTAGGTCAAGACCATGCTGCACTAAACTAGGCTAGGTGAATCAACTGAGATATGTCCATAAATGACTTTTAACTATATTTATACTCCTAATTAATATGCCGATCATTTTTTTTCATTTTCCAAACACCCTCAATTTTTTTTTCAAACACCTCAAAACTTTTGGCCTTGGTTAAGCAAATAACCCCATGCAATAACTACCATTAAACTTGTAATCTCGCCACTACGAAAAATAAGTCTCTTTTCTCAACTCTCTTGTTCATCCTCCAAACTAAGGGTGTCAACGGCTCGGGTTTACCCAGACCCAACCCGTACCAAACCCTATAGGGTCTGGGTATGGTATAAATAAGAAGACACAATTAAGACCCGGGTCTGAACCCGAAGGTCCGATTAATACATGGATCCGTGTATAGTTTGTGAAATTTTATACCCGACCAGGGCCTGACCTGACCTGCAATTTTTCAATGTAAAAATGATAAACAATAATATTTCATCAGGTATGGCCCAGGTCTGATTCATGTAGTTTTTATCGGGTATGATTTTTCTTATGGTGGGTCCTATTAGATCCGGGTCCGGACTTGATACCATACCCAAAAATCGGGGCCAAGTCTGGTTCCGCCTGGATCCGCACCAAACCCGACCGGTTGACACCCCTACTCCAAACCAAAAAGACTCTGTCAGTGGGGAGCACATTCAGTGAAAAGTAATCGGCCAAACCACTGACTGCCACCTCCCTCACCACCTTCTCCCTTCAAAAGAGGGTCCCACACCTCCCCACTCATTCAAAAGGACAGAGTCCCTTGCAAAGTACTCGGTTCGCAACCAATGTGTCACAATAGTTACGTATCGGCCAAAAATTGGCCAATTCTTATCGTATCGGCCAAAAAATTGATACGAAACCGATTCAGATTATTTTAACATTTTAAAAAAAAATGGTTTACATTATTTTTAATATTTTGTGATATGTGTCTTGATTCAGTTCGATTCAGTTCAAAATCAGAATTGGCTGATTCCCTGAATCATTTTGAAAATCCACTCGATTCCAAACACCTCTTACTCATCCTTGTCCTGCCTTATTCATCTCAAATTATAAAAACTATTGGCAGATAGAGGCTTTGTCATGGGCTAGTTTAATTAAAAGAAATTTGCACAAACTATTTACTATAGTTTTATACCTTTCTTCTAAATAGTTTTTTTTTTTCAATGACTAATATTAACTCCCCTTAAATTAATGTAAGGCATGGTGGTTGTGGGGCCCACCTGGGGTTTTCCTCCCTTCGGCGAGGGATCCTTGTCATAAAAAAAAAGTTAATTAATGTTGGTGGTAGAGAAATGGGGAAAATTACCTCAGTGATAAAGTTTGGGAGCTATTTGAAAAGTATGAAAGCTATGGTAGGTATATTATTCTTGATAAAAAACAAATTGGTGGGTAATTGAAAAATTACCATTTTTAAGACCATGGCGTATTCGTGTTGCGTATCAAAATTTATCTGAACATGTTAAGGAGGTCTCATATGAAGGAATGTTGTGGCAGGAATCCATTTGTAACTTTATCTCATCATCCTCATCTTTCCATGTGAAAGTCTTTGAGGCTAGGAGGATGTTTTGTACTTGTGGTTGTCCTTTTATTAGGTATTCTTGTTGATATATATATATATATATATATATATATATATATATATATATATATATATATATATATATATATATATTTATTTATTTATTTATTTATTTATTTATTGGTGATTCTCAACCATGATACCTTATGGTGGTATACACTCTTGTTTGTATGAATTTAACCACCAAATGGTAAATCTAACCCTCCATATGTGTTCAGTATGATGTATTTAATATGTTAGAAGGTTTTATCATGTCTAATACACTATCAGATTCATTTTTTAAATGGTTAAAAATCAATAGCACACTGTTCATGAAAATAGGGGTGGTTTAAAAATGGTATAAAACACCCTGTTTGAGTCAACTTTAACACATGAAAATAGCAAATAGGGCATGCTAAACATCATCCAGTATATATATATATATATATATATATATATATATATATATATATATATAATGGTACTGAAAACACTTGATTTACATATATCTAAGCTCCAAAACCAAAATCTAACCATGGGATCATGTTAAGCATATTATATTTAATATTTTCATGTGTTAAAAGTTGACTCCAATATGACGTTTTATATCATTTTTAAATTACTTTTATTTTCAGGAATTGTGAGCTGTTGATTTTCACTGTTGCAAAAATAAAATCTTATGGTATATTAAATATGATAAAACCTTCTAATATACTAAATAATCCTTGTTAAACACATGCACGTTCAGATTTATCATTTGATGGCTACCACCAACTTAACAAGAGTATCTACCACCATATGGCTTCATGTACAAAACCATCGTGTGTGTGTGTATATATATATATATAGGGGTGGCAATTTCTGACACGACCCGCCAACCCGCCTCTTAGGCGGGTTCGGGTTGGGCTTAAGCCAACCCGTTTAATAAACGGGTCGACCCGTGTAACCCGTTTATTAAACATGTCGGGTTCGGGTTGGGGGTATGCCAACCCGCCAACCCGTTTAATAAACGGGTTAGGCGGGTGGGTCGACCCGCCAACCCGGCTCCCAACCCGCCAACCCGTCAACCCACCAACCCGACCCGCCAACCTGCCAACCCGATCCGTCAACCCGCCAACCTGAAAACCTGTTTACCCGACCCAACCCATTTATTAAATGGGTTGGCGGGTCGTGTCGGGTTACCCGTTTATTAAACGGGTCGGGTTCGTGTTTGCCACAGCCGACCCGTTTAATAAACGGGTCGGGTTCGGGTTGAGGTATGCTGACACGCCAACCCGACCCGCCAACCCGACCCGATTGCCACCCCTATATATATATATATATATATATATATACATGAAAGGGGTTATCATTGAACCCCCTTTGGGGTAGAATGAGTTGAGACTCTCGATGAGTATTTGATTTGCACCGTGCTAAAGGTTGTTTTTCTGCCTGCTTAATGTGCACACATCGGATGTATGGTCAAACATCATGATTTTTTTATATTTAGATGTGTTTTTTAAAGTGCTAAAAATCAACAGCACACAATACTTTGTATTGTAAAAATTTAAATAAATTGTGAGTCGTCCATTTTTCACATTTTGAAAAACATGTTTAGATATTATGAAATCTTTGTGTAAAGCATATTTCTTAAAAAAATAAATTATAAAAACATATGTATAAGATTTGATCGATGCAACACTCAAACATTGAAGAAGAAAAGACTTTCAATTAGATTTTAGACCTTTCTTTGGTTGGGCAGTTTCCCAACTCCCTACTATATAGATATGTATATAATATTTTTTCACTATTCTTATTCTTGTGCCCCCCCCCCATGTCTGATATACCAAAGAATAAGAAAAGTGAAAAAATAGTTTTTTTTGTCATATATAAACATATATGTTATTAATTTAATTAATTATACTTTTTATTTATTTATTAACTTTTTCTTAATTGACCACTGACCAGCTTAGTTTCCAGCCTCTCAACCACTGGTCCCTCTTATCTGCCAGGTTGAGCAAAGGGGTGCCCCACTACCAACTGATTAAATGTACAAGTGAGCATGCTCTTTTTGGCCGTGTTAGATCACTTCCCACATTTGGAGAGAGAGAGAGAGATCGGAACCCCGTAAAGCCCTCAAAACCAGAGTCCGCGGATGTGGTTCTAAACAACAACAACAACTACGCCTTCATCCCAAAACAATTGGGGTCGGCGATATGAACCAACAAAGAAAATCATTCTGGGTCTTCCACATGAATCCTTCTTCTCCATTCATTTCTATCCAATGCCATGTCCTCGGTGAGGTTCAAAGCATTCATATCCTTTCCTATCACCTTCATCCATGTCTTCCTAGGCCTACCCCCGACCTCTTTTAACTAATATATTTTTCCATTTCTCCATCCTTCTAACTGGAGCATCATTAGGCCTTCGTCGAATATGTCCAAAGCACCGTAAACGATTCTCTCTCATCTTATTTTCAATGGGTGCAACGCCTACCTCCTTACGTATCTCCTCGTTCCGAATCTTATCTTTTATTGTATTTCCACATATTCATCTCAGCATACGCATCTCAGTTACACTCATTTTTTGAATATAATGTCTCTTGGTAGCCCAACATTTCGTACCATATAGTAAAGCAGGACTAATAGTCGTCCTATAAAACTTTCCCTTCAACCGCAATGGCATTCTACAATCGCACAACACTCCAGTTGCACTCTTCCATTTCATCCACCCAACCTTTATCCTATGATTTACATCTCCATCAATTTCTCCGTACTTTTGAATGATAGTCCGCAGATGTGGTTCTAGGGTTCTCAAAAAAAAATGTCCAACTAATATATCGAAAATCAAAGGAGAAAAAATAATAGATCACTAAGAAACTAGGAAACTCTTATTCAGCCTTGCAAAAGTTCACAGCCTCCACAAAATGCTTTGTGAGATTTATTATAAGTTTTGCATCAGTGGCAACCTAATACTACCCTTCCAGGAGCAAAAGTGACTCTCAAAACATAACACAATTATGTAATGCAGTTACATGTAAAAACCAGTTTTCTGTATAAGCAGCTCAACTTGAAAAAGAGAGATACCACAGAGTTTGGTTACTTTAGGAGAGACACGCTGATAGCTGGATAAACTTTTGTGACTGCCTACTAGACTGCAACTTAAGAGCTAACACTTGGACGCCCGCACTCACACCGCCATTGTGACTGTTTCCATGCTCGAAAAAAGAACCCCCAAATCCATCAATGATTTCTTAAGCAGTGAGAGCTAGTGCAATCCTAGATGTGGTTATTTAAGATATACAGCAGTTTGTATAAAAATGCCTGAACTTTCAAAAGCATATCCAATGGGGAATCAGTTCTTAAGCTTGCATTATCCTTGAACAAAGATTGTGAAGATCATTGTGACATGACCATCTATGATAGAGAAAACAGTTTTTAAAGTTCAGTCACATTCATTGCAATAAGGAGCAGATAGGGAAACAAAACGATTCAGAGATAATAAATATGAAATGAAGAATCTGCCATTTGGTTGATTACTTATTCATTAAAGTAAAGACATCTATTAAGAAACCCCAAAATTTTTCATAAAGACATCTATAAAGAAAACCCAAAACTTTCATCACTACAGAATCCATGAATTATGAAACCCCATGAGCATACCTTCATCCATCTTCCCACCGACAAAGCTAAAGTAGATTTCCTACTAAAAATCAAGCCATTCTTTGAAGTAAACACAGGTTTTAGGCGAAATGACCCCATCAGGCGTGCACTCATGAATCACCGGACAAATCCCACAAGGAACCGATACGAATGGCGAGTGCTCGGGGGCCCCTTTCTCGCAGAACCTATAGCAAACCTTCCTCACCGGTACCCCCGAGAAGATCCCCTTCCCCGTACTCACAACCTCCTCGACATTCCTCTCCAGAACCAGAGCGTCAATCACCTGCTTGATCTCTGTCGCCTGAAACTCGATATTTATCAGCCCCGACTTCCTGATGAAGTTCGTGATCGACTCAAGCATCGAAACCTTCTCCTTGGCAATGAATTTCAAGCAAACCGTCTTAAGATTCGCGATGAGCTCATTGTCGAAAGTCTTGCCCGTGTACCACACCCCACCGCTGACTTCCTTTGAGGGCTCCAATTCGAACAACATGTACATCTTCCTGTTGGAATTCTGAATATCATTCACCACCTTTATCTTCTTGTGCTGGATGAGAGAATTGAGGGGTTTCTTCAGCTGGTTGTCGTTCAAGCTGGTTTTCGCCTTGATGTCTCTGCTCCAGATGCCAGCATTGCCACTCTCCTTAATCGCCTCATAGACTTGGAGCTCGACATCGGATAGCACGCCGGGGCCTTTTGATCCCCTCCCTCGACCTGAAGCTGCCGGTGGACGCCCCATCTGAATTCACTATCAATAAGAACTATATGAACCCTACCACCGAAAGTTTAGGGTTTATAAAGATATGGGGCTTTCTCTTTTGTGAGTGTCCTCTAAAGTTTGTGGATATCATGGAAAGGCGTTCCTCTTTGGTTTCTGGGTATGATTATGGTTAGCGATCACCCAATTCATCGAATGGGACCAATTTGTTGCAGGACGCCTGAATCATGAAACTAGGGTTTTCTTATTCGACGCTGCAGATGGGAACCCCGTAAAGGCCTCGAAAATCAGAGTCACCTCCTCTCTGTGACTGCATTAAAAAGGAAAAGATGACCATCAAAAACTATCAAAAGGAGAAAAAAGAAAAGAAAAGATTAACATAAAGTTCAAAACTTTTCACCGTAAACACTAGCATAATAAGAATCAAGCCATAAAAACAAGTGTGATATAAGATCTTAGAAAAATGTGAGAACGACAAACAGTATTCTATGAAATTATATAATTTTTCTTAATTTCAAGTGCTTGAATTTTTTTTTCTATATGAGACACACACACACACACACACACACAGAGAGAGAGAGAGAGAGAGAGCAAATTGCATGATTATTCAATGAGATTTTTTATTGAAATATGAAAATATGTCACTAGACATACTGGTTTAGAGAAACACGAAGATTTTTCAGAAAGGAAGTTCACAAATTGAAACTACAAATTAAACACGATCTACCACTAAAAAGTAGAAAAAAAGTGACTAATCCAACAATTTCTTCACTGTTAATATTCTCCGAAAAAGTTTCCCAAAACGCCGCCTTTGGGGTCTGAAATCAAAGAAAAAACCCTTAGCTATTACAGTGACTAAAGAAAAACATGAATAGCATCACAAACGAACCACAAGAACCAAACTTTACAGAAGAAACCCATCAAAATCCATACGGATCATATGCAAGGAACTGCACAAACATGACCCTATCTAATCTAGCACCAACTAACACAAAAAGCAAATATTTTCATTACAAACACTAAAACTCAATCACACGTGGAAACAAAATGATATCATCAAAATCTTTATTTCTAATGAGTAAAAAACTGATCTTCAGCCCGAAGACTTCCGGATCCACACTCAAAGAGAAACCTTTCAACTTTCCAAAACACTCTTCGACTAGATCTCCCCAAATCAAGCCCTAAACCGCCAAAAAGACTCCACAGTTCACCAGATTCAACTCCGTTAGTCACGATTCACACACCCGAAGGCCAGAAAGAGAAAAATCTACAGGTAGTATCTTAGATCCAAGCAGATCGTGCACAGGTTAACCCTAGATGAAGAAGAATACATACACCAGACCACGTTTTAAGGAGAAAAGCGAGATCGCCAAATCTCACGAAAACACAGTCGGAATTTCGGAAAACAGCAAGAAACGATGGAGATTCCGGCGAGATCGCAGCAATTCCAAAGAGAAACTCTCGTTCTTAGCGATGGACTTGGCCTTTATACCGCCGTGGAAGCTTCGTCACACGGAGACAGAGAGAGAGAGCCAAACGCAAGACGAGAATGGGTTCTTAGTAAACCTTAATCCTTTTAGTGAGACGGTGGGGAAAAGGTCCTTATATATATAAATTTATTTATTTATTTATTTATTTTTTGTTTGAGGACGGTAATTTCGGGCATTTTCAACAGTTTTGCAAATTCAACCTCGTGTGCATGATGAATTTTCTAGCATTAGATCATGTATTTTCTATAAAAAATATGATTTCTGAATGCTTTGAGTATTTATAAAGAATATGAACTATTCATTTTAAAGCATATACATATAAAGATATAAAGAGTAAAGAGTTTGAGTTTGGATCACATATGAATCTAGACCCAACTATTTTCTCTCTATATGGCCTACTTTTATTATTTTACTTTATAGTATCCTACCTTCCATACTCATACCCAAAGTGACAGGATATAAGACTTGATGATGATAATGTATGATTAAGACAATTCAAGTTGGTATTTGTTAGAGCCAATATTTGAAACGGCCATTATATGATTGATTCACATGGTTTAATGGGTTAAGGTATAAATGGTTGGATTTTAAACAAAATCATTTTTTTATAGTCTAAAAATTAGATCCATCTTTAGCCCATTTGATTTAGGTTTGTGTATGACTATAAATCCTTGGGGGATAGGTATAAGGGGTATAAATAAACTCTTGATCAAGTTGGTTATTTTCCTTAACAAGAGCATATATTTACAACTAAAAATGACCGCATTGCATGACTAATTTGACCCAATTTTTTAAAAACCTTATCATTTTTTATAATTATTTTAATATCCAAAATCACAAATATCTGACATCGTTAGGACCCTTTTACCTTTCAAAATAGAGAATTTATGTTTTATTGCGATCAAATTGTACTGCCCATCGACTAAGTCTGACTCTCACTTAAATCAAGAATTACAGGGTTTTTCATACGCAAACTCACGAATTCACATAAATTTATTTAAGAAATTTTGGTCAAACTAAAACCACCAAAATAGTAAATATCCTACTATTTCGCATATATGTCAATATTTTGCATAAAAATACTTGTGAAACTTCACTTAAACGGGAACCACTAAAATCCTACTATTTCACATAAATCATATTTTTCGCATATAATTCAAAATTTTGTATAAATATATTTTAAAAAATCCTATTATTTCATGAAAATATTTCTATTTTGCAAATGAATTAGTTATTTGTAATTTTAGTTGTTTCAGCGGTTATGCAAAACAATAGGATTCTTGCAAAACAGTCGAATTTGTGCAAATCAATAGGATTTTTGCAAATATTTTTTTGTGATTTTATAAATTAATATGCGAAAAAGTATGATATATGCAATTTTAATGGTTTTAGTTTGAGTGGACATATGTTTAAGTGAATTTTATATAGTATTTGCGATTTTAGTAATTTCAAAATTTTAAGTTAATTTTCACATATAACAATCTAAATAACAGTGAATGTAAGCAAATAGACATTCAAATCATTTAAACATTCAAATGATTTGAAAACATACAAACAATGGCATTATATATAAATCATTCAACAATGCTTTCAGTTTAGACATTCAATAATGGTTTTAGTTTTACATTCAAATCATTTAAACATTTAACAGTGGTTTCAGTTTTACATTCAAATAATTTAAACATTCAATCAATGACATTATACACAAATTAATGACAAACAAACGACTTTATATAAAAAAATTATTCATAGAAACATTCAAATAACATTATATGCAAATCAATGACTAATCAGTGAGTTATAATGTTGTTCTTCGAATATATATAAAAAAATAAAAAAAAATCAAATAAATTTCTATAATTGAGGATGTTGTGATTGGAGCGATCATAGTTTTTTTATAACCTTATTTGCATTCTCCACATAAAAAAAAATATTTATACTATTTAATTTTTTTAAGTTATTTGCTTCATTGACTTTACTTTTAGTCACTTTTACTTTTTAGTTTTTTTAAGTGTTCTTACTTTTATAAAGTAGTTTGTCCTATATATTTGTTGTCTTCAGTGCACCGTACTTTTGTAATTATTATACTTTGGATACCAAAACTTATTGGAATTCATTTATATATTGTGTTCATATAAGGGAGCCTCAACCCTTTATTCATGCAAACTTTTTTTGAAAAATAATTTTTGAAAGTTCTTTCATAACGCCTTTATTCACTCCTTCTTTCTTCTATACTCTTTTCTCTTTTTTCAAGTTGAAGTTTCATACCATAATGCTCTGATACCAACAATGACAATAATGAAAGAAGCATAATAAGGGATACGCTCCAAAAAAGAACATTCAACTTGAACAAATGAAGATGCTCCAAAATAAGCGATACACTCCAGAAAAAAGCATTCATCTTGAACAGAGATGCTCTAGAATAAGGGATACACTCAGAAAAAGAGCATTATGGTATTAGAGCTTAATGCACTTTTTCAGAGCGTATCTCTTATTTTGCTTTTATTGTTGTTGATATCAGAGTATTATGGTGATGTCGTTGGATGAAAGACTATTGGTTTATACGTCAAAAATGTTTTGACCAACTGAGTTATGTCATAATGACGAAGACAAAAATATTGTAATCAAATATAATAATCTAATGCAAATAAGTAAAAAATACAAAATAGTTAACGACATTCTCATCTACTATACGAATGTGAGAATCGAATGCCTTGAACAATGGCCAAAAGGCGTGAATAGGGTAATTATTAGATTTTTACAAAGATATTTCATTCTTTATTAGATTTTTTAGTTTGTTTTGTGTGTCTCTATTTCCATATGTGTGTATACTTTTTTTAATTAGCAAGCTTACTATAATATATATACATATATATATTGTATAATACATATTTTAAGTGTAATATATATGTGCCTTGAATACTACTCAAACCATGTGCACTCTGCTCCATTATATAATTCTGGTGAGCTAGCTTTTTTAGTAATAGTAAACTTCAGCATAACCAAATCATTGACAATGTATTCAATAAATTTTCAAAACAAGCCTAAGCCTTGACATGTGCATGTAGTGACAAATATTTAATTTGCCATGAATTTTCTAAGATTAAATTATAATTCTATGTTTCAATAAACATATCTTCTTGCTTAAAATTCTATAAAAAATATAGTAATTGATCACTTTAGCTTGCGTTTGGATGACAACTGCTAACCTGATTTTAAAACTGGTTATCTAAAAGTATTATTTGGATGACAACAACCTCATTTTCATCAAGTTTAAAAAAAAATTTATATACATGAATATTAAATAATAAAGAAAATTAATTAAAAATAATAGTTCATTAAACTAAATATTTTTTACGTATAAACCAAGGGTCTTTCATCTAATGACATCACCATAAGTCTCTGATACCAATGACAATAGAAGCAGAATAAAGGATACGCTCAAGAAAACATCATTTAGTTCTGATACCATAATGCTTTTTTCTAAAGTATATCCCTTATTCTAGAGTGCCTTCATTTGTTCAAACCGAATACTTTTTTCAGAGCATATCTTATATTCTTCTTTTGTTTTCGTAGTCATGTCATCATTAGGAGTATCTTCTCATAATACTAAGTACCTCTCTATGATTAAGGTGGTGATTATTGGATAAGAGTTGTCGATTGATCTGATTCTACTTGATATGGTCATTTACAATATTATTTTGAGGATGAATTTGGTATCCCGTCATGGTGTGACCCTTAGTGATGGCTAGAAGTAGCCAAGAGCAACCCGATCAAGCAACCCAAAATTTTTCTGGAGCAATCCGATCAAGCAACAATGAAATTTCATATGAAAGGGCCTATTGGCGAGGTGAATATTGTATCAGTGTTAAAGATAACAACACATTGTAAATAGAGTTGTGTCATGTTCTTGGCAAGCATGACGGCTAAGGTAATCACTTATGTATCCAGACAACTAAAAGTATACAAACAAAACTACCTGGCTCATGATTTGGAGTTGACAGTTGTCATATTTGCCCTGAAATTTTGGCATCACTATTTTTATGATGAACAATTTGAGGTTTTCTTTGATCGTAAGAGCCTCAAATATATCTTCTCACATAAGGAGTTAAACTTAAGGTAGCATAAGTGGCTGGAGTTCCTTAAGGATTACGAGTTTTTCATTTTTGACCACCTGAGAAAAGTAAATGTGGTGGCAGATGCTTTAAGTAGGAAGGCATCAATTTTACCTGCAAGTTTGATTGGTCAGAGTTGGAATCTGCTGGAAGAGTTCGTAATGTCGAAAAGATATTGTAAAAGCGGTTTTGTACTTGTCGGATTCATTTATTTGAATATGCCAAAATCTTGAATTTAAAATAAATTTTGAAAAAATTACTATATTGTGTAATCTATTTAATAAATCTTTCTTATTGGTTATTGGATATCTTATCTATTTTAGGATCTTACTTAAAGGTTTATAGGTGATTATTAAACTAGGGACACCATGTTCCTTTTCTATATTTTTATTGACATAAAATATTATACAACTCCATGGGGATTGATATTTTTTTATTAGTTTTCTATTTAGAAGGTTGTTATTTCCTTGTTGTATAGTTCAAGGTATTCTTCATTCATTTGGCTTGGTCTTGTCTTAGTTGGAATGTTAGTCTCATTGAAATCATATTAATAGGGAAGACTAATATGTTTTTTCTATTTCAAAAAGCATTAGGGAGATCTCTAATACTCACAAAATTTTAGAAAATTTTAAATATATAAAAGGGAAATTTTTTTACAATTATCCTGGCATTTAATTTAATTTATTATAAATAACCATTTCCATGATAATTAATTAGCAATTATGTATCTGTAAGAGTTAATTTATAAATTGTAAGTTAAGAATAAAGATTATTAGCTCGTATATTGTCTCTTAAAGCAATAATTCTAGATCTAATATCATAGAATCTCATGGCACATGTTTCTTAATGTTGTTAATTGACTCTTGTCATACTGCTTTAGAGGCTAATCTGAAATTGATGTCCAATGATATAGTTATTTAATTAAAGTTAGCTACAATTTATGAAAGATATCAATATATGTTTGATTTGTGTTTAGCTTCACTTTGAAGTGTTGTCTCCATAAAAAATATCATATCTTGATTTGTAAATATGTATTTTTATGAATATTTTGTTGCCTCAAATTTACATTGAAGGGATATTTACATGTCATGGTGGACATAACAAGGGTTGAAAGGTGTAATCTTGGTTAGATGAGTCACAATACCTTTAACCAATGGGTCTCAGGTTGTGAGTACAACCGGAGCCTCCCCAACATGGGTATCAAAACAGAAAATTTGAATTGGGCATAACAATTGTTTTTAAGCAAACAAGTAAGGGGACTATTGATTCTTGACAATCTATCCCATTCATTCTTTGAATGCATTAACATTCAATTTGTCATGAAACAGTTCAATATTTGGTACGCCAATATTCAAAAATCCTTTTTTTGACAATCTATCTCATTCCTTCTCTGAATGCATTACCATTCAATTTGTCATGAAACTGTTCAATATTTGGTATCCCAATATTCAACAGGATGAAATCCTCAAAAGGATTCCTTTGTTAGAATATGGATTGGATCCAACCTGACGTGACCCGATTTGACATGGGTACATTATGGGATGGAGCATGACTCATGAAAGTTACAAGGCAGTTATTGCAACTGCCCATACATAGTAACCACTGGTAGTGGTATCCACCCACTACTACCACTATAGGCCGCTCTAAGAAGCCTATAAGAAGGAGCTTTATTGCATGATGAGAACAACCATAGGGTATCATCTTCTTCCTCATACTGGGTTCAGGGTCTCGCTCACCATCGACACAACGGTCTGGGATCATCATGGGCATCGATTGGCTGAGGAGAACGTTGAGCACCTGCACATCATTTCATCCATGGCATCTACCGGTATGTATTCCTATTTCATATTCTGGTTCTGTTTTTTTGTAGAATGCCAACATTGGGTTATGGGTCCACTCCACACATTGTGTTGTGTGTGTGGGTGTGTCGGCATTCTTGCAGCACTCACCGGAATTTTGTTTTTGTTTTTTCCTTGCTTTAGGCTGCAACCAACTTGCTATTGGTTGTTTTTTGTTAGCGTTTGGCCGGCCATCGGCATGAAGGATGCGACAGTCTAGCATGAACAGGGAGACCATGACATCACCGGTTGTGAGACGTCGGTAGGTTCCTGTTTTTGCATATAGACGTCATCATTAAGCCGTTGTCATTGGTGGCATACACAATATCAGTTGTGCGACAGCAGCTGTGCACCCCCATTTATGGGGCAGCCAGCGGAGCTGGTGTCGCCGTGGGACTGCGATGGTCACACAAATGGCATAGACCACGACAAAATCGTGGGTGGAAAATTTGAGTTTGCTGGGTATGCGAGCTGACAACGCAGAGCATGGCGACCCACAGCCGCCTTATGGTCTGCAGGTCCAACGGTTTGTCCATCTACATCAGGATGGAACGCACCATCGATGGGTCCAGATCCAGCCTGGTGATCTACATTGGTTCATCGTCGACGATGTAGAGTGCGGCCTTCTGGAGACACTGAAGGAAAGGGGGGAAATAGATGGTTTTTCTAGTTTTGATGGTTTTCGGCCAATGCAACCGCTGACGAACGGCGGTGGAAGTCTGCGACTAGTCATCATCCACTAATCGTTGTCACTATCTGCTTTGGCCGACCGCCAATGGCGACTGCAGCCTCGACGACCCTCTGTATAATAAAAAAAACATAGTAAACCCCCTTACCTTTCGTCAACGCCGGTGGGGAGGACTCATCGATGGTTGACAAACTCCATGGTGTAGCCTTCGCTCGCGTGACCACCAGTGTCGGTGGTCGCTCGATGTCTCATGGTGACGTGTGGTGATGTGAGCCTTTCAGTTTTTAAGAAACTGAAAGGTTTCATTTTTTATCCGGCGGCACGAGGTGTCACCGGGGGCATTGCCAAGGGGTGATTTTCATCGATCGGCTGCCGATGTCGGTGATTGTCGATTGTCATACGACGATGTGGGGCGAAGTGGGCATTGTGGTTTTTCATTTTATCGAACCACAGTTTTGGGCAAGTCGGTTCGGATGTGAAACCGAACCGGCATGTAGCCGATCCAAACCTGATCTGTGTGGATTGGGTATTAATCTATTCCCAAGGCTAGACTCGATCCAGAAATGGATTCTGTGGATAGGGTTTGTTCTCACGTTTTGGATCAGACACATACCCATGTCAGTTTCGGGCTTGGGTCTATTCCGGTTTGCTGGAGCCAAGATTCTAATCAGAACCAGATTCATTATAGATCAGGTTTGTCTCTGGGTAGGGAGGTGGACCCGGATACGAGCCAGACCCATTTAAGGTTCCAGGTGTGGGTCGAATTGGGATGGACCAGGCCGTGGTCTGGATCCAACCCAGGTCCTGTTTGGACCGGGTTCAGGTCTAGACTGGATCGAATCAGACCCGATTATGTTTGGACCAAGTCTGGACTGGGATCGGGTCTAAACTAGATCGGGTTCCTAGATCAACCCAGATCATGTTATGGAATATATTTGGATCTGGATCGGGTTTGGATCATTGGATTCAATTTAGAACCCGGTCATTATGGGTATGGATCCAAATTGAGTCCAGAAAGGGGGATCCAACCTTAGATCCATTGGGATTGGAGCAGGATCCGGATTGGATTAGATCAGATCTGAAAAGGGGTCCATGCACTATTTACACCTGAACCAGTTCTGTGATCGATACGGCATATTCCAGGACTGGTTCAGAGCCTTTTTTTACTGGTTCCTATCAACATATCATCGGTTCCGAGATGTAGAGACTCTTTTTTCATGAAGCAATGAAAGAACAAAGATTTTCTCATTTGGTTATAGGTTTTATGAACTTTGTTCAAGTTTTGAATTGGTTTGTAAGTTCTAAGGCTGGTTCAGACTCTTAGTTAATCGGTTTGGGGCCGTTATAGACTGGTTCAAAGGCATTTGGGATCGGTTCCAGAATAAGGACCCAGGGTTTTACCCAAACGATCATGTTTTTCTATTTTTTCATGCTTTATAAGTGTTAATTATCATGAAAGCATGACTTTTACATGCATTTGATAATTATTTAACATTATGCATGAAATATCACTAAATTCAGGACATTTGTGATATGCTTTTATTAAAATTTGTTTATGCATCTAAGTTGATGTATGAATTGTGTGTTTTGATGATATAATACATTATTGTATGTGCATGGGCATGCTCCATAATACAAATATATTTTTGGTAAAAGATCTTGATCAAAGTAATCTGAGTTGTGTTGATTATGGATTCTTAGGACCATGCTAAGATTCAGTATTATGATTATATGTGACTTTATGAAATAATGACTCTACCCAAAGGTAGGTCATTGTATTTCAAATTCATACAGGGTATAATAGTAGATGTGTATATCAGCTCATGAAGCATGTTCGTACCTAAATGTACAGTACTTAATTGCCTCTGATTACATGATCTTCTAGTTTCACTAATTGAAGTCAATTTCTTTGAATTGAAGAGACGAAGCAACTATGCATATTATCGTTTCCACCAAAGTAAAACAATAATGACTCAATTATGCTTGTCTTAGAAATGTTGAATAATAAAGGGTCTCATATTTACCTTTTTAATATAAATCTTGTATAAAGCGATTAATCTTTCACTCATACGGAGAATAGAACAGTCACTCTAAAGGTTGTCTATGAGAAGTGGGAGCGCTTAAGATGATGTCTAAGAGAAATGGGAGTGTTTGAATAATCTTAGCATATTGCTTTTACAATCGCATGTGGCTGAGAATATTCGAGGTGTCATCTCTTACTACAGGATAGTGGAGAAATTTTTGAAATCTATTAGGGTAGAAATTATTAATTTTATACAAGATTTTTTCTCAGTTCATATGGATTAGAAACTTCATTATGGATCTTAGTATAATGGACTCTATTGGGAGGCCACTAAAGATTTTATGTGATAATGAAGTTGTTATGTCTTTCTTGAATAACAACAAGAGATCAACCTTGTCTCGATACATGAAGTTAAAGTACTTTGTTATTAAAGAAAGGAACAATAATCATTTAGTATATATTAATCGGTACGAAAAAAATGACTGCAGTTCTCCGTACTAAAAGGCTATCTCTAAGATTATATTCGCAACGTGTAAAAGGGATTACTCTGTTTGATTCCTTCTGATGTATGACAATACACTATGGTTATATGTTATCACATTTGTGAAGCTAAATTAATTTTCTATGATTTTGTGTATTGTTGATTCTATATAAAGGATCTCTCATTTGATTCGAGAGAATAGTAGAATAACAACCAATAGAATTGGTTGTGGACCAACCGATTTATAAAAATAATTATAAATATGTTAAAGCACTGAAAATGAATTATATTGTGGTACATGAAAATATGACATTTCATAAATAAGTGTTTATCTTCAAGATTTGTATGATTCATTCTTGTGATAAAGGATAGCATGTGAATCTACATGAAAATTGAATCAAGATAATAGTAAAACTTTGATGTAGTATTTTTTTATATCAATGAGTTAAGTGGGAGAATGTTGAAATATAAATTGGATCCAACTTGACGTGACCCAGTTTGATATGGTACATCATGGGGTGCAGCATGACTCATGGGAGTTATAGCACAGTTATTGCAACTACCCATGCAGAGTAACCACTAGTAGTGGTATCCACCCATTATTACTACTATAGGCCTCTCAAGAACCCTATAAGAAGGGGCCTGGTTGCATGATGAGAACAACCATAGGGTATCATCTGGGTTCAAGGTCCTGCTCACTATCAACATAATGGCATGGGCTCATTGTGAGGCTGAGGAGAACGCCGAGCACCCGCACATCTTTTCATTCATGGTGTCTACCGATACTTATTCTTGTTTCACATTCCGGTTTTATTTTTTTGTAGAATGCCAACGTCCTTTAGTTGGGTATGCACTAGAGGCAATCCTGGGCAAGTAATATAAGATAATTTAGACCGTGATATGGAGTGTGCACAAATTGATAATGCTTGTTTTGGTTGCTTTTCAGCTACAATTACTGGGCTGCTTGGCTGGCGTGGAGATGATACTCAAGGATGTCGGATACCCAGTGAAGTTGGGCAGTGGAGTGGCAGCTGCTTCTGCTTACCTGCAAAACTCAATCCCCTTGATCCCTTCCCGGATTTAATATTCGTCACATAGTTGTCCTCTTGTTTAGCTACACAAATCTGTATAAAGATAATCAACTATGCACTCTTGGAGGCCAACTATGTCATATTTCTTCGTGCATAATTTCATATCTAGATTTTCAAGCTCTGGCCTCACTTGAAATCAGTTTCATACATCAAAACTTGACTTACCACAAACACACACACACAGATATTATGTGCTTTTGTGATTATATTGGCAAGCTGACTTATCTTTCTTCTCTTTCCTTTTTCTTTTCATGTGATCTGTACATTGGATATTGATTTCTTTCTTAAAGTTTAGAAGCATAAAAGAAGACAACTCCAATAGCTACTCAAGTTTGGGATGGAGGTGACATTGGAAAACCACACCAGTCTTGTCTAATTTTGGGTGTCTTAAGAAAACCCATTACTAGCAAACCTACATAACCCAGAGGGCATCAGAGCTGCATTAGTAAGCGCTATGTTAAGGGTTCTAAGTTTCAACCATAGCAGATATGCACAACCCTATTTATTCAGCTCGTGGTGGAAAAAGCCACAGTGCTTTCAGTCATTAAGGAAATAGGCATTTCTGATCGGTTGGATCGGGTCCTTTGCGCAAACGACCAACCTGCTCTGACTGAGAGATTCGCTATGGCGAAACGAAAAAGCGACATGATTTCGTATGAAAAGAAAAAAAATGATTACCAAAAAAAAATACTATGGTTGGTAAAGGTGCTGTTTGGAGATGGAGCAATCCCTTCATTCGTGCACATTCGACTATTGCAGCATCAGATGCTTACAGATACAAATAATGGTGATGATACAAGATTGGAACCATTACTAAAGCCACAAAATTGGCACTCCTGAGGATTGCTGCTTCGGGAAGAAAGAGTAGATCCACGGAACAAAGAAGATATAATAAACGACAAATCTAAAGCAATTTCTAAGTGGGTATGGTCGTATGTAGTATTTAATGACCACTCGTTATATTAAACTTTTCTCCATTAGTTTCCTACTAGGAATGCATATGGCAGGAAAGAGAGGGATGGGTTTTAGTCCTATATCGGAGAGTTCTAAAATTTTCCAATGTTTTATATGCCTGAAGGTATCGCCTGTTGATCATGACCTTACTTGAACAGGATCTGTTCTATAGGTTGTACAACTGTATCCTTAAGTCCTAAGGAGACAGAGGTCCAAGTCTGGAGGATGAAGAGTATGATCTCTTGACCTGAGCGTGAATGCCCCACTGGTCTCAGCCTGCGGGTTGATTTCAGTAGGCGGAGGATCGTTCCCTTGGTTGATCTTCTCGCCGAGGGATGGTCTTGAGGTTGTCTGACAGACCCTAAACCATCCACATTGATTTTTTTGTGAGCCCACTTTTTCTTTTTGACTCCGGTCCAAACAACCCCTACCGCTCTTATTTGACACATAATGATTCAGACCCATGTGGGGTTGTTTGGACCGGAGTCAAAAAGAAAAAGTGGGCTCACAAAAAAATCAAGACCATCCCTCGGCGAGAAGATCAAAAAGGGAACGATCCTCCGCCTACTGAAATCAACCCGCAGGCTGAGACCAGTGGGGCATTCACGCTCAGGTCAAGAGATCATACTCTTCATCCTCCAGACTTGGACCTCTGTCTCCTTAGGACTTAAGGATACAGTTGTACAACCTATAGAACAGATCCTGTTCAAGTAAGGTCGTGATCAACAGGCGATACCTTCAGGCATATAAAACATTGGAAAATTTTAGAACTCTCCGATATAGGACTAAAACCCATCCCTCTCTTTCCTGCCATATGTATTCCTAGTAGGAAACTAATGGAGAAAAGTTTAATATAACGAGTGGTCATTAAATACTACATACGACCATACCCACTTAGAAATTGCTTTAGATTTGTCGTTTATTATATCTTCTTTGTTCCGTGGATCTACTCTTTCTTCCCGAAGCAGCAATCCTCAGGAGTGCCAATTTTGTGGCTTTAGTAATGGTTCCAATCTTGTATCATCACCATTATTTGTATCTGTAAGCATCTGATGCTGCAATAGTCGAATGTGCACGAATGAAGGGATTGCTCCATCTCCAAACAGCACCTTTACCAACCATAGTATTTTTTTTTGGTAATCATTTTTTTTCTTTTCATACGAAATCATGTCGCTTTTTCGTTTCGCCATAGCGAATCTCTCAGTCAGAGCAGGTTGGTCGTTTGCGCAAAGGACCCGATCCAACCGATCAGAAATGCCTATTTCCTTAATGACTGAAAGCACTGTGGCTTTTTCCACCACGAGCTGAATAAATAGGGTTGTGCATATCTGCTATGGTTGAAACTTAGAACCCTTAACATAGCGCTTACTAATGCAGCTCTGATGCCCTCTGGGTTATGTAGGTTTGCTAGTAATGGGTTTTCTTAAGACACCCAAAATTAGACAAGACTGGTGTGGTTTTCCAATGTCACCTCCATCCCAAACTTGAGTAGCTATTGGAGTTGTCTTCTTTTATGCTTCTAAACTTTAAGAAAGAAATCAATATCCAATGTACAGATCACATGAAAAGAAAAAGGAAAGAGAAGAAAGATAAGTCAGCTTGCCAATACAATCACAAAAGCACATAATCAGTGTGTGTGTGTGTGTGTGTGTGTGTGTGGTAAGTCAAGTTTTGATGTATGAAACTGATTTCAAGTGAGGCCAGAGCTTGAAAATCTAGATATGAAAATATGCACGAAGAAATATTACAAAGTGGGCCTCAAAGAGTGCATAGTTGATTATCTTTCTACAGATTTGTGTAGCTAAACAAGAGGACAACTATGTGACGAATATTAAATCCGGGAAGGGATCAGGGGGATTGAGTTTTGCAGGTAAGCCGAAGCAGCTGCCACTCCACTGCCCAACTTCACTGGGTATCCGACATCCTTGAGTATCATCTCCACGCCAGCCAAGCAGCCCAGTAATTGTAGCTGAAAAGCAACCAAAACAAGCATTATCAATTTGTGCACACTCCATATCATGGTGCCTCTAGTGCATACCCAACTAAAGGAATCTTTCTGAGGATTTCATCCTGTTGAATATTGGGATACCAAATATTGAACAGTTTCATGACAAATTGAATGGTAATGCATTCAGAGAAGGAATAAGATAGATTGTCAAGAAAAGGATTTTTGAATATTGGCATACCAAATATTGAACTGTTTCATGACAAATTGAATGTTAATGCATTCAGAGAATGAATGGGATAGATTGTCAAAAATCAGTAGTCTCCTTGCTTGTTTGCTTAAAAAAAATTGTTATGCCCAATTCGGTTTTTCTGTTTTGATACCCATGTTGGGGAGGCCTCAGTTATACTCATAACCTGAGACCCATTGGTTAAAGGTATTGGGTCGGCAACAAAATGTTCATGAAAATACATATTCACAAATCAAGATGTGATATTGTTTCTGGAGGCAACACTTCAAAGTGGAGATAAACACAAATCAAACAGATATTGGTATCTTCCAGAAACTGTAGCTAACTTCAATTAAATAACTGTATCATTGGACATCAATTTCATATTAGCCTCTAAAGCAGTATGACAGGAGTCAATTAACAACATTAAGAAACGTGTGCCATGAAATTCTACGATATAAGATCTAGAATTATTGCTTTTAGAGGCAATACAAGAACACTCATGTATACTTATCTGAGTGCCTCTCAATTTATTTGCATCCAATCATTTGATGGTTGGCCAGTTCCACATGGCTGGTGAAAGCATCCAATCATTTGAGAATTTGAGCTATTTTATCGGTGAAGAAATTGCATAGGCACATGCAATTTAGCAAAGGGAGCACAATATCTCAAAAGATCAAAGATCTTCTAGATATTAAATTATATTGGCAGGCATAATATTATCAAAATATTGAAAACTAAAAAGATCGCACATCTTGTTGTTATGACTCATTGCTTGAGAACAACTGCACACACACACAGGCACATGAAAAATTGCCTACTATAAAATAAAGAAGCTATATACGAAAAAGAAACAAAATTGTACCTCATTAAGATTGCCAAGGTGCCCTATTCTGAATACCTTGCCAGCTACTTTGTTCAATCCCAATCCTAAACTTAGATTGTATCTTTTCCAGGCCCTCCTAACGATTTGTGAACTGTCAATATGAGGAGGGACTAACACTGCTGTGACTGTGTCACTGTACCATTCCTCCTTCTGAGTGCAATTTTTCAAGCCCCATGCCTCAACAGCAAGCCTGCATTTCATGCAAATGATAATGGACATGACCTTCAATTGGAAAAGAAAAGGTGATAATGTAGACAGAAATCCATTACCTTCTCCATGTGGATACTATTCTGTTTCCAATTTGAGAATCAATTGGTAGCATGCAATAAGATAACAATTACATGTTTGAAAGTTAACAGTTATTGTTAATTTTCAAAATACGTCTTCAAGATGGATGTCTTATTGATGACATTTCTGATGGACACTATTTGGATTACTGGGGAATATGGAAAGTTATATCCAAGTTGAATGCAATCCCCCAAGTGGGGTTGGGGTAGTGGGATGGGGCCTTGGCTGCTAGACGAGCAGTCAAGGTTCGATTCTCATGGGCATCACCCCTCTGCACAAGCCAATGCATAGCATAGGACCCAGGGGCAGGGGTGCTAGCCTTGGAGTTTTACGCTGCCGGCACGATAACCATAGGTATGGCAGGCTGATCCAGCGTGACCAGATCTTCATGCCGGGTGCGGTTTCTTCGGGTTGTAAATAAAAAAAAAAAATTGAATGCAATCTTTTTCCAAAACAAAGTCATTCTTTTGAAAAGGATATTAAAGTACCAAGTTTGTGAAATTTGTGAACATAAAGCTGTCAAATGCACTTTAACATGATTTGATTGATAATGATCTCTTAAGTGCACTAACCCCAGTTGAAATTAAGCCAATTACGGTTAGATCACGAGTCTTATTACTCAAACAAAATCATTGCTATATTCTAATGATTAGAATTACCTTGTTGCTCTTCCGAGGCGAGCATGCCTTGCAATCACATTGTCAAGACCTTCCTCAAAAATGAGATCAAGTGCTGCTCTTAGTCCATAGAGAAGTTGGATGGAAGGTGTGTATGGCCAGAACGTCTCTAGCTTATAGAACTTCAAGTAATCATTCCAATCAAAGAACACCCTTACTGATTTAGCATGTTTGGATGCTTCCAATGCCTTTGGACTAGCACAAACAATGCCCATACCGGTGGGCAGGGATAGAGCCTTTTGAGACCCTGTTAGAGCAACATCTATCCCCCATTCATCCATGCGGAAATCAAGAGCACATATGGAAGATACTCCATCCACAAGAAACAATGCAGGATGCCTGTAGTCATCTGTTTGACACCACCAAGAAAATATCTTCATTTAAATAAAAAATTTCTTGTATATATTAATAACAAAAGATAGAATCATGTCATTCATTCCCCTCAAGTCAAAACTGCTCATGACCAAGAGAATGTATTTTGTCTCTGATGTGATTTAACTGAGTTGCCATGACAATGATCAGTCCACTCTCATCTTTTAACAGACAAGGTGGGATTTGGCTCTCACTTGCCAGAGCCGAAAAAGGGGCCCAGCAGACAGGTTGGCTCAGTTACAGGTAGTTGATAAGATCCTATGTCACATGGGTGCGGGTGCAGGGGTGCGGAACTTTCAAAAAACTTGGGTGCGGGGGTGCGGCAAAATTATAAATATATATATATATATATATATATATATATATATATATATATATATAAAGTCTAAAAGTTGGACATAAATGACCCTGGGTGCGTTGACTGCACCCAGGGTCAGGTTGACCGCATCGGGTGAGGGTGCGGATGCGACACGGGTGCAGCACCTAGTTGAAGAGTCCCTGTGACATAGATAAGATCTGTAAAAACTAACCAAGGATTCTTCTAACAGCTGCCAAGTTATTGGTGACTCCTGTTGCTGTCTCATTGTGAACAATACAAACAGCCTTGATGGTGTGTGACCTGTCTGCTGCAAGTCTTGATGCCAGTGTTGCAAGATTTGCTCCTTGCCCCCATTCACTCTCTATGACATCAACATTGAAGTTGAATCGCTGCTGTTGGTCTATCCACAGAAGGCTGAATTGGCCAATCAGAAAGGACACAATCCTATCACCAGGTGATAGTGTGTTTGTTAGTGCACTCTCCCATGCACCAGTGCCTGATACAAACAGCACAATGTTAATCATTTAGAAGAACAAATGAAAACTTTGGCAGATAAGAAGCACTCCAGCCAAACTGCTGTCATTTACTAATGCTTGAAAACAGAGTGCTTATCAACTTGCTGTCTGAGGTCTGACAGGAACAACTCTCAGGAAAGCTTAGCTTGACTCACATTCCCAAGTGAAAACTAGGAGACTTAGCTTGCATCCCTTATGAAAAGAGCAGGCAGAGCGGCTATCGAGACATGTGGATACTCTGTTCCTACTTAGTAAAGTAAGATACATAAGATCGGGTTGTAACTTAGTTGTTGTAGTCTATGGGAGACTCTGGATAGCTTGAACTAACCAACTACTAATTGAAGCAGCCCAACAGTCTGGATTCCTTGGGCATGTTTGGCATCAATTGAAACATGAATAGGTTCATAAATTCCAATTACGAGTACAAAAGTTAAGAGTTATATGATATGCTAGTATAACTGGTAGTTCAAGAACTTGGTCATGTCATATAATGCTCAAATGTGCCTTTAGTGTGCCAAGCAAGTTCATGATGGTGAAGAACTTTACCCAACTAGACATGACTCATCAAGTAGCCAAGTCTGGTCCTGCACCAACATAGCATAGACGATGGGATGGGCTAACTTAAACATGAAACAAGTAACAGACTCCAATCCAGCACATGTTGCAATGAAGTACATATGCATTTATGGTTGTTTGGTTACCTGTGGTAGGGATGAGGAATGGAGTGCCAGTGGTTGTCTTGAAGATCTTCTTTACATCTTCTAGAAGAGTCTTTGTTAAAGCTGGTATAGCTGGAGAACGGTAGTCCTCATTGTTTCTGTTCATGGCCCGGATCACGGGTTCCGGGATATTAACCGGTCCAGGAACGAAAAGATGGTTCCTCCCGGGTCCATACATGTAATCCATCTCTACTCGCCTAGATGTTGGTGTGCACCACAGTAACAAATGAATCCAAATAAAGTCCTTGCGCTTCTTCTTTTGCTTTTTCTTCTCTAGCAAACTTGTTGATGGAGTTTTGCCTGCAAAATTGCACATGGGGATGCTCCTGTCATTGATAAACTGCCACTAAACCAAAAGACTCCACAGTGTAATATAATTGTGTATGGACCCATTCACATTTTTCAGACATATACAGTATAATATAATTGGTATGGACTTACGAGGATTTGGTTCAGATTTCACTAGCATTTTCAAGAACCATATCCATGTCCGGCCAGGTATTATAACATAACACATCCATGTCTTACCGTACTTCTTACATGGATACTTGTATGATAACCCATAGCCTGAAAAATGGATGTGGTTCATATGAGTAACCAACCTACATCCTCCCATTTTCAACCCTATATACACTAAAAGAAGATTAAGATTTGATAATAGTAAATTTCACCTTTTATGCTATCACTAGCTTTGAATTTCAAATCTTGCACAAATACCTGCCAGGTTTGAGAAAATCCAACATATATATAGGGTTAAAGTTAGCGACAATGGTTTGTATGTACAAACGACTTAGCAAACTTCATTTTTTTCGGTGCAACTGACTGCATGGATGTGATCTACAACCTATCTTTAGTAGGAATCTAACCTGTGTATTAGTTTTTCTGGTGATGCAAAAATCAATAGCTATAAAAGCACCAATTTTTCCTGACTGAAAAAAACAAGGTTTTTCATAAAAAAAACATGATCCAAAGACCAATTACCAATAAATTGACCATGCTGAATGCATGAGTCAAACCAACTTGGATAATTGTAGGTACAATCGACCCATATATATATATATATATATATATATATATATATATATATATATTAACAATTTCAAGAAAACATTGTTGCAGGCGTTTTTGCTGTAATCTCAAGTTCTGTTTGTCATTGTTCCTTTACTAAAAACTAATCAAAAGATTAAATCAATTAAACAAGACAATTTGAATTTTCTTTTCATCATCAAGTTTTAGTATAATATGAGCTTTTTATTGCTCACATCTGAACATGAAAAACTGTCTCATCTTAATACATGCATTCTACTGAGTAAACTATATAGAATACATCTCAGTTCAGATCATTAAGTAAACACCTACAACTATGCTGTTTTAAACTGTTCAGGACAGTTACAGAGATAAGACTGGTCTCTCTCTTTCTGTCTGTCTGTCTCTCTCTCTCTTTATATATATATATATATATATATATATATATATATATATGAGGGATATGCTGGTTCTGTCCACTTTTTTATTCTGTCCCTTCAAAATCGTAGTTTTTTGGTATTTTTTCTCACATCTAACACCAATCTATCGGTTTTGTTTTGTGGGAACAGGCTTTTGGATCACTGGAATCTGACCTGTATACAGATTTTTCGGGTGATCCAAAATCAATAGCTATGAAGGCATAAATTTTTGCAGGCTCATAAAAATACATTTTCTCGTCAAAAAAAAATATGATCCAAGAGTCAATTCCCACTAAATCCAGCATGGTATACAGAACCACCATATATATTTCTCTCTGAGTCGGTCAGTAGTTTGGCTCTTGCTCATTCTCGGATACCATTATAATTAATAACCAAACAACCAATTTTTCCAGTTAGCTTTGCTAAATTGATGAAACGGGTGATCCCCAACAGAAAGTTGGTGTCTGGTGACAAGAGTTGCTTAACTTAATTAGAAAACGATGGTGCAAAACCATCAAGTTCATTCATTCGTACCTTTGTTATGTGTCTTGTTAATGATCATGGCGACTCGGTTTGCACCTAATCAGACCCATCCTGTGTCCCAATCTATCCAACCAACCCCTAAAATTACAGACTCTGCGTTAAGCATTGATCACTTCACCTGGACCCACCTCACCAAGTTCAATCAAGAAATGGGGTTCTTGATATGGACTTGGTGCGCATGAAGACTATTAACTTTTTGTATAAGAAATGTGCTGAGGAAACGAGAGCTTCCAAGATGACTTTGACACGTAAAAGTAAGATGGAATTATTTGAGCAAAAGAATCCATCAGTCATCAAATCCATTAGTGGAGAGCAATACTACAGAAGAGAAAGAGCTTTAAGCAGACATGCACCTCAGAATTCATAGAGTGATGAGGGCTTTTGGGAAAGAGAGAAACTCACGGCTATCACAATCTTGTGGAGCGTCTCCACCTCTCTCTCTCTTTCTCTCCAAATGCGAGAAGAGATGAAACGCAGCCAAAAAGATCAAGATCACTTGTACATCTAATCAGTTGGTAGTGGGGCACCCCTTTTCTCCACCTGTCAGATAAGAGGGATGACTGGTTGAGAGGCTGGAAACTAAGCTGGTCAATGGTCAATTAAGAAAAAGTTTATAAATAAATAAATAAATAAACATATATGTACATATGACAAAAAAACTATTTTTTCACGTTTCTTATTCTCTGGTACATGAGACATACACAAGAACAAAGAAGAGTGAAAATTTTTATTTTTTTTGTCATATATATATATATATATATATATATATATAGAGAGAGAGAGAGAGAGAGAGCAGTGGTAATATACCTGCCCGAACCCTATTAAATGGGTTTTTTTTTTCCAAAATCCAACCTTACGGATGTGTTCTGCATGATCATTCACTGAAAATCTACTCTTGGAATCTGCATTCTGGATGAAAAAATTGTTTTTGGAGCCTCAAAAGTTTAAAAAAATTATAGATAGTTGATTTTGAAACCTTATAAAAACCTATTCACGCATAGGAAACAAATGATCCAAGACCAGATTCCTATGAAAACAAGCAACCAGATTCCTATGAAAACAAGCAAGTAGAACACATCTCTAAGGTTAGAATTTCGAAAAAAAAAACATCAAATTTTTTGAAAAAAAAAAACATTCAGTACGGGTGGGGCATGGATGGGGTCGGGTAGCTTCCCATATATGTGTGTGTGTGTGAGGGAAAAAAAAGATCTGAAATATACAACGAATGATAATTGAAAGTTTTTTCTTCTTCAATGTATGAGTGTTTCATTGATCAAATCTTATATATATTATAATTTATTTAGTAAGAAATATACTTTACACAAAGATTTCATAATATCTAAACATGTTTTCCAAAAGGCGAACAATTGATGACTCACAATGCATTTTAAAATTTTAAAATACAAAGTATTGTGGGCTGTTGATTTTTAACACTTTAAAAAATACACTTAAATATAAAAAATTCATGATGTTTGCATCGGATGAGCGTGCACGCTAAGTAGGCAAAAAACAACCTTTAGCAGCGATTTCAGTCGCCGCTAAAAGCCATTTTTGTGCAAATCAAAACTCATCGAGAGTTCTACTCATTCTAAGTAAAAGGGGGTTTGATGGTACCCCCTTTCAAGTGTGTGTGTGTGTGTATATATATATATATATATATATATATATATATATATATATATATATATATATATATATATATATATATATATATATATATATATATATATAGTGGACTAAAATGTAGATTCACACAATTTTTTTGTAGACTTCATAAAGTCTGAATAAAATATAGGCAAAAAAATAAGCAATATTTACGAAGATGATAAAGTTTGTATATATTTTATGCAAATATGAGGAAATCCGCATAAATTTTATGTGAGGATGAGAAAGTTCACATATATTTTATGCAAACTTTGTGAGATCTTCCTCATAAAATATATGCAAACTTTCTCATCTTCGCATAAAATATATATGAACTTCTTCATCCTTGCATAAAATATGTGAACTTTCTCATCCTCGCATAAATATATGCAGACTTCTTCATATTTGCATAAAATATATGTAAACTTTTATCTTTGAATAAAATATATGTGGACTTTCTTATATTCACATAAAATATATATGAACTTCCTCATGTTCGCAAATATTGGTTTTTTCTATATTTTATGCGTACTTCATTAAATCCGCAAAAAAATGTATAAATATAACTTTTATTAGGAGGGTGCAATACAATAAAAAAGTTTATCTTTTAGAGAAGGTTTCTCTCCAACCAATCATCAAATCAAGATGATTTTGGTAGTATTAGAAAGCTAACGCATCGGTCAAGATGTAATATCGCGTGTTTTGGTACTTAGTCATTTTATAATTTTGACAAAAATTTGGCTAAGTTTGAGAGAAAATCGTTTGAGGCTTGATTTTTAGACTAAAGTCTTTGAGTCTGGGTTTGACCCAGATCTCATCGACAAGATCAAGGTGAGCCAAACGAAGCGTGAGAAAGAGTTTTGTTTTCGACCTTTAATTTAAATTCAAGCAAAATTTGGGTTATTTTTGGGCGAAATTCAGAATTTTGTAGTTATGTAATATATCGTTGGATGCGTCTCAGAAATTTGAGCGCAACAATATTTTGTTTTCCTGAATTCGAATTCCGGTTTGCCCGAAAATTGCATTTTTCTGAAAATTTAGCAGTTTGTCGAACTGGGTCCGAAGTTAGATCGGGCTGGATCCAATGCCTATAATCTGAATTTTTATGGAATTGGATCTTAGTTATGACTTACTTTAATATGAATTTAATCCATATTTTGATCCATTTCCGTTTTGGGCATGGGTTTGAATTTATGGATCCAGATTCAGATCCAAATTCAAGCCCCATGTTTTTCCAGCTTTAAATTGAATATAAAGCTTTATTTTGGGGTTTAATAAGGTTAGGGAGCCTTCTGGGTTAATTTGGCTAATTTTGAAAGTTTTTAGATAATTTTAATTAATTAATTAATTAATACTAATTTCGAATTTTATTTTTGGGGTTGAGTAGGACTCTTTAAAAGAGTTCTTATTCCAGCTTAAGAGAGGTTAAGAAAGAGTTTTAAAAGGATTAGAAGTTTTTTTTTAGAAAAGTCAACTTTAAAAAGAGTTTCAAAAATTTTGAAAACAAGAGGGAGAGAGGGTTCTCTTTTTGGAAACTCTCTCCAGCCCTTTTAGAAAAGGTTGGAGAAGGAGGGGTGTCACCCCCTCTCCCACTATTTATGTAGAAAAAAAATGAGAGAGAAGGAAAAGAGAAAAAAAGACGGAAAGAGGAGAGAGAGAGAGAAAGGGAAGGAGAGGAAAAAGAGGAAGAAGGAAGAAGAAGAAGAAGAAGTGTCTTCTTCTCCAGCCCAACCCATTTTTCATCATTGTTTTTCTCTATTCTTTAATTTTTTTCAAATGTACGGGTCTCCTTTTTTGAAAATAAGTGAGGAATCGAATGCCGGTTCGATTCTATGTAATATCTTGGATGAAATCCATGAAAAAAAATGTTTTTATGGTTGATTTCTCAAAAATGCGTGGAGGATGATCCATGGATCTTCCTACATGGCTGGATTCTTGATTTCTTGCATCTTTTTTATGAAAAAAAATCTGTATAGGCTATAACAGAATTTTTATTGAGAAAGGAAGGGTTCTTTTAGAACCTATTTAGTGAGTATTGATTCCTATGTGCGGATCTTGATATGGACTGGGTTGTGCATGATAATATATGTTGAAATCATATAGCATGCATGTATTTCTCATAAAACGTGTGTACAATGGCATGCTTATTGAAAACATTAAATATGTATGTGCATCATTGAATAAGTGTCTTCAATAAAGCATATTGTTCATGTGATATTTCTGAAATTGTATAAGTTTTAATTCCTTTTGCAGGTATATGTCAATGTGATTACGATGATAGCATGTTTTCCTTTTAACATGCATTCAAGTAACTATGCACAACTCAGGCATAGCTTGAGAAAAAGGAAATAAAACAGGGAATCTGTTTTTCAGCAAGGTCACATTGATGGTTTGGTCGGTAGACTAGTCGAGTTCTGCTCGGACGACCAACCGACCAGGCCAACTTCAGTATGTTGGCCGGTCTAACAGGCCTGGCTGAACTAGGTTCAGATGGCCTGGCTTGCCAGGCCAGCCGACTTAGTTGAACCCAGCTGAGTTCGCTCGGCTGGGCAGTTTTTCAAAAAAAAAAAAAAAGTATAGAACTTGTGGGGGGGCTGTCAGCTTGCTCTGATAGCACGTGCACACCGGTCCGAGTTAGGCCTGTGCATGGGCTATCTGGCCCAACCGATAATGTCGGCTGGGCTGACTTGGATAGCCCAGCCTGGCAGGCAGTCCGGCCTGTGTCTGACCAGACCGACCCAGCTGACTAAGGTCAGCTGGGCCTGGTTGGAACCCCAGCCGACTGGGTTGGCTGGGTGTAAATTTCTTTAGAAAAAAAAAAGAAAAGAAAATGATACATATATAATTTGTATTATGTGTTGCCCTTTGTAGATTCCTGATTTTTACCTGCTTATGATTAACAAGTTTTGTGTGATCGATATTCAAAGGCAATGTTAACTACATGGATATTTTATGAATATGTACAAATCTGAAATGTTAGATCATGCTGCATATATATAGTTGCACAAGTAGTCACATGTGTAAAAAGATTTATGAATGAAGGCTTGCATGTGATGTAAGTATGTGAATTAAAAACATGCATTCCACATGAGTAAATGCATTAAATGAAACCATGCATTTGACATATTGTGCATAGTGAATGAAAGCATACAATGGACTGAATAGGTGCATTATATGAAAGCATGCACTTGTCACTATTACATGAATTGAATGTAAATATGCTTCTAAATATCTTTGTTTCATACACACAGCTGAAAACTGCATTTATGAATGTGCATTTAGAAAGCATGTGAATTATGACATGTTGTTATGGTTTTTGCTTAGGGTGCATCGATGATCGTAATGAATCATTATAGGCTTGGTAAGCCCTGAGCTTTGGCCTGCTCTTTCTTTAAGAATCTTAAATGCATCGCGAAAATCACATTTATCTTTATTGCATGGTATTGCATTGTTCTATGTATTCTCACGAGCTGGAGTTCTGTGATGGCTCTTGCAGGGGTAGATGCGAGCTTTTGCATGCTGAATTGCAAAACTCAATAATTAGCTTTTGAATAAAAAGATAATAAATAAGAACATTGTAATATACGTTTTGAGATCTTCCATCGAAAGAATGAGCATCTTAAAGATTCAGTTTTGGAGGACCACGAAAATACAAAAACTTTGTGTACTTTATTTATTACCCCTGAACCCGATATTGAGGTTTCTTTTCCTAGCCACGGTTTTAGGGAGAGTTCATCACTTTACCCGGGGGTGGTGTATAGACACAGTTGTTGTTGTTTTGGTATACCAAGAAAGTGATACTATTGGATGTGGAGGTCCTTAGTGTCCCGACATTAGATATGAAGGTCTAATATTTCGAAGGTGATTCGGTCAATGGCTAAGTTTGGAACCCAGTAATAAAATACAACTTGTATGCTAAGTTACCCTAGGAACCCTACTTGACCTCAGGAAATTATACACATTTGGTGTATCCACAGGCAACAATAATTAAAAAGAGAAACTTAAATTGTGTGCATTTAATAGAGACATGCATACGAAAGGAAAACTATAATGAAAGATAATAATGTACTCATGCATTGCATTGAAGTCATGCATATTCCTGTTATGCATTAGATCATACATATCTACATGTTTTCTTAACTATTAAATATTGGTGAATGCATAATGTTGTCCCTTAAAGCATGTTAAATGGTTGTATTGCTTAAATGATGATCTATGTTATTTATTGAATGTTCTCTCATGCTAAATAATTATTCTTTATTGTATGAATGCTTAAATTGAATTATGAATTTGTCATAATTGCATACCTCTAAACTATTGATGAATCTTATTTGTATTCTTTATGCTCATTTATTTCATTAGAGATACATGTACGCAGAATTCCTCAGATTTCTCACACTCTTATTTTTGTGATTTTCGCAATTGCAGGGGATTAGTGAAGCGACTAGCTTCTGGTAGAGCTACGAGTGTCACACTTTTGCTGGACAATTTATAGAAGGACAACGTGGCTTAGTTTTTCCTTATTTACTTTTATGTCATTTAAATAACTCTGATATGTCTATTGCAATTATTGATTAAACATTCTTTCTTTCAAATAAATGAATAACGCAAGATCTCTTGTGGTGTGTTTGGTTATTCAATTAGGAGTGGAATTGTAAAGGCCCCGGGTCTCTGGAAGTATTTCCATAATTGATTTTAAAAAAAAATGCATTTTTAAGGAGTATGAGTTGGAGTCGTTATGATAAGATTCTAATTTTTGAGAAAGTGAAAATCAACTGCTCATAATTTATGAAAATAAGAGTGATTTAAAAATAATATAAAGCATTATATTGGAGTTAACTTTAACACGTGAAAATATTAAATAGAATATGCTCAACATGATCCAATGGTTAGATTTTGCTTTTGGAGTTTAGATCTATGTAAATCAAGTGTGTACAATACTACTATAAAAAGACCATATATATATAGTGGACTAAAAGGTAGATTCACACAATTTTTTTGTAGACTTCATGAAGTCTGCATAAAATATAGGTAAAAAAATAACCAATATTTATGAAGATGAGAAAGTTTGTATATATTTTATGCAAAATATATATAAGAAAATTTGCATGTATTTTATGCGAGGATGAGAAAGTTCGCATATATTTTATGCAAACTTTGTGAGGTCTTTCTCATAAAATATATGCAGACTTTCTCATCTTCGCATAAAATAAATATGAACTTCCTCATCCTTGCATAAAATATATGTGAACTTCTTTATCTTCACATAAAATATATGCAAACATTCTCATATTCATATAAAATATATGTGAACTTCCTCATCCTAGCATAAATATATGCAGATTTCTTCATCATAAAATATATGTAAACTTTTTTTATCTTTGCATAAAATATATGTGGACTTCCTTATATTCACATAAAATATATACGAACTTTCTCATCTTCTTAAATATTGGTTTTTTTCTATATTTTATGTGTACTTCATTAGATCCACAAAAAAAATTATGTAAAACTAAGTTTTATTAGAAGATTGTGATACAATAAAAAAGTTTATCTTTTAGAGAAGGTTTCTCTCAAACCAATTATCAGATCAAGATGATTTTGGTGGTATTAGAAAGCTAACACATCGATCTGTCTACCATTTTTTATTGTTTTATGAATTTTTGGTGCAAGTTGCCGAAAAATAACATGTCGATCTTGGTATCTCAGCATGCTTTTGTACTGGTTTTGAAACTCATAAATAGAAACCTTGGAGGGGTTTTGGGCTCTGACTCAAAACAGGAAAATTACACTTCTGCATATCTCAACTTTCTAAGAACTATAAAAATACAAGTTTTTAATGTTGGATTGAAGAGATATAGATATGAGAACAAAGATGGTTATGAAGAAAACAATCACATATTTGAGAAAAAAATTGCATATATTTAGAAAGTCTGCATGTGCGAAGGGTAAAAAAGATTTTTTAAATTCAAATACTTATGATTTTGGACATGAGGAGAATAATGATAATTGTGAGGCGTTTTGAAAAATGCATCATTTTTTCTGTATAGTAGGATCTTTTTTTGTTAATTTAATATTTGTTGCGTTAAAACTAATCATTGAAAAAAAATCATTTAGGAAAAAAGTATAATTAAAACTACTAGTAAATAGTTAGTGCAAATTTCTTTTAATTAAACTGGCGCATGACAGCTTTTATTTGCCATTAGTTTATATAATTTGAGATGTATCAGTCATGACAAGGATGAGTTACCGAGTACTTTGCAAGGGACTCTGTCTTTTGAAGGGGTGGGTGTGTGGGACCCTTTTTGAATGGAGGAGAGATGTGGCAGTCAGTGGTTGGGCAGAGTAAAGTACTCCCCTACTGAATGTGCTCCCGAGTGAGTCTTTTGGTTTGGAGGATGAACAAGAGAGTATAGTTATTGCATGGAGTTATTTGCTTAACTAAGGCCAAAAGTTTTGAGGTGTTTGAATTTGAGGGTGTTTGGAAAATGAAAAAAAATTGATCGGCATATTAATTAGGAGTATAAATATGGTTAAAACTCATTTATGGACATATATCAGTTGATTCACCCAGCCTAGTTTGGTGCAGCATGGTCTTGACCTAGCCAAGCTTGGCTGCATAGTCGTCTTGGAGAAGGTCCCACTATTTTTTATCACTGCATGTGAACTTGTGGCTAGATGTGTAAGTGGATCAAGTAAACTTTATTTGAACTGAAGAATTGAACCGGTCAAACCTGACCAACCAAATTTTAAGAGACTTCCATAAGTAGTGTCGGGTCCAAATCTTAGACCCATTCAGAAAGTAGGTCTTTTTGGGGTATGAAAATGCATCAGTTGCGCCTGCTGGTTTGCACCCAGTTCTACCTGATCCCATATAACATGATGAATCGTATTGGTTTAGGCGGCCTAATTTTCAAACTCAACTCAAGTGTAGGTCGGATGAATCATTACCCAGTTAAGCTCAAAGTATTGCGATATTTTGTAAATATCATGATATTTTAATCAAAAAAATGAAACATAATGTCGAATTATGCGGGTACTCTGCAATACAGGAGCTCGCACTATGGTTATTGGCTTTATGCCCGGCAAAGACCCCAATTACAGCCATCATTTTTATCGTGATATTTACGTTTTCATTGGCAATATTCAGGGAGAATTAAAATTTATCTGTATTTATTATTATATTTTTTCAGAATTTTTATTTTTCTGATAAAAATTTGAGAAACATAAAAGTTGGTATTTCTTACAAGAAAACGACAGCCACTTTATTTATGCTTCAAACTTATAACATATACAAACATCCCATTGCCATTTGGTGGAGAGGCCACGAGCTTAAAACATACATATCGTCCAATTTATCGTTAACTACACAGTAGCAGTGATAATTTGAAGGTGGTGATGCTTCTGCTGCTTTCCTCCCTCACCAGCAGCACTCCCCGCAAATCCAGCAGCAGCAAAGCCCTGCCAAGCTGCATGTCATGCCGCAAAAATCTTAGCTACATAGCATAAAGTACAAACATCACCAAAAAAATAAATAAAAAAGAAAACGGTTAACTACTCATCTAGCAATATCTTTTTTTTTTATGACGAGGAACCCTTGCCAAGAACCAGGTCACTTAATAGGCCTGCCTCCTTGCGAGTTAAACCCTGGATGGGGTCATTGACACCGACGCTCTTGTAGAGCCCGCCAGTTAAAGGTACATGCAGGCCTGATGGGATTCGAACCTGGGACGAAGGGGTCAACACTTTCTCCTTAGGCTTGTTGCCACTCGAGTGACCCGGGTGGGTGTCTCATCTAGCAATCATATTGATGACAGTGTTGCTGCTTGCCATCCTTCGATGAATCCCTTCTCTCCTTTCAGTATAATGATGAGGGTCAATAGTGACGAGTTTTCTCACTGCTATTGTTTTATTTCTTGCTGTTATTGGCCTATAACAATGCTAATAAGTCATCGTTAAGAAATGACCTTTGTTGACAAATAACGGCAACATTTGCCGGTCATTGTTAAAGGGTGACCCAACACTAACAAAATAGGTTGTGAGAACTGAGAACACAAATATCGGCGAGGTAGCCTATAACGACAAGATTGTTATAATGGCAAGATACCCTATAACGGTGAGCATTAACTCACCGTTGTAGGCTATAACAGAGAGATTCAACTCATTGTTATAGGCTGGTTATAACTGCAAGACATGGTTTATAGCCTATAACGATGAGACAAGAATGTCACCGTTATAAGTTATAAACCTGCAAATTAAAAATTAAGAATTAGTTGTAAAATTTTTTTATACGGTAGAAAACTTGCAACCAAAACATACATTTAATGCACTTCAAATTTATATCCTCAAACATTCAACTTCAAACATACATCCTCAAACATTCACTTCATACATACATCTTCAAACTTTGAACACACTTCAAACATACATTCAACAAAAACACATTTCAAACACACTTCAAAAAACATACACTTCAAAGTCTGCAACAAACACACTTAAAATACAAACCCACTACATCCTCTCTAAGCTTGCAACAAACACACTTCAAATACAAACCTCTTACACTCTCATCATCATTTCCAAACCTTCAACAAACATATACACTTCTAATATTATCATAAATCAAAATTTTATTATAGCAATTATAATAAGAGCTTAGAAATCAAAACATATACACTTCTGATATAACCAAAGAGTTTACAAATTTTGGGTCTAAGATAGAGGGTTATATATGTGGGCATCCATGAAGGCCTGCATCTCCTCTATGAGCTTCTTAGCTGCTCCTCTTTCTCACTTCATTTTCTGTCTAGTTGCTTCTCTCTCTCACTTCATTTCCTCTCTTACTTACTTTTCTCTCTCGCTTTATTTTTTGTCTAGTTGCTTCTTTCCCTTGCTTTTACATCATATCTTAATTGTTGGAGTTTCGTCTGTGTTGCCTCCAACTGCAAAATTCAGGTCTGACTGGAGTTTGATGGTTTAGTTGAAGAAAAAAATACACTCATCCCCCTCACATGTCCATACCACTCCCCGAGGAACTTGACAAAGATGTCTCGTTGCATAATCGATGGAACTCATTATGAAGAAGATATTGAATTTTCATTCTCCATATATTACAGTTTGTTTGCACATCGTTAATAATTGGTTATCAGTAACTAATGATAATGTAAAAAATATAATAAATGAATATGTTACTACAAAGTGTGAGTTACTTATAAATGTGTCTTCTGTTTTGCTACAGAAGAATAGTGTGTGATATGAATGAGTGTGTTTCTTTGTAGAACGCATTCATCGTTGGTTCCTGCCCCATATATGAATAAATTAAGAATCTATTAGTTCAAACATATTTATCATTATACTATATAAAAAAAATAAACCAAAGAATAAAAAACTTACCCTCATATGATATCTCTGGTGGTTTGAAAACGATACACTAGTATGTTGGATCGTCTCTTTTGCTCTATTAGTCGAATTTTTCTCTGACACTTGTTAACCAAAAGAAGATCAATTAGTAGATGAAAATCTATAAATTTGAATATTTATTTACTTATAAATATATATCTAATATTAATCATCTAATAGTCTTTGATGAAAAACTTGCAAATTTCTTTCCACACTTTAAAGTCAACTCCCTCAGAAGGATGTTGTTCTCTTACATTGTGGTTTTGAAACTTCTGGTACTGCTTGTAGAAACCTTCTTACACTCTTGAGTATGATAGTTGAAGTTGCTTCTTCATTCACTATTGATGTTCAAGTATATTTTTGTTTAAATTAAATTCTTTCTGCATCAAATTATCAAAATATAATTAGTAACACTCATTTTATGAATTAATTTATTTATCAAAATATAGTTAGATAATATACTCACATAAACTGCCTCACGCAACACATATTCTCGTTGTTAGAGAATGAAAAACAAGTTTGATGGATATGTAAAGAGTTGACAAGTTATCACATAAAAGAACTAGAGGTTTGGATAAATATATGTCCAAATCTCATAGTAGAAAGGTGAGCCATATGTGTAATGTCCTGCCTAACTTTAGGTTGTTTTTTTTAAACACAACAAAAGATTTTTTTGAACCAATTTGAAATCATCGCAAAATTCAAGCACATCAGAGAGTTAAAATCAAACCATCACAGTTTAAATATCACAAAATGATTTCATTTATATCATAAATGAAATTCAAAGTTTATACACAAAAACACAAAAAAAAACATAAGGGTGCAATTCAATCTAACACAAAGGACTCCATGTTCTTTGACATTCGTTTGCCTATTCAAGTGGAGCTAAAAAGAGAAAAACAAATAAAGCGTAAGACACAACTTGTCTCATCATAATTTTTTAGACCCTTACTAGGTCTCTATAACACAAACATCACAATAATTATGATATATCTGTGTAACTCATACATCATCCTGAGATAATGTAGGACAAACAAGTCACACATATCAAAATGCATGCATGTTGTTTATAAGCACCATTGTAAATAACTTACGCACACCTTAATGCGTAATTTAAACATGTTGTTTATACACATAGGATATTCAAACATATAATCATAAATACATGTACTTACATATTCAATTAACAAACACACAATCATATTCACATTGAATTCAATATGCAACCATACTCACTTGAAATTCAACATACATTATCGAGCAAATGGGAGAAAATGGAGAGAAAGAAAGAGAAAGGAAAGAACGAGAAAAAAATGGAGAAAAGAAAAGAAAAGAGGATATTAATGCATGAATATTTCTTCTGTTACTCTGGCACACCACTTTCGGCTGTTCTATGGGTACTCAAGCTTTGCAAGGGGGGTTTTCATTCAATCAACTTGTAATTTTTATATTTTAACCCTAGAGAGTGCAAGAGACTTGCACTAGAGTCTGAGACATGTCCTCATATCATCTTTCGGGTTAGAACATTGTAGGCGCACTATTATAGCTAAACTCTTACACAGTTTCGTAGTATAAATCCCCTTAACCACTGTGGTAGGAAAAATGTTCACATTTAACTCGACGGGACTGCATCAGTCCATGTTTGTCGGAGCGACTAAGGCTATGTTTATAATTTTCTACGGGATCAACCCACTTGCTCAACCTCAATAGTATGAGCCAATGTCACTACATACCTTTCAGAGTATAACGATTTGTGCAGCTTTTGTTATCTTATGAGAATTTTTTCCTCGATGCATGTCCTTTCACAAGGAATACACATGCCCAACTATTTTCACATTCATAGTCACACTTAAGTCAATACCCGTACATCTCATGTTACTCATCATACATCTCATGAATATCACATTTGCCCTAATTGCAAATTAACATACAAATAACATAATTTTTTACAAGCAAGCAAGCATTTGGGCCAACACCCATAATTTATGCAATTCATCATGCATCATATCACATATCATTCATCAAACTTGCGAGTGTCAAAGATGAATAACAAAAACTCAAATTTGAATAAATCATTCGGGTCGATACCCTTAGAAATCTACGATAATAAACACGCATCACCATGCATTTGCCAAACAACCAATTATTAAACTCGAATAGTGAATCTCACATTCGAATCCATTATATGAGTTAATGCACATCACTTTCACATCTAAAAGTATATGATGCACAAAACTATATGAATAGCAAAACTTTCGCATTCAATGAAATCATTAAGTCAATATACATCACTTTCTCATTCGAAAGTGTACGAAGATAAAGGCATCATATTTATCACCCACCATTTGTTACATTCGCAAATGTCAATACGAAGGCAAAAGTTCCCCTTCGTAAGATTCATTTGGGGTTAATACCTCTAAATTTACAACAGGCATTGCAATACATTCATAGGAATACATCCACCTATTTTTATGCAGCTTGTCATAAATAGATACCTTTTAATGCACGCAACTTGCCCTATGTAGTTAATTTATAATGTATGCATTTATTTATTCTGTCTCATTCCATACAAGCTTCGAGACAGTCCAGTATCATAGGTTTGCTAAATGGCTTAACCTAGATCATTAATACATATGTCAAACTAGTATATATACATCACCAAGTCTATATTCATCATTAACACATATAGCATATTTGTATGACAATGTTATGTGGTTTCTATTTATTCATGTCCCACATTACATATAATTATTTATACGTATGCTAGTTGCACACGCACATATCACATTACACAAGTATTTGCACATATGCCACAATTTCATACATGCATATGTCATTTCAATTGCATACACACATGTCATATCACATAAGTGTTCACATGTATGCCACAATTTCATACATGCACATCACAACACACAAGTGTTCGTGCATATGGCACATGCTCGTGTTACATATTGACACATAATTATATACAAACCACCCAAGTACAAGTACCTTGTTAATATTATCGTTCACTCTACTTTTCCAATGATGCGAGGATAAATCAATGACGATGCACCAACCAAACTAAGCACTAGGAGCCTTGCCTGAGCGCAAGCATCGATGTATATTAGCTTACCCTAAGAACCAATTTATGAAGAGAATAGACCCATCAAAGACTCGACTCTTGGAAACAAGTGAAAAAAAAATACACTCAAGATACACGTACACAACAATAATTATCATACATATGTCGTAATTGCATATGTACGCATCATAAAACACACAATCATGTGTATGTCTCTATTGCATACACGAACAAGTAAATAATTTTCATATATATGCCGTGATCGCATATGTATGCATCACATCACATGTTTATGCATATGCGCACAATAAATATTTCATTGATCATTTTGTATGCCATAATTGTATACATACACACACATCTCATTGTTTGTCATGTCGTATATCATAATTGCATATGTGCATCTCACATCAAACATACATTTATACATATGCCACAATTATATACATACAATTCACATTAAATAAATATTTATACGTATACACAATTGCATATGTACTCATCTTAACACTCATTTTTATGCATGTCAAACTTGTATACGCACATATTACCCCAACATTCATACGTATGCCACACTGTCATACACACACAAACATATCAAACAGTCGTACATATGCCGCACTGACATATGCACTCATCACATCAAACATTCATATGTATGCTTTAATTGCATGTGCATGTAACACGTATCAACAATCAGTTATGCAAACCACCTCAATTTTATTTCTCTGTACATGTGCTGCAATTGCATACATACCCATCACATCATGTAAGTCTGTGTATACCTTAATCGCATACACGCACAATTATACACTCATATGTATGTTATCCCGACACACCCACCCTCTTCTTTTATTTTTCTTTTCACTCTCTCTCTCTCCTCACTCAAACCAACCTTCATCTCTGGTATTTCTCTTTCTCTCTCTTATTTCTTCTTGCTTTCGTGTTTTGTTTTCCTCCCTCTGTTTCTCTTGTTCTTGAGAACCATTGACGATTGACCATCGTGTAGTCGTTGGCTGCCTCCATTTGCCATGCCCTATTGGTGACCACCGCTCCGTTCGTCGAACACCATGGACACCAACCCCCACCACCAGTTAGCTGTCGAGCTCCAGCCGACCCCCACCCTGTTAATTGACCCCCACTTAGATTAGCCGACCACCATCTACGAGATAGCCACCAACTACCTGTCAGCCAACCTTTGCTGACCATCTGAGCTTTGGCTGACAACCACCACTCTCTCTCTCTCCCTTCCATACCTTGGGCACTTGCTTAAGACCATAAAGCGCATGTTTGAGTTTGCAAACCCATATGTATCTCTATTATGATAAATAAATCCAGACGGTTGCTCAATAAACATTGTTTGATGCAAGTGATCATGAAGAAATGCATTCTTCATATCGAGTTGCCAGAGTTCCCATTTATAAACTAAAGCTATGGTGAGCACAATCAGAATTGTGGCTGGTTTGATAGCGGGCTAAAAAGTTTCAAGAAAATGAATTTTTAGAATTTGATTAAATCCCCTTGCCACGAGTCATGCCTTAAGATGTTCTAAACTACCATCACTCTTGAGTTTGGTTTTGTAGGACCCAAGGCCCAAAAAATATTTTGGATCGATCTTGACAATCCATTCTTTAGACCTAGTGACCATAGGGTGTCTCTTTTCAACTAGATCACCCTTATTTACGTCTGATTCACCGGGATTAACGTGAGGAACAACCTGGGTTTGTAATGAACTGTCTTGCTGATCAACCATAGTACCAAAATTACCATCTGATTCAGACGTTTTGAAGGAGGATTAGCATTTGATTCAGACTGGTCTGAATGGGTTCCAGCCGTTCCATCTGATTGCGAGGTAAACCTTGCCTCCTTCTGTGGTAAACCCTAGATGGGGTCCACCTGCACCCAAGCTCTTGAATCCCCTCTCCTTTCTTTGGTGTTCATGGGCACCTAGACTTTTTTTTTTAGGAGGATGGCCTTGAGGGTACCCTGAACATAAAAACAATGTTCAGATGAACACTCATGTAAACACATACACACATGTTCTCTCACATGCAGTCTTATTTCATAAACAGTCCTAAATGGCTTCAAAGGCAAAGCCTGTCTATTTGCTTAATCTGAGCTTATAGATGCACTTTGTATAGCTTACTTGGCAGAAAATCTACATTATAGTAAGCATATTTCATGTATAGATATGTTTTCAGAGGGATAAAAGATCAATAGCTCACACAAAAATTTAGCTAATAAAATTCAAATTTTCTTATTAAGGCGATCCATCCAAAGCATGGTTTTTAGTAAGCAAATAATGATAGAAGATATATCACAAAGATAAAGCTGATATGAGGACACGCCAGGTCACTTACAAGTTAATCATTCTTTTTTTAAAATAAGTAACGAGAACATTGAATTTTTTAATTTTTAATCAATAAAATCTATTTTCTGATATTTTAATATTAAAAATACAATTTTATTGAAATAATATTAAAATATTGCAAAAGTTTGATAAAGTATCAAAGATAATGGCAGCACATATCAGTCAAGTTTAAAACCCGATGGTACGGTTGTTTATATCTATTAAGAAAAAAACATACCAGTGTCCCTATGATTCTGTGGCCCGGTCGTGTCACCATGGACGCACGACCAAAGTGACGTATCTCTGTGAGATACACGAGACTCAACCGTGACCAATGACCAAGGTGATAAAATATCATGAAAAAGGCACCGGTTTGCATCTTAACGTGAGTCCTGCAGACCTCTCTCTCTCTCTCTCTCTGCGTGTTTCGGCTTTCTTTCCCTCTCTTAGACAGGTGATTCACTTTCTCTAGGGTTTCAGAGAAGAGATCTTCGGCTTATTCTCTCCTCGCCCGAGCCCAGGATCTGTGTGTGTGTGTGCTTTTGTCATCGTAGTTGGGGCGTCGACGCCCTCTTTGTATGTTGATACAGTAGACGGAAGCTGTAAACAAGTGCATTTAGGGGTTTCGTTTGTGGTAATGGGAGGTGTGCTAACCGAGAGAGAAAGGAAGACGTCGTCCGAATTTAGGTTTTCGGATGGTGGTGACTCGAGCAATCATGAGAGGAAGCGCGCGAACCCTAGAATCGAAGACGAGAACTCTGATTTCCCTATGGATAGGCTGAATTCTCGGTCGGAATCTCGTGGGGATGGGAAGAGGCGCGATTACGACGACGACGACGGTGGTGGTGGTGAATATGAGACGAGCCGTGGAAGGAAAACGGATGGAGGAAAAGGCCGAGGAAGCGCTGAAGATGGCGGAAGGCAGAGGTCGAAGGTATATAGGGAAGATGAGCGTGTAGGCTATGATGCTACTGAGAGAGGAAGGCGCCTTCGTGATGATTCTAGCGAAGATGAGGACAGAGAGACGTCGAGATGGAGGGATCGTAGGGAAAGGGAGAAAGGATCTGATGGGGGGCGTGGCGATTTCGGTGCTGGTGGTGATGTTGACCGAGACGGTGGTAGAAGAAAGCCGAATAGTGGGAACATGGGTGAGGATGAGAATATAGAAACGACCAGGCCGAAAAGCCGCAGAGAAAATGAGGGAGTATCAGATAGGGGGCGGGATGATGGTGATGATCATGACCGGAAAAACTTCAGAAGAAGAGATCGTGGTGGCAACTCTAGTCAAGATGAAGACAAAGAAAAGGAGGAAAGATTGGATAGAAGGTGCGATTTTGGTGTTGATCACCAGCGAGACTCCGATAGACGAAGATACCACCATGGAAATTCTGAGGTAGATGATAGACTGACATCGAGGTCAAAGAATGAAAGAGAAAAGGAGAGGAGATCGAATGGGAGGCATGATGACGATGATGTTGATGAAGAAAAAGATAGGAGGAGACGCCATTATGGAAACTCTGAGGATGATGATAGAGAAGCGTTAAGATCGAAGAGTCGGAGAGAAAGGGAGGGAAGACCAGATAGAAGGGATGATGATGATAGAGGAACATCAAGATCGAAGAGTCAGAGAGAAAGGGAGGAAAGACCAGATAGAAGGAAGGATGTTGATAGAGAAACATTAAGATCAAAGAGTCAGAGAGAAAGGGAGGAAATACCCGATAGGAGAGATGATGATGATAGAGAAACATTAAGATCAAAGAGTCAGAGAGAAAGGGAGGAAATACCCGATAGGAGAGATGATGATGATAGAGAAACATTAAGATCAAAGAGTCAGAGAGAAAGGGAGGAAATACCCGATAGGAGAGATGATGATGATAGAGAAACATTAAGATCAAAGAGTCAGAGAGAAAGGGAGGAAAGACCCGATAGGAGAGATGATGATGATAGAGAAACATCAAGATCAAAGAGTCGGAGAGAAAGGGAGGAAAGACCAGATAGAAGGGAGGATGGCCATAGAGAAACATCGAGATGGAAGAGTCAGAGAGAAAGGGCGGAAAAACCGGGTAGAAGGGGGGATGATGATGATGCCCGGAGAATTGATAGAGAAAAGAAAGATGACCGTAACAGAGCTAGGAATGTTGAAACTCAAGACCAAAATGAAGAAAAGAATCGAGGGGAATTTAGTGGAAAGGATGGCTATAGAGATAGGCGGAGGGATACAGATGAGGCAAAGAAGATAAATGGTGTCCAGTCCCAAAGCAATGCTAATCCAAAAAATCCTACCGAGGTAAATGCAGGAAGAAGCGGTGGCATCTATATACCTCCATTCAAGCTGGCTCAGATGATGAAGAATGTGGAAGACAAGAGCAGTGAAGAATATCAGAGGCTGACATGGGATGCACTTCGCAAGAGTATAAATGGTCTGGTAAACAAAGTCAATGCTTCTAACATAAAGAACATCATCCCGGAATTGATCGGCGAGAATCTCATCCGCGGGAGAGGCCTTTTCTGCAGATCATGTTTGAAATCTCAGATGGCATCTCCTGGATTTACAGACGTGTTTGCTGCTCTGGTTGCTGTTGTCAACACAAAGTTTCCTGAAGTTGGTAAACTGCTTTTGAAAAGAATCATTTTGCGGCTTAAGAGGGCGTACAAGCGGAATGACAAGGTCAGTCATCTCATCAATCTGTTAAGAGTCCCCAGTATTCTGTTTTTTTTTTTTGGCTAATTTTTTTATAGAGAGCACATGCTTAATGCTTTCTTATTTCGTGTCCTAATGCAGCCGCTATTGCTTGCTGCAATTAAATTTATTGCCCATCTTGTAAATCAGCAAGTTGCTCATGAAATTATTGCTTTGGAGTTGCTCACGGTGCTCTTGGAAAATCCAACTGACGACAGTGTAGAGGTTTGTTGTGGTGGCATGCTATTTCTTGTTTCAGTGTTTGTTTGTTTTTTTTCTCTCAGTTTTTACACAGAAATTAGTCAGGATAGTTCTTTACCTTTTTTGTTCTTTCAGGTGGCAGTTGGATTTGTCAAAGAATGTGGATCTTTGCTGAAAGACCTTTCGCCTCAAGGGCTTCATGGTAAGCATGCACCACTGTCACCAATATCAGTGATATTTTGAAAATATCGTGAGAAATACCAATATTTTAAGGTAGCCGATATTAATGGGAATATCTCACGATATTTTCAAAATATTGTGATATTATCACGATAAAATCATAATAATTTTGAGAAAAACTATTTTTTTAAAGTTTGCATTTCCTATTTTTTTGTTTCTTTTATATTTTAAAACCTTTAAAACATGTTTATTTATATTTTTGGAAGAAAAATAACGCAAAACTTATTATTTTCTTAGCTTTTTTGTTGTTATTTATATTTTTGTTCAATTTTTTATGCTCCCTATATTTTCCCAAGATTTATCCACTTTTGAAAATCTCTCCTAGAAATACCCTCGCAAAGAAATTACCTTTAATGATACAGAAGACTATGGCATGCACTAATTTTTGTTTGCTTCACTATCTTGATTATTTGTTTTTTTCTAAATGGTTTTCGCCATTTGCAAAGATTAGACTGTTCTTTTGATTTTGCATAGGATTAATAAAGTGTTGTTCATCTTCTCCAATCGCAACACAGTTCATAGCATATTTGGTCTATTAAGTTTTTCTTCTTTTCTCCATGCGAGTTGTTGGTGAATAACTGTTTAGTCAGTAAGGAAATGTAGAAAGCTGTGGCTAAAGTTTTGAAGATCAATATTGTAAAGCTTTTGCGCTGTCACATGGATACAGATGTGGAAACATATTCCAGTGTGGATACACTTGATACTACACGATAAATATAATCTAAAGTGCAAGCTTTGAACTAAAATCACTATAATTAAGAACATCAAGTATAATAAAACTAAGTTGAAATTGAAATGTAATGTAAATAAAAAAAACATAAATGAATAAAAAATAAGTAATCAAGATCATAAAAAGAAATAGATAGTGTTAATTGCACAATGTTGACTGTGTCCATGAAGTGTCCTGGCGTGTTCAAATTTTGTGTCGTGTCAACATGGAATACACATGCTAAGTTATGCATAGCTTCTCCAATCTCCTTTTCGTCTTTATTTAATTGTGTGTAAGATTTGGGACATGGCTTCATTCTCCATCTCTTTGTCAAGGCTAATTTCATACACTTTTTTGCTCACGTGTTTGAGAACTTGAAAATATCAAAATGTGATCATGACACTTATGCTAAACGATGAAAATCCTAAAACTTTTGGAGATTTTATAGGATTATTTTCTTGTTTTATTATGACTATTGCAATTCTTCCATTCAAAAGTATTATGATATATATACCTATTTGCCATCTACATGTTTTGCAAGAAGCTTTATGCTAATGCTGTGAGAATTTGAAAGCATTATATATTTTATGCTAATCAAAATTTATTCTGTTTAACCTTTTGATCCGATTTTGTTGCACATATATGTATGCATACTTGCATATATGCATTTGCACTTATATTGGATGATCCTTTGTCCTGCCTTTGTTTCAAAGAAATGAAGTATTTTATGAAAATATGAATAATCCAATATATTTTGTTAAATAAAAATAATAAATGATAGTACAGTTCGGTCCAAAAAGAATTAAAGCCGTCCATGTATTCTTTTCAATTGATGTGTTTGGTTGATTCCACCATTAAAATTTTGTTGATTCCTCTGGTGAGAATTTGAGTTGTAGTAGTACATGCGATTGTTCCACTTGTGAGGTTTATGTTTAAATAATTTGGCCGTTATGAAGGGAAAACAGTTAAAAAGATCAATATTTATTTTTTTTAAAGCTAAGCTAGGGAGTAGCTCCCCATGGGATTTGAACCTTCCCCTTAGTTAATGATAGTTTCACTCTTCTGATTCAGCCATGTGTTGTCTCTTATTTTGGCTTTTGTCTCTATCATGTTAATAAACAATTTATTGTGTGATATCTGCTTGACAAATAATCTGTGTTTATGACAGGGGAGAGCCATGTGTCTGGTTAATTGTTTTTAGGAGAATGACAAAATGACATTACTATGACACTTACAATTAGGGGTCAATGGGTCGGGTTTGGTTGAGATCCAGGTGGAATCAAACCCAGACCTGATTTGAGATGATGGTACTGGGTACGGACCCGGGTCTAATTGGACACACCATAAGAGAAACCATACCCGGATCCTATAAGGATTCCATGAACCAGACCCAGACCATACCTGGTAAAATAATATTTTTTATCTTTTTTACATTGAAAAATTGCGGATCTTAGTCGGAACTTGGGTCAGGCCCGGGTCTGGTATGAAATTTCACAAACCATACCTGGCTCCATATATTAATTGGACCCTTTGGGTCTGACCCAGATTCTAATCGGTCCTTCTTGTTTATCACCAAACCCTGACCCTATAGGGTATGGTACGGTTCGGGTCCTGGTCAAACCTGACCCATTGACATCCCTACTTACAATACCCCAAATTTGATTGAGGCAGGTTTTAAGCATGTGCCTAAAGCATGCTTTTCTTCAGGCTTGTGCATTAGTCATTATTTTTTTTCTCCCTCAGGAATTCTTCAACTTGATTCAATGGAGAAGTTTGATCTGAGAAATTGCACAATATGAAAAATAGGAAACTAGAAAATAAAAAAAAATCTAGAAAAAGGAAACACACACATGCACGCATGTTGGTGTATGTATTGTCTACCCAGACCAAACACGAGTAAAAGCCAAAAGCACTTTGTTTCAAAGATGTAAAGTACTGATATATCTATTTGCAATATGGAAAATATGATAATTTATGTAAATATAAAACTAAAAAAAAAGGAATTTATGACATGTCCTAACTCAAATTAATGCACCTTGTAGTGGTTATTCTAAACAGCTCACACAATCTACTCTATTACTAACAAGTAGATGTTGTTTCTAGATTTTGGCTTCTACTTTTCTCTGTTTTTTCTCTTTCCAACCTAGCTGTTACTGACACTCTAAGCTTCCAGTCATATGTGTTTGATGGTCCTTTCAACAATGCCATTTTCCTTGCTCTTACATATATAGGAGAGGGCCTAATGTCGGACGTCTGCGTATATTTTTTTTTCGTGTTTTTTGACTTTTAGCAGCGGTCCTGGACTGCCGCTAAAGGTCCGGGCGGAAACCCAACCTTTAGCATCAGTTCAGGACCGCTAAAAGTCAAAAAATGCATACTGCAGTACTTGTTCATCCGATTTAGCGTCGGACAAATTATGAGTTTGATGATACAGGTTATATATATATAACATTTGGTAGTGGTGAAATGAGGTACAAATGCCTCTTTTTGTTGTTGTTTTTCATGAAACCAACCTTACTGATGTGATCTACATGCTTTTCTTAGTTGGAATTGCCTTTGAATCACCTGATTACGACACTTAAGGCTTCAAAAATCCATGTCCTACAATGTGATACCTTATTGGCTCATAAAATTGTGTTTTTTCAATTCAAAAGTTGGTTCCTACTATGTGTAACAGGCTGAACATCTATGAGGTCCAACTGGATCAAAACAACCTGTGCCTATGACTTGCAGAGGTGACATGACAACATGGCGCCATTACCAAATGTTATCCCATATATATATGTATGTATGTATGTATATAGTAGTTGACCAAGTTCTCAATAAGCAACTTGTTGAAAACCGGGTGGTTATCTATTTCAGTTTGCATTGATTTCGCCCATTTATTCCCATTGCTCACAAAAAATTTTTTTTTTGCTAAGAATGAGAGATGACTGCTATTCTGTCTAATACCCTATTTGCGACATTTTACCTGAAAAGTATAGGATACTCATGGGTAAAAGTCAGAAGCTTTATTTGGAAACTTTGTGGAGGTTGCACTCCACTTTATCTGCAGAGGATTTTAGCATAAGATTCAAGTTTAAGAGGATGCATTGCATGGTTAGAAAATCCAGTGACTCGGGAATCGGCTTGTCCACTAGTGACTCGTGACTTGGGTGGGTCAACTCGAGGACTTGTTGGGGTTTTCTTAACTTTTGTTTTTGTATAAAAAATAATGTACTATTAGTCAACTAAATACAAAAAAGCTAGAAAAGAACATGATTTATTCTAAAATCACTAAATAAACAAATAACATCATGCTAAGTTACAACTAAGATACATCTAGTCATTTACTAACAAAAAATTGAAGTATCCAACAACTAAACTACTGTCCAACTATAGATTATATAACATAGTTCACGTAACTAGCAGTCTAACAATATCAATGAATTAAAATAAAAACAAAAACAAGCATTGAACTTCAAGATCTTCAATAAATTGAAATTGACTAGTAAATTTTAGGATTTAACATTTACCAAAATTAAAAAAATGTTAGACAGTTAGAGTGCGTACCTGTAGGTCAATGACTGCAACATGCTAACCACTAAAGTCTAAAGGTCCATACTCCATACTCCATACTCCATATATTTCACTTTTCAGTTTCACACTTTCATTTTCAAGTTTCAAGCTGCAAAATTAACAAATCACAACAATTCTAATTTTCCACACTTCCAAATTCTAATAGATTATCAGCTCTATGGTCCATCACATCATCGGACATTAGTTCATCATCATTTAAGCATTCACCAATCAACATAACTAAAATCTTAAACTATTAAAGACTAGAGAATAAATTCTAATTCCTCCAATCCAAGCATTAGAAAATATAATTTTTAATGCAAATTTAAGCCTTAAGAGTTTGGATTTCAAGTTTCATCACAAATCACAATCACACAATTCCCAAGTTTAAAACTTAAACATTCAAGTTTAAGTGATTAATATTAGCAGCCAAACTCCACGTTGCTAGTTATCTTCCTTTGGTGAATTTGCACTAGAAGGCTCAACATGCTCGGATGACTCGATTATAGGACTAGGACTAGGACTAGGAGTAGGAGCACTTGCTATTGCTTCTTCACCACCACCATCTCCAATCTCATCCTCGACTTCATCAATGTTGATCTCTTCCTCCAATTCCTTCAAAAAGTCCTCGCAATTAAGAAAATGAGACTTAATTAAGAAAAGTAAATCATAGAAAGTAAAAATTAAAAAAGAATTAAAGACAACTGTTATAAAGTATAGATAAAGTAAGGAAAAATAGAAAATTTTAACCTCATCTCCATCTAGAACTCCTTCCACGATCCATTCATCCATTGGTGTTTGCAAGTATATATTGTCCAAAGAAATTGGATTAATACTAGTTTTTCTTATATGTCTTTCTCGCAAACGTAAATTGTAATGGACAAATACTAGGTGCCAATCTATTCCTTCTTTTAGTGTGGATCCGGTTGAAGGTACTCCAGTTGAGCTCACATCCAGATGAAGAAAATGTTTGAATGAGTATGCACACAACAATTCTTTGGAGTTCAGAAGTACCTATGCCATGTATCTTCCACTGTCCACCACATTGCTGCACACCTAAATGTTAACAACTTACAACTTACAACACAAATATAAAGTTATAGATAAATAACACTCATATTTATGAGCTAGCACAACAATTTTTCATTATTACCTGGTTTATGCTCTTTTGGTGATAATGGCCATCTCAATACCAAATTCTCCACTTGCATCTTTAAAGAGCTCAAGTTGAGGGCATTAATTATTTATAAAAAAGAAGTCGTTTTAGATATAAGCCTATAACATCGAAATTGAATACTAGACATTCAAAACATAGTATGATAATCAATAACTAATAAGTGCAAAGAAAAACAAACCTGTGTAGATGCCTTTATTCTAGCATGTATATCTGGCTCTAAGCGTTCAATACATTTGTTTAAACCATTCATTATCTGAGGATTCTTTAGCACAAAAAAACAAATAAATTAATACTATACCTTTAAACATATTATTAAAAAAAAGATAATCAAATGTTCCAAAACTTATAATGTATACCTTGGAGAAGCTCAAACTATATTGGTATTTTGGATTCAAATAATAGGCAGCTGCATGTAGAGGATGATGGAGGTGATGTTCTCATCGATTATCAATAATCCTCCAATATGATTTATATTTCTTTCCATCGTTATCATGGATTTCTTTAATGACTTGTTTGGCTCTATCTATAGCTTCATAAGGATATCCCATCGTAGGATTATTTTCTCCATCAACCAATCTTAGAACCTTGACAAGAGGTTCTATTGTCTTACCTGTTGATTCCGCCACCCTCCAAAAATTATGATTTGATATAATCTTTTTTATCTCTTTTCCACGATCCTTTTAAGATTAGACCGGTGCTCTAGCAACGATTGAAGCATTATGAAATTCATTGCAAATCTTGTAGTAACTGACCTTAAAATCTCATTTTTGTTGGTAAACTGGGTACACATCAAATTCAACACAAATTCGTGGCTATAAATAAACTTTGTTATGTTCTTTCCCTTCTCCACACATTCAGCTATACTTTTGATTTTGCCTATATCCTCTATCATCAAGTCGATGCAATGTGCTGCACACGGGGTCCAGAACAATTTTTTTTCTCATTCTCCAACATCTTTCCAGCTGTTTGATAGTTGGCTGCATTGTCAGTAATTATCTGTAAGAAAATCACACATACAACAAAGGTTAAACTACACAAATATCTAACTAAATAAAATGAAGCATTATATAGCATTTGCTAAAGCATGTAAAATACCTGAAGAACATTTTCAACACCCACAATTTTTATCACTTCAAACAATTTGAAAAGAGTATCTCCATTCTTAACAATATTTGATGCATCAACTAATTTGATAAAATATATTCTCCTAGGGCAGCGAACTAGGAAATTTATCAATGTCCTTTGGTTGGCATCTTTCCATCCATCAACCATAATAGAATCAGTATCAACCCATGATGCCTTATATTCTTTAAAATATTCATCAATCTTCTTTATTTCTTCTTTCAACAACTTTCTAGACATTTCAGATGATGGTGGCTTTAGACCCATCCCTATTGATGAGCATACTTCAAGCATCTTCACAAAATAAGGAGAATTAACTACATTAAATGGGATTGCTGAATGATAAAAGAATCTAGCAACAACAGAATCTTATCTAAAGCTGCTTTTATCCCAAGTTGCTTCATAGCTTTCACTGATGGTGGTCCTGGCTTAAATTTCACAAAAGAATCAAGATTATTTCTAGAAGTACCTGCTATGCTTTTTCCCTTACTAGTTCGTGTGCACAGTGTCTTGTTATTAGCATCATCTGACAAATGTATATAATCATCTTCTAAAAGAACCAATTTCATCAGAAATATGTGCCTTGTAATGCTTCCGTTCCTTATATTGTACCAAACTCTTAAGACCATCTCTTTTCACATCATCGTCCACTTGAGTACATGGCTCAACTTCTCCTATTACATGGGCAATATGTTTTAGCCTATTGATACCACCACTCATTTCCTTCTTGCAATATAAACAACACACTTTTTTCTTCTTTGCATCAAGAGGTCTCCCATGTGACATCCATAACACATTTTTGACTTTTTGATCTTGTCATTTGAACATACTACATAACATTAAAAGAGTCTAAAAGAACAAACCATGAAAAACTAACATGAATAAAAAACAAAATTAAGTTAGTTTTTCTGCTCATACAATTGCATTTGCATACAAGTATCATTACTCATAGAGTAGTCTCAAACTCAAGAATCAATGAAGATAAGAAATTAAGAATAGCATAAATGTAGAATACTATCTTACAGTCTAACAGACTAACACCTAAAGACAAAAATATAAAATTAATATCTAATTAAATTGAAAATAATTGAAGCAAAGTCTAGCAAGTAGCAAAGAGCAAACAAATTTATTGTGTGAAGAGTGAAGTGTGAACTATGAACTGTGATCTGATCCTTTACAAATGTAAATTTCTAACTAGTGTGGGATCTAGTAAAAAGATTAAAAACGGTAATTTTTTACAAATGTAAATTTCTAACTAGTGTGGGTTCACAATGTATATTTAAGTACATAACTACATATAGGCTCTTGTAGTCTTGTTCAGTTGTTCTAGGCTCTAGTTGAACTGAGCTCAGCTCTGATCTGGCTCTAATTCGAGCTGAGATGAGTGTAGAGTCTGCACTCTGCAGACCTCATGCCAAGTTGCCAACTACTAAATGGACTGTGCCCATAAAAAAAAAAACTCTTGCACTTGGGGCAACGTTCCACCAAATAGCTACACGCCCACAATCACATTTAGGGCTTAGAGAAAGACCGAGAGAGAGCTCGTTTCGTTTTCTAGTTTCAGCCATGAGCCAACATTAACCGGACCCAAAAGGTCAAAAACAAAAAGAAAAAAAGCAAAAAAGCAAAAAGCAAAAAAAATCCTATTTTTTTTCAGGAGAGAGAGAGAGAGAGCTTGTTAACCAGTCTAAAAATTCAGGCCCTCAAAGTCCTCAACTAATCCAAAGAAAAAAAAATCTCTCTTTCATATTTTCAGAGAGAGAGCAAACATATCTTCACTCACCGCTGGAGCTCCTATCACTGGATATTTTTGCCAGAAAAGCTCGCCGACCGGAATTGTGCCATGCTGCCACCGGAATAAGGAGAGAAAACTGGGAGGGTTCGTTCTTGGGAGGAAAACGAAGGGAAGGAAACCCTAATGTCGAGTTTCCAACCCTTTTAAAAAGATAGTGTAAAAACTAAAAAAAAGCTGGCCTTTTTCTGTAATTACAAGCCAACCATTCATAGACTCGATTGAGTCATTAGCGACTTGTGAATCGTCTGAGTCAAGCGAGTCAAGGATGAAACTCAGGTGAGTTTTTGTGAAAGAAACACGCAAAACTCGGACGAGTTTTGATTGACTGGTATCTTGCTCAAGTCAACTGAGTCTCGAACGAGTCATGCCAAGTTTGTGCTTTTTACGAGTCTACCACCTGGGTGGACCCAGTAAATGGGTGATCCGGGCCGAGTCAACGAGTTGACCTTAGCAAGTTTTAAAACATTGATGCATTGTATCTGGCCTAGAGATGTTTATGTTTATCATAAGCCTTCTGTCTGATGTTATTGAAGATTAGAAAAAATATTTTGCAAACAACAGAAACTCCACAAGTGACACACCTACAATGATGGCTTTCATAACTTTAATTGAATGTTCAGCTACAAATTTAACTTTTCAGTCTAAGTTTGTCGATTTTACATAAAATTTATTTGCTTTTCATTCTGCTCAACTTGGGGCCAACATGTAATGGTTATCTGTCCTGTTCTGTTTCCTATCAATTTTCTTTTATCATGACTACATGCTGCCCGCCATATACATGCTTAGAAAATAGCTGCAAATACTATATGATTTTCATTTTGCTTATACAGGTATGTTTGAACGTTTAAGGGGAATTTTGCATGAAGGAGAAATTGATAAAAGGGTTCAGTTCTTGATAGAAGGCCTTTTTGCTATACGTAAAGCCAAATTTCAGGTACATTATATTTGTGAGTTTTATGTTCGTTTTCTATGGTAGCGCTTGTTGAAGACACTATTTAATTTGAGGCTGCATCATTTGCAGGGATATCCTGCTGTTCGGCCAGAATTGGATCTTGTGGAGCAAGAAGATCAGTTTACGCATGAGATATCACTTGAAGATGAGCTTGATAGTGAAGAAGGTCTAGGTATGGTTTTCAAATAAATTTCATCTTTGCTTCACATGTTAGGTATACCAAGAAAAATTAGGAGCACAAAAGGAGGAAAGAAATTTATTCATGATATGTTGTATTTCTGGCTGAACTTTCCCCATGCCTCTCCAACTAGATATTTTGCAAGGCTTCAATTTAAAATGGATGTGTTTGGGCAGGATAATCTTGCAAGGAAAGCAAAGATTTAGAGATTTTATTTCTTGCTGTTGTTTGATTCATTGAAAGTAAATATAGAAGGAAAGTTTTATCTGATGATACGTGCTTTGGTGGTACAATAATGCCTTCATTTTGGAGATTATACACCATAACCTTTGTTGAAATGTTGTAATAAATGAGAGTTCCTTGAACCCATATTTGGTTAACTGAACTGTTTCACCTAGGGGTTTGTTACTCTCGTTAGTCAGGGCTTACTTGGTGAAGTACATGCCTATATTTTCTTTGTTAAGCTATCATAAATTTCTTACAGGTATATTTTCATGTCTTATGACCAAAAGTTCAGCTTATCTCCTGTTTTTATTATTCTTCAGATATTTTCAAATATGATCCCCAGTTTTTGGAGCATGAAAAGGCATATGAGGACTTAAAGAAAGAGATCCTTGGTGAAGAGTCTTCTGAGGATGAAGCAGGCTCTGATGCACCCTCAGATGATGAAGATGAAGATGAAGATGACGAATCAGATGAAGAAATGGAAAATGACATGAGGATAAAGGATGAAACTGAGACAAACCTTGTGAATCTCAGAAGGACAATTTACCTCACTATCATGTCCAGTGTTGATTTTGAGGAGGCCGGTCACAAACTGCTGAAAATCAAACTTGAGCCTGGTCAAGAGGTAATCAGATTCATTTTGAAGTATGTTCTTAGCTTTACAGTAGGTCCTAGAGAAGAAAATGTTCCCTTGGGTGCAATTAATTATTTTCGGCTGTTAAAATTCCTATTAGTGTTGTACCTTATCTCAAATCATTTCTAATCCTAGGAAGTTCATACTATTGTGCCGTTCTTTTTCTGACCTCGTTTATAATTCTAGACAACATTGAAGAACATGTTTATCCATGTATTACTTTGTTGGGTGAAAAAAAAAACCAATATCTCATAGATCAAGCAATAGGAGAAACCACAAGATTGAGAGAAATAACTAGAAGCTTCATTAGCTACAAAAGAAAGAAATACAAGGATTATAAGCTATTCACAAAGACACGGGTTCGACAAAATTTTGAAAAGTATGACACAACGACATATATATATATATATATATATAAAGATTTTAGATTAAGATAAAATATTTTGTATTATTTATTTAAAAAATTATTAAGTATTTACGAAAATAGGCTTGTAAGCCCGGGCATGTCAAAATATATGTATACTATATATATGTATATATATACACTATTCCTTTGTTACCTTTTGTAATGCCCACTAGGGGCAGTTTAGTCTTTTTCTATTATATAAATAGACATGTCCACTAGTGACATTTTTTGCCTTTTTTATTTTTTATTTTATTTTGTCATTTATAAAGGGGCCAGAGGGTCCAACCTAGATCGTTGGGACCCTCCCCAACAATCACAAATCTAATCGTTGGGGAGCTCCCAACGACTCTAAGGGAGCCTCCCTTGGTCCCATAAAGTCTATAAAAAGGGACCTTTTGTCCCCATCCCTTCTCAATGCTTTTCATAACATTTCAATACATTATTTTTTATTTTAAGCTCTCTCTCTCTCTCACATTGTGTGTCTTTGGTGCGTAGCCCTTTATAGCTTATTGTATTTTGCCCATTAGTGGCTTCTTGTTTTTGTGCTAGTGCATTCGTTGTAGTCACTTTGTGTCATTGTTATTTGCACTAGCACTTTATTACATGGTAGTACTCTTGGGACTTTCATTTATTTTTATTTTTGTGCTTGTATTTTCACACTCATTGTTATCCTCTTTCCTTCCTCTCTTCCATAATGGCCGACAAAGATGCAAAAATTGATCTCTCATTTAAATTGAATGAGACTAACTATAAGATATGGGCGGCCGTTATGGAAAACAACTTCAAAAGTAAGAAACTTTGGGGATTTGTATGTGGTACGATTCCGGAACCTCAACTAAAGCTCACCACGAAGGAAATGCGGAAAAAGCCTTGAATAAAGAAGAAAAAGCAAAGGCCATTGATGAATACCAATCCAAAGTTGAAGACTGGGAAAGTAATCATGCTAAAATATTAGCATGATTCATGAACAATGTGGAGCTCAAAATTTGTGCTAACCTAGCCAAATTCAAGAAGGCAAATGAAGCATGATTCTTAATGAAAGGTACGCACACTCAAAAAGATCTTGCTAGACATTTCTTTTTGCAAGAAAATGTGAGAGTAACCAAGTAAGGCGATATGAGTATTTGAGACTACTATAGCACTCTATCTCCTCTATGGGACGAACTTGGTCTCCTTGAACCCCAATTGGAAGAAAGTGCTATTTATATGAGGCAATAACAAATGGAGAGAGAGATTCTTTCAATTTATTCATGAGATTAGACCCGAATTTGAACTACGAGGATCCCTATTTCATAGGGCTTTAACTCCTCTTAGTGAAATTCTTGCCGACCTATACCAAGAAGGAACACGCTTGGCTCTAAAAAGGATATTGATGAAGTATATGCGGTATCTAAACCGGGTAATGATACGAAGACATATAAGCCTCCTCATTTTTGGAAAAATAACAATTGTGGTGGAAGAAAAATTGTGTGTCATCATTGTAATGAATTGTGGCATCTTAGATCCGATTGTCCTAAGAGAAAAGTGGCTTCCGTTGGAGAGAATTCAAGCAACTCAAATGGAGATAAAAAAGGGATGGAGATATCAAGGACTCCATTGCACAACTTGCATAAGCATTTCAACAATTTGTGAGGATCAACTCTTCTACACCTTCTACTTCCGATGTCGCACTTTCATCAACTCCTGTTATGTCTTCTTAGATTCTTGATTCGGGTGCTTCATTTTATATGATTCCAAATGCATCACTTTTAAACAAACCAAGCACCAATTCTTTCAAATCTTTTGTTTCTATGGCCGATGGTACATCTTTGGATATTAATGAAATAAGAACTCTTGAAACCACTTTAAGCAATAACAAAAAATTCTTTGTTCCAAAAATTAGAATTATTCCAAAACTTAATTTAAACCCTTTTTCGGTTTCTCATATATCCGATTCTTGGTTGTAGTGCCTCTTTTTCATCTTCAAATTGCTATTGGCAGGATCTCTAGTCCGGTAAGCGGATTGGGCAAGGCCATAAAAGAGGTGACCTATACTATATGAATTTTTTGTCATTTAAGTCTTTTTACAATCATGTTCAAACAAAAGATGTTGACACTTGACACAAAAGACTTGGTCATCCTAGTCTATCTAAGATGTATCTTTTTCCTATTTTTGAGACATTTTGTAATGAAAAGGAATTTGCATGCAATGATTGCATGCACTCTCCATTTTCAACATAACAACATCATTTCGAAAGGACCCTTTGAGTTAGTACATTCGGATGTAGGGGGACCGACACCCGTCATATCTAAAGACGAATATTCATATTATGTTGTCTTTATTGATGATTTCACTAGATATACTTGGGTTTACTTTCTCAAAAATAAATATGATGTTTTTTCTACTTTAAAGAATTCCTTATTCTTATTCAAAATCAATTTCAACATAATATAGCTATCTTTAGATCCAACTCTGGAGGGGAATACACGACAAAAGAATTTCAAAATTTTCTTAAACAAAATGACATTATTCATCAAAGATCTTGTCTCAAAACTCCACAACAAAATGGCCTTGCCGAAAGAAAGCATAGACATTTTATTAAAACTACAAGAACTCTTTTCGTCTTTAAAATTGCTTTAAAATTTTTTTGGGCCGAAGCCGCTCTTTCCGCAATATATCTTATAAATAGGATGTCATCCTCATTTAAAAAAATGTTTCCTTTGAAAAATTGTTTAAAATATCTCTAGATTTCAAAAGATTAAGAGAATCTTTGGTTGTAAATGTTTTGTTCTCTTTCAAGGATAAGACAAACTCTCACTAAAGGCCCTTGAACGTGCTTTTATTGGTTATGGTGAAAATTAAAAAGGATATAGGTGTTATGATGTTAAAAACAATAATCTTTATGTTTCAAGAAATGTGACTTTTCTTGAAGATCAAAATGGATTTGAACATCACAAACCCAAGGAAGATGTTGATTATTCTTTTTTATTTGACTTACTCCCTAGATATGACTCTAAAAAATCTAATGATACAATTTGTGATAGTAAGATTGTTTGTGATAATGAGAATGCTTGTGATAACTATTCTCATCAAAGAGATGATTCTCCTAGTGAGAATCCTAATGATATTCATGTATATACTTGGCATGAGGGAAATGAGCATCAAAATGCTTTTGACATATATTTACAAAATCTCCCTTTGAGTGATCAAGTTGAGGAATCCTTGGATGATCCTCTAGGAGCATTAGACCTCAAAAATTTGTATCATATGACTCTTCTTCCCTAAATTATAGATCGTCTAATGATGATCCATTCCTATCATGAGCCTTCCAACTTTAAAGAAGTTAAGCAATACTCTCATTGGATAGATGCCATGCACCTAGAATTAGAAGCACTTAACAAGGCCAACACTTAAAAAATTGTAACTATCCCTTTAGAAAAAATGGCTATTGGTTGTAAGTGTGTCTATAAAGTAAAGACTAAAAGTGATGAGTCATTAGAAAGGTATAAAGCTAGGTTAGTTGCTAAGGGATATGCATAGGAATATAAAATTGATTACGAAGAAACATTTGCTCCTGTTGCAAGAATGATGAGTGTTAAAATTCTAATAGCCTTAGCATTAATCAAACAATGGCCTATCTACCAACTAAATGTCAAGAATATGCTTTTAAATGGAGATCTTTGTGAAGAAGTTTATATGGATCCTCCGTCTGGTCTTGAAATTGAAAAAAACAACACTTAAGCTTAATAAAGCTCTTTATGGTTTTAAGCAAACTACAAAAGCTTAGTATGAATGCTTCAGTAAAGTTGTTTTTGATAGTAGATTTACTTCTTGTTATTACCAACATTGCTCTTTTTGTTAAGAATGTAGAGAATCACATAACTATCTTACTTTTGTATGTTGATGATATGATCAACATTGGGAATGATAAAAGGAGCATTGAGTCTATTAAAAGCATTCTTAAAATCAATTTTGATATGTCTAACCTTGGATTTCTAAGATATTTTTTAGGGATTGAAGTTGCATATTCTTCTCGGGGATATGTTCTTTCTCAAATAAAGTTTGCATAAGATATTATTGCTAAGTCCGACTTGACTGACCAAAAGAAAGTGGAGACTCCAGAAGTAATCAATGCTAAGATGAGAGCCAATGATGGACCTCCTTTAGAAGACCTTACTTCTTATCATCAATTAATCAGATCTCTAACTTATTTGTCTATTATCGGGCCAGGTATTGCTCATGTTGTACATGGTGCAAGTCAGTTCCAGAATGCTCCTAATATTATTCACATGGTAGTTGTCATGCGAATTATCAAATATATGAAGAACACTATAACAAAAAGGCTATTCTAAACCTCTTCTTCATCTCTAAATTTAATTGCTTATACTGACTCTGATTGGGGCAGAAACCCAATGATCATATTTCTACCACATGTTATTGTATTTTTCTTGGCAAAACATTAATTTCTTGGAGATAAAAGAAGCAACATAAGGTTTCCCTATCTTCTACAGAAGCTGAGTATAGGGCGATGACCACCACTACAACTGAACTGGTTTGGTTAAGAAGTTTACTCAAAGACACGGGAATTCTCATTTCTATTCCCTCGAAGCTATGTTGCGAACTTGCGACAATAAAAGTGTCGTCTACATTGCTATCAATCATATATTTCATGAACGAACAAAGCACATTGAGATGGACCGTCATTATGTTCAAGATGAGTTTTTACGGAACACTATCACACTTTTATATGTCGCTTCAGAATACTAGTTTGCATATTTCTTTACCAAAGCTTTACCATCTCTTAGATTTTTTTTCTTCTAAGCAAATTATCGGTGATCTCACCGTTAATTTGAGGGAGGGTGTTAAAATATATGTATACCATATATATGTATATATATGCACTATTCCTTTGTTACCTTTTGTAATATCCACTAGGGGCAATTTGGTCTTTTTTATTATGTTAATAGACATGCCCACTAGGGACATTTTTTGCCTTTTTATTTTTTATTTTTTATTATTTATAAAGGGGCAAGAGGGTCCAACCCATAGAGTCGTTGAGTGTCTCCCCAACAGTCACAAATCTGACCGTTGAGGAGCTCCCAACGACTCTATTGTTATTATATAATATATATTTTAGATATAGTCGTCCCCAGACCCACATTTTTTGGAATTGTCGAGTCGTACCCTCCTACCCAGGTGATAAGTTAGAAATAGAGAGAGAGAGACAAAGAGCGAGAGTGAGAACCCGAGAGAGAGATGAGAAACCGCGCGCAAGAGAGAGGTGAGAAGCCAAGAGAGATAGATAGAGAGGCAGACATCGAGATAAAGAGAAAGAGACCGAGAGAGAGAGAGACATATAGCAAGACAAAGAGAGAGTAGCATGTACCTTTTGCTTCTTCTTCTTCTTGTTCTTGCTGCAAAAGAGAGAGAGAGAGAGAGAGAGAGAGAGAGAGAGAGAGAGAGAGAGGGTGTTCCCTCTCCCCTTTTATACCCTGTGGTCAACCTACATAAAAAAAGTATGAAAATAGGCTTGTAAGCCTAGGCGATAAAATAGGGCCCCACTGCCCAAACCCTATCGCTCAGGCGATGGAGCTGCGCCTAGGTCGCCTAGGCCTCCTTGTAATGAAATACTATTGCAAACACAAAAACAATAAGCCACAAAGGGCTAGGCACGAGAGAGAGAGAGAGAGAGAGAGAGAGAGAGAGAGAGAGAGAGAGAGAGAGAGCTTGAAATAAAAAAAATGCATTTATAATATATAATATATATAATGTAGGACACGGCAAATGCCGTGTCCCGGTGACGTAGTTTGTAACCTCTTTTTTTCCTTCCCTTTTCTTTTTTCTTCTTCGTGTTTTTCCTTCTCTTTTCATTTTTTTTCTTCTTCCTGTTTTTTCTTCCCTTTTCCCTTTTCCCTTCTTTCTTCCTGTTTTCCTTCCCTTTCCCCTTTTTCCTTCTTCCTATTTTTCCTTCCCTTTTCTTTTTTTTCTTCTTCCTGTTTTTTCTTTTTTTTTCTTGTTTTTTTTCCTTCCTGTTTTTCCTTTTTTATCCCTTGTCCTTTTTTTCCATGTTTTTCCTTCCATTTTCTTTTTTTTCTTCTTCTTCCGGTTTTTCCATTTCTTTTCCGTTTTTTCTTCTCCTCGCTTTTTCTTCCTTTTTCCTTTTTTCCATAGTTTATGTTTTTCAGTTATATATATATATATATTTATATACTGTATTTCAGTTATTATAATATATATTGCGCTTGTGTGTTTTATTTATATATATGTATATATATATCTGTGTATGTAGTGTAATTTATATATAATCTGTTTGACTGTTTGTGAGGTTATATTTTTGGTTGACTGTTTCTGAATTATATTTTGAGTTATATATATTTGTGTGTGTAATTCATTTATGATGTGTTTGACTGTTCTTTTTCACAATCAATAATTCATATTTTAGGTCTATTGCTAGTTTGTTTATTCAATTCTACATTTATTCTTAATTATTTTGAGTAGGTTATTTAATATAATTGTTTTGTAGTGTTCGACGACATATTGTGGTTTGTCTATTGCTTATTGTTGATTGATTTCATATTGTATACATGTTTGTTATTAATTTTACAGTTTGTTTACATATTTTGTGTATTTTTAATTTTTTTTAATTGGGGTACTGACTAGTCCGCCTAGTCGGCTAGTCCTGCCTAGTCTTTTTAGGGGCTCACTGCCTAGCACCTTTAACAACTAAGCCCACAAGATCATAAGAACAACACACCTCTCTGTCTTTTAGATATGCCATATCACTTCATAGTTCTGGGTGACAATTTATCTCTATGGTGAGGAGGTATGAGAACAAAACATGTACTTCCAAACACTCACAATGATTCATAATCAAGTTCTCTTTCCAACAACTTAGATGGGAAGCTTTTGCCAAGAACACTTGTGGGCATCTGATTAAAGTAAGCACTTATATCAAGAACTTTAACCCAAAACTCTTTGGATATACCATTATTGTATAACAAATGTAATGAGATCAAGAAGTTTCCACACACCTCAAACAAGAGGCAAATACAAACCCACAAATGGGGCACAAACACAATAGCCACTTAGGGGCCTAGAGGAACACACAACATAAAAATATAGCCTTTATCGAATGTCAAATGCATACAAAATGCATTCCATAACATGGTGCTCAAGGCCCATATTTATACACGAGGGGAGTGAGGATCTCCCAAAATATAGTTGTTGGGAGTCTAGCCGTTGGGGAGCAACGTTTATATTGTTAAGGGCAAAAATAACGACCAAAATAAGTGTCAATGTAACGACCCAAACTCATACCCCTTGAAAATGTGATTTTTTTTTTGAGTTGCGGAAATCTTCCCAGAGACCATGGGGTTCTTACAGTTCCAATTTTATATGGATAACCACACACCACAAACGAACTTACATTTATCATTCATAACCAAACAAACCAAACTCTTTATTAATGAATCAATAAGAGTCTCCTACTCAAGTCAAGAGTGAAATAACAATTGTAGGAAAAAAAAAGAATTAAAAAAAACAAAAGTAGAGTCACTCTGTCCATAAGTGAATCAAGTGTGACCCTCGTATACTCTCAGAAATTAGTCGACTTTACTAATCACTTGCGGCTGTGAAAAACCATAAAAGTAGGGTGTCAGGATCCGAAGAATCCTGCGTAGAGTTCCTTCTAGTGAATCAAATAAGAATAAATGACATAAATAAGATTCATGTAATATTTTAGAGGGATACAATTATAACCAATTCATAAGACAATTAACCATTCATGCAAACAAGAAATAAACATTAAGCACGAGAGAACATTAACTAAGCAACATGAATCACAATTTAAGCAATAAGGGCATTTAACACACATTAGAGAACACCACCATGCATTCATCAACATATAACAACTAAGGGGACAAGTAAAAATGCATGATCTAATGCATAACAGGAATATGCATGATTTATGTGCAATGCATGAACCCTTTATTCTCTTTCATTTAAGTTTTTCTTTTTTCATATGCATGCCCTATTAAATGCATACAATTTAAGTTCCTATTTTTAATTACCGTTGCCCGCAGATACACCAAACGGGTAAAAATCCCCGAGATTAAGTAGGGTTCCCAGGGTAACTTAGCACACAAATTTGTATTTTATTTATGGGTTTCAAACTTAGCCTTCGACCGATATCAGAAAACAACACCATCCATCGAAACATTGGAAAACAACATCCAATGTCGGGGATACCATAGAAAACATCATTCACTGACACAACTTTTTTGGTATACCAAAACAATAGTTGTGTATAAAACACCACCCCCAGGTCAAGTGACAGACTCTCTCTAAAACCATGGCCGGAAGAAGGAACCTCAATATCACACGGAGTGTTTGTATCCTCGTGGTCCTCCAAAACCGAATCTCTAGGATTCTCATTCTTCCGATGGGAGATCCCAGAATGTATATTACATTGTTTTTATTCATTATTTTTTTTATTAAAAGCCAATTATTGAGTTTTGCCATTCAACATATAAAAACAAAGGCAAAAGGTCACATCTACCCGTGTGTGGAAACACATAGAACAATGCAATATAGTGCAATAAAAATAAATATGATTTTTGCGATGCATTTAAAATACATAAAGGAAGAGCAAACCAAAGCTCGGGGCCCACTGGGCCCATGATGATTCATTTCAAACATTAATGCATCGTATGCAAAAATCATAACAATATGCAATTTATGCAATGATACCAACATAATTCCAAATGCACATTCATTCATACCAATTTAACAATGTGCATGTGGTAGTATGCATGTGTTCACCATTTATGTGAAATTGCTTTCATGTAATCACTTAACACACATGCATTAATTCATGATTCCTAAGTACATGAGAACATTTATGCAGGATTATACATGCTAAACACACATCGATTTCATGTATGCACATGCACTTGAAACCAAACTTCATATAGTATGATGCTTAAGCACGTCACATCAAGTCAAAGCATATCAATAATTCCAAATCTTGACATGTCTTGAAAACCAAAATACATGCACCCAACACATTTTGGAAATTAATATGCTCAGCTTACTATGAGCAAAAGCTTCCAATCTAAGTAAGATTATAGTTAATTCATTAATTTCTTTTTCTGATTTCTGATGTTTCTCTACTTCTCTATGTAACTAGGGAACATTAAACTTAGTCAAAACTATACATAATCAGTTATTTTGTTTAGTACTGCATCAGTGCATGTGACATCCTCATTCTTACCAGATTTCCATCTAAATCAAGCATGGAAACCCACTCATACTCGATTTCTCACCGAGATTAAAAGAAGACCCGTACCTTGAAATAAACTATGAAAATAATGGTGAAGCTTGGGGCTGGAGAAGAATGACTTCTTCTTCATCCTCCCTTTCCTCTCTCTTTCCTTTCTCTTTTTCTCTTTTCCTTCCTTTCTTCCTCTTTCTCTCTTTCCTTTCTTTTTTTTGAGCTTTAAATAAAGGGTGGGAGAGGGGGTGACGTTCTCCCTTCTCCAGCCCTCTCTCTATGAGAGTTTCCCTTTGGTTTCCTAAATTTTTGAAACTTTTAAAAGTTGACTTTCCCCTTTTCTTTTGTGAATTCTAACTTTCCTAAAACTCTTTTAGGTAAGCATAGGGACTCTTTTAGAGAGTCCCACTCAGCCCAACAAATCAATTTTGGAATTGATATTAATTAATTAATTAATTAATTATTAATTTTTATTTTTTAATTAATTAAAATTATTTATAACTTTCCAAAAATAACCAAATTAACCCTGGAGGCGTTTTAACTATAATTAACCCCAAAATAAAACTTTAAATTGAATTTAAAGCTAGGAAAGACATTGAGCATGGATTTGGATTTGGATCCGGATCCAAGATCCAAACCCATACCCAAAACAAAAACGGATCAAGGCTTGGATCAAACCTAGATTTAAGTAGGACCTACATAGGATCCAAACCCATGAAAATTCGGATCGTAGGCCTCGGATCCAGTCCGATCCATTCCCGGATCCATTTCGACAAAACGCTCTTTTTTTCATAAAAATGCAATTTTCGGGCCAACATTATCCCGAATTGAGGAAAATAAAGTACTGTTGCGCTTAGAATTTCGAGATGCATCCAACAACGTATAACACATGAAATTCTGAATTCCGTCTGAAATTAACTCGAATTTTTCTTGAATTTAAAGGTCAAAAACAAAACTCTCTACCACGTTTTGATTGACTCGCCTCAACCTTGTCGATGAGACCTGGGTCAAACCCGGACTCAAAGGTATCGGTCTAAAAATCGAGCCTCAAACGATTTTTCTCTCAGACTTAGACAAATTTTCAAAAATCTCAAGAAATGTCTAAGTACCAAAAATATGCGATCTTATACTCAAAAAGACCAAAATACCCCTGAAGGGTAAAACAACCAAAATACCAAAAATAACTATAAAAATAAAAGAAATAAAAAAAAAGTTCCCCTTTTGTGTTGTTCTTATTACAAGTATCAAAAAGACCAAAATACCTCTTAAGGGTAAAACATATATATATATATATGTATATATATATTGGACCAGAGTTGCTAGTCAGGGAAACGAAAGCGAGGCGACACTTCCAAAATTTTAGGAAGCGGGAAGTGTGGGATGACTTAGAAGCGAACCAGAAATTGTCTTAGAAGCGAGCCATAAGCTACCTAGGAAGCGAGGAGGAAGCGAAAAATGGGAAAAAAGAAAGAAAAACAAGAAGAAAAAACAAAAAGAAAAAAAGAAAAAAAGAAAAAAAGGAGAAGCGAGCTTCCCATTAATGGGAAAGTGCGCTTCCCCTAAATTAGAAGCGCACTTCCCAATTTTTTTTTGCGCTTCCCAGCATGTTTCAGAAGCGCCATGTTTTGCGCTTCCAAAACACACTTCAGGGAAGTGCACTTTCCCATGTCCTATGGCGCTTCTTGCATCCTTGTATTATATATATATAAACACTTATATTCTGTCACCCCCCTTAAACTCACGGAATCACAACCGAGAGTTTGCCAAAGAGAAAGTGAAATTTGGGAGAGGGTAACGCTTTAGTGAAGAAATCCACTTACTCAAATGATACATATGGTAGAATGATGGTCTTTTTTAGGAATTCTTCACGGACATAGTGACAATCCATTTCAATATGCTTTGTTCGCTCATGAAATGTATGATTGCTTGCAATATAGACAATGCTCTTGTTATCATGACATATTCTTGAGGGTTCAGTTATGAAAATTCCCAAGTCTTCTAGCAATTATTGCAACCACACCAATTTGAAAGTTGTAGTGGCCATTGCACGATATTCGGCTTCTGTAGAGGACATGGACACCTTTAGTTACTTTTTGCATCTCCACGATATCAAGGAATCACCTAAAAAAAATATAAAATATGATGGTTGAGCGATGATCATTTACATCTTCTCCCCAATCATAGTCAATTTATGCAATAACATCTAATGGAGATGATAAAAAATAAACTATGATTAATAGTATTTTTAATATATCTAACTATTCTCATTACAACTCATATGTACTGTTGTGGGAGAATGCTGAAATTGTGGGAGAATGTTGAAACTGACTAGTAGTATTAATAACATGAACAATACCAGGACGAGTAATATAAAGGTAATTTAGGACACCAATCATTTGGAGATATGGAGTTAGATCTTTCAGAGGTTCTTCATTATCTTTCTTCATTTTTGCATTGATGACCTCTGGCGTGTCAACTATCTTTTCATTAGTAAGACCTGACTTTTCAACTATCTCGATTGCATACTTAGTCTGAGACAAAAAATACCCTCAGGGTGAATAAGCAACTTCTATTTCAAGAAAATATCAAAGAAAACCAAGATTTATCATATCAAATTTCCTTTTGAGAACATCTTTGATATGACTAACTCCTTGTTTCCTTCTGGGATAATTATATCGTCCACGTGGATGTGTAAGATAACTATACCTGCATTAAAAGACTTAACGAACATGTCAATGCCAGTATAACAAGATCTAAATCCCAGTTGAACCATCACGTTGCTAAAACGATCATACCAAGCCTTAGGAGCTTGTTTTAGACCATACAAAGCCTTTTGCGAACGGAAAACTTTTTCATGTGCTAAACCTAACTTGAGAGGAGGTTGTATATAGACTTCTTGAATAAGGGTTTCATTTATAAAAGTATTTTTAACATCCATTTGAAAGATAAGCCATTTTTTCTAGCTGTGGTCATCCTAGCTACTAGGGCAAAAGTTTTCTCGTAGTCTATTCCATATTTTTGACTATACACTTTAGCTACTAGCCTAACTTTATATCTTTTTAGTGTTCCATCATTTTTAATTTTGATTTTGTACACCCATCTGCACCCTATGGTTTTCTTTTCGATAAGGATTAAATCTCCCAAGTTCTGTTTTTTTCTAAAGCTTCTAATTCATTATTCATGGCTTCAATCCATTCATGATGATTTTTGGCCTCACTATAGGAGGATGGTTCAACATAGGAGTGAATGGCCATAAGACAAGCTCTATAGTTGGGTTCAAATGACTTGATATGAACCTACTAGGTGCTTGATTCTCATATATCTTCTAACACTAGATTGATCTATGTGTTGACTTTGAGAATACATTTTTAATGCACATGGTGGTTGGCCTTGTGTACGACGAGAATATATTTGAAATTCATTGTGAGGTTCAACAATAGGCATATCACCTTCATGAGCATCATGAGTGTTACCATTGACACTCTCATGCATATCATGAATATCATTACTTTTTGTCACATCAATAGTATCATTACCATGCTCATGCATTAGATAAGATAAAAATGAGTACTCACATGGTTTATTAGATTGAATTTTTTCAAAACCATTTTTTTTTTCAAGAAAAGTTACATTCCTTGAAACACAAAGTTTTTCCTTTGCAATATCATCACACCTAAATCCTTTTTGGTTTTCAGCATAACTTAAGAAAACACAAAGAATGACTTTATTGAAAAGCTTATCATTTTTGCTAGAAAGAACAAAACATTTACAACCAAAGATTCTAAATCTTGTATATTCGGGGGAGATTTTAAATAATTTTTCAATAAAGAAAGTATTTTCAAGAATAGAAGATATTCTATTAATTAAATAAACCGCCGTTAGGGCGGCTTCGGCCTAAAACCTTTTAGGAACATTTTTTGATATTAGAAGAGTCTTAGTAGTTTCAATAATGTGTCGAAGCTTTCTTTTGGCCAACTTATTTTGTTGTGGGGTGTAGGGGCAAGATTTATGATGAATAATCCTTTATTGAACAATTTTTTTTTTAAATCATTTGATAAATTTTTTCTCCTGAATCAAATATAAATATTTTAATGAAGGCTTTAAATTGATTTTTGGCATAACTATGAAAATTTTGAAAACACTAAAATACTTCGGATTTGAGTCTAAGAAAATAATCCATGTGTGCCTACTATAATCATCCACAAATATTACATAATAAGAAACTCCTCCTTTAGACGTAACTGGTGCCGGTCCCCATATCCGAATGTATTAACTCAAATGGTTCTTTAGGTACAAATTGACTAGTTCTAAAAGCTAGAGATTTTATTTTTTCAAGAATGCAATCTTCACGAATCAAATCATTTTCATTACAACTTTAAAGAAGAGGGAATAAATACATTTTTGACGTATTTGGACGTCCTAATCTCCTATGCCATTTTTCAATATCTTTCTTTTGTCCCAATCGTCTTCTTAGATTGGAGATTCTGTACCAAGCAATTATTTGATGAAAACTTGACCTTACATCCATGGTCGGTAATTTGAGAAACGGATAAGAGATTTAAGTTAAGTTTGGGTACTACTCTAATGTTTGAGACGTAAAATTTTTGATTAATTTTAGAAGAGTTTTTCAAAGTACCAAAACTTTTGATTTTCAAAGTTGTTTCATCGACGGTTGAAACATAAGAATCATTGGGGTTAAGGAGACATCTGAATAATATGGACTCATTAGGAGTTATATGGAAAGAGACACCAGAATCAAGAATCCAAAAGTTTTTACCAGGGTCCACGTATGTTGAGACGGCCGCACCGGAGAGAGAAGAAGATTGACCTTTGAGTAGTGATTGAAGAATTTCCATGAATTGAGCAAGTGAGACATTTTCGAAATCTTCAAATCTACACCACCCCTCTTGCTTGATGATCTCATAGAGGCCACTTTTTTCATCTTTTCGATCTTGTCTTTTCTTCTTTGGGCAAAATAGCTTGATGTGACTCGACTCATTGCAAAAGTGGCATATTATCTTACCACTTATCTTGTATTCATAGTCACTCGAGTTTCTTCCATAGTCATTTTGGCTTCTTCCAAAGTGAGGAAGCCTATATGCTCTTGTGTAATTTCTGGGTCTTGACATAGCAAGCACCGATTCCTCATCTTTGGTAGATGATGGTTTCTTCAGTCTATTCTCTTCTATGGTTAGTTCTTCTGGAGTTTTTACTATGGAAGGAATACCTCCTCTATGAAGAAGGGCCGATTTAGTCCCTTCGAATTCGGGTCTAAGCCCATTTATAAAATGATAAAAGTGCTTTGAGTTGATTTGTTTTTCACGGAGCTCTATGTCAAGTGAACAATGCCGCTTAGGCTCTAAGAGAGCTAATTCATCAAAAAAGAGAGAAAAAGCATTGTAGTATTCTCTTATGCTCATATTTCCTTAGGTTATTGTCCTTTCTTTCTTTTGAAGGTTACATGTACGAGCTACATCTCTTAGTAAATACATATCTTGGAGATATTTCCAAGCATCACTAGCAAATTCAAACTTTGCTAAACTAGATTTTTTTTATTTTAACACTATTAATGAACCATCTCATGATTTTGGAATGACCTATCCTCCACTCCAATCTTTTTTTATAGTCGGTAATGACTCTATTCATCTCTTCTCCTTGAAGTGCAACTTCTTAGCCGTTTTCATTCTTGGTAATCTTAAGCTTTGATTCTTTCTCGGATCCAAACACCAAGCCCCATAAACCCTTTTCCCAAATTTTGTGCTTCATTGTGGATGTTCACATCGCATAGTTTGTGTCATGGAGTCTTACGGGCATGGTGACAATCACTTCTCGTTTCGTCCTCCATAGATACAAGAAGAGAAAGAGAGAGAAAGATTGATAGATAGAGAGGGGAAAGAAGATAATGAAGGCAGAGTTTTTTTGGGCACCACGAGTCCACGATCACACAATCGATGATCTCACATCCACACGAATAAGTTTTACTACGATAAAAAAAATGCAATGACTCTTATGCCATATAATGAGATCAAGAAGTTTCCACACACCTCAAATAAGAGGCAAATACTAACCCACAAAAGGGGCACAAGCACAATAGCCGCTTAGAGGCTTAGAGAAACACACACAACATAAAAATATAGCCTTTATTAAATTTCAAATGCACACAAAATGCATTGCATAACAAGGGGCTCAAGGCCCATATTTATACAAAAGAGGGGAGTGAGGAGCTCCCAAAATATAGCTGTTGGGAGCTCACTGCTACAAATCTAGCAGTTGGGGAGCCCCCAACGGTTGCCCTTGACAATATAACAAATGCCAAACATGGCCAAAATAAAGATAAAATTAAAAGAAATAAAAATAACAGTTCTCCTATTAGGCTGTTCCTATTACAAGTGTCAAAAAGATCAAAATACCCCTGAAAGGTAAAACATATTACATTCACAAATATATATATATATATATATATAGGGAAACTGGAATATGTTTACCAACCAAATATGTTTGCTGGTATGAATCTCGAGTCTTTTATAGGTTTTTTTGCAAATCTAACCCTGCAGATGCAATCAGTGTGGTCCATTTGCTAGGAATCAACTGTTGGATCATTGTAATTGGATAAAAAAAATGAATTTTATGCTTGAATATTTATGAAAATTCTAAGCCATTGATTTTCAACCCTTAAAGGATCGTTCTTATGCATCGTAATTGGATGATCCAAGAGTCTGTTTCTATAAAGCCAAGCGAATAGATTACATCTGCATGATAAAATTTTCAAAAAAGATTAAAAAACCTATGAAAATCTTGGTTCATACCAGTAAACATATTTCAGTTACCACATATATATATATATATACACATACAAAAGATACATATACATATATGTATATGAACCTATATATATAACACTTGTATTCTAACAGCAAAGTCATTGTAGTTTCAAGTATGTGTCATCTTCCTTTTTGCAATAACATTATGTTTTGGAGCATAGTGTGTGATGTATTATTCCTTTCTTACTAAGAAATTCATGCAGATTCTCTTTAATTGCAAGTTGAGGCTTAACAAAGACAAAATCTTTTAAAGGTATCAAACAACTCACTTCTATTTTTCATAAAATATATCCATATATATCTCAGATAATCATCAATAAAGATCACAAAATATGAAAATCCTTCCCTTGACATATAGGAGAGAGGCCCCAAACATTTGAATGCACAAGATCAAAGGAACTGATAGACACAACCTTCTTATACCTAAATGGGAGAGCATGACCCTTAACTAACAACTCTCAGAACATCTAACTTGATCAGATACTTCATGCTTAGACCAGAACTCTGGACCTATAACTAGACATGTCTTAACAGATGGTGTCATAAGACATACGACTCCAAAACTGTGACATCCAGACTAGCCGGCTCTAAGATATTCTGGGGTCTCTGGTCCATATAGTCCAAGAAGTAATGATGTCTCCCTTTATGCCGACTCCTAATCTTCCTCTTTGAAGATCAATCTTGCACAAAATAACCATGGGGATAAAGACATCACAATTATGATGCATGATTTGTTCAATAGAAATTAGGTTTATAGCAGATGATGAAACACGATAAACTTCAATAATGTTGAACATTTTTTTAGAACTAGAAATACAAGAGATGTACCCAACTTTGGAAATACTCATGAAAGAACCATGTGCAGTGCGAAAGGCACCAGGAGAAAGACTTAGATGGATGTTGAGCAAAAAGCTGCCTAGTCTTCTGCATCTGCTTAAGAAGCTATAGTAGACATGTAAATGAGAGTTAGAAGTAGCAGCCTTGCAGATGAAGATCCTGTTTCATATACTCTTCTCATTTACTGTTACGTTCTTGGGCCCACGGGGTAAGTCTAGGTTCAAGCCTAGGACTGGGTTAGGTTGGGTAGGCTAAGACAGGGTTAGGTTCAGTTTGGGTTCTGATAGGTTTCGGGAAAAAGATCAGTATGCCCAAAATACAGCAGATAAAATGCTTCAATTTTAGGGGTAGGCTTAGGACACGTGGAAGTAGGTTCTGGTAAACAATCAGTGTCAAACTCCATTTTGTTCGGGATTTATAGGCTCGGGATCAGGCTGCAGGAAACTGGGTCTGGACTGTGTTTCGGGTTCGGCAGGGTTCAATAAAAAGATTAGTTCTCTTTACTGGGTTACAACCTGATGCTAATTTTTGGAGGGTTGATTGGGGACACGTTGGAACACCTTTGGTTAAAATAGTAGGCTTAGATCAGGTCAAGTTAAGGAGATCTGACTCAGGGAAGTTGGGTCAAATTTTGTAGTTCACGGCAAGCATAATAGGTTGGGTTTTTTGAACCAGTTTGAGTCTAAAGGGGGCAAATGTGTGATTAGGCTAAGGTTGGAATTGGTTTGACTCAATGGGACATAGAGGGGACTCTTGAGAGGGTTTGCTACAGGTACTGAGGTCCAAGGGGTCGTCTGGGTGCAGCAAGGGTTCGGCCACCGCCGAGCTCGGGTCCACCGTCCACACTTGGCTTGGGACAAATACCAAGGTGCAGACCTACTTGAGGTCTGATCTTGATGCAACAGAGAGAAACATGAGGGAGGGCCTAGAGGCCAAAGAGAGAGAAGTGAGGAAGGCCTAGGGGCCAAGAGAGAGAGAGAGAGTTTCATTTCATATTATGATTTCTCAAAGCTCATTACAGGGGTTTATATAGACTTGAGAGGGGACATTTACACCTTAGTAAAGAGATTCTAAAACCTTAGTAAAGAGACTCTAAAACCAAACCTTAGTAAAGAGACTCTAAAACCAAGTAGAAGACTTCTTGACTACAACCAAAATTAGGTACACCTACTTGACCTAGTCTATTCTGAGTAAACACCTCCCTTGACTTGGTCAGAATTAGCCAAGCCAATTCTAGCTTCTTCCTCTCCTTTCTTAGACTCCCCTACACATTCATTAAGGTGTCTTCAAGAAGGGAGGTCGACCTCTAGGTGGGCCCCACAAGGGCCAGCTGGTTCTTGGTGTTTTCATTAGATCTGGTTCCGGTTCCTTTAATGTTGATCCAATTACTCCTTGCCCTGATTCATTTAACCTCGAACTGGATCCGAGTCCCAAATGCGAAATGAGGTGACACCCCATACCAAATACCGTACTTGGCTGAGGATGCTGCAAATGTTGATGTGGCGCTTTAGGGTTGGGTCATGCCTTGAACCTGGATATGCAGGAAATGGGTCCTTACCGATTGCTTGGACCACGAAAGTTGGATTTGGGTCTTCCACAACTCTAACTGTCTTTGTCATTTGGCTCTGTAGTACTGCTTGGATCCACCCAAATCCCTTGCTATAACAAATTTGGATCTGAGTATGCCATACTTAGATCCATTTGGGCCAATGAGTGTGGGTCGGGGTCCTCAACATTGAGATCCATTTTGCTTGACAGGGGCAATGGATCTAGAGCAGTGTCTTCTAGAATTTAGACCGTATATTCTCCTCCCTATTGAGAATTGTCTAGTCGACTAGGCAAGGGTTTAATATGGAGGTTGCCATCCATCTCCAACGTTGGCAAGATCGTGCTTGGGAGACTGCCCTCTAGCCTTGAACACCAATCTACACCTCTGTGTCCTTCCAACACATGGGCCGTCTGCACTTGTGAGCCTCAAGAAGAGAAAAGCTCATTTTGTCGGTAGTGGATCCGATGTTGGCCTCTACCTGGGTAAAAAATAGTGATTGGGTTTGATTTAAACACTATAAACTGTACTCTCAAGGTGACCTAATTGAGGGTGCTTTCATTGGGATTTGAACTCAAGCCTTGATGCTTCTGTTGCGCTACTCTGATACCAACGGCCACCTTGCCATAGTACGATGCTACGACAAGGGCAACCTTGAGCAATTTAAGGCTTGCGGCATATCGGTAAACAAAACATGAGTCCTTAGTGCTCAACCATGAAAAATGATGCACACAAGGAATTTGGTTTTCCATGTACGGGTGTTGCACACAATGAACAAGGATCAAATCGATTTGCACATTCAGGTATGCACAACTTCCAATTGGTTGGGACCTCCAGTGTCTATCTACTCGAGTCAAAACACCCAATTTTAACTAGAGTGGGGTTGAGGCACACTGATCCACGAGACCTTGGAAGCTCATATAGTGCCTCCTGCGAGAATCCGTTCTTCTTTCCCCGTGTGCCAGCTCAAAGACTTAATTTCTTTGCGTTCATCAGGGGAGCTTTGGCACAGTTGGCAAAGTTTTCGAAAACCATTGGGTGGCCTTCAAGCATTAATTGGGCTCCATTCTCGAAGTCGCCCACATTGGAATTCACAACGATCAATTTGGACAACTTGGGCAAAGCGAGCAAAGGAGCCTTGCATATGACTTGGTTGAGTTGCCCAAAGGTGAGTCCGACTCCTTTGATCCCAACATGGGCATCCCTTCTAACTTTTCTTTTATTGAGTCAGCCATAGTTCCTTCATCCACTATTCGCCCTTGACCATCCACGATGGGTCCAAGGAACACTCTCACGGCCTCGGTGGGTGTGAGCTTAGGCCAAGAGGTCATGGCCTCGGTCTTCTCGGGTTTCACACCTATGCCTTGTTCTTCTGCATCACGACTATGGTAGGATAGTATAGGATGTCCTAATTTGCAGGGGGTCCATTGGGCCATGAATACACATTCTCTTCGAAGGGAATACAAGGATCTCGGAGAACCGTGAGAAGGGGAGGAGCTAAGTTTGGTGATCTTTTTTTCAAACT